>NC_047084.1:302292962-302917962 GCF_902459505.1 Geotrypetes seraphini | reverse complement strand
ATATGTCTATCTGTCTTTCTTTCTTTCTGTGTCTCTCCCTCCCACTGTCTGTCTTTCTTTCTGTCTGTTTCTCTTCCTGGCCCCCTTTGCCTGTCTGTGTTTCTTTATTTCTGTTTCTCTCCCTGCCTGCTGTCTTTCTGTGTGTCTGTTTTTCATTCTCGTGCGCTGCCCGCCTATCTTTCTGTCTCACTCCATGGCCGCCTTTTGTCTCACCCCCAAAGCAAACCAAGATTGCTCCCTGGCCCCCTTTCCCTTTCCCCCCCCTCCCCACTTCTCTGTGCAGCAACAGCAGCATTCCCCCCTTCTGTGTAGCAGCAACAGCATTCCCCCCTTCCCTGTACAGCAGCATTCACCCACACTTCCCTGTACAGCAGCAGCATTCCCTCCTTCCCTGTGCAGCAGCATTCCCCTTTCCCTGTGTAGCAGCAGCATTCCCCCTCTTCCCTGTGCACCCACCCCTTGCCTGCTCCCCTGTTCCCTTCCTTTTCCCTCCCCCATCCAGCAGAATTCATTTTCTGCTCCCCCTGTGCATATGCCCCACAGAAATTTACTTGCCTCACAGAAAAGTGCTGCACCGCGCTGTTGCTGGCCTCAGTGTCTTCTCTACAGTGCGGCCCACCCTAGCGGAAACAGGAAGTTGTGAGAGGGTGGGCCGCAGTGGAGAGAAGATGGTGAGGCCAGTGGCAGCACAGCGCAGCGCTTTTCATTTAAACGCTGTGAGCATGCGAGAGGGAGGAAGAGGAAAAATAGATGCCGGCAGGGGGGTTTGGAGGTCAGGGCGTGTGCGGCAAGCCGCCGCTCGCGTCTGAAGATTTTAAAAGGGCGCTTGGCATTGGGAAGTTGGGGCACGTGCGGCAAGCCGTCGCTGGCGCCTGAAGATTTTATTTATTTTTATTTTTTTATTTTATTTTATTTTATTTAGATTTATATCCCGTTCTCCCAGTAGCTCAGAACGGTCTACAAGTAAACATACACAGTAGAAGTAATTAGGCAAATAAGATGTACAATAGGTTTAGATGCTTGGACATACAAGATTGTGCAGTATTTATCAGGGTACAAACAATTTATCAGAGTACAGACTAAGAGAGGACTATACTGAAATTTAGGAGAAGTTAAATAGGGGAGAGAAGAGAAGAGAGAGGTGGGGTTTAAGGGGGGGAGTAGACTGAGGGAGATCTTTAGTTGAAGTGGAGGGTCTTTACCATTTTACGGAATGTCAATAAAGAGTTCTGTTGCCTGAGTTGGGGGGGGAGTTTATTCCAGAGATGTGGGATGAAGTGGCTGTAGGATCGTTTGCGGGCAGTTTCTGAGAGGAGGGACCTTCCAGGGGGAATGCATAGGCGTATTTCCGATTTTGAGCGGAGGGTGCGAGTGGGGGTGTAGATGGGAAGCTTAGATTTTATGTAGGAGGGGGTGGTGGCATAAATTCTCTTGTGGGCTACTGCTAGGGCCTTGAAAGCACAGCGCTGGCTAATTGGGAGCCAGTGTTCAGCGCGGAGTGCTGGGGAGACGGGATCATGGTAGTTGAGGTTGTGTAGGAGGCGGATAGCTGCATTTTGGACACGTTGGAAGCGAGTATTTTTTTTTTTAGTTGAAAGACGCGGCGGTGGCTCCTCTCATGATCCCCACCTGCGTCGGAAGTCTTTGAAAGAACCGTAAGCCGCGCATGCGCACTTCCTATGTGTGCTACAGCTCACGGAAAACGGACGCACGCATAGGAAGTGCGCATGCGCGGCTTAACATTTTATTATATTAGATTGCTTGTGATGCTTAATTTACTATAATGAGTTCTAATCGAATCTTATCTAATCGTTTGCCTTTACCTAATTGCATGGCTACATATGTATATTTAAAATTGTCTACATAGATGCTTTTAGTCTTCTCTGCATCTATGTTTTACATTTCTAAATCATTTGTTCTGTAAAATCTCATTGTATTTTATTTAATCACTTGTTATATGTTAAACTTCAATAAAAAAACATTTTAAAAATGAAAAATGTTATCCTGACAGCAACTATACCAAAGGGACACAAATAAGCTTGTGGGAGGAAAGGCACATGCTTGATAGTTGGAGTATGTATCCAATCTCATTTGTAAAGATATCTAGAGGAATGAATAAATTACCTCACAATGTAATCCAGACTGTTAGCCAGTTGGTCCTGGCTGACTGACTGCCAGTCAGTACTGACTCTCTGACAGAATGCCAGTTAGTCTTGACGACTGCTTATGTTGTCTGGCTGATGGACTGTCAGCCTGACTGACTGACTGACTGACTGGCTGGCTGACGGTCAGTCAGTCCTGACTGGCTCACTGAGAGACTGTATGACTCAGGACAGTATGACTGTATGACTCACTGAAAGGACTGTATGACTCAGTGAGTTAGTCAGTTGTCAGTTAGGTCAGTCAGTCACTGAGTCAATCAGGACTGATTGGCTGCATATTCAGTCAAAAATATCAGTCAGTCAGGTAATAGAGGCTGAGTGAAAGTGCTTTTTGTCTAAAACCGAAACTGTCTAAAAGCTTTCGGCCAAAACTGAAACTGCAGCCGAAAGTCATCAGTTGGTTTCAGCTAAAGCCACAACTGAAAACTCATGTTTGGTTATGTGAATGAGGACCAGTGAGGGCTGCACTTGCAATCACAATTAAAAAAAAAAAAAAGAATACAAATTATAACAGCGGAACCTGGAGCGGCCCGCTCTCACAACCAACTTCTTATTGCCCCAACCCTTCCTAAGTCCCCCCCAAAAAACACACTCCACACTGTCATTGGTGAAAACCTGGCTGCAGCCCTGTTTATTGAAATAAACATATAACTTCAACAAATTATAACCATGTTTCTCCTAGGACAAGCAGGATTGAGTCAGCCACTATGGGTGTTGTCCCAACAGCTCCCAATTTGCGGATAAGCTCTCCAATAGCTCAGAGAGATTTTTTTTTTTTTTTTTTCTCTGAGCACGTGCAGTGCCCGGGCCCCACTGGGCATGCCCGAGCCCTACCCATTTCCCCCTGCTTCCCCCTAATCCCCAGTCTTTAGTTTCCGCCCGTTCCCATCGGTCGGATTTTCTACAGCTCTCCATTACAACTTTTCTACTCATCAACTTTAAGATGCCTGAATCATCTAAAGAAACAACTGGGATGCAGGAGGAGGATGAACACACTGGATCCTCATGAATTGTGCACCCACTGATTGGATCCGGCGCTCGATGTTTCCGTGTTGCTTGCATTGTGCGCACACGTCACCACGTGCACGCAAGCTAAGGAAGAGGGCACTGAGAGACTTCATGAAGAGAAGTGAGGCCCGAGAATCTTCCTCCAGCAGCCATCCTTATCGGAATGCAGCAGCGGGGGATCCACAAGCTACAGCATCAAGGAGCCTCCAGGATGCCCTGGCTCAGCTAATCCCCCCGTCTGCACTTGGCCTGGTAGAGAAATATCTCCCGGAGTCCCTGCATGTTGCCGCTTACAGCCAGCCTCTGCAGGGCAGCCAATAGGAGTCTCACCAGACCGAGAGATCTCTCCAGGAGTCCCTGCATGTTGCCGCTTACAGCCAGCCTCTGCAGGGCAGCCGATAGGAGTCTCACCAGACCGAGAGATCTCTCCAGGAGTCCCTGCATGTTGCCGCTTACAGCCAGCCTCTGCAGGGCATGAAGAGAAGTGAGGCCCAAGAATCTTCCTCCAGCAGCCATCCTCATTGGAATGCAGCAGCGGGGGATCCACAAGCTACAGTGGCAAGGAGCCTCCAGGATGCCCTGGCTCAGCTAATCCCCCCACCTGCACTTGGCCCGGTAGAGAAATATCTCCCGGAGTCCCTGCATGTTGCCGCTTACAGCCAGCCTCTGCAGGGCAGCCGATAGGAGTCTCGCCAGACCGAGAGATCTCTCCAAAAGTCCCTGCATGTTGCCACGTAGCCAGCCTCTGCAGGGAGCCGATCGGGGTTCAAAGGTAAGTCCTATCTGCTTGTTTTTGGGAAAACCTCTGATAATCTGTTGCAGCCCCGAGGGCTCTGCCCCACCCTCCTCCCAATCTGAATTTAAGGAGAAAGAATCGCCCATGCTTCTTTCCCTTGGAGGGGACCTGCAGACCTCTCCCCCCAGTAGGAGACATGCTGCCCCAGAGTTCAGCTTGTAAAGGACATGCTGAAAAAAAAAAACAACAACTCGATGTTTCTTTCCCTCTTGGGGTCCTGCAGAGTCTGCAATTCACACCTCTCCCACCCCGCCCCCCCCCCTCCCCCTCTCATGTTGGGAACAGGAGTCTGCCTTTCTCAGCAGGGTGCTGATATCATCAGAGATGCTGCATGCCTCTCCAAAGGTGGGGGTTTGAAACTCCTCAGTCTAAAAGCTGTTTGCTCTTCATAAAACCTAGGCAGAGTGCTTTTCCAGCTAGCATGAGGGACTCTTTACTATTCATGATTTCTATAGCACTGAAAGGCATATGCAGCACTGTACAGTTTAATATACAATAGGCAGTACAGCAGGAGAAGCCCACTCAAGAGGCATTATCACTCCTTTTTCTCTGCCTCCAGGCACAGTGGGAAACGCAAGCCAGGAGCACTGGCACAGATGAAGGGGTGCATCCTGCCCCCTCTCTGCAGGCTCTCCCCCCCTCTCAAGAAGGACAGAGAAGGGTGGTGGGGTACATGGAGCCATCCAACCAGTCAAGTGGAACAGCACATGAACCTGCGAACCACCAGGGGTGGGACCAGCAGCCACAGTTAATCCTCCTGCTGACCCACTCCTCTCAGCGGGCTACACTCCCCACAATGCCCCCCTTTAAAGGGAGCCACGCACAACATGGCGCGGACCAGCGGCATGCCATGCACCCAAGCAATGGAGGAACAAGCTACACACCAGCCTCCAGCCACACCCCGAGTCACCACCCACATAAATAAATAATTTACTAAAAAAAAAAAAAAAAGAAAACCCACAAAAGAGGACTCACCCCAAGTCCCTCTATAAACTCACAGCCTTTCTCAAGATCCATGTGGGTGGACAACAAGTACCCAAGACAGAGTACTACAAGGCCTGAACTACCAGTACCAGTACTTCACGCAGGCAGTGGTGATTCCAGTCACAAGAACCTCCTGGACTGCAGAGACAAGATTTGGCTGACTCCCTCCTCAGGGCAACCAACATCAAGGAGACTGGGATTGAAGTACCAGATCTTTCCAGCCCAGGGATTCGACAACCCGCAGCAGCCATACATGGACATTGCGGTAGCTTAAGAGAAACAGGGCAGCACAACCCCCCCCCCCCTCCAACCCCCGTCAAGGAAGGACCTGAAAAACCCTGGTTTTCCACGGGGAAAAAGACCTTCGAGGGCGCAATGCTGAACGCACGAATTGCTGCGCTCCAGTTCCAGATGCAGCTTTATCAGGAGGCAAGTGAGAGGAAATAAATAAATAAAATAAAATAGGGACTCCAGCTCACTACTGAGCCAGTTCACACTGGCAGCAATCTTTGCCCCAGCGCTCGCAACAGTAACATAACTGCTACGCAAACAAGCACCGCCCGAGGGGCAGGGGCAGCCCTCTCCCCAAGACAAAAACAGAACCTTGACCACCCTCCGGCCCAGCAGGATTAGATTGTCTGCGAAGGCTTGGCCCAGGATCACCATCGACCAGTGGACCCTCAGCATCATCAAGCAGGGATTCCGAATTCGTCTCCACTCCCGCCCGCCCCCTCCCGAGTGGGCGGGGCACCCTCCATCTGACGACCCCAATTTTCCTACAGCAAGGAGAGGACCTGCTTTGGCAGAATCAATAGAGGCGGGTGTACGAACAGAGATCACCAAGGGGTTTCTACTCCAGGAACCCCCACGTCACCATGGACAAGGACAACGCTCATTCCTGGATCTCTTCAAGCTCAACAGGTGCATACACAAGGTCCAGATGCACTCTCTGGTACAGTCTTGGCCCTGTTACAGCCCGAGTATTGACTAGTATCCCTTGCACCCCAGCCCACAGGAGGCATCGTTCGCTTCTATAGCCAAGACAGACGCCTCCAGTACAAGGTCCTGCCCCTTGGACTCTCAACGGCTCCAAGAGCGTTCACAAAGTGCATGGCAGTGGCACATCCTCGCCTTCAAGGGGTGCGCATCCTATCTTATCTTGACAGCTGGCGGCCCCGTCAACCACCATAACCCTTCTCCAAGAACTGGGGTTCCTCATCAACTACATGAAATCCCACCTGATACCCACCCAGGGGATATCGTTAATCCGGGCAGTCATCGACACCACGCAGACCAAGGCCGTCCTACGGGACTACCAGATCGACGCCATGACATCCCTGGCCCAGTGCATCCCTGCCAGCAGCTCATCGTCAGCACGCTCCGGTCGTTGTTGTGCAGCACACCAGACTACTCATGAGATCCCTGAAAGGGCACTTCAGACGTCACTGGGACCAGTGTACCCAACCTCTGACCACCCACCTGCTGGAGCTCAGGGCCATAGGGAATGCCCTCGAAACCTTCAAACAGGCAAGGCAGGCCTCACCCAAACAGAAAACCAGGTGGCCTTGCACTATATCAACAAACAGGGAGGGACAGGGTCAACCTCGCTATGCAAGGAAGCTTGCCACATGTGGGAGTTCTCCAACTCCATTCAATGCCCCATCATGGCAACTTACCTCACGTGGGAGCAGAACGACCATGGCAGAAAGACTCAGCCACCAGCTGGATCCCGATGAGTGGTGTCTCACCCAGCGGCGATGAAGAAGATCTTCAGCACCGGGGGCACTCCGAGCATCGACCTGTTTGCAACCAAACCGAACTCAAAATACTCGACCTTCTGCGCAAAGAGATCAACCCATCGCCGTCTCAGCCCCGATTGGCCTGTCTGTGAGTTGGAACCATGGACTCTTATATGCCTACCCGCCACACCCTAAGTCCTGCAGAAGATTCTTCAGGACAGAGCAACGGTGATCATGATTGCCCTGTTCGGGCCCCCTGCAACCATGGTTCCCGTTCCGGCAAGGGATAGCGGTTCACCCACCTATCCCCCCTCCCGATCAGTTGCAGTTCTCATTACACAATTGCGGGAACCTTACCCTCCACCACGACCTGCGTTCCTTTAGCCCTGACCGCATGGATGATGAGAGGATGAACCTACCACAAGACGTGGAGCACACTCTTATGGCAGCCAGAAGACCTTCAACCAGAAAACGCTATGGGTTGAAAGGGAGAAGGTTCCACCACCAGTGCACAGGACACGCAGCGAGACCCCTACAACTGCCCCATACCGGACACTCCTGCAGTACATACTGAAGCTTATCTCAGGGGGACCTAAAACCCACTTCCATCAAGGTCCACCTAAGTGCAATCGCGGCATACACGCTGGCCTAGACAACAAACCAGTGTCGAAGCATCCAGTAATCACAAAATTTTCATGAAGAGACTGTCCAATCTGCACCCACCGGTCAGACCACCACCGCCCGGATGGGACCTCAACTTGGTGCCGCATCAGCTCACCTCGACCCCTTCAAACCTTTTGGGGAGGCAGATCCCGTATTCCTGGCCGGGAAAACCCTGACCATCGTGTCGGCCAACACACTCCCCATGAGAACAGGGTGGTACCCAGAACTCACCCCCGATTCTTGCCGAAGGTGGCTCAGCGTGCCTCCCGGCACTCTACATCTCCCCACAGGGAGGCACACTGCCACCTCAGCAACACCTCCTGGACTGTGTGCGGGCCCTGACTATGCAGCAGATTAGACAAGCCTCAATTGTTCGTCTCCTACGACCAAACAGACCAGGACTTCTGGCCACCAAATGCAGGCGCTCGCGCTGGATATAGAGTGCATCCCCTTCACCTATAGAAAAGCGCAGCATCAACCACAGGTGGGAGCCAACGCCCACCAGCGCAGAACCATAGCCACCACAACGGCTATCTGCACCACACACCAATAGGGGACATCTGCGATGCAGCCCACTTGGTCCCTCATGCACACCTTCACCAAGCACTACTGCCTCGACATAGCATTCAACACTCCAAATGTATTCGGCCCGAGCAGTCTTGGAAGTTGGCTCTTCCCTCCCGGGAGGGACAGCAACCACTAGCACAGCCTGACAAACACTGATCAAGTAGGGTGTAATAGATATTAAGTAGGTCTTCCAGCACTCCTGCCTAGACTGAATGTGGATAGGCAAGTATGAATTCTCACATGCAAGTATGAATTGTCACTGTTGACCAGTTGGTTTCTCACTGTTCATTGATTGTCATTGACCAGTTTCACTGTTCTGTGAGTTAAGTAGGTCTTCCAGCAATCCTGACTAGTCTGGATGTGGAATAGGCAAGTATGAATTCTCATATGCAAGTACGAATTGTCACTGTTGACCAGTTACGAATTGTCACTGTTGACCAGTTGGTTTTTTTCACTGTTCATTGATTGTCATTGACCAGTTTCGCTGTTCTGTGAGTTAAGTAGGTCTTCCAGCACTGCTGTCTAGACTGAATGTGGAATAGGCAAGTATGAATTCTCACATGCAAGTACGAATGGTCACTGTTGACCAGTTGGTGTCTCACTGTTCATTGATTGTCATTGACCAGTTCACTGTTTTCTGTGAGTATTAGTGCTCAGTTAACACAGCACTTTATCTAAACCTTGTTTCCACAACTTCACCTGCTTTGCCTGATTACCCTGCCCGGCTCAGCCTCCACAGCCAGGCGAGGATGCACAAAGCGCTAAGGCGCAGGTCCAGTCGGTTACATCCCTCGGCTAGGGAGTCACCCATATGTGGCTGACTCATCCTGCTTGTCCTAAGGAGAAAGTGTAGTTACTTACCTGTAACGTAGGTTCTCCATGCACAGCAGGATAGTCAGCCACACAACCCACCCGCCTCCCCATACGGCCAACCCGGCCACAGCTAGGAACATCCTGGGGATTATGGGGAAGCAGGGGGAAATGGGTAGAGCCCGGGCACTGCACATGCTCAGAGAAAAAAAAAAAAATCTGAGCTATTGGAGCTTATCCGCAAATTGGGAGCTGTTGGGACAACACCCATATGTGGCTGACTATCCTGCTGTCCACGGAGAACCTACGTTACAGGTAAGTAACTACACTTTAACAAACAGGTATTGTGAACAAAATTGTAAACAAACACATCTTGAACCCGAGCTACTATGGCCATTAATGGCCCCCCGACCCCGCCGTGCTAGCAAGGATCTGTAATATAATAATTAAATGGCCCCCCGACCCCGCTGTGCTAGCAAGGGTCCGAGGCGGTGGCATGTCTCCACATGCCCCATTGTCCAGGGTGATCCGACCCACCAGGCACAGCTCCGCGCCGGCCCACCGCTCATCCCTTGATGAGCCCAGCAGCCAGTAGCTCAGGATACCACCACCCACAATACTCATTCCCTCAAAATTTAGCATAGTGGGCGAGCAGGTGGGAAGCTGCCTTGGAGGACCTGACGACCGTTTGAGTCCTCCAGCTCCCCCCTCTTTACCTACCCTCCCGTCATCCCCCTCGCTGCGACCCTGACCAATCCTCTGTCTTTCCCGCGGCGGGAAGGCTCGATCCAAATCCCTACTCTAACCCCTCTCTCACACTCTGCCCCCCCCCATCACCAAAAGGGCGCCTCCCGCGTGCCTCCTAGCTCGCGTTAGATGCGGCCCATCGAGACGGGCTCTCGGGCTTTCTATTCCACACTTTTTTTGGACACTTTTTGTTTCATTTCATATCTTTGAATACTAAATAGTGTCCAACAAAAGTGTGGAATAGCTTGTAAGTTCCATTTGCTCCACATCATTTCTCTTCTTAGTTAGGCTGAAAACTTTTCAGCAGCACCCTCGTATTATTCTTGTGATAAGCAAGGACTGTTTTTCTCCATTCACATTGCTCTCTCATTAAAGCCCTGTTCTCAGTCAGGTTTTAAGACTATCCATGATACACGTGAATGAGATAGATTTGCATACACTGCCTTCTTGGTATGCTCTCTCATGCATATTCATTGTGGATATCCTGAAAACAAAACTGGACAGGTGAGTTACTGAGGACCTGGATTAGATCCTCAGGATAGGATTAGAGCCCTTGGAGGGAGTCAAAACCTGGGCTGGCATTTCACAAAGGGGATTTCAAAGTCAAGGGAAGCCCAACCCTATAGGAAGAAAGCCTGAGTGGATGGGGGGAGGGGAAAATAGCATGCAGTACATAATGATCCCTAGAAGTGTTGTGGGGGAGAAGTCTCATAGTAAACATAGTAGATGATGGCAGATAAAGACCCGAATGGTCCATCCAGTTCTGCCCAACCTGATTCAATTTATTTTCTTCTTAGCTATTTCTGGGCATGAATCCAAAGCTCTACTCAGTACTGTGCTTGGGTTCCAACTGCCGAAATCTCCATTAAAACCTACTCCAGCCCATCTAAACCCTCCCACCATTGAAGCCCTCTCCAGCCCATCCTTCCCCAAACGGCCATATACAGACACAGACCATGCAAGTCTGCCCAGTACTGCCTTAGTTTAATATTATTTTCTGATTCTAGATCCTCTGTGTTCTATCCCACGCTTCTTTGAACTCAGTCACCGTTTTCCTCTCCACCACCTCTCTCGGGAGCGCATTCCAGGCATCCACCACCCTCTCAGTAAAGTCGAATTTCCTAACATTGCTCTTAAACTACCACCCCCTCAACCTCAAATTATGTCCTCTGGTTTTACCATTTTCCTTTCTCTGGAAAAGATTTTGTTCTACGTTAATACCCTTGAAGTATTTGAACGTCTGAATCATATCGCCCCTTTCCCTCCTTTCCTCTAGGGTATACATATTCAGGGCTTCCAGTCTCTCCTCATACGTCTTCTGGCACAAGCCTCCTATCATTTTCGTCACCCTCCTCTAGACCGCTTCAAGTCTGCTTACATTCTTCGCCAGATAAGGTCTCCAAAACTGAACACAATACTCCAAGTGGGGCCTTACCAATGACCTGTACAGGAGCATCAACACCTTCTTCCTTCTACTGCCTACGCCTCTCTTTATACAGCTCAGCATCCTTCTGGCAGCAGCCACCGCCTTGTCACACTGGTTTTTTGCCTTTAGATCTTCGGACACTATCACCCCAAGATCCCTCTCCCCGTCCATGCATATGAGCTTCTCACCTCCCAGCATATACGGTTCCTTCCGATTATTAATCCCCAAATGCATTACTCTGCATTTCTTTGCATTAAATTGTAGTTGCCAGGCATTAGGCCATTCCTCTAACTTTTGCCGATCCTTTTTTATATTTTCCACTCCCTCTTCGGTGTCTATTCTATTACAAATCTTGTATCATTTGCAAAAAGCACACTTTTCCTTCTAACCCTTCAGCAATGTCACTTACAAATCATATTGAACAGGATCAGCCCCAGCACCGAACCCTAAAGGACTTCACTACTTACCTTTCCTTCCTCCGAGCTACTTTCATTAACCACCACCCTCTGGCATCTGTCCCACAGCCAGTTTCTAACCCAGTTCACTACTTTGGGTCCTAACTTCAGTTCTTCAAGTTTGTTCAACAGCCTCCTATGAGGAACCGTATCAAAGGCTTTGCTGAAATCTAAGTAAATTACATCTAGCATAAGTCCTCGATCCAGCTCTCTGATCACCCAATCAAAAAATTCAATCAGGTTCATTTGGCACGATTTACCTTTTGTAAAGCCAAGTTGCCTCGGATCCTATAACCCATTAGATTCAAGGAAGTACACTATCCTTTCTTTCAGCAACACTTCCATTATTTTTCCAACAACCGAAGTGAGGCTCACTGGCCTGTAGTTTCCTGCTTCATCCCTGTGACCACTTTTGTGAATAGGGACCATATCCGCTCTCCTCCAATTCCCAGGAACAACTCCCGTCTCCAGAGATTTGTTGAACAAGTCTTTAATAGGACTCGCCAGAACCTTTCTGAGCTCCCTTAGTATCCTGGGATGGATCCCGTCTGGTCTCATCGCTTTGTCCACCTTCAGTTTTTTCAAGTTGCTCATAAACACTCTCCTCTGTGAACGGCGCAGAATCTACTCCATTTTCTCGTGTAACTTTGCCAGACAATCTCGGTCCTTCTCCAGGATTTTCTTCTGTGAACACTGAACAAAAGTAATTGTTTAGCACATTTGCTTTTTCCTCATCACTCTCCACATATCAGTTCCCAGCATCTTTTTAGTTTAGCAATTCCATTTTTCATCTTTCTCCTTTCACTAATATATATGAAAAAATTTTTGCCTCCCTTTTTTACATTTTTAGCCATTTGTTCTTCCGCCTGTGCTTTCACCAGATGTATCTCTCTTGGCTTCTTTCCAGTTTCACCCTGTAGTCCTTTCTGCACTCCTCTTCTTGTATTTTTTTAATATTTCACGAACGCCAACTCTTTCACCTTTATTTTCTCCGCCACTATGTTTTGGAGAACTATATCGGCTTCGTTTTTCTCTTGTTTTTATTTTATTTTCTTCACATAAAGGTCCGTAGCCATTTTTATCGCTCCTTTCAGCTTAGACCACTGTCTTTCCACTTCTCTTATGTCCTCCCATCCTAACAGCTCTTTCTTCAAGTCTCTGCCCAAGGGAGTCCTGTAAAAAAGCTGACAGTCCTATGGAGTACGACGAGAGCTAGAGGTACATTTAAGGGAAAGGCGATAGAATTTGATACATCACTTTTATGTAGTTTATATATAATATACAGGTACTTATTATGTTCCTGGGGCAATGTAAGGTTAAGTGACTAGCCCAGGATCACAAGGAGCTGCGAAGGGAATCAAACCTCACTATCCATTGGACTAATCCTCTACTCAGTGGAGCACCTAGGGCGTGGTGGGGGTGCAAACCACTCCGGGTGCCAGCCCAAGGGGGTGCACAGCCGGCTGGTCTTGAACCTCTCCGTGCTGCTCTAAACTGTCAACTCAGCATGGCTGCTGTACTTATTCTGGAGCAGAGTCAGCAGCCGTGCTGAAGTGCAGGAAGGTCCCGTGATGACTGCATCTACCGCCTCTGCTCCAAAAGACGTAAGTGATGTTGGAGGGAGTGGACTGGCAGCTGCAGTCATCGTGGGACCTAGCACAACTACCTGTGCCTGCCGGCTCACCCCCCTCCGACGTCAACTTACCTCTTCCGGAGCAGAGGCAGCAGAATCAGTCATCACGGGACCTTGCTGATTTGGATGGAGAATGAAAGGAGCATAGCAGGGTGGTGGAAGGAAAAAAAAGGGGGTCAGGGTGGTATGAAAGGGTGGTGAAGGGTGAGACAAGGGATCAGGTGGCATGGAAGGGTGGTGAAATGAGAGAAAGGGGGCAGATGCTGATGGAATTGGTGTGCAGGGAAAGGGGAGAGTGAAATGCCAGACCATCAGGGGTGTGGGAGAGGTAAGGGAAGAATAGGAGAGATGCCAGGACCATTGGAGGAAGGAAGGGAAGAAGATGTTATGCCAGACCAATGGGGGTAAAGGGAGAAATGGAAGAGGAAGGCATAAAGTTATCTGGAAGTGGAATAGGAGAGAAGATGCCATATAGAAGGGGCAGAGAGAGGGTAGACAGTGGATTGAAAGGAAAAGAGTGAACAGAAGATGAGGAAAGCAGAAACAAGGTAGAAAAAAAATTCTATTTATTTATTTTTTTGCTTTAGGGGAGATGCATCGTTGTTTCTGTGGTATTGCATTGTAAGCAGAGTCCAGCTTCTTGGTGGTTCAATTTAACCTTTGTATATGTAGTTCTATTTTATCCCCCCTTATACAAAACTGTAGAGCATTTTTTAGCGCCGGCTGTGATGGTAACAGCTCTGATGCTCAGAATTCTATGAGAGTTTGAGCAGTTACCACCATGGCTAAAAACCACACTACAGTTTTGTAAAAGGGGGAGGGGTTAGTTTGTGATTACATATTCCATACTAGACGAAGGTGTTTTCTGTGTTCAGTGTGTTCAAAAGACACGGTTTTCTGTTAGGATTGACTGTACAGGATTGATCTGTACTAGTCTGGCTTGTTAGTTTTACAGTGGGTGTTTTGATGTTGTAACTGCTCACTGCAGTATGTAAGATGCTGCCTTTTCCTAGGTACACTTTTGTGTGACATGTGAATTGTTACTAAAAATCATGTTTTTCATACAGATGGGGTGGGGGGGATCAAAAAAATGATGGGCCCCGGGTGTCACATAGGCTAGGTACGCCACTTCCTCCACTAAAACAGTATTAGGAACCACAGTGACAGTAAACTGCTAAGTGTATGGTTGTTGCTTACAAAAATGTGGCAACCCTGTTCTAGGTGCTGATTTTTAATAGACTAAAGGACTTGGGGGTATTGGTTGATATAACAATGAAGCCGGCGGCACAATGCGCAGCGGCCTCAAAGAAGGCGAACAGTATTTTGGGCATTATCAAAAAAGGTATCACGACCAGAACGAAGGAAGTTATCCTGCCACTGTATCGGGCGATTGGTGCGCCCACTATCTGGAGTACTGCGTCCAATACTGGTCGCCGTACCTTAAGAAGGATATGGCGATACTCGAGAAGGTCCAGAGAAGAGCAACAAGGATGATATAAGGCATGGAAAACCTTTCATATGCTGAAAGGCTAGAGAAGCTGGGGCTCTTTTCCCTGGAAAAGCGAAGATTTAGAGGGGACATGATAGAGACTTATAAGATCATGAAAGGTGGAGAGGGACAGATTCTTTAGACCAGCGGGCATTCAGAAAAATTGAAAGGAGACAGATTCAGAACAAATGCTAGAAAGTTCTTCACTCAGAGGGTGGTAGACACCTGGAATGCGCTTCCAGAAGAGGTGATAGGACAGAGTATGATATTGGGTTTCAAAAAGGGATTGGATGATTTCCTGAAGGAGAAGGGGATTGAAGGGTATAAATAGAGGGTTGCTATAAAGGATATTAATGATTAGTGAATAAAAGGTTTAAGTAAAGGATCATTTACAGGTCATGGACCTGGGGGGTCGCCGCGGGAGTGGACTGCTGGGCACGATAGACCCCTGGTCTGACCCGGCAGAGGCAATGCTTATGTTCTTATGACCACAATTTCAAAATTGTAAGTTCACACATCAGGAGTAGCCAAAATGTCCCTTAAAAACCTCAGTCAGATGATAGATTTTTTTTCCCAAAAGCAACTATAGGGCGGGCCAAAAGTAGCTATACTGTATTTATTCATTATTTCTTTTTATTTTACATGTGTCACAAATAACTTTTGTGTGAAGTTTTTGTATCAGTTACTTCGTTTTGAATTTACTTATCATTCAGTACTGTATCATTCAATACCTGTTAATTGGAATAAATTAAAAATAGGACTACAACCTACAACCTAATATATTTTGGTCTTTTATTGAGAACCTTGGGCATCTATTTTAAAAGAAAATATCAGCGGCAGCTCGCAATAGATTTATTACTCACGGTAGTCCAAAACTTCATTTTTGACATTTTTGCATTATCACAGTAGGTCTGTAGCAGTTATCGTATTACCCCCTTAGCAAGCTATCATTACTCTCAGCGACTCATGCTGTAAGATGGTTATCATGTGGATAATTGAAAGTTGCACATGACACTTGTTTACTCTCTCTTACACATCTACGGTAAGTGTAGAAGTCGCATCCATTTGCTAACCAGCGCATCTGTCACTATCCACATTGTTGCACTGTAAGGGTGGTTCACACGTTTAGAAGCATTTAATTCTTATGATTAACATGTATGACTTTTGTTTTAGTGTCCACAGTGTCTTTTTCCTGTATTGATGTTTTAACATTAGGACATTCTGTGTTCTGCATCACCTATTGTGATATTCTGTAAGGTATGTTTTTAGACATGTTATTGTTTCTTTTTAATCTGTGATATATATTGATATGGATGATTTATTTTTTCTATATATTGGTTAGGTTATTTTCAAATTATATAGGTTTATTTTTACTATCAGCCTCTTTTACATAGCCGCGCTAGCGCTGCGCTGTGCTAACGGCCCCGAAGCCCATAGAGATTTAAAGGGCTCCGGGGCTGTTGCTGCGCGGCAGCCACTAGCACGGCTTTGTAAAAGAGGCCGTATATTTGGTTAGGATTTTTTGCTGTATTAGTCAAACCACTTTTTTAATAGCTTATGTTTTAATATTTTGTTTTTCTTTTGATTTGAGTATAAGTCTAGATAACTCTGGTTTCTATAATGTTGCACATGAGTTTTTATTTCTATATTTATGTGACCTTTTTTAATGCATATTGGCTTTTTTAATATTTATATTATGTGTGTCAACTATTTGTAGACTCCTGAGGCAGGCCTGTTTGGCCCAAACATGTGCATGTCGAGTCAATGAATCAATAAAGTTTGGACATCTCCACTGTTTGTGTGACATCAACTTGTGGGGGCTGACTTTCCTGTTTAGTGGTTGTGCTCCAGAAAAAGAAGGACAGATTGAGGCATCTGCGTTTTACTTCCATTTCTTTCAATGGAAGTAAAACCCACATGTCTCGACCTGTCTCCCTTATTTCCATTGTTTTCAGCGTAAAATTGGATGTCCCAAAACATCCCCCTTCCATTGCTTTCAGTGGAAGTAAAATCCAGATGTCTCAATCCATCCTCCTTTTTGGTGCCGCTTGGTAACCCTAATGTAGATGTTGTAACCGGGACTGTGGTCTACTCGGGACTCAACAGCACCCCTCAGTGGTTAACATATATAATAGCACTTGCATGTGACCCGGACTGGAGTCACCCTGCAGGCTTGGACTGACACCAAAGAAAATCAAAATAAACCACAATCTTCTCAAAAAAGTTCAAAATCAGAATGCTCCAGTTTTATTCTTTCCAAACATAAAAATCAGGAAAATCAGGAATCCAAACAAACAGGTAAGTAAACCATAAATCTTCCAGCAGTCCAAAGTCAAAAGAAAGAGCAATAAACAGTTCAAATTCAAAAGCAAATGCAACAATCAGTTCCAAAGAATAAAGTTCCAACTGTTTTTCTTTCCCTGAGGTTAGGCTCACCTCAGAGCTCAATGCAACCTGCTCCCAAACAGGTTATACTATGTAGTACCAACATAGAGTCCAAGGCACTGGATTCACTGTCCACAGTGCTCCTATAGTGAAGCCTCTGGCAGCCCTACACTAAACTGCCAGGCAAAGGAGAGTGTCACAGGTTTGCTTTAATTTTAGCTATTATATAGCCTACAAAATTCCCTCCCAGGTAACAGCAAACCTCTCCCAAAAACTGACACCTTCAGCTTCAAAAACAAAACCAAAGAAAAACAAAGCAAAATCCCAAAAGGTCCAATTTCAGCACACAGTCACTTTCAAAGGGAGCTGAAAACAAACTCACTGTTTCTGCCAATTAGGATCTGCAGCTGGTGGAAAAACCAACCTCCATGGCTTCCTCAGTAGGATTTACTTCCTCAGGCAGGTGGTCAAGTTCCATTGGAAGATCAGCATCAGAAAGAACTTCCTCCAGCATTTCACCAGCCTCCTGTACCTCCATGGGTGAGGCTGTATCGTCCCTGCTTGGCCCGAGGAGACTCTCAGGGAGTAAAGGTCTGAACCTTCTCCCTAGCCTGCCTCCCTGCTTGCTCTCAGCTGCTGGCTTTTGTACTGCAGGGGCACGCCCTAATCTACCTGAGTCAGCAGACCTGCCTGGGGCTCTTGGGCTCCTCCTGTAGTGACCTAGATACTGCTCTTGCAGGAGGTCCTTGGAGATTTCAGGCTCCCCCTGGTGGTTAACCTGAAAATCACCCCCTAGAACAATCCCTATCCATTCCCTTCCAGGTTTTCTTTTGTGTCTTAGAAGGAACTTTAGCTGGAACCAGGTCAGGCACGATGTCTGTCTGGTTACAATGTTCAGGCTTATAGAACAGCACGTTAGCAGAAGCATGTGCAAATCCAAATTAGTGTCAACTAAGTACAATTATTGATTGTTAAGGCCCATTAATTCATATGTGATAGTTCAATATTTAATTTTTAGAACTGGGCATCTTGGATCCACATGAAAATTTTGTTGCCAATATTTTGGTCAACTGATTAAGACAGGGAAATACTGCTTAAATTTGGTGATATCACGTACTATTCCAAATTATCACCAATGCTAACCTTTTTTAAAAAAAATATGCATGTTGGCTCTTTTAATGTGTATATTATGTGTGCCAACTATTTGTAGACTCCTGAGGCAGGCCTGGTTGGCTGAAATGAGTGTACGTCGAGTCAATACTGCAGCTTTGTGAAAGGAGCCCTAAAATTTTTATGTATATCATTTTTGTAATTAGTTTGTATATATATTTATTTTAAAAATTTGTCAACCGCCTATTCCTAAGCAGCATTACAAAAAGTAACATACATAAAGTCAAACAAACACAACATACACATATCTTAAAATACAAATGAATATTAACATCTTAAAATCAAGATTTCATAAATCCTCACAGAATCATTCCTCTTAAAACCAGCATTAAACAACATATCATTTATTGAAAAGCTTCCAGAAATAGTGTAGTTTTAAGTATTTTTTTAAATATAATCTGGGGGAATTTGTAGCTATCATTTTGCTGTAAGATGTTTCATCCCAGCCTACAGATAGAATAACAGCAAATGCCATAGCACTGGTATATCAGACTATGGGCTCCTTTTATCAAGCCGCGCTAGCGAGGTTAGCGCGCGTGACTGTTAATCACACGCTAACCCCCGCGCTGGTCAAAAAACTATTGCCTGCTCAAGGCAGGCATTAGCGGCTAGCGCGGCCGGTGGTCTATTACATGCGTTAAATCGCTAGCACGGCTTGATAATAGGAGCCCTATATGTAGTGCCACTCCAAAATGTCCTCTGATGATGCTGGTGATGGAGTGCTCATCTCTCAGTGATGCGTCCAGCACCTGCCTCAAACAGTTCCTTTGCCATTTCCCTTCATCTTGCATGGGAGTGTGGAGAGGTGATCATAACACCACATGGGAAAAAAATCTGGAACGCTCTTCCGGAGGCTGTTATAGGGGAAAGCACCCTTTAGGGATTCAAGACAAGGTTGGATAAGTTCCTACTGGAACAGAACATAAGAAAGTAAGGCTAGACTCCAATAGGGCACTGGTCTTTGACCTAAGGGCCGCCGAGTGAGCGGACTGCTGGGCACGATGGTCTGGTCTGACCCAGCAGCAGCAAATCTTATGTTCTAACAATAAGTAGTTTTTCTCCATTGATTCCATTGGCAAATTTCCAATCTTGAATCCTGTACACATTTGAGATAGGAGAGGGCTGATCATCCTCAAGGAAAAGAATGAAAGGCTTCTGCATTTATCAATCAGGGCTGTTAAGTAAACCAGTAAATACTGTTCTTCCAAGATGGGGGGGGGTAACTGAAGAGTAACACACGATCAGCAGGCCTTTCTCTCTGTGAGAAGACTGCAGAATCACTAGCTTAATTATGTGTCCTTATGAAATTGCTCTTCATTCCTGTAATTTTCCATTCCCATCCCAAATCATTATATTGTAATATTTATAGCCTTCCTTTCATACTATGCAGGAGAGTAGGAAGGACCAGCAGACACTGCACCGGAGAGGTTACAATTAGAACTGGGTGTTTTCTAAAGGTCAATATCACTAATAAATACTGATGCTATTAGCAAGGCACTGTCCTTCCTGAGCTATTTCTCAGGGCCCAAACTGATTTCACTGAGGGAATGCAGATCTTAGATAGTGTTCAGAGAGCACTGAAATATTCATCATTCTGCTGTATGATGTTCTCTCCCTCTTACTTTTCCTAGAACCTGGAGAAGCACCAGGCAGTTTGGGAATGGAGTCTGTTAAGCAAGTAAATAGAAGTAAGAGGGGAAAAAAAAGAGGCCACTGTGCTTTTTTCAAGAATGTGTTGAAAAAGTAAAGGAAAAAAAAAAGGTTGACATTCTTAAATTACAAGAGATCAAGATAGAGGAAGACAAGCATCAATATCTAGAAAACCTAAGAAAAGCTGGGAAAGTAGGCAGGAAAGAGAAGGTGTAAATGGAAAAAAAAATTACTATAGTCAAATATAAATAAAGCTGTTTTAGAAATGTTAGTGACAGAAGAAAGTGTGAAAGTAGCATTATGAGAGTCAAAGGTGAAGGAGAGAAATGGGCCAGCCTAGCAAATGCCCCGCAGTTGCTGCGTCTGCTGGTCGGGAGGTGAGAAGAGGCGTCCCGGTAGCGCAGGAGTCATACCGCTGCTAAAATCGCCATCGCTAGCCGCCCCAAGCGCCGGAAATGGAATTTGACATGGAGGGACACATCAAGGTGGCAGGGATCACAAAACCCTAAGTGCGCATGCGCCCTTAGGGTTTTATTATAGAGGATAATCAAGAATGGACAAAATTGAGGTGTGCACTAGCAATCTGATTCAGTTAGTAAGGAGGCATTCACACTTTCAGACAGAAGATGGCAGGGATATATATTTATTTAATTTGTTTTCTATCCCATCCTTCCCAAAGAGCTCAGGACGGGTTACAGGTTAATATACATAATATAGAGTTAACAGGTTACAATTTGCCATAGTTATAGTACAAGTTTTTTCCAGTACAGGTTTTAATCCTAACTCGATGCATATTAGGGATCTAAAACCAATATACATAATATACAGTTTACAGCTTAAATTTGTCATAGATACAGTGCAAGATTTTTCAATATAAGTTTTTATCCTAACACGACACATACCAAGGATCTTGTATCAATGTACATTTCTTTGTAATCTATCAGTTGTGTGTGTTTGGGTGGGGGAGTTGAGGAGTCCTTCAAGGGATCTAATCAATGGTGGCAGCTGATTCCAGTGGGTTGGTATGAAGTGGAAGTAGGAACGTAGTAAGGCGATTTGCAGTTGAAGGGCACTAACAGGGGGGCATTTTGAGGCGTATAAAGGAAAGTGTGGTAAGGATAAATAAAGGGAAATATTGTCAGGATTTTATTTTTCAGTTTATTTGGCTTTTTCCCCCTATTTTTTAGTTCATTTCAGACATTCATTTTAATAACAAAAAAAATTTCACACAGAATTTTTAATTCAAAGGTTGACATGTTAAATCAATTTAGTGCGGATTCAAGTTTTTAAGGTATGCTAATGTTCCAAATGTGCATGTAGTGGACCCAGGGCAGGATTAATTCTTCGAGGGCCCCTAGGCACACAAATATATTAGGGACCCCTAGCCATGCCACGCCCATACCCCGCCCACCCCCCTGCCCCCATTTATCTGTTTTCTTATTCACTTCTTTATTTCCACTTGTATTTCTTTTCTTTTTTTTTTTTAATTCAAAACAAACAACGATTAGCATACCAGTGCACAGTTTTTCTTCTATGCAACCCCCAAACATCTCTGAACAAACCCCTCTTCCTTCCCTTCCCACCTACTTACCCAAGACTTTAACTCTTAACCCATTCCATACATATATAAAAGTGTTCAAATATATTGTAAAGCAGTAATACTATCTGAAATATGTCTATATTAATAACCAAGTTTACAACATCTCTCAACTGCCTCACTCTATGTCGACCAACTGTAACTCATATGTATGTATAAACAACCACATCTGTAATAGAGAATGACACGGTGGCGGTTTACCCGCGGCCACCGCATTTTAGCCGCGGGTCACCCGCCGAAAACGGGGAAGAAAACTAGCAGTCGCTGCGGCGACGGGGACAAGGCCATTCACCGCCCGCGGGGCGGTGAATTGTCTTGTCCCCCGCAGTGAGGCATGAAGGATCGCGCGGTCCCCGCAGCTCACACCCGCCCGCCCAATCGATTCCAGTGTCCAGCCAGCTCTCTCTCCTCTCCTCACCCCAGTCCACAGATCCTCCTCCTCGGCGACCCACACGCTACCAGAGAGCCGCGCACACCCGCCGCTGCTCAGCCTCGATCTTCTGCTCTGACGCAACCGGAAACAGGAAGTTGCAGCAGAGCAGAAGATCGAACACTGAGCAGCCGCGCGTGTGCGGCTCCCTGGGAAAGCGCGCAGGTTGCCGAAAAAGAAAACCCACAAACCAAGGTGAGGAGAAGGGAGAGAGCCGGCCAAACACCAGGATCGACCGGGCAGGCAGGTAGTGGCCGCGGGGACCGTGCGATCGCTAGTGTTCCCGGCTCAAATTGGAAGGAGGGAGTGAAAGGAAAAAGGCTTATATGGATGCAGCGGGGACGGTGACGGGGCGGTGAATGGGATGGCAGTGGCGGTGACGGGGCGGTGAAAGGGATGGCGGTGACGGTGACGGGGCGGTGAAGGGATCGGCGGTGACGGGGCGGTGCAGAGGATGGTGGGCCGGTGACGGGGACAGATTTTTTCCCCGTGTCATTCTCTAATCTGTAACTCCTCTAGTATGTTCCACTCCATATATGTTAACTTGTAACGAAACAAGGCAAGAAATCCACCCAAAAAATCCAACATGGAACAAAAGAAGATCGGCAGACAATAAGGAGATTCAAATCAAGCTTATTCAAAGTGCTTCCAAGAACCATGCCCGGTACATTTCGCCAAACATGGCTAATCAATGCTAACAGAAAACCATGTCTTTCATACACACAGAACACAGATACACCCTCACCCAGTATGGAATAAGTAATCACAAACTAAAAATAGAAATATGTTGATAAAGGTTAAACTGAACCGCCAAGAAGCCAAACTGCATACAGTGAAATACCACAGAAACAATGACACATAGCCCCCTAATGCTCTGCAAACTATAAATATAGCAGATGTAAATTTGAAGAAACTGACAATCACCACTTTACAAATTAACAAATAAAATAAAAATTGAAAATAAGAACATACCATTTTATTGGAATAATCCATTTTTTTCAATTCACTTTCAGAAGCCATAGCCTCCGTCTTCAGGTCAATATAGTATTCTGCTGTTACATTATACTGTCCTGACCTGAGAAAGGGGGTTTTGGTCTCTAAAAGTTAGTAAAAAAATTTAGTAAAATTAGTCCAATAAAAAGATTACCTTATTTTCTGTTTATAAAAGTTTTATCAATACAACTACAATACTATTTTATTCTAAAGCAAGAAAAAAAAATATTTTTTCTACCTTTTGTCATTTCTGCTTTAATCATCTTGTCTTCACTCTCTTCTTTCTAGCCAGCATCTGTCCTCTCTCTGTCTTCCATGCAGCATCACCCCTTCCATCTACTGTCTGCCCTCTCTCTCTGCCCCTTCCATCCATTGTCCGCCCTCTCCCCATTCCATATGGCATCTTCCCTGTTTCTATGCTCCTTCCATTAACTGTCTATCCTGTGCCCCTTCTCTCCTTTGTGCATGATTGATTTCAGCTCTGCCACCTCTCCATTTTTCTCTCTCTATCACCAGCCCCTCCCCTATGCTCTGGCACCTTTTTCTTCTTCTATCTTTCCTTCCCACCACACGGTCTTGCATCTTCCCTTCCCTGATTCCCTGTCATCTTTCTCCTTTCCTTTTCTTTCATCTCTCCCTCCCCCTCCATGCTCTGACACCTACTTCTTCATTTCCCCCCTTCCTTTTCCCTTGGTCTGGCATACCTTTTTCCTTCCCTCCATGCCCTGGCATCTCCTTTCATTCCCTCCCTCATCTTCCTTCTCCCTCTCTTCCTCTCTCCAGTTGGATGCAGCAATTTCTCCCCATATGCTCCCTATCCTCCTTCTGTCACCCAAGGCCTGGCATCATGAACTTCTTCGGGCAGCAGCAGCAGTCACAATTCACTACTGTTGCCAGCTTTGGTCCTTCTTCTCTGTTGGGTCCTGCCTTCACGGAAATAGGAAGTAAGCAGAATCCAGCAGAGAGGAAGGCCTGAAGCCGGCAACAGCACAAATTGTAAACACTCTTGCTGCCCGAAGAAAATAATGACGACAGGCCGAGCACCCAGGGTAGACTGCTTCTCTCTCTCCCCCCATCCTCGGCACAGCCGAACCCCCACTGACCCTCCTATCTCTCCCTCCCATTCGAACCCTGCTGACCCTCTCATTGCAAGACGACTGACCGACCAACTGACATACCTTCCTCCAGCATCAATGACATGGCAGAGGGAATCACAGGCAGGAGAAAGCCGCGAAGCAGCCTGTTTAGAGTGCTGAGGCTGTCAACGCTGCTGGAGGGAAGTTTGTCGATCAGTCGTCTTGCGGTGGGAGGGTCGGCGGGGTTCACATGAAAGGGAGAGATAGGAGGGGTGGGGCCCAGGACGACAATGCCGTTGCTGCTGCTGCCGCCGGTGAATCCAGCAAGGTTGAGGAGGCCCTAAAGCATCACACCGGCGGGCCCCCCTGACCATTTTGTGCCCTAGGCCCGTGCCTACTGGGCCTACCTTTTAATCCGGCCCTGAATGGACCTCTCAGATAGTGAGGCTGAGGAATATTCCTGAGGCCAGAAAACAAACAATTAAGTCCTCCTTATACAAAGCCATGGCAGTAGCTGCTGCTGCTGTAATCGCTCCAACACCCATAGGGATTTAATGGGCGTCGGCAGGTCAGGATTAATTCATCGAGGGCCCCTAGGCATAAAAGTCTACTGGGCCTCCTACCAAACCCCACCATGCCCTGCCCCTTTCCACATCCCTGCCCCGCTCCCGTTTATTTACTTCTTTATTTCCACTCTATTTCTTGTATTTTAAAATTCAGAACAAACAACAACGATTACCATACCTGTGCCAGTGTACTTTTTCTTCTATGCAAACTCCAAAAATCTCTGACCAAATCTCCCCTTCCTTCCTAGAGGAAGAGATCTTCATCTGGCAAGGCTTTGGTAAGCCCACCAATTTATATTTTGCATTTGGGTAGGAGGCAAAGTAAAATAGTTGTAAAAGGTATCAAAACATTTCTATGGATTGGTACAGTCAGTGGTGTAGTAAGGGGGGGCCAGGTGGATGGTCCGCCCCAGGTGCCATGTTGGTGCTTACACTTCTCCCTCGGTATTCGCGGGGGATAGGGGCAGAGCCAGACCGCAAATTGAGAAAAAACGCAAATATCTTCTCGTCCGGCTCTGACCCACCCCTGCCTCCTCCCACCTTCCCCCCGGCATCCTGGCCTTACTTGGTGGTCTAGCAGGCTTTTGGGGCAGGAGTGATCTTCCTACGCTCCTGCCCCGTGCACATCGCCAATAGGAAATGACTGCCGTGAGTTCCCGTAGTCTCTCGAGACTACAACGGGAGCTCACGGCAGCCATTTCCTATTGGCGATCTACACGGGGCAGGAGCATAGGAAGATCACTCCTGCCCTGAAAGCCTGCTACCTGGTAAGGCCAGGATGCCAGGGGAAAGGCTGGAGAGAGGCGGGAACGTGGTAAAATATGGGTCCCTCCCCCAAAAAAAATTGTGAATATGTGAAACCGCAAGTGTGGAAACCGTGAATGAGGAGGGGGAAGTATTTGGTTGCACAATTTCATAAGAGTTATTTTTTATGCATAAAACATATATTATATGTGGAAAATGTATTGCTCCTGAAAGGTATTGTGATCCTAATCTTTTTTAAATTAACTTTTATTTATGTACAACTAGCAGATTGCCTGGTGTTGACTCGGTATGTATTTGTCCTGGGTATGTATTTATCCCTGTTATTTATCCCAGTCTCTGAAGCTCTCCTGCGCAGCGTCATAAGTCTTGTATTCCTGTCCTCGGGAGTTTCATGTCTGTGCTGTTGTTTTATTTTTTTTAGCCTTTGATTGTGCTTGGCCAATTGCCTTACATTTCCTTGGAGGCATTGTTACATGTCAACCCCTTCCCACCCCCACAATATTTCCCCCCAAATAGTAAGTGATATGTATACCAAGTTTGGTTGAATTCTCTCCATGCGTTTCAGAATTATACATACATACACACACACACACAGATATATCCTATTTTATAGCTAGATAGCTAGATATAAAGTGGACTATTATGATAACCACACTACTTTATCCAATTGGCAGGGTAAGGAAGAGAGTGGATTATCACACATGACCAAAAGGCAAACATAAACTTAGGCAAACAACCTTTTCCTCTCCCCTCACCATTTCTCAACACACAGAATCAGGCACTAGCTAATCAATTTTGACACAAGGTGGTCTCTCTTTCTTTGCCTCTTCCCAGGGGTCTTGCTGCTCCCTCTGGTATGGCTAATGCTAGCCTGGGGGACAGAGAGCAAAGCCAGCTCCTAAGGAGATCAGTCTGTTTCCCCCCACTCACCCCTTTGTTGCAGTAATGGGATAATGAGACCTTAATGACTGCCTTTGAAACGTTTATTGACTCTGTGATTAGCTTAGCCTGTCTCTGGAGGGCGAGGGGGCGGGGGCCTGGGATAATATTTCATTGATGGTCAGGTGACTGCCTGGTGTTTGATGCAGGAGATTCATGAAAAAGATGAGACTGGTGCTTTATTGTATAGAGCTCAAAACCGCAATGAAAAATTAGGATGTCCCATCTGGCTATAAGTCAAAAGAAATAGGTGAGACAGTCCTGGGTTGATGGTGTTTTCTAATTCAAGTCACATTTTGGAGATATTTTCATAGACAGGCCTATTATTTTTCAGATTTAGGCTAGCAAACAGATACATTTTGAGTGGATATCCAAATGTCCAGCCAAAACTTATCCGCACAAAAAAGCACAGAGCAACAGAGCAGTGCCATCTGAATTGATTGTGGCATCCTGAACCAACTGTTGCCTGGTGTCCCTCCCCCATCTTCATTGGTACCACCCCACCTTGTCCCACTCCTACTCTGGCATGAGCTCTATCTCCCTCCCTCCCACTGTCTACCATCTCGATAGCTTCCCTTCCTCTCCCCCCTGATGCTAGTATTTAACCCACTCTCTCAGCTCCTCTTTTGCACGTGGTCTGGCATCTCCTCTTCTCTTTTAACCCCCCCCCCCATACCTTAAAAACATGTCTTTTTCCCTAGAGGTCATTGGCAGTGGAAGGAATTTGCATATGCATCCTTCAGCCAGCCATGGAGTCTTTTGACTCCTGCACAGGCAATGTTTTGCCAAAACATGGTCATGTCGAGTCCTTAGATATGTGTCTTCTTTGTAGCAAAGCCCAAGTTTAACCTAACTTCCCTATAGGCCCAAAACTACCAGAAGACTAACCTTAACATCTTAACAGGGACTTGGGTGTAATTGTATGTGATGATCTTAAGGTGGCCAAACAGGTTGAAAAGGTGACGGCGAAAGCTAGAAGGATGCTAGGGTGCATAGGGAGAGGTATGGCTAGTAGGAAAAATGAGATATTGATGCCACTGTATAAGACTTTGGTGAGACCTCATTTAGAATATTGTGTACAATTCTGGAGACCGCACCTTCAAAAAGATATAAAAAGGATGGAGTCGGTCCAGAGGAAGGCTACTAAAATGGTGTGTGGTCTTCATCATAAGGCGTATGGGGACAGACTTAAAGATCTCAATCTGTATACTTTGGCAGAAAGACGGGAGAGGGAACATATAATAGAGACGTTTAAATACCTACGTAATGTAAATACGCATGAGTTGAGTCTCTTTCATTTAAAAGGAAGCTCTGGAATGAGTTGGCATAGGATGAAGTTAAGAGGTGATAGGCTCCAGAGTAATCTAAGGAAATACTTTTTTACAGAAAGATGCATGGAACATCCTCCTGGTAGAGGTGGTGGAGACAGAGGCTGTGTTTGATTTCAAGAAAGTGTGGGATAGTCATGTGGAATCTCTTAGAGAGAGGAAGAGATAATGGTTACTGCGGATGGGCAGACTAGATGGGCCATTTGGCCTTTATCTGCCATCATGTTTCTATGTTTCTATCTTCTTGTCCATCTTCCATATCTGTTCTTCATAAACTGCTGCCAGGTAGTCACACTAGTCTGAATTGCCACATAGTACAATTCAAAAAGAGAGATTTTGGAGGGGGGAACAGTCCTAGTTTTCTGAATATTCATCCCAGTGTGCTGTGGTGATTTTAACTCCTGTTTTTACCCTTTGAAGGGGTTGCCAAAAAATTTAGGTCTAGGTCCCTCCTAGAATTGGGCTACCTGGTGCCTTACTACACAGGGAAGCTGCTATGTCAAAGGGACTTACAAAAACTGGAAATAGAAATGCCCTTTCAAGAACAGAATTGAAATGAAAACAAAGGGTCAAGGATTTGATATATTACCTTTCTGTGGGTACAGCCAAAGCAATTTACATATATAATACACAGGTACTTTTTATGTCCCTGATGGGCTCACAATCTAAGGGAGACATGGGCAACTCTGGTCCTTGAGGGCTGGAATCCAATCGAGTTTTCAGGATTTCCCCAATGAATATGCATTGAAAGCAGTGCATGCAAATAGATCTCATGCAGATTCATTGGGGAAATCCTGAAAACCCGATTCGATTCTGGTCCTCGAGGACCAGAGGTGCCCATGTCTGATCTAAGGGCTCCTTTTACAAAGCCGCATTAAGCTTTTTTATTGCCGGCCGCGGCAGCATTAGCCCTGACGCTCACAGAATTCCTATGAGCGTCAGAGCTAATTCCATCGCGGCCCGCAATAAAAAAGCCTAATGTGGCTTTGTAAAAGAAGGAGAAGTAAGTTTTGTACCTGGGGCAAAGGAAGATTAAGTGACTTGGCTGGAATCAGAAGGAGCTGCGGTGGGAATCGAAACCAGCTCGCTGCACTGTTAGGTTAATCCTTCAAAAATTGGGCTTTATATATATATAAAATCAATAAAACTTTTTGAACATAAAAAAAAATTGGGCTTTAACTGGCAACAATTTGGATTTGCAGTATAAACTGGAAGAAATAATGGAAAAATCTAAATAAAGTGACCAAATAACAAAGTTCAAAACTAACAAAAAATAGGAACACTTGTAATATATAATGTGTGTTTTTTAAAAACAAGGGAAAAAAGACCTCAAAATACCCCAAGAATGTGATTGTTTATTGTTTATTGTTTAATTAGTTTTTTGATTAAACGCTTTATCGATTCTGCAAAGCGTTGTACAAAGCATTAAATAAAATAACATTTCAACAAACAAAATTACAATTAAAACATACTTTCCAAAAAAAAAAGAACTGTAAGACAAACTGCAACACATACTAGGTTAATTAAGGACGAACGAACAAAAGACACAATAAGTCACAACTTTTTCGGGGGGAGGGGTATCATCACTGGTCAAATGAGCAGAATGAGCAGCAGCTTTATGAATGAGTTCTGCGCAATATTGAACATTATACTGGCACAATTTTAAGCTTTATCATTACCCTTGAAGAAGCCCATCAGTGCGAAACGGGCTGGGCCTCTGTCGGGTTATTGAGATAAGTGCTTTATCAGTAGTTCACATTTGAACAAGACAAATATTATGTGAATACTTGATACACAAGATGCTAGTTATATATATGCTCATTCATAAGAAGGAACTTGTTATATAGTCACAATTTGATTTAAAGAGAAAGTAAATCACAAAAACATACACAAAAAATTGTATTTAAAAATTAGAAATTAAAAATTCACGGGTTTTTGACCAGTGATGATACCCACCCTGAAAAAGTTGTGACTTATTGATCACATTCTTGGGGTATTTTGAGGTCTTTTTTCCCTTGTTTTTAAAAAACACACATTATATATTACAAGTGTTCCTATTTTTTGTTAGTTTTGAACAATTTGGATTTGCACATGCATCTCGCTAAGCGCTACTTTATAAAAATGCATGCATAAGCAAAGGAGAGCTTAATATAGCTTAATATATTTAACTGTCTACCAAAGTAATGACAGTTTATTTATTTATTTTAAAAATTTATAGTCCGCTTACACCTAAGCGGTTCACAAAACACATACACAATCTTCAAAAGACAATACAAGATCAAATGATTTTACATACATCTAAAACATTCTCCAGATTAAATAAATAATTGTTCAAGAGAAACCTCTACAAATAAAGGGCTAGATTCACTAAGGACACGGATCGGATCGGATCCGTGAGCGATTGGATCCGATCTGTGTCCGAGGGGCTGATTCACAAATCACCCTCATGCATATGAGGGCGATCGGAATCACGCCCCTCAACTGCCTGCCCGGATTGCTCTATCTGTAGATGATCTATAGATGGTCTGCGCATGCGCTAGACCTCCAGGCCCGGCAGAGATTTTTTTTTTCTTCTTTTGGAACCCGTGGTTTTAACCCGCTTAAGACCGCAGGTTAAAACCACGGGCTTGCACTGTGGGGAAGGGTGGGAGAGTTGGGGCTGAAGGAGGCGTTCGGGGCAGGCAGATCAGGGCAGCGGGAGAGTCGGGGCTGCAGGAGGTGTTCGGGGCAGGCAGATCAGGGCAGCGGGAGAGTCAGGGCTGCAGGAGGTGTTCGGGGCAAGCAGATCAGGGCAGCGGGAGGGTCGGGGCTGCAGGAGGTGTTTGGGTCAGGCACATCAGGGCAGCGGGTGAGTCGGGCGCTGCAGGAGGCCTTTGAGTCAGGCAGATCAGGGCAGCGGGAGAGTCGGGGCTGCAGGAGGCGTTCGGGTCAGGCAGATCAGGGCAGCGGGTGAGTCGGGGCTGCAGGAGGTATTCGGGGCAGGCAGATCAGGGCAGTGAGAGAATCGGGGCTGCAGGAGGCGTTCGGGGCAGGCAGATCAGGGCAGCGGGAGAATTGCGCCTGTAGGAGGCGTTCAGGGAAGGCAGGAGATCAGGGCAGCGGGAGAGTCGGGGCTGCAGGAGGCGTTCAGGGCAGCAGGAGATCGGGGCTGACAGGGCAGAGAGCAGGGCAACAGAAGGCAGGGCAATCTGAAAGGGCTTGAGTGATTGGTCCTCAGCAGGCGATTCTTTGTAATTGGACAGCCCAGTCGGTGTTTTGGTTAGTGAATCGCGTCCCTACCTACTTTGCATGCCGTTCCCCTCATTTGCATGAGCGGATCGGAGGATGGTCGGCAGAGAGGTAAGTGAATCGAGCCGGAGGGAAATCAGGTCACAAAGGGGTCGCAAACTGATCGGTACACGATTGGTTTGCTTTGTGAATCTAGCCCAAAGTTGTCTTCAACACCTTCTTAAATTGCTGAATGTCAGAAAGTTTCTTTTTATAGTTGTGCTGTTACCTCCTACTCGAAACAAAGAATGTGTTGTGAGATACTGTTCAGGTTTTTTTGAGGCATTTTCTGGCTTTGAACGAGGTGCAGGTGCTATGAGAAACATGGATTTAAGGGGGAGGGGGGGAGTGGAATGGGATTTCCCTTCTATGCTCTATAGATCAGTCGCAGCTGTTACTATGGTTTATAGAGCAACAGCTTTCCTGGTGAGTAGCAGGGCTCTTTGCTTCCTCACCCCCAGCTCCCATCCTGAAGATACTGTGCATCTGCGACTTTCTGTGAGGCAGGAAAAGGCGAAGGGTCACAGCGATCTTCGTTCAGAAGCTCAGCCTGAAGGCACAACCCGGGACATTGAACACTTCAGCAGCAGGGTTGAATAGTACAAGAGCTGAGAGGGGTGAAATGGGATGACTAATCATGACAAGATTCAAGATTAGCAATTAGAATACTCTGAGGAGGAAAGATGCATCATGGGAGTCAGAAGAAAACCAACTGTATGACTCAAGGCACAATAAAGAATGAAAGGTGTTTTATTTTATTCTGTACTATCTGCAGTCTTAATAAATTGTGACCTATTGGTTAGTGTTACAGCACCAACCAATAGGTGTCACAGTGAATGAGTTTCCCTGTCCACTCACTCCACACTTGGACTAGTTTACTGTACACTCTGTGATTTATTAGTTCCTCACATCTTATTCAACTGTACGTATAATTTGCCTTCAGTTTGTTCTGCTAGATATCTCAGTTGCAGTGGCGGAATGGGACGATTCATCGTGGGACGTTTCATCGAGACTGCGATGAAACGGCTGCAATGAATCATCCCATTACAGGAAGGCTGGGCTTCTGAGACGAGCGGCTGAAAGCTCCAGCCGGGGCCTCCCTGCCAGCCACCGCTGACCATTTGTTGTGACGAACGACTCTGGCGGGAGCTTCTCTCATCAGGGTCCTATCAGCGATGCAGCTAAAGAGCAGCTCCAGCCCAGGGCCCGGGCTCCCCACCACACACATGCTTCCCGGCCTCACCCTGCAGCTTGCTACTCACCACCGCCTGCTTCCCCCTCCCCCCTCCTTGCCCTGCTGGCCTGCTGTTTTGGGGCCTGCTGCTAATTCTGGGGGTCTTGTGGAGGGGCATCACGGTACAATTTTTTTGGGGGAAGGGCATTGCCCCTCCTCCACTGAATCAGATTCATCGCAGTCAGTTCATTGCACTGAAACAGCCACAATGAACTGTTTGAGAACCTTGCACAGGCAATTGGTATAGGAGGAACACCTACTTGTGCATACATGCAGTACATACAAACACACAGACATACCTGTCCACAGGGATAAATATAATTCTGGTGCACAGGGCATACGAGTGAGTTAACTCCTTTAACCAGGAGCTGTGCAGAAGGCATCATCTACAATTTCTTCAGTTCCGCCTCCTTCCTTGGTGGGCTGTACTGACTCTTTATAGTTTTTCCTTCTGAATATTAAGGTGTCTTTCTGATCTGCTCAGAGTATGTATTTTATTATTTTGGGGTTTTTTAATCCGAATCTGGAGGCTTTTGGTGCTCAAGAGGACCCCAGTAGCCTAGAACATCTTTGCCTGGGAAAAGACACAGACTCAGCAGCAGTCTGCAACTAACAGGGCAACCCTTCAGGGAACTTGTTTAGCCAGCATGCATTTCCATTTGTGGAACTTAGGGTCCATTCCCCTGGAAGCTAGGCTTGTCCCTGATTGATCAGGCACTAGAGCACAGGCTATTTGGCTCATGGCTGTCTGGGACGGGCTTTAGCATGTGCCGGCTGTGTTCCCTTTCCCCGTTGCAAAAAGTGGATCTGTGGAGGTCTGAGGTCTCAGTCTGACTTTGGTCCGACTGGCAGCCCAAAGATCATAGTGTTGTGGACCTTTCATATGCTTGTTTAAAGCTGTGGTTTTCTCCAGATTCAAGCTGCAGTGTTAGCTGAAGTAGGCAATAAGCACTAGTACAGCACAGTGAGTACCATATTTCCCCATATATAGGCCATGGCCTATGTATGGGTTTTGCAAGCCGGCACAGTGGGTGCAGTTTGGAAAACTGGGGTGACCTATACAGTTTTTAAAAATCATCTCCCCCCCCCCCCCCCCCCCATTTTCTTCCTCACTGGAATTGCTGCTCCTCAAATCGTGGCCAGTGGTGCAGGGTAGGAGAGATTTTTTCGATCTCCAGCCCAGCCCCGCGCTGCTTCCCGCTTCCATCAGTTCTCTTGGGACTCGTGAGTCTCGTGAGTCCCAATGGCAAAGGCACGCAAGAAGGGCTGGAAATCGAAAAGATCTCTCCTGCTCTTCACCGCTGGCTGCGATTTGAGGAGCAGCGATTCCAGTTTATCCAGCGAGGCAGGTAAGGGGAGGGCGTTAAAAACTGTATAGGCCTTCCCAGTTACTGGTAGATAAGCCACAGCTAATACAAAGGGGCGGCTTATCTACCAGTCGTAAAACTTATATAGGCATTTTTGCAGTCTATATACTAAGGTGGCCTATATGCGGGGAAATATGGTACAGGTGTTTTTTAGCCTATGAGAGAATCGAGGGGGAAGGGGAGGGGGCATTCTCAAAACCAATATTTTGGTGGATTCTGGGACTTTGAGAGCACATTCCATGAGAAGAAAGGCTTCTTCATGGGCGGAGGCCCGGGCAATCCCGCCCAAGAAGATTTGTAGGGCAGCTTCATACATTTACAAGGTTTTATAGAGTGGATGTAGCAGCGCAAAATGACACTGCTTTTCGTGTCCTCAGTATTAAGGGCGGGTTCATCTGTCTCACTCTAGATTCAAGGGACTGCTTTGATAACCCCCACTCATCAGGACTCGTATGCCCTGTGCACCAGAAGGGATGATTAGGTTCTTACCTCAACAATCTTTCTGGTAAAAGGGCATACAAATCCTGACACCTCTCCCTGTCAATGTAATTACTCACCTTACTGTCTCAGACAAGCATGTCTGTTCAGAACTTGAAATCTTTTCATGCCAGTCAGGATTAGTATAATTGAACAGGGAGAACATGATAAATGAATCCACACTTCACCAGTACTTAGTCCAGCACAGAAATGGGGTTCTGAACTAAAAGATTACTTTTTTAAAAAAGTTGTCTTGAGACTCAAAATAACTATTATCAGAGAACAAAAAATAACTAAGACACATGAAGGGCAATTCTATAATGGGGCACCTGATTGGAATCTATTCTGTAAAAGAAGGTAGGTACCTACTTTTTTTTTGTACAGGATACTAGCGTAACAGCTTAAATAAGTGCTTAAATGTTAGGTGTCAGACATAGAACCAGTGTGCTAGCACCTAAATAGCACAGATGTGTAATTTATAACTGTCTATAAGTTACACATGTAAGTTACACATGCAAGTTACACGTGCAACTTACACGTGTAACAGATCCGTAGAAGGGGGAAAAGATGATCTCTGAAAATTTTGTAAAATAGAGAGGTTGTATTTCCCTTAGAGTAACCTATTTGGTATAGTAATGAAGTAAGCCAGATCTGTGCAATTTACTTGGGGTCCAGAAAGCCTTCTGGAAGATAAAATATAAGGATTGCATTGTTAGTGGAGAGGGTGGTTCTATAGGAGCTCGTGAAAAGATCTGACCACTGTGTATCTGTGCCATTCCACGATGATACTTCTGTCCAAATCTTTCTGGATTTCGGTAGAAGTGGGAAAAGAAGATATCTGAAAATTTTGTAAAACAGAGAGGTTGTATCTCCCTTAGAGTATCCTATTTGGTATAGTAATTAAGTTTTAGAAGATTCTGGAGTGGATGTAGCCAAGGGCCATTTTAGGTCAATTATACAATGGCGTAATTGTAGCCATTTGTAAAAGTTAGAGGAATTGAGTTGGAAAGTTTGTTGTAAATCTGCAAAAGAGATTATAGCCTTATTTTTGCTAATTTGGTTCAAAGATCATATATCTCTATCTAGCCATTGGGGCCATGAAACAATCTTTCTATCCATCATGATATCAGTATTATGACAAATAGGAGTTTGAAGCGTTCTAGAGTTGGGAAACTTAAACGTATTCTCTAGTCTAACGATGGCGAATTTAGTAGCATGTATGGTTGTAAGTTGTGTGGGAATGTAGTTTTTAGATAAATAAGGAATACTTTTCAGAGAGATGGGAGGCATCAAATATGATTCAATAATATACCAAGAAGGTAATCGAGTCTACCTGCGGGATGCATACATCTGAAAAGTTCCATATCTTAAGATAGCAGCTAGCTGATAGGCGTAAAAGTCAGGGAATCCCATCCCCGTTGCTTTGGAGCTTTTAAGGAGTTAAGAGCAATGCAGGCAGGTTTTTTATTCCACATAAAATTAACTAATATTTTATCAATATCTTTGTAAAATTTACTTGGAGTCAATTTTGGTAACATACTGAGGTAATAATTAATGATGGGGGTGATTGTCATTTTAACAGACTCTTTACGCCCCCTACCACGAAAGATTGAATGGGGACCATGTTGACGTCAACCTATGAAGTTTAGCTGACATGAGGAGATCTCTGTCTTTATAAAACAAGACACCTAGATATTTTATGTGAGAGGGGGGGGTCCATCTCAGAATGGATGTGTCAATATCCGATTGAAAGGTGTTATCATTAAGAGGCATAACCTCTGACTTGTCCCAGTTAATAAGGTAACCAGACATATTAGAGAAACGGGAGACAAGGTTTAATAAAGCTTGTAGAGAGGAGGTGAGGTTTGTAAGGAAAATGAAAAGATCATCTGCGTAAGCTAATGTTTTATGAAAAGTGGGTCCGATCTCCACTCCTGTAATGGCCTTGTCATTACGTATGGCAATGAGGAGTGGCTCTAGTGCTATATTAAAAAGTAAAGGGGAAAGAGGGCAGCCCTGTCTGGTTCCTCTCAATGAAAAAATAGGGTTACATATTGTATCATTGATTTTAATTTTTGAGATAATAATAATAACAGTTATATACCGAAGGACCGTGAAGTTCTATGCGGTTTACAATGATTAAAAGATGGTACAGAATGAGTGAACTTAATAGAGTTAAAAGCTAGTGATTAACAGCTCTAGGGATCAGTTATTGTGGAGAAAGAGTTGTACGGGTCAGCTGCCTAGATACTTCAGGAACAGATATGTTTTTAGGTGTTTTCTGAATTCCCCATAAGTAGTAAGCGTAAGCAATTATTCTAGATATTTACCCCATAATGCTGCCTGATGTGAGAAAAGGTGTTGATGATGTCTTTTGAGTTTACATCCTCTAACTGGAGGGGAAACAAAGTTCAAATGTGAGCTTCTCTTATGTCTGTTGGCTGAGAATGAGAAAAGATGGGGGAGGTATATAGGAGGTACATAGGAGGTATATAGGACCTTGATCCAGTCAATAAAATCATCTGTGCAGCCGAACCAGTGTAGAACTTAATGCTATGTATGTTTTTAATCTGAAAGACTGTTAGAATTTTATCCCCCTCCCCCTTTTTACAAAACCACAAAAGTGTTATTTTGTGCCAGCTGGTGCGCTGAATGCTTTACGCTGCTCCCGAAACTCATAGAGTTCCTATGAGCAGCGGGACAAGCGCAGAGCATTCAGCACCCTGGCACTTCACCTATTTATCTCGGAAAGCATTTTTATTCTCTCAAACAGAATTCCCTTTACATGTAGAATTACCTTGTTTTCATTTCCAACTCCTAATAGATGCCAGTTTAAAAGATACTAGGACAAAACATTTTTTTTTCAGGCAGGTATCTGGAATAAAACTTTAAGTGATCTAATTCTGAACTCATTTTCATACCAAACATTTAGAACAGGGGTGTCCAACCTGCGGCCCCGTGAAGTATTTTGTGTGGTCCTTGTAGAGGGCGATGCAGTGTTTTCCTCTGCTGCCCCCGGGTGTTTACCTTCTTGCTGGCTCCCTCCTCTGACTTGCTGCAGCGTTTGCGTGGCCCCAGAAAAAAATATTTCAGCCAATGTGGCCCAGGGAAGCCAAAAGGTTGGACACCCCTGATTTAGAAGATCATTGAAGACTCACTTATTTGATAAATGTGTTTAAATTTTTACTGATTGATAATCTTTATCTATACAGTTCCATTTTCTTGCTAAGTGCTGATGTATCCTTGCTGCATATTATGCAGTTTATTCTTGATGTAAACCGCTCTGAAATGTAAGGTCCTAAAGAAATGTTTACGTGTGTAAATACGTGATTTTGAAGAAAAAATTGAATGTTAAAAAATATATACGAGATAAATATGAATGTGAAAGATTAATATGAAAAAGCTGTGGAGCGTGAATAAAAAGTCTAATAGTGTGACACTATACTATGTGATATGTGATATTTGACAAAAGTGGCCTAAAAAATGTGGAAAAGATTAATCTATGGTAAAAGAACAGAATGTGGTTTGAAATTTAAAGGTGCTGAATGAGAGAAAAAAGAGAAAATGAAACATAATATGTAGAAACAATTGGAGATCACTGGCCTACCTGTCTGCCTGCACAACAAAGCCATGAAGAGGGAGGAAGGGAGCAAAATGCAAGGTGAGGGTCAGGGAAGGATTGGGGGAAAGTGGGGACATGTGAAGGATGAGCAAAATTATGTTTGTATTAGAAGCTGTGTGTGCTCAACCATCAGTACATTGCACTAACATGCAGCTTTCTGCATCAGCCCCAGAGTCAGAAATCCCAGAACCCTTCTCCCTCCATATTCGCGGTTTCAGCAATCGCGGTTTCGATTATTCACGGTTTTTAGCTTGCTGGCTCCTCCCCCCAAATTACATCAGCTTGCATAGAGAAATCGTTGATTCCAAGCGTTTACAGAGAAAATTGCCGATTCCCAGCACTTTCTTCACCGTGTTTTGCCTCTCCTTCAGGAACAGACCAGGTCTCCCACCGTGTTATTTGCGGTTTCACCATATTCACGATGGTTTTTAATAGAAAACAGTGAATAACATATGAAAAAGTTATTTGCGGTTTTTCTGTATTTGCAGGTCTGTTAATCCCTTATCACAGCGAATACGGAGGGAGAAGTGTAGTTAAACAGATGGCTCTCAGCATTAAACTGCACTGGCCAATGTGTGATGAGAGAAAAGAAGGAATGGTGGGGGATGGAAATGAGCTTTAACATTTCATCCCATTAAGTAGCATTTTCCTGTTGTAAACAGCTCTTTGCATGTATTAATTGGGTATCAGTTTAATACTTTTTCAGAATATCCTCATGACAGTGATATCCCTGGAAGGAAGGTGATCAGATATCAGAGACCCGAAATGCAATCAGCGGTGTTTTAGACTCTTGGTTGTGTTGCTGGAATTAGCAGCAGAAAAGTGCCAGAGAGGCTCAAGGGTGGGGGGTGCTGTGTCCCCCAGCTGTCTGGTGTTGTTAGAGAAAAAGCCTTTTAGGCTGAATGTTATTAACTCCAGGCACTGTTATAGCGGTGGATGCATTTTCAGAATTTCCGTGGTTCCTTCAACTGTGCTAGAATTACCAGCCCTCCGGATTTCCCCGGATATGTCCTCCTTTTGAGGACATGTCCAGAGGTCTGGATGGCTTTTCAAAACCTGGCTTCTAAGAAATCACCGATGGGCAGGAGGGCATCCATGCATGTGTGGATGCCCTCCTGCCGAATGAGAGAAGGCAGTGAGGGGCGGGGCTGGGGTGGGATTATCTCTCATTACAGTCCAGCATCACTTCTTCCTCCCATCCCCTCCCTGTGGTTTACCATTAAGCCAGTCTTCAGACCTGCAGCCCTGCGGCCTACACCTAGCATTTCCCTCAGAAAGGGACAGGCTGCATTGGGGGAAAGTTATAGTGCAGGCCATATGCTGTGTTTCAGCAGGGCTACTGCTTGCTGCAGAGCAAAAGACTGGCTTAGGTTGTGGAGGAGGAGTATGGGGGTATTAAGCCACAATGCAGGGGCTGGGGATTGGGGGGGGGGGTTAAAGAGAAAAGGAAGGCAGGAAGAAATTTGGCTGCAATATGTTTTCTTACCTGGGCTCGGCTATTGCAGCGGGGAAAGTCTAATAGGGGATTCTTGAGGGGAGGTCATGGCTGAGGTTCACTACTGGAAAAATGGGGCCTTGGATGACATGCAAGGAATTGCTCCTGATTGACCATCAAGCCCCAGCTCTGTATGTCTGACTGGTGGATGTGCAGAGATGAGAGCTATGTACATCCACCAATCAGAGAGATAGAGCTGGAGCTTGATGGCGAGTGGCAATCAGCAACAAGTAGAGACATAGAAACATGATGGCAGATAAAGGCCAAATGACCCTTCCAGTCTGCCCATCCACAGCATCCAGTGGCTTAGTAAGGATGAGTGGCACCCAGAGCAGTGGCGCCCCTCCCCTGCCCCATCCCACAACATAATCACCTACTTCTCTTTCCCCATACCTTTTAAACTTCTCCGTCGTGAGAAGCATTCTGCCCACATCGGTGTTGACTCTCCTTTTGAGCCACTGACCAGAATCTACCATCTCCATTTCTCTCTAAGAGATCCCATATGCCTGTCCCACATCTTCTTGAACTCATACACAGTCTCTGTGTCCATCACCTATACCAGGAGACTATTCCAAGCATCTACCACCCAATCTGTACAAAAGTATTTCCTTAAATTACTCCTGAGCCTATCACCTTTTAACTTCATCTTATGCCCTCTCGTTCTGGAGCTTCCTTTCAAATGAGATTCGCCTCAAGTGCATTTATGCCACATAGGTATTTAAACATCTCTATCATACCTCCCCTATCACACCTTTCCTCCAAAGTATACATATTGAGATCTTTAAGTCTGTCACCATACACCTTATGACGAAGAAAACTGACCATTTTAGTAGCCTTCCTGTGGACTGACTCCATCCTATTTATATCTTTTTGAAGGTTTAATCTCCAGAATTGTGCACAATATTCTAAATGAGTCTTATACAGGGGCATCAATACCTCCTTTTTCCTACTGACCATATCTCTCCCTATGCACCCTAGCATCCTTCTAGATTTTGCTGGCGTCTTTTCCTAGTAACATAGTAAATAACGGCAGATAAAATCCTGAATGGTCCATCCGGTCTGCCCTGTAATCACATGCATTACAATTTCAAGATTAAATTAAAATGTCATTTTTTTTTGTCTTTGTTATTTCCGCGGTACTCTCCTTAAGTTCCAACTACTGGAGTTGCCAACTACTGGAGTTGCTCATTCCAGCCTATCCAAACCATCTCCTTTGCTGGATTCAGACTCTGAAAGTTTGCTCATTTATATTCTAATTAGCAATTCTCTGTGTTCATCTCATGCTTTTTTGAATTCCATAACCATTTTCCTCTCTACAACCTCCCTCAGGAGGGTATTCCAGGTATCCATCACCCTCTCAATGAAAAAGAATTTCCTAAAAGAATTTCTTAAGTCTACCACCCCTCAACCTCAATGTATGTCCAATAGTTTTACCAATTTCCATTCTCTGGAAAAGATTTGGTTCTATATTAATACCTTTCAAATATATAAATGTCTTTATCATATCATCCCTATCCCTTCTCTCCTCTAGCATATACATGTTGAGGTCTTCTAGCTTCTTCTTGTACTTTTGGCAGAAACCCCCTATTATTTTCATCACTTTCCTCTGAACCACTTCAAGTCTTTTTAGGTACGGCCTACAAAACTGAACACAATACTCCAAGTGGGGCCTCACCAGCGACCTGTACAGGGGCATCAACATCTCCTTTCTTCTGCTGGTTACACCTCTCTCTAAACAGCCTAATATCCTCCTGTTTGGCCACGTTAAGATCATCAAATGCTATCACAACCAAGTCCCATTCCACTTTTGCACACAAATGTTCTTCACCCCCTAAACCATACCGTTTCCTTGGGTTTTTGCAGACCAAATACATGACCTTGAATTTCTTAGCATTAAATCTTAGCTGCCAAATTTCAGACCATTCATCAAGGTTCGCTAGATCCTTCCTGTTATTCACACCATCCGGGGTGTCCACTCTATTGCAGATTTTGGTATCATCTGCAAAGAGGCAAATCTTACCTGACAGCCCTTCAGCAATATCACTTACAAAAATGTTAAAAAGAACTGGTCCATGAAATGAACCTTGAGGCACACCATTGGTAACATCCCTTTCTTCATCCCTCTGTCACCTTCCACTCAACCAGTTTCTGACCCAGTCCATCACTTTGCAGCTCATACTGAGGGCACTCAGTTTATTTATTAGACGTCTGTGTGGAACACTGTCAAAGGCTTTGCTAAAATCTAAATACACTACATGTAGCACACTCCCTCTATCCAATTCTCTGGTCACCCAGTCAAAGAAATTGATCAGAGTTGCTTCTAGTGAATCCATGTTGTCTCTACTCATGTAATCCACTGGATTTCAGAAATGTTACTATTCTCTGTTTTAAATGTGTTTTCATTAATTTACTTACCACTGAAGTCAGACTTACCAGCCTGTAGTTCCCTACTTCTTCTTTCTTCCACTTTTGTGGAGAGGGACCTCATCCACCCTCCTCCAGTCCTTCAGTACCACTCCTGATTCTAGAGAAGCATTGAAAAGGTCAGCCAGCAAAGTTGTCAGAATTCCTCTAAGTTCCTTTAGTACCCTCAGATGTACACCATCCAGCCCCATCGCTTAGTTCACCTTTAGTTTAAATAGCTCCTCATGAACATAATCCTCTGAAAATCGATAAGGGTCTACCACATCTCCATCCATATTTTCATGTTAAGCAAGCAGCATGGCCGTGCAGCTGCACAGCTTAGAGGGAACACTGCACAAATTATGCAGATTTCAAGTACTTTAATGGCGAGATCCTAACAAGAACTGAAGCAGAACGAGACTTAGGGGTGATCGTCAGTGAGAAAATGAAGACTGCCAATCAAGTGGAGCAAGCTTCATCCAAGGCAAGGCAAATCATAGGTTGCATACGCAGGAGTTTCGTCAGCCGTAAGCCTGAAGTCATTATGCCATTGTATAGATCCATGGTGAGGCCCCACCTGGAATATTGTGTGCAATTCTGGAGGCCGCATTACCGTAAGGATGTGCTGAGACTGGAGTCGGTCCAGAGAATGGCCACCCGGATGTCTCGGGACTCAAGGATCTCCCGTACGAGGAACGGCTGGATAAATTGCAGCTGTACTCACTCGAGGAACGCAGAGAGAGGGGTGACATGATCGAGACATTCAAGTATCTCACAGGCCGCATCGAGGTGGAAGAAGATATCTTCTTTTTCAAGGGTCCCGCGGCAACAAGGGGGCATCCGTGGAAAATCAGGGGCGGGAAACTGCACGGGGACATCAGGAAATTCTTTTTCACTGAAAGGGTGGTTGATCCCTGGAATAGTTTTTCACTTCAGGTTATTGAGGCCAGCAGCGTGCCTGATTTTAAGGCCAAATGGGATAGACACGTGGGATCTATTCACAGAGAAAGGTAGGGGAGGGTCATTGGGGTGGGCCGTGGCCCTTATCTGCCGTCTATTTCTATGTTTCTATGATCTCTGGTCTTACCAGCTTATAAACACAAATTTTTGTTAAGGGAAGTACAGACTTGCTGTTTATGCCAAACTTTTAGGGACACACTTCCTACCTCATGGGGATACAGCAGTGTGTTCCAACACACTGGTCGAGAATCACTGCTTTATAATCATAAGTTTGCAAAGCCATATACTTTTGTGTTAACTTAGCATTGTTATTTTTCATAAGATTAAAGGCATTGTAGTGGGCATGGTCAATAACCAGCTGAAATTGTTGCCCCAGTATATAGTATCTGAAAGTCTCTATGGCCCATTTGACAGCTAGTTAAAATGAATTTTCCAGGAAAATATACCCTCAGACAAGAAGATGACTGCCAAATATCATTGGCATAATAATTAACTTGATAATTTCTGCCACTGGCATTTCACACTTAACTATTAACATCAGAATACATCAGTGGTCTCAAACTCAAACCCTTTACAGGGCCACATTTTGGATTTGTAGGTACGTGGAGGGCCGCAGAAAAAAAATAGTTAATGTCTTATTAAAGAAATGACAATTTTGCATGAGGTAAAACTCGTTATAGTTTATAATCTTTCCTTAATTGCTTCTGATAATTTCAGCTATACACAGCTGAAAGCAGTGAAACATGCAGAAAGTGAAGTTTAGGTAGTTTTTCACTTTCTGCATGTTGCACTGCTTTCAGCAGTGTATAGCTGAAATTATCAGAAGCAAAAGCAATTAAGGAAAGATTTATAAACTATAAAGAGTTTTACCTCATGCAAAATTGTGATTTAGATTCTAAAGTATCAACTGCAAGAGACAAGATTTTGGTGTAGTCCTCTAGGCTTTTTTGTAGAGGGGAGAATCAATATCCGACTTGTGCCTGGAAAACTTGCGCCTTAAGTGTCCGGTGGTCGCATCCGCAACCGCCTTTAGTTCTCACTTCCTCCAGCACTGGACACAACCGCCATCTTACATCAAGCAGTCACCGCCAGGAGAGATGCCAAATTTTGCGAGAGTTCACGAGATTACGAACATACGCACATTGTCCTTTCCACTCCATACAGATGCAGGAAAGCGCTTGCGTGAGGTTACAGCAGTGAGGCGGGCAACGTTCCAGAACAATGGTAACATACCGAGGGCCTCAAAATAGTACCTGGCGGGCCGCATGTGACCCCCTAGGCCATGAGTTTGAGACCACTGGAATACATGGAGGGTATAACTGAAGAGTTGGACTTCTTTGTATAATCACAGTAGACATTAAAGAACATTGAGTTAATTTATCTCCCCCCTCCCCTTACTAAGTTGTGGTAGAGGTTTCTACTGTGGCCCGGAGCGCTAAATGCTCTGACACTACTCCAACGCTCATAGAATTCCTATGAGTGTTGGAGCAGCATCCCGGGCCACAGTAGAAACCTCTACTGCAGCTTAGTAAAAGGGGGCCTTAGTGCAAGTTCGATACTGTTGTATTTTTCACTGTAGGGAAGGGGACTGATGATTATGACATGATGAATTGAGCTCAGGCAGCACCTTGTCTGAGGGCCCCATTTTCTTGTGGTAGAATTTGCTTTAGACTTGTGATGATTATTTCTCCTGGATGAGCTTTTTGATGGTGAAAGCTATTTCACAGTAAGGCATTCGTTTTTGTTGGGGGTTTTTTACTGCTAAGTATTATTTTTTTCTAAAACTGTTAATTTCATACTTAGATACATTTCCAGATGTTCCTTTTCTACTTTTATATGAGATAATAATACTCATAAACCTATTCATAAAGCATCTCTCTGTAATATGAACTCTTTTCTGAAATTTACTTTGTGTAATGTCGGTTCTCTGCAAAGTAATACACTGTAACACCAACAGCTTTCTTGTGAATGCTTAAAAGAAGAGGCAGACCCTCCAAACAGGATCCAAACACAAAAAGACTGTGCGGTTGTCCTCAGAAAGGAACAATTGATTTTCTGCTTTACAATTGGAGCAACAGGGGCTGCGATAGCTGAAAATAAAATAATTGGATGTCCTTTAGTGTCATTTAATTACTCTCTGCTTGTATATGGTGCCCTGTGAAGGGAAGGCAGGAGATTGGCAGGCAGTGAGACCTGCAGTAATTAAAGAGGGAATTAAACTCCCGATGATTGTCCCCAGGAGTTGTGTCAAGGGTTCTCACTGGTGAATTTGGAGTTTTATTACCTGTCAGGTGAGCATTCTAGGCTGAGTTCTGCATGGGGATTTTAATCAGAACACTGGAAATGAAAGGGGGAAAAGGACAAAAATCACAGTTCTCTAGGCAGCATGACAGCTCCTTCTGAAGTCCTCTGGTGTTACATAGCAGGCCAAGGGTTTGCAAAATTTCCAAGGGCTTAAAACCCAAAAGTCCCTGAGGGTTTAAAAAAAAAAAAAAAAAATGAAAATCAGGCAACAGGCAGTGAAGAAGCTGTGCAAAGGATGAGAAGGGGAAAGGGAGAGGGGGCAGATTATAGGAGACCTGACAATTAAGTTCATGAACTCATCCTAGAAAAAGTGTTACATATCTCATTGCTGAATATCACTATGGTCACCTTTGAAGTACTCCCCTTGGGAAACTATGCATTGATGCCAGCGCCTAGTCCACCCTTCAAAGCAATGTTGGAACTCGTTTTCTGGAATAGCCATCAAAGCTGTCATCGTATTACCTTTGATGTCCTGAATGTCCTTTCAATATTTCCTTTATCTTCAGGTAAAGAAACATGTCATTGGGGGGCCAGATCAGATGAATAAGGAGGGTGTTCCAATACAGTTATTTGTTTACTGGCTAAAAAACTCCCTCACAGACAGAGCCGTGTAAGCTGGTACATTGTCATGATGCAAGAGCTATGAGGGACCATTTTTGCACACACTTTTCTCGTCAAGATTTTCCTAAATGTTTCTCTGTCAATGTTTGCTTGGTCTGCTATGCTTCTCACAGTCAGCCTACTATTTTGATGCACAATTTGACAGATTTTTACAATGTTTTCATCAGTTCTGCTCATTACTGGCCGCCTTGACCTCTCTTCATCAGTGATGCTTTCTCTCCCCTCAAAAAAAACGTTTAATCCATTTGTACACTGCCGTTTTCTTCATAGCATTATCCCCATAAACTTGGCCTAACAAGCCCCTGATTTCACTTCCACTCTTGCCAAGTTTAACAAGAAATTTAGTGACAGATCTATAGATTCTTGAATGATAAAGAATAATTTGAGTGGGTGGGTTATTGGTCTGTAAGAATCTTGTAATATTTTAAGTGATGTCTATAGTGTAAATGTTTTATTTATTATTCTTCACTTATTGAAATTATTTTAAAATGAATAAAGATTATTTAAAAAGAAATTTAATGTTTGTTCGGTGCTCTAATTCAAGCTCCGACATTCTTGCGACGGCACACAAAAACATGCAACAACAATAATGAATGCCACTCAACAAGACTCTGCCACACGTCAACATGAGCACAGCTGTGAGACACTGATATACCAAGGTTATGAAGCCTTACTGATCTGTTTGTACAGTGCTGTCAGTGTAAGCATATGGTGGCAAGTTCATGAACTTAATTGTCAGGCCTCATAGCTAACAGGGAGAATGAAATTGCAATTATGTGCCACTTTGCTCAATAAATGAACTTTCAGATACTTTTCTTGATTTTCCATGCTGTCTCTGTACCATGGATGACTATAAAGCTGGAATGCTGTCTCGAATTAGGAGAGATAAAAATGGTGATGGACGACTTGTGTTTCACAGCTTCAGGAGTCTATTGATTTTGGTGTGCATATGGTTAGTCAAACCCCTCTATCTCCGACTCTCTTCAATCTCTATACAGCCTCCCTCAGCTCTCACCTGGACAAACAAGGCATAACCTCCTATAGCTATGCCAATGACATTACCATTCTCATACCCTTCGATCAACCTGAACTCTCCATGACGAACACAATATACCAAACACTAAAATCAATAGCAACCTGGATGAAAGATCACAAACTGAAATTGAACCCAGATAAAACGAAATTCATCCTCCTAGAAAACAACAAAATACTAACCATAACCAACATTGAAATCAACGCAATCAACTACCCCATACAAACCATCCTAAAACTGCTAGGAATAACTATCGACAGATGCTGCACCATGCAACCGCAAATCAATAAAACAATACAAAAGTCATTCTTAGTCATGAGAAACTTAAGACAAGTTCGGAAATTCTTCGAGAAAACTCAATTCCAGCTCATAGGTCAGTCCTTAATACTAGGCCTACTTGACTACTATAAATCCTCTACCTCCCATGCCCTACAACCATAACAAAACAACTACAAACTATCCAAAACACAGCACTAAGACTCATCTACTCATTAAAGAAACATGATCACATTACAGAAGCATATCTCCATTCGCACTGGCTTCCGATCCCAGCAAGAATACAATTTAAATTCTATACGGAGACAGTCCAAACTACCTGAATAACCGCCTCATCCACAACACCGCAACCAGACATAGGAAAACTCACACCCCATTCTCATACCCCCCCAATTAAGGAGGTCAAATGGAAAAAACTATATGATGGCCTCCTGGCCACTCAAGCAGCCAAACTAGACAACCAAATCGCCAATCTACTGACGGCATCCCTCGACTACAAGACTTTTAGAAAAGAAATAAAGACCATACTCTTCAAGAAAACTCTGAAAAAAGAAATAATACCGCAAGTCTCAAACTCCACCTCTCACTAAAGCCAACTACCCCAAACAAATAACCTTACCCATTTCTTACTCTTTTTGAAAATTACCAATTTTTTTTTTTTTTTTGTAAGTTCTTGTTGTAATACATCTTGGATAATTCTTTTGTAATCCGCCTTGAACTGCAAGGTAATGGCGGAATAGAAATCCCTAATGTAATGTAATGTAATGTTAGTGCAGCTGTTTAAGCAAAAATCTTAATGGCAGTAGGACAGGTGTGTGCTGTGCTACACCGAACAGGCAACCTTTGCTTTGTTCACTTCAAGTTGAGCACTAATAGGTTGTGGGTCAGAGCTCTACACTATAATTTATATTACATTATTTGTTCAGTGATTTTATGGTGGATGGAATTCAAAAACCACGAGATGAACATGGATATGAAAATGGATGAAATGAAAAGCAAAACTTAAATGGCTGCATGTGTGTTGATGTATCGAGTGGTGCTTAGATGGTGACTCTGGATATGAAGAACAAAAAGCTGGTGCTACTCATACTCTGATTTAGGATGGGCTGGAGAGGGCATTGATGGCATCTCCATAAGTTGGAACATGAGGACAGTGCCAGGCAGACTTCTACGGTCTACGTCGTAGAAATGGCATCAAGCATTTTATATCACATTCATTGTTGGTTTAATCTTAAATTGATAACTAGTTTGGCTGCTGGGCAGATTGGATGGACCATTCAGGTCTTTATCTCTCATCATTTACTGTGTTACTAGTTAACAAATGTTGAGTTTGAGTGGTTCAGTCATAAATTGCAGAAGCTACATATAGATATTTAAATTTTAGTAAAGGCCATTATTACACAGGATTTTATGTTCTAAGGGCTTGATTTTGTATAGGACGCCTGGTCTCAGAAGTGGTCTAAGTGGCTTTTGAAAATCGCACACGGCATCCTATATAGAAACATGTCAGATGGCTAAACCCGCCTAACCACCCCATGGAAGTGGCTTTAGGTATCTGGCCAGTCAAGAGTCTTAGGTCACTCCCAGTGCATCCCAGAATGCACTGGGAAGCAGCCTAAGACTCTGGTAGGCATCCCTCTGGCCAGCCTTGCTTTAAAAGGTACAGGGGGTTCCAGGTGGGCTTTAGGAGGGTGAGGGGTTCGGGAGGTCATGAGTTCAGGGGTGGGTGCCAGCAGGAGGGAGTGGGCATCCCTCCACCGGAGATTGTTTTACAGTTTACGGCAGGAAGGAGTGGGCGTCCTTCCTGTCACTGACAGTGTGTGTGTGTTGGGGGAGGGGTGGTAGAAAGGAGGGAGTGGGTATCCCTCTTGTAAGCCAACTTGTGGTGGAGATCAGGGGTTCCCTACCACGGCTGCTCAGCTGATCGTAGCAGGGAGATATCCTTGCTGCGATCAGTTAAACGGCCACATCTCATTGAAATGTAGGCCAGCATTTCAATGGCCTACATTTCAGGCACCTATCACGACCCTAGGGAGACACCTAGGGCTGTTTAAGCTCGCCTAAGTCCACTTCCAGGCAAAAGCACAACCTTGGGCAAGCGTAAGTGTCCCTACAATGCTGCCAAGTTGGAGGAGGAAGGTGGTTCTTTTACCCTGGCACCCTTAGGCTGATTGTGTCAGAAATGCCAAGTTACCCAATTCCAGGAGGTGCATTATAGAACTTGCAGCACTGATTTTAATGGGCTGAATCAGACACTACAAATCCCACACTGCTTTTGGGTGTAAGTTCAAAACCAAAACTAGCCAAAAGGTCTCCATTTCTAGATACTTACTTCATCTGACTGGAAAGCTGGAACAAGGTACTATTTTACTGGAGCTGGGATTCATGTTTCCGTCATCACCCTCCTGCTGGTTGTAGATCACAGTGTTCTTCTTATTGACAAGAGGTCTCCTATGAGGCTGCAGTAAATCTTTAAGGTTTATGGCTCTTTCTTGAAGGCTGTGTCACTGTTTTAAACCCTCCCGTAGCACTGAGGGTGCTCTTTGAAAAATAATCTCATCTGCAGGGCACATTTCTGCTGCCCTCCACTTAGCCTAAGTGCTTCTGACTGGGAATGAGCACTAAATCACTGCAGAATACATTCTGCTGGAGCAAAGAGCGACTTTGGAGCAGCGTTTATGAGTATAGCTTTATTTACATCTCCTTAGCAGGAAGGAAGGATGCACCAGCAGTATCTTTGATGATTAAAAGTCACTTATATGTCAATGGAACTGTAGCTAATTGAAAGTTTCCAGGCCATTGCTCTGTTTACCATACTCTAATTTGCTCATCTACTGCACAGTGGAATTAGAATGCAAAGTTTAGGATGTGTTCCTTTCCAAGCAGATATTACACAGTAACATCCCTCCACCCTTTGTCTCACATCAACTTAAATGTCTCAGTATCTAGCTGCAATTACAGCCTCAGTTGTGAAGAAATTAACATCTTTGTGAGGCATGATTGATGGGTCAGTAGACTTTTAGGTTCTGTATAACCTACAGTGATGGAAAGTAATGAAGATCCTGAATTCAAGTAAATTCCCTCCTTTGCAGACATAGCAACATGTTAACATAATGGGAACAGAGAGTGTAATACACATAGAAATATAAGAAATGACATGCTGTTTAAGCAGGATATAAATTTTTAAATAAATAAATATATGTGGGGATAACATCGAGGGATTTAAGAACAAGGATGAGTGAATATAAATCCAATCTAAAATGAAATGAGCCTATAATAGATCATTGTTTGGATTTTAATCTTCCACTCCCAGACCTAGCCTCAACAGCATGCAAATGCCCTACTCGCAAATTTACACCTATTGTGAAAACGGCGTACACGTGTGTGTGTGTACTGTACAAGCATACAAAACACTGCCGTTAAGCTTATTTACAAAGGAAAAAAATATGATCATGTCACTCCCTTTCTGATTAAATCACACTGGCTCCCCATAAATCATCGGATTACTTACAAAATTCTATTATTAACATTCAAAACCCTCAGCACTAAACCCCAATTTATAAATAAACTACTTATTCCATATAATACCTCACGTGCACTACGTTCAAATAACCATAAACTTCTAACGATTCCCTCTTTAAAAATTATTGGAACCCGCCGTCAAGATATGTTCTCTGTATCAGCGCCGCAACTTTGGAATTCTTTGCCCTTACAGTTAAGAGAAGTAAATAATTTAAGCGACTTTAAAAAGAATTTAAAATGTTTTTTATTCAAGGACTTTAGCAAAGCATTCGATAGCGTACCACACCGCAGGTTACTGAGCAAGATGAGTTCTATAGGATTAGGTAACACATTGACGAAATGGGTTGGGAGCTGGCTTGGAGGTAGGCTCCAAAGGGTGGTGGTGAACGGCACCCCCTCCGAAATGACGGAGGTGATTAGTGGAGTACCACAGGGCTCAGTCTTGGGCCCAATCCTATTCAACATCTTTATAAGAGACTTGGCAGAAGGGCTTCGAGGTAAAATAACATTATTCGCCGATGACGCCAAACTGAGTAATGTAGTGGGCAAATGCACAACAGACGAAGATTCAGTGCCCGACAACATGATGCACGACCTACTCCTACTGGAGCGATGGTCTAGGACATGGCAACTCAACTTCAATGCCAAAAAATGCAAAGTTATGCACCTGGGCAGCCAGAATCCATGCAAGTCTTATACCCTTAATGGCGAGATCCTAGCAAAAACGGTAGCAGAACGAGACTTGGGGGTAATCATCAGTGAGGACATGAAGTCTGCCAATCAAGTGGAGCAGGCTTCGTTCAAGGCAAGACAAATCATGGGCTGCATACGAAAGGGTTTCGTCAGTCGTAAGGCGGAAGTCATTATGCCATTGTATAGATCCATGGTGAGGCCCCACCTGGAATACTGTGTGCAATTCTGGAGGCCGCATTATCGCAAGGATGTGCTGAGACTGGAGTCGGTGCAAAGAATGGCCACCCGGATGGTCTCGGGACTCAAGGATCTACCATACAAAAAACGGCTTGACAAATTACAGCTATACTCGCTCGAGGAGCGCAGAGAGAGGGGGGACATGATCGAGACGTTCAAGTATCTTACGGGCCGCATCGAGGCGGAGGAAGATATCTTCTTTTTCAAGGGTCCCACAACAACAAGAGGGCATCCGTTGAAAATCAGGGGCGGGAAACTACGAGGTGACACCAGGAAATTCTTTTTCACTGAAAGAGTGGTTGATCGCTGGAATAGTCTTCCACTACAGGTGATTGAGGCCAGCAGCGTGCCTGATTTTAAGGCCAAATGGGATCAGCACATGGGATCTCTTCACAGGGCAAAGGTAGGGGAGGGACATTAAGGTGGGCAGACTAGATGGGCCCTGGGCCCTTATCTGCCGTCTATTTCTATGTTTCTATGGATGCCTTTAATGTTTAATTTCTGAATTACATATGAGCTCCTCTTACATGTAAATATCTTTTACATTACTTATAAACTTATTAGTCTACTATATATTTGTTAAGTAAATTTCTCAATTTTATTATTTTATAATATTTCATGTTATTTCCTATTTAGTATCATATTGTTTTTATTTACTGAATAAATTGTTAATTTTATATTATTTTATGTTATTTACTATTTTAATATCATGTTTACTCATACATTGTAATTCGCTTAGAAATAATTTTAATTAAGCGATTAATCAAATATAAATAAAACTTGAAACTTGAAACTTGCATGGTTTATGAACTAAGCCTGAGTATTGCAACTCTGCTTCCAGGAAGACCTGTGTGTAGATTGCATAAGAATAGGCAGATATTTTCCATCTGCATACTTTTCATGTGTCTATGCAGTAATGCAGTTTTATAAAAGCCCCTGCATACATAGAGGGATAAATTCAAAATATGGCACCTAAAAAATTGGTGCCGAGAAACACACTATTCTATAAGCTGCGCTTAAAGAGCTTGGTTTGCAGAATGGCGCTTATGCCCAGGAACCATACCTAACTTTCAGCATGGCCATTTGCTCCAATGAAAACATGGTGCAAATGACCACACCTAAAGTTAAGCGCAGATGCCTTTAAGAACAGACCGAAGGTCCATTAAGCCCAGTATCCTATTTCCAACAGTGGCCCACCCAAGTCCCAAGGAGTAAAACAGATTTTATGTTACTTATCCTAGGAATAAGCAGTGGATTTCCCCAAGCCATCTCAATAATGGCCTATGGATTTCTCTTTTAGGAAATTATTCAAGCCTTTTTTAAAACTTGCTAAGCTAACTGATTTCACCACATTATCTTTTAACTATGCATGTAACTTAAAGGATCCGCCCATGGCCCATCCATTTCCACACCTCGTTTATTGACTTGCAGGTAAAACTCAGCTGCAGATCCCATGCCAAAATTGATGTAGATAAATTGTAATTAAGTTTTAATTAGTGCCAATAATTGCTTGTTGAAATGCCAATTATTGGCACTAATTAGTTTGTTATTCAATTAAATTGTGTTTGCAAGTTGGGTATGCAATTTTCAGCGCTTTTTATAGAATTGAAGAATACATATACCGCCTCACAGCAGGTGTATTGTATGAGAACATTTGTGAGCTACTGGGGTAAATCCAAAACCTTACTTTTACAAAGCTATATGAGTAGCTGTGTTATGTTTAAAATATTTTTCAGGCAGCAAAAAGGTCAGTATCTGTGTCAGGAATGGGCTGATGGTGATCATTCTGGGGTCCTTGGGCACGAAGAGTCATGGGCCCCTAACAACCTATCAAAAATGATTAAATTAAGTGGGAGCTAGGAAAGAGTGGGCCTCCTACTTCCCTATTGTCAGTCCACTCCCGATCTGTGTTCAAACATCAATGAAAATGCTTGTCCCCAAATACCAAAAATGCATATACTGTAAGTATAAACTACAGTCAAATAAAAACAAATTCTAAATATTCAAAGTGAATAAAATCTGAGTTTACCAATAACATATGTCCCATCTCCAAGAATATGTGATGAAGCTCGCCAGGTGCAGCCTTCACTTGCTATGTAACAAATTTTTAAAACACTCAACTAAACAGTAACATACTTAAAACAGGTTGAGCAGAGAAGAAAATGCATTGCCCTTTGAATGCTTATTACATAAGCCCAAGAGTCTCTAGAGAGAAAAACAAATGAGATAAGGCACTTTCCACATAAAAAATTGAAGTTTTAGGCTTTTAGATGTATTAACATAGCTGAAAGAACCCATGCCCTTCCTCAGTGAAAAGCAATATTTTCAATTAAAAAATATGCTGAATTAGGAAAAGTTGCAGCCCAGCTAGGCATCTTTTATTCTCTTTCATGCTCCCATTTATGGCCAGACTCCAAACCAGCCAACCTAAGTAAGCTCTTGACCTACCACATTCTATGCTGCAGCCAGGAAAAAGAACAAGTGGAACTAAAAACTAGAGAAGAGAGAAACGAGAGTTGCCACATTTTCAAAGAATTTCTTTAAAAAATATTTTTTAAAAATAATTGAGCTTTTGAATTTACAAAATGAAAATATAGAGTAGCTGAACTGAATAAAAAAGGTCAAAGGTGGTGCACTTGTTAGTTTGCTGGTAGGCACGGTAGTTAATGAACAGGTTGATTGGCTATTGGATTTTTGGTTGTTTGGTGGTTATCCAATTGGCTTCTTGAATGTATATGGTTGCTTGAACTGTTGGTGGGTTATAGATTTTGATGTGCTGATTCACTGGCCAACGCAGTGTTTGGCAAATAATTTATTGGATCAGTTGATTCAGATTTCTTAATCACTTGGTTGGTGGTTAGGTGATCATTGTTGATAAAGCAGCTATTTTTCCCAGAAAACAACAAGTTGAAGGTGATGATTTGGACTTTTGGAAGCTCTGAATAAGGATGGAAGCTGAGAACTAGACAGAATAGTTTGGGAAAGTCAGTGGGGTTAAAACATCTCCATTGTCCATTACAGGCAAAGAAAGCAGAGGCGAGTATAAATTCATAAGTTGGCATCTGAGAGAAAATTTCTTTGCATGTAATCTTTCTCTATTTCTGATTTGGTTCAAAATCTGTAGAACCTTCCTCCAACACATCCTCTTCATCATCCTCAGCATCAAAGATTCCAACACGATGGGTCTGAACATACACAGCTAATGGAGAATCTGTGAAGAAAGAAAGGAAAATTGGGTTCAGCAGTGCTTCTCTTTTCACATATCAGCTTTTCCACGTATTTATCACCATAGGACTCATAGGGACCCCTGAGGAAGACATTTTGTTGAAACGTGGACCGTGTTGGGTCCTGCGCCACCAGAGGACTAGGTCCTATAGGTGTTTATGTGGATTATTTTATTTTATTTTCATGTGGAATGTTACATTGTGTATTTGGAACTTCGAGTCTTTCATTAAAGTCAATTTCAGGATCATCGTTGTACCACAGTGTTTTTTAAAATTTCTCTTGCATTTTCTTCTCTGTGGTTTCTCCAGGGTCAATTCTTTTTGGCTTGTCTGTGAAGGGTTAGCCATTAACACTTAACCACTTTCCTGAGTATAATTAGATTCATAGTGCTGCTGTAATCTACATGCTAGAATGTAAAGCTGTGAAACCAGGAATGTTCAAATCTCATCATCTCCAGTTAGATTAATCTGGATCACTCCTCTGGTAAACCACTCTTTCTCTTGACTTAATATCTTTCACTTTGTCTCTAGCGTATTTTAAATTTCATCTGCTTATACAATTCTACAGCCCTGTGTACATTATAAACCATCATTGATTTGTGGCTAAACATCCATACAGCACCCCAGTGCTTCATAAATAAAACTTTTTCTGCATTAGTGCAATCACAGTGATCTTGCTTTATAAGAGTAATTCCAATGTCAGATAATTTTGTAAAGAGCAGTCATTACTGAGACTTTATAGGACTGTATATATTTATAGTACACATATGACTAAATTATTGCACTGTCATTGCTCAGTACAATGTGAACAGATGACTCGTTATACAGTATGGAAGGATTAGGTTCTCACCTCGATAATTCTCTTTCTTGTAGAACAGCATATGATTCCTTATAGATGGGTTAAGCACCTCAGCTTCTCTCCTTCCACTTGTCTCTATGGGCAGCGTCCCTCTCCTCAGTCCATACCAAAGCAAATGATAATGCCTAGGAGAGGAAATGAAAACAAAAAGGGGGGGAGGCTCAGGGAAGTCCCCCCAGATCCAGATAAGTTTGATGTGCTCTGCATTAGTAACTAAGAGTTAATGAACAACCACCCAATAGGGCAACAAAGAACAGTGGTAAAACCAAAAACCCATCTACCTGTGAAACTGCCACTAACACTTGTATAGCTCTTAGCAAGGCAGAATGTGCTGATATTGATTTTGGTACAAATATGCCAGTTCCTCAGAGGCTATGCTTCTCTTCCTTGGCTGCTACATGCCAAGCCTCTGGATATTCTTCCAAGACTACAAGCCTCTGCAGGCATAATTGACATCCGACAGAGTGGAGCATAAGGAATCATATGCTGTTCTACAGGAAAGAGGATTATCAAGGTATGAGCCTAATCCTTCCTTCCTGTTCAGACAGCATACGATTCCTTACAGATGGGACATACCAGAGCAGTCCCTAGAGTCTAGGGTAGGACAGATGAGCCTGCAACTAGCACAGAGGACCCAACGGTCCCGTCCATTTGTGCTGCTACGTCAATTCTGTAAAATTTTGAAAAGGTATGGAGGGTAGACTATGTGGCTGCCCTACAAATTTCATCAGGCAACACAGCCCTGGACTCTGCCCAGTGAGCTTTCATGGTAAATGGTGGCTGATTTCCACAGCCAATGTACACCAAGGAAATAGCCATGTGGATACATTGGGAAACAGAAGCCTTAGAGGCTGATTTGCCCTGACAGCTAACACTACTCAAGACAAATAGGTGATCTGACATATGGAATTCATTTGTCACCTCAAGATAATGCAGAAGAACTCTCCTGACATCTAGCAACTTCAATACTTTGTCCTGTTTCCTCTCGCCTGTGGGCTGAAAAATGGGAAGCCGCACTTCCTGGTTAAAGGCTCTCTGCAAGATAACATTTGAAGTTCCGACCCCCTCCTCACCAAAGTGATCACGACTAAGAGAACTATTTTCATGGTTAGATCCATGATAGACGCCTCCGACAGAGGCCCACACAGTGCTTTAGCAAGGGCCTGTAACACAATGTTAAGATTTCACGTAAGGAACAGCTGCCACACTAGAAGGCAGAGCCTAAGAGCTCCCTTCAAAACCTGGACACATCTGGATGAGAGGCCAAAGACCTTCTGTTCACTTGAGCTCTGTACCACCAAAGACCGGCTATTTGAACCTTGAGAGATCCTACTGCCAGGCCCTTCTCCAGACCTTCCTACAAAAAGGACAGGACTTCAGAAATGAGAGTCTGTAAAGGATCTAACAGCTTCTCTTTACACCAGAATTTCTCCTTACACTGCTTCTCCTTACACACTTTCGCATAGGTCGCTACAATTGCTGGCTTCTTTGATTGTAGAAGCATTGTGATCAGTGGCATACCTAGCATATGTGACACTTGGGGCCCATTATTTTTTGACACCCCCCCATCTATATAAAAAATATGATTTTTAGTAACAATCCACATATCGCACAACAAGAGTGTACCTAGGAAAAGGCAGCATCTTAAACACTGCAGTGAGCACTAGAGCACCAACACATACATTATAAAACTAAACAAGCCAGATCCCACACAGTCAATTGATCCTGTTGTCAATGCCAACTGAAAACTATGTCCTTTTCATACACATAGAACAGAGACACACCCTCACCCAATATGGAATAATCACAGACTAAAAATAGAAATATGTAGACAAAAGTTAAACTGAACCACCAAGAAACCAGACTCTGCATACAATGCAACACCACAACACCACAAAAACAGTGACACATGTCCCCTAATACCGTGCAAAATATAAAGACAGTAGATGTAAATTTGAAAAAACTGAAACATAACAATCATCACTTTACAAATTAACAAATAAAAATAAAACAAATAATGAGAAATAAGAAAATACCATTTTATTGGACTAATCCATTGTTCAATTAGCTTTCAGAGGCCAAATCTTTCTTCAGAACACTACAGTATACTGCTTTTATGGTATCCTGTCCTGAGGAAAGGAGTTTAGTCCAAAAAATTGCCTTATTTCCATTTCCTATTTATAAACTTTTATCAATACAGTTACAATACTACTTGGGGCGTGCACCCGGGGCGGACCTCCCCCCCCTTAGTATGCCACTGATTGTGATAACTATATCCAAATATTCTATTCATGCTAAGGCTGCATGCTCAACAGTCATACTGTAACTCTAAAGCGTTCTGGATTCTCTAGGGCTATGGGCCCCTGGGACAGCAGATCCTGGTGCAGCAGTAGTCTGAGACAGCTGTCACACTGCAACCGGACTAGATCTGCATGCCAAGGACAACACAGCCAATCCAGGATTAGCGATCCTCGATAGGTCACTATCCTGTGAAGGACCCGACTTATCATCAGCCAAGGGGAGAACACATACAGGTTGTACTTGGCTCTGACCTTTGACTGAAGAAATAAGGAGCTTTCTTGTTGTCCACTGAGGCCATAAGATTGAATGTTGGCTGCCCCCAGCATTTCACAATGCAGTTGAATGCTCTCTGGAACAAGGACCATTCTCCCCTCACACATCCACACGATTCTTTAGGGGGGGAGGATGCAGATGACCTCCACCAAACCTCCTGGTCAGTCATGGGGTCAAATCAGCCTGCTCTCAAACGCCGTAGGGGTGAACACTGCTCCCAGGTGACCTAGCCCTGAGCTCCCAAGTGTTAACACAAGTCGGCCAGGTAGGCGCTTTTTAAAAGTGTAGACCTCTCTGCTACAGACCCCAACGTCTGGCCCTTCTCCCAGGCAGAGCTGTCCCAGGAAACTTTTAGCACAGGGGAGCCTAAAAAAATATCGGAATAAATGCCCAAAATAAAAAATTTAGTGCAGAGCAGATGAAAAGACATCTTCTCGACTCATTTGCATAAGTTAAGACTGAGGAAAAGGGGCGTTGCCCAGAGAGACAAGGGGTGGAGAGAAGAAAATGATTGATGGCTTCTGCAAGCAACTAGCGAGTTGAGGTGCATAACCCATCTATAAGTAATCGTATGCTGTTTGCACAGGAAATGAGGTTAATATCTGAAGTGGTTTAACCAGGCAGGAGAATAAAAAGCCTGAACAAAAAAAGTCTTTTAACATGTTTTTTAAATTTATCTTATCACCACATAATCGTAAAACTCCAGGCAGTAAATTCCAAATCTGTGGACCTGTAGTGGAGACAGCAGATGTCCATGTTTTCATATAATGTACTTCACTCGCTCCCATTGTTTCCAGTTTCTTCGCACCCTGGGATCATAATGCACGGTTTGGTGTATATCTCTGCAATATCCGAGCCAGATACCAAGGCGCGACCCCATAAATCACATTATGAATAATCACCAAAATGTTGTAATCTATACGGTATAGAACTGGAAGCCAGTGAAGATGTTTTAATACTGGGATAATATGTTCATATCGTGATACTCCTGATTAATCTTGCTGCAGTATTCTGAATAATCTGTAAGGCTCATAGACAGTAGAGAGAGTTTTGTATTAAGCAAAACCTTAAATGAGCCCTGAAGTGTGTACCCTCATATTTTATAACATTTGTACTTACATCTCAGCTCCATCCAAACTACACCTCCAGGAACACCTACACAAAGTCTATTTTAAAATAAGCAAACTCTTGCCGTGTGTCTGCGTTTTGTGTGTGTACATTTAGACGAGTCCTTTTCTGTATGTCAAAACATACGAGCTTTGTAAAATGATCCCTTTTATGTAGCATTGTCAAATATCCAGTGCTGTTCACTTGTAGTTTCACTATTCAAGACTTGTGAATGTTCTTGAATATTTAAATGTTCTTACCTGTGCTCAGCTAGGCATATGGAAGCAACTGCATTTTACAAGCTTTTCCTTTTAGTGCCCTCTAGTGCTAGAAAATAATTAAGCTTAAGAGAACCTGGAAGCAGAACATAGGAGCAAAAGTGTCACTCCTCATTCAAATCCTAAAGTCATTTTAGGATGATACTGCATTCAAAGCTGAATAGTAAAGTGCTTCCACTGGAGTGGTTTAATGATGAGAAAACTAAGTACAATAGTGCATAATTAATCATAATGATGCTGTTATATGAAGGGTAAAGAGGATAGGACTTGATATATTGCTTTTTCTGTATGGTTACAATCAAAGCTGTTTATATAAGTGTTAAGTGACTTGCCCAGAGTCACAAAGAAATCATATGAAGTAAGACCTCACCTGGTGGGACGACCCAGAGCCGAGCAGAAGATGAGGCCTGCCCAAACTCATTACGGGAATAACAGGTGTACAGGCCTTCATCCTGCTTCTGAATCTCCTGGATTTGGAGCCAGCCAGTGATTGTATAGCGTTGCGGTCCTCCACGGGCCTTGGTGGGAAACAATAAATAAAACAGTTCTACTGAAGAGATGAACACCATGGGAACGGGCATATTTATTTGTTTATTTCTTAGGATTTATTTACTGCCTTTTTGAAGAAATTCACCCAAGGCAGTAGACAGCAAGAGTAAGTCAGACATAGGCAATAGACAATAACAGTGGTAAAAATATCCAAATAACAGTGCAAGGTATGGCATACTATGGTATACTAGAGTGCCAACACGCAGGGCAGGATTAACCAATAGGCCAAGTAGGTACGTGCCTAGGGCCCGAAATGGTCAGGGGGGCCCGATGAAGGAGGGCATCAACATTGTTTTTTCCAAACGGCGATGGGCCCTTCCAGCATTGATCGGCAACGCGGACTCCCTCCCCCCCTCCCCATCGACAGAAAGTAAGACATGCAAGCAACGCGGGTAAGAAAGGCAACGGGAACTGTAATTTTGCAAGTGATGCTGCTTGCCCAAAGCTTCCCTCTGACGTAGCTTCCTGTTTTCACCTGGGCGCATGGTGGGGTGGGGTGGGGCAGGGGGCCCAGTGTACTTGTGTGCCTAGGGGCCCTTGATGAATTAATCCTGCCCTGCCAACACGATATGAATAATGCTGCCTAATGATAGTGCAAAGTTCTGGAACTAAAAGCCTATGTTAATTAATAATATGGCATTATGTGTTTTGCAGGTTATGCACAGTCTCATAATTTACACATCTAGCAGCAGAGGTAGGATTACCATAAGAGGCCATGTCTTCCTTTTAGACTTTTTCAGATAGGTCTTCCAGATTAATTTTTAATATTTAGGAAAATATCCTTTATCTTTTATGTGCTTATGACCCCCTCACTCCTTCCTGACCTCTCTCCCCTGCCATGCGTACGCCCCCCCTTCCCTTTTTAATTTTCCAGACAAGAGCAACAGCACAAACTTGCTGCCCGTGTTTTGTTGGTTATCCCACTGATGTCACTTCCTAGGCGGGGGACCTGGAACTGACGTCAGAGAGAGGAGACACTGACGCAAGCAGCAAGTTCATAATGCTGCTCATGCAGGAAAAATTAAAGAGGTACGAGGGAAGGGAAAGGGTGCACGTGCGCTACGGGGGGGGGGAGGAACGGATGCCTGTGCCTTTACAAAGACTGATCCTGGGGCAGACCCCTCCCCCCTGCACCCTCCTTAATATGCCAGGGCCTATGATCAACACACCTACCCACATAATGAAAGAAACCATCTCTAGTCTATTAATCAGTCTGGACACATGGGGGTGCTAAAGAGAGAGAAAGGAAATGCTGATCTCTCTGTTTCTGTGCTGGTTGAATCTGTCAAATGAATTGTGTTTGTGCAGTACAACTTGAAGCATATATTGTGGAAAGACTTTCATATGTATCTCAGAAGACAGTCAAAGTTGTTGAGGGACATCTGCTCTTCTAATAAGTACACTTGGGCTCAGACTCAGTCAAACTCAAATCCAGAAGTTTTTCCAAAGTAGATTATTGTCTATTGCTGAACTGTGCTGTAATGTGTGTACCAGTGCTGCCCAATTCAGGAAAAAAAATTTTTGATTCAATTTGATTCAGCCTATTGAATCGATTTTTCTTTTTGATTCGATTAAATTTTCCTACCCAATTGGGTGTTTTTTTCAAACATCCTGGTGGGTTTATTTTATAGCCTCTTCACCTCCTTTGCCCTCTCCTACCCACACTGACGCTGTGGTGTAAACAAAATAAACAAACAAAAATGACTTTTCCTCTCTTTGTTAAATCCTAGCTTATGTTCGCGGTCTAACACCAGCTCTGGCAGGATACACATTTCAAAGTTAACATATTGTAATCACAAAACAGAAAATGAAATTATTTTTTTGTTTTCTGGTCATTATTCAAAACATGTTAGTCCCACACTCTGGTTGTCTTCTGATAGCTCGCTTGCCAGGGTCTCCTGCCCATTTATTGTTTCCTTTTTTCTCCATGCTAACCATACATCTTCTATCTCTGTCCTCCCCTTCCATTTCCCTTCCCTCCCCCGGAGGTCTGGCATCTTTCCTTTTTTTCATTTCCATCCCCGCAGCTGCAGTGATGGACCCCACCATCCCCAGATCCACTATCTTTCCTTTTCTCCACCCTTTCATCCAACATCGCTCCCTCCTTTCCCACCACCCCGGGTCCACCAGCTCTCCCTTTCCCTTCCCAACTACCCTCCTATCTAGTATCTCAATCCCCCACCCCCGTTCCACACCATCCCTTGTGTCCAAATTCTCTCCCTTTCTGTTCCTTCCCTCCCTTAATTCTATTGTCCACCATCTCTCTCCCTCTCCTCTGTTTTTAGACCCATTATTTCTTTCCCCCCCTCCCCTCCACAGTCAGGTATATGCATATCTCTTTGAACCCCCCTTCCCTCCCTCCGTGTATTTCTACACCAGGGACCCCTCCCCTGAAGGCATGCCCTCCCTGAAGGCCTGCCCCCCAAAGGCATGCATGTACCCCCTTCTTTGCAGCATCATCCGGCTTTCCCCATGGCCTCCCGCTCTTACCTTCATATAATACAGTAGCCTGCAAAGAGGATCGCCAGTGCTGTAGCGATTCGTTCAGGCTGCCATCGTCCTCAGCAGAACGTTCTCTCTGCCATGATCCCACCCCCTCCTCTGACGTCAGGGGCATCAAGCAGTCATGGAACTGCAGTCTACAGGCACGTGGCTGTCAGTTCTACTAGTACACTACCCCAGAACAAGTTCACATCAGAAATTGCAAGGAACTGACAGAGCTGACAGCAGTATGCCTATAAACTGAGGCTCTGCAACTACTTGATACACCCCCTTACTGCATTGGTTGGGGTGATGTACCTAGAGGTAGAGGTGCGCCATCCCAGGTGTTAATCAAGCTAGGTTTACCACTGGTTCCAGATTAAAAACAGCATAAACAACCCCTCGTGGTAGACTTATGGTGCTACCACTATGGGCTCAAGCTGCCATATAAGGGTTTTTGTTGTTGGTTGTTTTTTTTTTTTTTTTTGCAGAACTACTACTAGAGGTTGTAGTTGCCATTTTGAATCTGGAACCACAAGGGGTAGGAAAGACTGGGGATCGCAAGGGACTCTTATGAGCAGGTGAAAAGGGGATCTAAAGGGAGTGAGAAGCCTACAGGTAGAGTGTGGATACAGGAATCTTGTAGGAGGGTTGAGAAAGGTGCTTGCATGAGGGTGGAGGTTTTCATTTATGGTCATCCTGCTTTAATGTGGTAGCCTCAACGGTTAGGGCTCTTCAGCGTTGAAAAGAGGCGGCTGAGGGGAGATATGATTGAAGTCTACAAAATCCTAAGTTGATCAATTTTTCACTCCGTCAAAAATTACAAAGACTAGGGGACACTCGATGAAGTTACAGGGAAATACTTTTAAAACCAATAGGAGGAAAATATTTTTTTCACTCAGAAAATAATTAAGCTCTGGAACACGTTGCCAGAGGATGTGGCAAGAGCAGATAGCGTAGCTGGTTTTAAGAAAGGTGTGGATAAGTTCCTGGAGGAAAAGTCCATAGTCTGTTATTGAAAAAGACACATGGGAAGCCACTGCTTGCCCTGGATTGGTAGCATGGAATGTTGCTACTCCTTGGGTTTTGGCCAGGTACTAGTGACCTGAATTGGCCATCGTGAGAATGGGCTACTAGTCTTGATGGACCATTGGTCTGAACCAGTAAGGTTATTCTTATTTTCCTTATAGAAATTTACTCAGAACCTTCTCATCAGAGGTTTCATGCCATGCTTAAGACCTATTATTTTACTCAAGGATTATCTATTATAAATAGCTAGCCTGTTGCTTTGAATACCAATAGTATACATAATTTCCTAGTATATAACATCTTCACTGTAATGCCATTCTCTTTTCATGTCCTCCCTCCTTAATCAATTTGCCTAATAATGAAGTACTTTGCATGCATACTGTGTGATAATGTGTGCCACTCAAGTTAACTCCTATGCAGAACTCCTGCATTCTGCGCCAATTAACGTGTGCATACACCTTGCAGTAGCTTTCCGCATTGACCCCTTAGATCTCTTGAACATCCAATCAGAAATGAATGTATACTGTTTAGTTCTATACCCTGCTCATTAATGCAATCAGAAATGAAATAACACAGAAGTGATCATCATCCTGATTGCGAGAGAAATAATACAGACATGGTTCTGATTCAATCAGGAGCAAAATAACACAGAAGGGGTCATCATCCAATAATTCAGCTATGTCTGAGGATGAAGAGAAGGGAAAATCAAATCCTCAGGGGGTGGAGGAGGGAATGTGTAGGAAACAGTAGCTGCATTCGAAGCTGATTTAGAAAGGAGGATTCTTCAGTCGGCTGAATTGCATTTAAACTGTCAGACAAGTGATTCTTTTACTTCCACATGGATTGTTTTAACCTCTTGGAGTTTAACACTCAAGCAAGGGCCTTGGATTAGCAGTTTCTCTGGATAGCAGGGCATAGCAAGGTATGCATGGCTGGTGCAGCTGGACAGGCTGCCAAAATTGCACCCTGTCCATTTACCCTTGTGTGGCTAAGACAGAGTGGGCAGAGCAGGAGCACTTGGGGGTGTAATGCACCAGGGCAGGTTTCCGGCTCAGAGCATTCCTGCTGGAAAGTGTACCAACTCGCATTTGTGCATATACAGTATAAGGCTCATAATCAAACGTTAAACACGTCTAAAAGCCTGCCCAAGCTGGCATTTGGACAACTTAAAAGACAGGTTGTCCAAGTGCCAATAATCAAAGCAAATTTCTGGACATATTGAGGGACTGTTTATGCCTCTGAATATCACTATGCGCCCAGAGCTGAAAGGGGTGTATCTGGAGGAGTGGTTAGGGCAGTATTTGGGCAGGATGGGGGCTGACCTACACTTAATCAACCTGCATGGATAATCGAATGTTTCATGAGACTTCCTGGACAAAACTTATATGTTGTGAGTTAGACGATGTGAAAACAGGTATAAGCGCCAAAAAGGTATTCAAAGTGATCAGATAACCTCTGTAGAGACAAAGTAAAGAACACCACACACTCCCCCAGTGATCACTGACCCCCCTCACCTTCCCCCCCCCCCCCCCGCAAAGATCAGAATAAAAACGTACATACCTGTTTCCGGAACACCATCACCTGGTATATGAAAGCCTAGTAGAGCTGTACACAGGTGTCTAAAGTAGGCTAAGTGGTGGGCTAGTGAACCATAGAGAGGAGGACACAGGCCCATAAGCCACTCTAACCACTACATTCATGGTGGAAAATGTGAACTCATCAAAAAACCCCAAACCCTATTCTACTTCCATATAGGTGCCACCTGCAGCCATAAGGGCTATTGAGGTTGTAGACAGGTGGGTATAGTGGGTTTAGGGGGACTCGCCATAACATATAAGGTAGTTGTGGAGAAATGTTTATCTAGCCCCCCCCCCCCCCCTTTTGTGAAGTTCAAAGCTGTGCCCTGTAAGTTGCCCCACTGCTCTCAGTCCATCACAATGCTGGCCCCTCCCACGTCCAAATGGTTTCATTCTAAATGTTTGGGACATGGATGAATTTTTGGTCGAAAATGTGATATAAAGATAGACATACTGGCGGTCTGGATGATCAACCGCCTAGACATCCAGATAGACGATTTTCAAAAAATATACTATATATATTGGATGTATAGTAATTTGCCTTTTCAGAACGGGCATTTTCCCAGTGCTTTGGGCATTTAGCACCATACGTCCAAATTGGACTTAGACACATGTTTTGATTATGCCCCTCCACATGTCATCTATTCTAATGTATATTTATGAAGGGAATTTTAAAAACTAAAGTAAAATTCTGGAATCTCTCATGGCACACCAGGAATCTCTTTAGGACACCACTGTGCTGGGGCACACAATTTAAGAGACAGTGCCTTAGTCAAGTCACATCCTAATGAGTGTTCTATGAGTGAAGAAAGCCACAGCATGATGGCTGAAACATTGGTTCTTCCTATACAGACACGATGAGACCTGGAAACCTGCTACAATCTATGAGTATATGTTCATTATGGCAGCACCACTGGGATTTTACGTCAGGAGACACTGGTGATGCCAGCAGCTCTCAGTGCTGGATGAAGGGAGTTCAAATCCCCATGACACAATTCCAACAAGTGGTAGAATATGATGTGACAAGGTGCCTAAAGGGTGGGTTTGTGAGACCAAGAATCCCGAGCTTGTAACAAGCTCAGAGATACTCATAATGTGAAAATGCACCAGTTTTTGGATCACCTTCTTTGATTCATTAACATAACATAACAATCAGCTTACATACCGCAGGAGTGTGAAGTTCTATGCGGTTTACAAAAGATGAGATGTATAATTTAATAAACAGAATTAGTTACCCAGGTACTTAATGAACTAATATGTTTTTAAATGCTCCCTAAATTCTGAATAAGTATGAAATGTATTCATAAAACAAAACTTATTATAGATGATGTATTCTCTGCGGGGAAGCAGAACTCGAAGAGAGGAGTAACAGTGAAAAAGGTGATAGTTGAGAAATAGGATAGGAAGAAAGGTGAGATAAATTGAAGTCTCTTTCCAGTCATTGCCACAGCCACAGTGCCCTCTGCTGGTTATTACAGATCAATGCTGCAGGAAAAGGAACTTGCCAGCTGCAGTTATCTCAGCTAGGAGAGGAAGAAAATAATGAAACTGGTAGCAGTGTAGGGGAGCAGCAGAGACCATTAGTCTGTACCTGAATAGCAATATGAGAATCATCTCCTGGTAAGAAGCCACTGTCTCCTTCTTTCCTCCATTTCAGAAATGCTACTGGATATGAGGAAACTTCACAGCCAAAAATTACGTCATGTCCTTCCAGAGTTATGATATCCTGAGGTGGGGAAATAATAACAGGAGCTGCAAAACACAACAGAAAGAAACATAACACCAGCATCTCCTGCCATAGAGTTCTTCCTCTCTATCCCATTTGCTCCTATGCACACAGTCTCACTTTTCCTGCATGGATTCCCATCTCCAAAATTGCATAGTAACATAGTAAATGATGGCAGATATAGACCTGAACGATCCATCCAGTCTGCCCATAAGTTATACCCATTAAAAAAATACATGATTAGATTAACTTGTCTCTTCTTTGATATTTCTGGGTCCATAGACTGTAAAGTCTGGTATTGTCCTAGGTTCCATATGCTGAAGTTGCTGTCCAAGCTCACTGCAGCCTATCCAACCATTTCGTTGTTTGCAGGATATCTACTGTAAAGTCTGGCCAGTAACATCCCCATGTTCCATATTAGTGGAGTTCCCACTGATGCCCACCCCAGCCCATCCTACACCGAATCACCATATATGAAACACAGACCGTGCAGGTCTGTCCAATACCGGCCTTAGGGCTAGATTCACTAAGCAAACCAATCGTGTACCGATCGGTTTGCGACCCAGTTTCCCTCCGACCCAATTCACTAACCTGTGTACCAATCATCCTCCGATCTGATCCCGATCCGTGCATGCAAATGAGGGGAAACAGCGTGCAAAGCAGGAAGGATGTGATTCACTAAACTTTCTTCTGGCACACAGACTGGCTGGCCGATCAGAAAACAAGTGTGCTAAAACGCTGCTCTCTGCCCTGATTCTCCTGCTCTGGCCGCCTTCTGTCTGCCCCGATCTCCTGCTCTGGCCACCCTGCTCTCTCCTGCTCTCTGCCACCCTGCAGGGTGAGCCCATGGTTTTAACCAACGGGTTAAAAGCAGGGCTGCACTGTGGGGAAGGGCAGCAGAGAGCAGGAGAGTCAGGACGGCAGACAGCAGGAGAGTAGGGGTGGCAAAATCCATCGTCCCTGCAAGTTTCCAAAGTGCCCGTGCAAGGCCTGTTATGAGCTTCTTTCTCAGATTTGCATTCAGATTGATATGCAAAGACGGTTGTGTGCCTCGTGAATAGGAGCCCATACTTTTTTGGCTTGCAAGCTACTTTTAAAATGACCAAGTCAAAATGATCTACCAACAATAAAAATACTAAACTTATACCCCCTCTTTTACTAAGGCGTGCTAGCCGATTTAGCGCATGCTAAGTGCTAATGTGCTAGCCGATTTAGCGCATGCTAAGTGCTAATGTGCCCATTGTATTCTATGGACACGTTAGCATTTAATGCACGCTAAATCGGTTAGCACGCCTTAGTAAAAGACCCCCATATTTATTTATATATATATATATATATATATATATATATATATATATATATATATACATATATATATATATATATATATATATATATATATATATATACAAAGTGCACCTCTTCTGTTCTCCAGACCTCATTCCATTCCCCAACAACATCTCTCTGTCCCTCCAGGAGTCCAACTTTTCTTCTTCTCTCCTCCACCCCTATTGGCAACATGTCTCCCTCTCTCTCCCTCCTCTGTTATGATCTTGCATTTCTCTGTTCTTCCTCAGAGTCTCTCCCCCTCTGTCTCTTCTGTCTGCACCTCCCATAGTCCAGCATCTACCTCCTGTCTTTCCCCTTTGATTCAGGCCTCTCTCTTTGCCTTTCTTCTGCTTACAACCTCCCCCCACCCCCACCCAATGTCCAACATTTGTGTTCTCCTTTCTTCCAGGTCTTTCTCTGCATCTCTCTCTCTCTCTCTCTCTCCTTCCTTCCTTTCTTCCTCCCTCCCTGGTCCAGAATCTTTCCACCTCTCTCTCTCTCTTCCCTCTATACACCCCCAAGTCTAACATCTGCCCCCTCCTCTCTTCTGCCTCCCCTTTGTTTCAGGCTTCTTTCTCTCTCTTCCTTCTGCTAACATTTTGAGTCCTCCCACCTTTGATCCTGGTGTTTCTGTGCAGTGACATCATCACATCACACCAGCACATGCACAGATGCCTTCCTTACAAGTGAACAGGTGTGACTCAGGCAGAACTGGGCAGGCCTAGGGGCAGGACCATGGGTCCAGATTTTAGTTCCGGAAAATCTGGTATCCCTAGACATAAGAACATAAGAATAGCCTTTTACTGGGTCAGACCAATGGTCCATCAAGCCCAGTAGAACATTCTCATGGTGGCCAATCCAGGTTCCTAGTACCTGGCCAAAACCCAAAGAGTAGCAATATTGCATGCCACCGATACAGGGCATGCAGTGGCTTCCCCCATGTCTCTCAATAACAGACTATGGATTTTTCCTCCAGGAACTTGTCCAAACCTTTCTTAAAACCAGCTACGCCATCCGCTCTTACCACATCCTCTAGCAATGCGTTCCACAACTTAACTATTCTCTGAGTGGAAAACAAATTCCTCCTATCGGTTTTAAAAGTATTTCCCTGTAATTTCATCGAGTGCCTTCTAGTCTTTGTAATTTTTGACGGAGTGAAAAATCAATCCACTTGTACCCTTTCTACTCTAATCAGGATTTTATAGATTTCAATCATTTCAATCATTTCTCAGCCGTCTCATTTCCAAGCTGAAGAGCCCTAACCATTTTAGTCTTTCCTCAAATGAGCGGAGTTCCATCCCCTTTACCATCTTGGTTGCTCTTCTTTACACCTTTTCTAGTGCCACAATATCTTTCTTGAGATAAGGAGACCAGAATTGAACGCAATACTTCAGATAATGCAGTGCTGCATGTCCTTTTTCTGCTTTTGCAAAATTGGCATTTGGACATTTCAAGTATATACAGTAGATATCCATTTTGGCCCTTTGAGACTTCCATTCTTCGAAAGTAAGTGCCATAGTAACAACAACAAAAGGAATACAATTCAGCCAGAATGGGCATCCCTGCTGATGACATTTTTTTAAGTTGTTGAGTAGGGGGGCCATGTACAACATCTGTGCCCATTTAAAAAAAAATAAACAAAAACCCCAGACAGATCACGAAAGGGCCCGAGGAGGTGTACCCCCAGAATTTTAAATTCAGGACTCAGCCCATCCAGTCCAGAAGCTTTAGCAAGCTTAAGCCGTTTCATCGCCCTTTGGATTTCCCGACCAGTCACCAGGGCGTTTAGGCTAACTGTTTGTGCCGGTGATAAAGAAGGAAGTTGTAAATCCCAAAAGAAAGAAGATCTAGCTAAAACATCACAACTACCCCGATCGTATAAGCTTATCTTTCTCTGTTTTGCACTTTTGGATTGCTCTGAGTTGCTTTAAATAAAGTTAAAAAAGAAAAAACATATTTCTGCTGCAAACAGCAGAAGGCTGCTTCAGGGTTTCCCCGGCCACTCAGCTCTTCAAACTTCCCCTTCTGGCTCTGCGCATGTGTGAAAGTCGCTTTTCAAGCGATTGGTAGGGTGGGATTAAGGCCAACCTCCACAAAACCAATTTGCATGCAAAGTTGGTCATACTTATAAGGTTACCATATGGCTCCAGAAAAAAGGGGACGGATTGAGACATCCAGGTTTTACTTCCATTGAAAGCAACCAAGATGTCTCAATCTGTTCTCCTTACTTCCATTGCTTTCAATGGAAGCAAAACCCGGATGTCTCAATCCGTCCCCTTTTTTCTGGAGCCATATGGTAACACTAGTCATACATCGATCGCTGTTTTAAAATCAGACAATGAAATGGCCCACAGTAGCCCACTTGGCTAGAGCGACCATTTTTTGAGCAGTAGGGCACCTTAGGGGGCACTGTAGTGAATTGCACATAAAAAGGCCCATATACACATTTCACCATAACTCCCTTACAGCGTATGGTGAGCCCTCGAAAACTCACCAAATACTTACTGTACACAACTATACACCATACCAATAGCCGTTATGCATGCAAGTGTCACCAATATGATGGTACAGTAGGTTTTTGGTGGGCTCACACATTCCACCACAAATTTTTTTATTTAAATTTATATCCTGTCCTCCCCAAAGAGCCCAGAACGGGTTACATGATAACATACATAACAGTTAGAAATAAGACACATAACAATTAACAACAAGGAACAGAAGACTAAAGTAATAGGCTACCGTGAGATGCGTCTAGTTCAATTGTTCTGGATTAGCAGACACTTGGAGCATGCACAAGGAGACGCATGAAGTCAGAAGCATGCACAGAGAGAGAGAGTCAGTTGAACATCTATTAAAAATACAGTGGTTTGGGAAAATATAGTACACTTCTTCCTCCGTATCCACGGGGGTTAGAGGCAGAGCCGGCCCGTGAATATTAAAAAAACCACAAATAATATTTGGGCCGGTTCTACCTCTAACCCCCATTTCCCCCAGCTATTTTAAGCCCTGTAAGCCCCCCTCCCCCTTAAGCCTTACCTGGCGGTCTGGCGGGTTTTCAGGGTAGAAGCGATCTTCCCACGCTCCTGCCCCGTGCAGATCGCTCACAGGAAATGGCTGCCTTGAGCTCCCGTAGTCTCTCGAGCCATTTCCTGTGAGCGATCTGCACGGGGCAGGAGTGTGGGAAGATCGCTCCTGCCGCGAATGCCCGCTAGACCACCAGGTAAGTCTTAAGGGGGGGGCTTACAGGGCTTAAAATAGCCCAAAAAATTAAAATGATTTTTTTGGTTTAAAAATTGTGAATAACCGAATCCACGGATGCTGAAACCGCGGATTCGGAGGGGGAAGTGTAGTTAGGAGTGGGATATGTGCCTAGGTCCTGGGTCCCCTTCTCTGAAGTACACTGCACTGACCACCAGGCTAGTCCAGATTCTTGCTTGCTACTCTACTAGGACCGGGCATAACATCTGTAGCTGGCATACAGGCAGGTATGAACGGCTTCATTTACATCTGTGGGGGGGGAGAGGTGGAAGGGGTCAGCAACCACTGGGGTAATGTGAGGCATCATGCCTACATCCCTCCAGTGGTCATCTGGTCTGTTTGGGCACCTTTTTGGCACTTATTCATTGTTAAAACTGGTCTAGCCCCAAATGTCTAAATTGTGCCCTGGAAGTATTCGATTATGACAGAAAAACATCCAAATCAAAAACACAGGTGTCCCACACAACTGTAATTAACTAAACAAAAGGAAAAGACCTCTGAAGCCTGCACCACATAGAATATGAAATTCACACCGTGGTTAACAGCAGGACAGGTTCTCTATCATAGGTCTAAAAAACCTCTTGTAACCAATTGAAAAGGTATTTAAACTTGTGTATTAAGCACTTCAATAATCATTATAACAATCGGCATAAGATGCACTTATCTCAATCATCGATAAGTGCATCTTATGCCAATTGTTATAATAATTATTGAAGTGCTTAATACACAAGTTTAAATACCTTTTCAATCGGTTACAAGAATATTATATGTATCATTGTTGATTATTAAGTGATATATTTATGATTATTTCTATGGATATGTTATCACACTTATTATAAGTTTAAAAATGAATAAAGATTTAAAAAATATATATATATATTTATAATCTGCTTTTAACCAAAGCGGTTCACAATTAACATATATAGCTTAAAACACTTAACATGTCTACAAAAATCTAGACAAGAAAACTAAACAGATAGAAACATGAGTCAAAGTGAGGGTACATCGCATCATATCCAAGAAAGAGAAAAGATACAGTTCCATAACTCAGTATAATGTACAGCTAAAAAAAAAGCTTGTGCAAAAAGATATGTTTTCAATATTTTCTAAAATGCAACACATTTCCACAGAATCTCAAAGTACCTGTCAAGGCTTTCCATAGGTCAGGGACAGCAATACGAACTATTATAGTAATCTAACCTACCTATTTTAGTAATCCGTATGAGCATCGGAGCATTTAGTGCTCCGGGTCCCAGCAGAACCTCTACCACAGCTTAGTAAAAAGAGGGGGGTTTTGTGCCTAGCACAATGGAGGGTTAAGTGACTTGCCCAGGGTCACAAGGAGCTGCAGTGAGAATTGAACCAAGTTCCACAGTGCTGACCATTAGGCATATCCTCCACTCCAGTCTGTGGTGATAATTCAGTGGCACTAACCAGTTAACTGCCACTGAATATCAGTGGATAAGCCCATTTCTGGCTAGTTAAATCGCTTTGAATATCGACCTCAATAATAATCATACGAGTGAGAAGGGAAGACAAAGAAAATTGAACACCTGATGGAGGGTAGGTCAGCAAATATTGATTGATGGATCCAGATACATGTGAGGCTCTGGAATGAGGAACTGTAACCGCAAGACTGGGAGACCGAAAAAAAGGAAGAGTGTTTCCATTTTTTCCCTGGCACATTGACCCACCTGGATAAGACGAGGATTGATTCAGCCTTCCCCTTAAAAAATTGGATGCTATGATAGGAGGTAACCTGACAGATATGAAGGGAGGGGTGCAAAAGGTTGGGTCATCAGTGGATGAGTGTAAACAGCTGATGTCAGGAAGAGACAGCTATTTACCATCTCATTACCAAATACTGTAGCTTTGAACTAGAGGAGCAGAAAATTTATAGTGTTTTCTAAAATATAGGGCGGGGTTACAATTTTTAGAACACACACACACACATATCACATCTTAGTTGTTCTTCCTTCTTTTGGAACATTTTCATGGTGAAATAAAAGTATAACAAAGCTAGAAGAATTAGGTTTGACTTTCTGCAGCTTTGTGATCTAACTCACCTTCCCATATGCTTGAACCACCATCCCAGTCGGAACCTGCCTCTACCTGTTTACTACTGTTTAGGACAGGGGATATCAGAAGATGAGGGGACACTGGTCTTCTTTCATGACCACCCTGAGTTATTCCCTCATTAAGGCTCACTTTCCTGCTGTAGCAAGCTGCTACGGATGGGCTGTCATTTGTGACAAAATGTCATTCACCGATAACAGCGCGCATTCTTCTTAAAGTGGCACCTAAATATGGGTACAATAAAGAAGCATAAAGGCTTGCCTAACTAGTTATAGAACAGATGTGCAAAGCTGCTTTGGCATGCCGAAACTTAGGCACAAAGGCCCCGATTTCATAAATGGCGCTTAAAACATACGTGCCAAGGAACGCGGTGCACAGTGGATGTCAATCTTAAGTTAGGCGCCGTTTATAGAATCGTGCCTAGCAACGCCTAAAGTGAACTTAAGCATCTGAACCGTAGGCGCACCTTATTTATGCCAGGGTTTTCTTGGCCTAAATCTCAGAGCCTAAATCCAAAACAGGCACCTACATGAAAAACACACTCACAATCTGCCCCTAACCAATGCCTACTATCTGGTAGGCACCTTGGACGTGGGCGCCTACCCGAAAATGGTAGGTACCTACCAATCTAGGCACCTACCATCCAATCAATTTTGATTTAAGCCAATTATGAGGTGCTAATTGCTTGTTATCAGCACCACTTAAGCTTTTTAAATAACTAATATCTGGGTGCCTAACTTTAGGCATCTTTTGCAGAATCAGGGCCATGAGGCATAAGCTAGTGTACTTGATAATGCACACATCTGATAAAATTCTATAAGATGCACATGCTTGATAGGTGGAATGCTCATGAGCCGCTCACTTGCTCCCCATTTGCTGTTACACACCATGTGACTAGCATGACTATTTTATAGAATAGCACCTAGCAGATATGTGCATAAATGCCAGTTTGTGATGTCATTCGTGGACATAAGTGAACATATCCCATAAATTAATACACAGAGTTTCCCCCAGATTCTATGTGTGGTGCTAAAATTTACATGGAGATCAAAGATGCATGTGCAAATTAATTAATGAATGAACCATTAACTTACAATAAATTGATATTAGCAACTGATTATTGTAGTTAATTGGCAGTAATTGAATCTGCGCATGCATCTTCCTGCGCACCGTTTTATAACACTCAAATCCATTAGCGCGTAACTCAAAAGGGTGCATGTTGCTATAGAAGAGCACCATTCCCGCTTCAAATGCCAAGAGCTTGGCAGCGACAATTATACCAATGGCTCCTTTTACGAAGGTGCCCTAGGGCCTTAACGCGCGGATTAGCGTGCGCTAAACTGCCCTGCGCGCTAGCCGCTACCGCCTCCTTTTGAGCAGGCGGTAGATCTTCAGCTAGCGCGCGCAATAGTGCGTGCGCTAATCCGTTGCGTGCGCTAAAAACGCTAGCGCACCTTCGTAAAAGGAGCCCCAAGTTTTCAACTAGTGTGGATACCAGTGCCCAACTTTGGGCATGGGAATCAGCTCTAAGCACTAACTTGAGAGTGCTCCATGTCGATTATTTCCAGTAACAATTTTTCAGTGCTCTTTATAGATTCACCCTTTTTTGTATAAAGAGGGTGCACTCTTCCTAAAAAAAAATCCACTATAATCCCCAATAATGCTCGCATTTGTGATGGTTTGAAAACGAGTGATGTTTTCCATATATACACACCATTGCGAAAAGAGTGTATACGCTTTATGAAGAATGCACCTTCTTTGCACATAGGGAATGGGGACTTGTATACTGCCTTTTTGTAGCTTTGGAATTGAACGTGGCGGGTGTTGGAGGATTAAAGGGGTCCATTTACTAAGGCGCACTAGTCATTTTAGCGAGCGCTAAATGCTAACGTGTCCATTATATTCTATGGACGTATTAGCATTTAGCGCGAGCTAAATTGGTTAGGGCGCCTTAGTAAAAGAGGGGGTATGTGACTTGCCCAGGGTCACAAGGGGCAGCACTGGGATTTGATCTCACAACCTCCGGGTGCAGAGGCAGCGGCTCTACCAGTGAGCCACAGCCCTTTATATTGACGTCAGTCAAAAATCAGCACTGAAAAAAAAAATTCGCATTTAGCACTATTCTGTAAAGCGCATCAGGAATTAGCCGGAGTTTACAGGATATGTGAAGTGCCTGTACACACAACTAAAATCTAGGCATGGCTGTTTACACACAGGGGAAAATTATACTTATGTCGCACCGAAAAAAAAAATAAAATCTGCACTTTCCAGAATTAGGCGGAGTTTATGGGATATGTGAAGCATCTGTCCATGCAACTAAAATGTAGGCATAGCTATTTACATCAATGAAAAACGGGCATAAATATCTGCACCTAATTTGTGCGTGGATCGGCGTATTCTTTAACAGAACACCTAATGTTTAGGAATGCCCGTGACATGCCCATGTCCCTCCCCTGGCCATGCTCCCTTTTGAGATCTGCACACTAGAGTTTACATGCATCACATAAATTCCAATTAGTGCCAATAATTACTTACCAGGCAATTATCTGCACTGAACTGCACACATATATCAGAATGTACATAGATTTGTGCATGCAACTTTAGCCATCAATTCAATGCACTATTTTTAGAAGTTTATCAAGGTGCCAGTATACTCAAATCAATCTTATAGCCAAAATATACACTTTCTTAAGGCTATGAAAACACCTTGTTCAAGTTTTCTCGACCCTCAGTGGCACCACTCAGGACTCAAACTTCTCATCGTCCTAAGCTTTATGTGTCGGTTCGTCATCGGGTCTATAACTTTTTGATAGAGCTTAATCTTATTTATGTTATTTAATAAATTCTTATAAAGGTGAATACTTAGCTTAAAATATGGCTAAGTCTTCTTGGTTAAAGATGTCAGCACTATTAAGGGATATCAAAGCCGACATGTTTCGCCTAGCTTGCTTTTTCAAGGCTCAATCCCTAAAGAAATAACCAACATAACCATAAATTAAAACCTGAGTTCAAGTCATTTATAACTAAACCAATGCTTTTATAACCATAAATTGAACTCAGGTTTTAATTTATGGTTATGTTGGTTATTTCTTTAGGGATTGAGCCTTGAAAAAGCAAGCTAGGCGAAACATGTCGGCCTTAATAGTGCTGACATCTTTAACCAAGAAGACTTAGCCATATTTTAAGCTAAGTATTCACCTTTATAAGAATTTATTAAATAACATAAATAAGATTAAGCTCTATCAAAAAGTTATAGACCCGATGACGAACCGACACATAAAGCTTAGGACGATGAGAAGTTTGAGGCCTGAGTGGTGCCACCGAGGGTCGAGAAAACTTGAACAAGGTGTTTTCATAGCCTTAAGAAAGTGTATATTTTGGCTATAAGATTGATTTGTGCAACTTTAGCCATGGCATACAGAATCTTGGAGATAAGTGTGCAATCTTTTTATAAAGTGTTCCTGTTTTATATACAACGCACAGTCCTTTGCAAAGAGAATGTAAATCGTGGCAACATTTGTTCCGGAATGAAAAACCAACAGAAAAATTTTGGCCTGCCCATCACTAAAAGCCACCTCTCAGTGACAACCCTTCATAGTAGTTCCCAAACCACATTCCCATCAAAATGCAGGGCGTGTGTAACCCGAAATCCCACCTATAGATGTTGCTATATTTTGATGGTTGGAGCGTTCTATCACCAGTTATCCAAGTGGCCATAACACTTCCTCTGCAATAGTTCTATTCCTAGCCCTTATCCAGGTAGAACTTTTACAAGAAAACTAGATTTAGTGCCCCTTTGGCCCTCTATCAATGTAACCAACTCTGTAACGCTTTACCTTTTTTGCAGGGTCCCATGTGGACAATAGCAAGGTTCTGTTTCCTCCCACGGTTGACAGCCTCTTGAAACTGGCAGCTGTTCCTGTAGGTTTTGCGGTCGGTGCCGCAGACTGCCTGATGGCTGCTACAGGCACACAGGGGCTCCGGGGTCTTGCCATAGCTTATTCCTTCTTCTTCTTGCACCATGCACTCTAGGCCATCTCCACACTGCCCATAGAAGTGTCTTTCTGGATACAAGTCACAGGGTTGACCCTCCCTGGCAGCACACTCCCAGCAGCAGCCACAGTGCTCCCTGACCTTGCCAGCTGGGCATGATGGAGGCAGGGAGGGGCACAGCTCCTCCTTGCACACAGGGCACCCGTTTGTCCCTGGCAACTGATTGTGCCATCCCTGAAGGTACTGCTTCCTGGGGAGAGAGACTGTGAGAGAAGGTAGAAGGAGCAGCCAGAAGCGTTGCATAGCAGCAATGCAACAATTTCTCCTATGTTTGGAGGGGGGAAAAAGTTCTTCTGGTTAAATGTTTTTGGGGTTTTCAGTTACGAGCAAAAATATATTTGAGAGGCGAGAATAAATTGTCTAGATCCCTTTGTGGAAACAACAGTTTGCGCCGGTTCAGGAGTGAATCACGATAAACCTTTCCAAAAGCAGTAGTACAAAACCTCTGCAGATAACAATACAAACCATCGAAATTGGTTATTAAAAGTCCAGTCAGATGTCACTTAAGCACAACAATGAGAGCCCAGCTTTTCTTTAACATAAAGGAGAAAAATCCAAGGGTATAGAACCGAAGATTGCTTGGAAAGACTTGCAGAAATGATAAAAGAATGCTGTTGGGAAGAAGCTTTTGGAAGAAGTCCTTCTGCCTCCCTCTCCCTTCTGAAAAAGGGCCGGCTTGGGACTGGGAGCTGTTAGGTAGTAGTTTAACAAAAACAAACATCACAGTAGGAGGAGAAGTTTCTAGGCCAAAGAGAATTACCTCCCTCTGTCTTCTTTTTTTCTACCTCACTCCCCCCCTCCCCTTTCCTATCATCTCACTCCTCTTACCCTTCTAGGAACAGCTTTCAGTAGGTGCCCTATTTTTTTTTTCTTCCTCCTGTCAAAATAAGTATGTTTGATCAATGATATACTGCCTGGGATATTGATGTATGCTTCCGTGCCAGCTCTACCTGTCTGTGTTCACTTTTACCACTACACCTCTCTTATTCCCTGTGCTTGCTTATACCATATATGCATTAATAGACCAGCTTTTCTTGTAGTTCCAGGAACAAAATGCAGAAAGCCACTGTGAGCAGAAGTGTGCAGTTATCAGACGGTGCAAGCACATGCAGATGAATGGTCTAGTGCAGGAGCCAGGTCAGGTTTTCAGGATATCCACAATGAATATGTATGAGATGGATTTGCATGCACTGCCTCCTTGAGATGCAAATCTATCTCATGCATATTTATTGTGGATATCCTGAAAACCTGACCTGGCTCCGGCTCTCGAGGACCGGAATTGCCTACCCCTGGTCTAGTGGTCAGAGCTGCTGCCTTAGCACCTTGCAGTTGTGGGTCCAATCCCAGTGCCATTTGTTAAGTGACTTGGACAAGTCACTTAACCCTCTGTTGCCCCAGGTATCTTAGTTAGATTGTGAGTCCACTGGGACAGATAAGAAAAATAATAATAATAATAATATTAACTTTATTCTTACTTAAGAGTATATGATTTTAAAATTTGGGTGAATCTCTCTTCATAAAAGCAGTTAATAAATCCCAATAAATAAATGTTACTGGCATTAATGATATAGAAAGGGTTCATTATGACAGTTAATTTACATGATACATGTGGATGTACAGTATTTAAAATGAATGGTAATGAGACCATTAGATGTTCCTCCACAATGCACAGAATTAAGTAGTTGTTTTTATTTTGAATACAGGCTTGACATACTAAATTCAACAGGTCCGAGGCAGTATAGCAGGGTTAGTGTTAGTGAAGAGGATTAATGCCAGTTTTTGTGATTAACTGCCAATATTTTTCCTTTATTTCTGTGACCACAGCAAGTACCTGCAACTTTAAAAGGCAGAACAAAACGGGTGACGAAAAAGATGAAAGGACTGGAACGACTTCCCTATGAGGAAAAGCTACAGCGGCTAGGGCTGTTCAGCTTGGAGAAGAGAGGGTTCAGGGATGATATGATGGATGGAGGTCTATAAAATACTGAGTAGAGTGTAAAGGGTAGATGTGAATCACTTGCTCACTCGTTCCAAAAACACTAGGACTAGGGAATATACGATGAAGCTACTAAGTAGTAGATTTAAAACAAACTAGAGAAAATATGTCTTCACACAACAAGTAATTAAACTCTGGAATTCATTGCTGCAGAATGTGGTGAAATTAGTTAGCTTAGCAGGGTTTAAAAAAGGTTTGGATAATTTCCTAAAAGAGAAGCCTATAGACCATTATTGAGATGATTTGGGGAAATACACAGCTTATTCCTAGGATAAGCAGCATAAAACCTGTTTTAGTATTTGGGACCTGGGTTGGGGCCATTGTTGGAAACAGGATACTGGGCTTGATGGACTATCGGTCAGTCCCAGCATAGGCATCGGAATGGGGGTGGCCACACCGTCCGTGGCCTCCCCAAAAATTGCCAATGCTTTGGTTCCTCCTCTTCCTTTCTTCCTCCCTTCCCCCAGCAGGCCCCTGCGGCACATCAGCTCCGGACTTCCCCACACCTACCTGCCGCCTGCCCCCACCCTGGGTCGCTATTATTTTAAATGTTCCAGCAGCCGCGGCACAGCATCCACCAGCTGAGACTTCTGCCATCGGCGTGTCACGGAACTCTTCATGCAGCAGCGACTTCCTGTTCCTGCCTAGGCGAGCGGCTGCTGCATGAAGAGTTCTGGGGCACGCCGAGGTTAGAAGTCTCCTCTGGTGGATTCAGCACTGCGGTTGCCATAACATTTAAAACAATAGCGACCCAGGGGGGCAGGTATGGGGAAGTCCAGAGCAGCAGGGCCAGCGTTAGGAGGGGTGGATACGAACAGGGCAGCTATGCGTGCCGGTCCAACGTCACCTTCAACACCGACAATGAAACGCAACCTGCGGCCTCCCTCCCCGCATTCCTTGTGCTGCGTTCCACACCCAATGATGCAACTTCCTTTTTCAGCTCAGGCTGACTGCGACACAAGGAACGTGGGGAGGGAGGCCACAGCCTGCATTTCATAATTGCTGCCGCAGCCAGCATTCCCCTGTACCAAAAATTTGAGCGGAGGTGAAAGGGGAGGACATGCCGGGCCAGGAAGCCCCCAAGACTGGTTGGTTTTTTTTAAGTAGAATTGGGATGCAAAGACATGCCAGGTAGGGAGTAAAGGGGAAGGACTTATAGGGCAGAAACATGGGGAACTTGTGGGCAATGGTCTGGAGGGATAGAAAAAGGGAGTAGTTGGACGTGGGGTGCTGTGAAGAAAAGGGGAATGAGATACTTGAAGGGAAGATGGAAAGAGAAAGGCAGAGATGGTAGACCTGGGGGGTGGTGTAGAGGGAGATGTATAGAATAGGAGGATAGGATAGTTGGAAAGGGAGAGATATGGCATGGGAGGGCAGGTGGGAAGGCAGGGAAGAACAGATGTTGCTCAGGCTGGGAGGGGGTTGGGAAGGACAGATGCTGCACAGGCTGGGGGAAGACAGGGAAGGACAGATATTGCATTGACTGAGAGGGGGTTGGAAGGATAGATTCTGCACTGGCTGGGGGGAGACAGGGAAGGACAGAGGTTGCATAGGCTGGCAGGAGGTTGGGAAGAACAGATGCATGGATGGAGTGCTGAGAAGTGAGGGAAAGCGAGATGCTAGCAGTGGGGTAGGGAAAAGAAAAAGAAAATTGTTGTGCCAAGGTGCATGGAGTGGGAAAGAGAGATGGGGAAAGGAAGAAGAGGGAGAATTATTAGACATGATAGTGATGGAGAGGAGGGAAAGAGAAATATTACACTGGGACAGATGACTTAAAGAAGTGAGAGATGTCAGATTCTGGAGAAAGGTGATGGAAGGAGAGCGAGAGTTTTCAGACCACTGGAAGGGGAGAGATGCCAGACCAGATAAAGGAAGGAGAGAAGAAAGAGATACCAGACTGCGGGAAGGGAAGGAGAGAGATGTTAGACCATGGGAGAGGAGAAAGATGCCAGACCATAAGAGGGTGTAAGGGGGAAGACTGATGTCAGACCACTGGAGAGAGAGGGAAAAGATGGTGCATAGGGATGGAGGGGAAAGGGGAAGAGTGAGGGAGGAGATGGTACACAGCAATGGGTGTGGCAGGGAAGAGAGATAGAAGAAATGCTTCTTATGGAATAGATGGGAATAGGGGAGAAGAAAGAGAGAGAAGATGATACACATGGATAGATGGAAAGGGAAGACAGGGAAAAGTAGATTTTGAGAAGAAAGCAGAAAGATGTAAGAAAGTTGAATGTTAAAAGTTAATGTCAAAGATGAATGTAGGGTAGAAAGTAAAAAAGGAGAGAAAAACAGCAAATGGATAAGAAGGTCATGGAAACACAAGAACACAGACAGAAAGAAGTGCAACCAGAGACTGGGAAAAGATGATTAGATCAACAGACAACAAATGTAGGGAATATGATTTTATTTTCAATTTACTGATTGAAATGTGTCAGTTTTGAGAATTTATATCTACTGTCTATATTTTGCACTGCTCAGGAATAAATTAATTTCTTTCTATTTCTCAGGTGTTATAATGCATGTAGAGTCTGGCATCTTAGGGTTTCGTTTGTGTATATTAGTACTTTTAATTTGTGGTCTTGTGTTTGCATAGAAGTTATTATTTGTGTTCTGCATGTGTGACCAAGGCCAGGTGTTCTGGTAGAAATGAATGTTGAGAAGCATACAGTGTGCTTTGTGTAGTTTAATTTTGTGTTTAACCATTATGTATTGTTAATAAGATTATATTATGTGTATATTTGAAAAAATGAATGGAAAAAAATGGTATTACAATTAATACTATCATTATTATGGGGTGGGGTCAGGGGCGGGGCTTAGTTGGGGTCAGGGGCAGGGCTTGGGTGGAGTCTGGGCTGAGATTTTGTGCCCCCCCAAACAAAAAAGCATTCCGCTGCCTATGAGTCCCAGTATAGCAATTCTTATGTTTTTAAGTCCAAAGAAAATTAAAGTGTCAGTTTATGTTTATTACAATTTAATATTCTGTTCAAGCTAATAGCAGTTTTAAGCGGTTACAAAAAATCAAAATGAAAATAACTCCATAAAACCAGCACCCTTTTCACAAGCACCGGTTACAGAATCACATTGCCATCGCAGCTGATCGCAGCAAGGAAATCCCCCTGCCGTGATCAGCTGAGTGGTCACGGCTACGGCGGGGCATCCCCATGACATCAGTCAGCAGGAGGAATGCCCACTCCTTCCTGTCCCCGAACCCTTCCTGAAGCAGCAGGGCAGGAGGGATGTCCACTCCCTTTTGCCCCCAAACACCTGAACCCATCCTGCAGTAGCGGGGCAGAAGGGATGCCCCTGAACTCTCAAACCCCTCCCACAGTAGTGGGGCAGGAGGGATGCCCACTTCCTCCTGCTGCTACCCCAAGGAAACACTGACACACTCCACAGAAACACTTACACACCCTCAGAAACCCCCCCCTGATACCTCTCTAAAACAGAATCCCCTAGCATACCTTGGTTTACCCCAACAACTTCCCCCTATCCCCATACTTGTATGTAGGAAGTCCAGCAGAAGAGATGCTCACACCCTCCGGCCAACAGGCCTGCCATTCCAAAATGGTAGGCTTTCCCCTTCCTGGTGCATTCTGGGATACACCAGGGAGGGGCCTAAGGCTCTGATTGACTCAGATGCTTAAGGCTCCTCCCATAGGAGGGGATTTTGGGATGCACTGGGAGTGGCCTAAGACTTCAATTGGCCAGATACCTGGGAGGAGAATTTGAGGGCCTTGGGCATCTGAGCCAATCACAATGCACCAGGAAGTAGCAGGCCCAATATTTTGGAGTGGTGGGCCTGCCGGCCGGAGGGTGTGAGCATCCCTCTGGCCGGACTTCCTTCATACTGGTAGGGGGGGGGAGATACTGTTGGGGTAAACTTAGGTGTGTCAGGGAGTTTTCTGCTTTAGGGGGTGTTAGGGGGATTCTAGAGGGGTGGGGAATGGCAGCAGGAGGGAGTGGGCATCCCTTCTACCCCACTACTGCGAGAGGGGTCCGGGAGTAGGAGGGAGTGGGCATCCCTCCTGCCCTGTTGCTTCAGGAGGGGTTCAGGGACAGGAGGAAGTGTGCATCCTTCCTGTCCCATTGCTTCAGGAGGGGTTTTGTGGTTCGATAGCAGGAGGGAATGGGCACCCCTCCTTCCAGCCTACATCGCGTGGGGGGTTCCCCGCCACAGCCACTCAGCTGATCACAGCAGGGGGATTTCCTTGCCATGATCAACTCAGCGGCCACATTTATTTGAAATGTACATTTCAGGCATCTGTCATGGCCCTAGGAAGATGCCTAGGGTCACTTAAGCTCACCCAAGGCCTCTTCTGGGTGAAACCATGCCCACACCCAGCCTTGAGCGAGCTGACATGTCTTCCTTAACCTTGACAAACATCTATAGTGTAGGCGCCTGCCTCAGGGTGGGTTTTTTAAAAAGAAAACTTGCGTCCAATTGACTGGTTAGACAATGGTAGGATGCCTACCTCCAGCTACATTTGGGACACCGTTTATAGAATCTGCCCCTAAAGTGTATAGCCTTCAATGGAGACTGCTCCAGCTTTGTTGGTTGGACTGAGAACTTTTCAATGGCCCCTTGTACTAAAGCCTGCATGCAAATTTGCTTGTGTAATTTATGGAATAAGGTTTGTTGCAAGCACAGCTTAATTTAATAATTGGTTATTAAATGGACTTAGCCAATTATTGGTCTAAATTAGTATTATCGGCACCAATGCTCAACTGCTCTCAGTTGTTATTCTAGAAGTTGCATGTGCAAATTCTAGTTTAGTGCAGTCAATTTCTATGGGTGGGAGGGGCATGGATGTGGGAGGAAGATGGCCAGGTCAGGGGCATGTCTAGGAGTTAAGCATCTAATTGCCAATGGTTAGGCGCAAACACTAACAGCGGTATCTGGAGTGGCCCGCCTCATGTTACTTAACCCCCTTTTTCCCCGTCCTTGTATCCTTCTAACTAACCCCAAGAAGACAAAACACCTTGGTTGGTAAATACCAGGCCGCAGCCCTGTTTATTGAATAATAACATATTCAAGAATTCAACATAATTAAATATACATAAGTTAACAGCCAAACCAAAACATTGACAAACCCCATAACAATGGTATCACCATTGTTACCTGATCCCGAGCTACCCTCCGAAGTAATTGGCCCCCGACCCCGCCATCTAAGCTAGGGTCTGAGGGGTGGCATGTCCCACACATGCCCCATTATCCAGGGTCAACCGACCCACCGGGCGCGGCTCCCAGCCGGCCCACCGCTCATCCCTTGATGAGCCCCAGTAGCGAGTAGCTCGGGATACCGCCCCCCATCCATCCCCTGCACCCCTACGTAATGGGCGGGCGGGTGGGAACACGGTCTCGGAGGACCAAAAGGTCTGAGTCCTCCAAGCATGCACGTTTTGTGACCCCTCCCACCCACAATCCTCTCGGCTGCGACATCACGAGGGACGGAAGGGGAAGTGACCCTGCGACCACGGGCCGCCCCCCCTCCCCCCGCTCTCCCTCTGACTAGCCCGACGGGCGACTCGGCGGGCCCCCCAGCCCCACGTTAGGGTCGCCCGTCGAGACTAGCTCTCGGGCTCGCTTATAACAGCGGTATCTGGAGTGGCCCGCCTCATGTTACTTAACCCCCTTTTTCCCCGTCCTTGTATCCTTCTAACTAACCCCAAGAAGACAAAACACCTTGGTTGGTAAATACCAGGCCGCAGCCCTGTTTATTGAATAATAACATATTCAAGAATTCAACATAATTAAATATACATAAGTTAACAGCCAAACCAAAACATTGACAAACCCCATAACAATGGTATCACCATTGTTACCTGATCCCGAGCTACCCTCCGAAGTAATTGGCCCCCGACCCCGCCATCTAAGCTAGGGTCTGAGGGGTGGCATGTCCCACACATGCCCCATTATCCAGGGTCAACCGACCCACCGGGCGCGGCTCCCAGCCGGCCCACCGCTCATCCCTTGATGAGCCCCAGTAGCGAGTAGCTCGGGATACCGCCACAGGCCTGTAACCAGTTACAGGCCCCACCCCACCAGGAACAGAGCTGCGGCTAGGAGACCAACACTCGCTCACAACAGGTGGCGAAGTCATCCAATAACAAATCCCAGCCCACATCGGATAGATGGATCCGATCCCTATAAAACAACCCCCCACAAGACGCGTCCACCCAGTCATGCCTAACCTGGATACCTCCCCGGGACTCCACCCATCTACCGATCTGCCTATTCACCTTAACGAGCCCCCTGGTCCATCTCCGAGACGCCAATCGGCTGGGTCGCGGGATGATATCCGACCAGACTAACCGCGCTCCGGGGAACCAGGCCTGAACCGCTCTCAAATCTCCAATTACCAAGTCAATGAGATGTTTTCCACTCAGGGCATCAACATCGTTGCCCCCCAGGTGTAGAATCAGTAGATCTGGACGCCGCGGACGCCGCCGAAGATCGTTCAGCAGAGGGAGCAGTTGGTGCCAGCGCATGCCCCTCTGCCCCCACCAGGAGACAAAGACACCGCGATGCCCGAGGCCCAGATGTCGACCGCCTGGCCGGACCACCGCACGTTCCCCCGCCCAGTGGATGAAGGAATGCCCAAAAATCCACACCGATAGGACCCGCTGCATCGCACCTGCAAAGCAAATCGAGCAAGTAATACATCAACTGCCAATATCCGAAGTTAGTAAACAGGGAGTTCTGTAGGGGACCCCCTCACCCCTACCCTTCAACTCCCCACAATATCTCACCCGACCACCAGCCCCCCACCAGTATCCGCTATTCGTTTCCCCTCAATCTCGAGCCTTGGCGAATCGAGCCTGACGGTCGAATATATCCACGATACGCATTGGACGACCACCTGCCCAGCTGACGAATGGCCGCGTCCGGAACTCCCGCCGCAAACGCACTGGTAGCCGCCCCAATACGAAAGGAGTGAGTGCCGTAACTGGCCGGGTCCTCACCACAGGCACCCAAAGCCAAACGCAACACAGCCAGGAATTGATATCGTGAGAGAAGAGTACCATCTTCATGCACCAACAGCGCCGAGGCCGAGGAAGGACGGATCGCCATATAGGCAGCTAGCGATCGGACGGGGCATGACATACTGCCCTCTACCTGATGCAGTATCAGCAAACGCCCCCTGCCCAGCTGATCCGCCTTTGAACGAGCGATGAACACTCGTAGTGTGGGGCCGGAGACACACACTTGACTGCGCAGTAGGCCACGCAGTCCCTGCGCGTCCGACGGGTGTACTAGCAGCTCACCCCCCCGCAGCGCTCCAAAAAAGGCTAAGGAGAATGCTGCCCGAAACAGGCAGGCCTCAAAACCCGATCTCGTCACCTGTTGCAGCACGTTGACAAGATCCACCAGCAGCTCATGGGTAATAGGCAAACGAGAGTCAGGCCTTCGCGGAGCCATCCTACCCCATGCCGCCAACATCCGACGAGGCAGAAAACTTGACGAAGGGCACGACCATCCAAAGGCCCTGCAAAAGAAAGCGAAGCCCGCAAGATGACCTGTCGCCGCGCTTCGAGAGCAGCCCTGCAACTGCGACGAGGCCAAGAAATCAGCCAGCTGCCTCTCAGACACAGGTCCTGGTGTCCATCCCCGATGCTGAAGAAACCCAGATACCGTTATAAAGCCCCTGTTGTACCGGGCCCACGTAGACTGAGCTACCGATAGTCGCAAGAGGTGCCAGATCTGCTCTCCACCAGGCTCCACAAATGCGCTGGCATCTGCAAACCTTCCGTCTGCGCTCCCGGCGCCAGCTGCCGAAACTGCAAAAAACGAAAACGGGAAAGAGCGTCAGCCAGTCTGTTTTTTACTCCAGGAACGTGCCGCGCCCGAATGAACAGGTTAAGTCGCAGACAGCGCACGACGAGCTCGCGCATTAACGCAGTTACCTGCAAGCATTTTGCCGTCTGCCTGTTTACTACCTCCACGACCGCCATGTTGTCACACCAAAACACTACCCGCCTGTTCTTCAACCTGTCCGGCCACAGCTCACAAGCCACCAGTAGTGGAAAAAGCTCCAGCAGGGTGACATTACGGGTGATACCAGCCTGCCGCCAAGCCTCAGGCCACGCCGCCGCGCACCATTCTCCCTGGAAGTAAAGACCGAAGCCGACACCCCCCCGCCGCATCCGATTGCAATTCAAGATCCAAATTAGTAACCTCTGGCTGTTGGATAGGGAGCGAACCATTGAAGCGCTCGAGAAACAGTGCCCACATCCGCAGGTCGGCCCGTATACCGGCCGAAATGCGCACAAAGTGTCTGCGATCCCGAACACCGGCTGTCGACGCCGCCAGACGACGGGAAAAGGGGCGACCCATCGGTAACACCCTACAAGCGAAATTCAGGGACCCCAACAGAGACTGTACCATCCGCAGAGTAGGCTTACGAACACCCCGCACCAGTGATATCAATTCCAACAACTGCCGCACCTTGCATTGTGGAAGCCGAGTGACCATCGCTGCAGTGTCAATCTCGATCCCCAGAAAGGTGAGACACGTGGTAGGACCCTCCGACTTGTCATCCGACAACGGGACACCGAATTCTGCAGCCATGGTCTCAAAAGTAGTCTTCAATAGCAAGCAATCCTCGGACGCCGCACCCCCTACAAACAAGAAGTCATCCAAATAGTGCACTACTGAGTCCCTACCCGCCCGCTGTACTGTGACCCAGTGTAGAAAGGAACTAAACAATTCGAAAAGGGCACATGAAATGGAGCACCCCATCGGCAGGCATCTGTCAAAATAAAAGGCACCCTCGAACTTAAAACCTAACAAAGGATATGATGCTGGATGAACCGGCAATAACCGAAAAGCCGATTCAATGTCCACCTTAGCCAACAAAGCCAAAGGGCCCACCCGTCGGATGAGGCCGAGGGCGCTGTCAAAGGACGCGTAACGTACGGAGCAGAGATCACGCGGTATGCCGTCGTTCACCGAAAGTCCCGCTGGTCGGGACAGGTTATGAATTAAACGATATTTTCCTTGCTCCTTTTTTGGTATGATCGCCAGGGGAGACAGCACCATAATCGGGAACGGACGATCGCGAAAAGGCCCCGCCACTCGACCCCGCTCGAGTTCCTCCGTCAACTTTCGTCGTACCTCCACCCGGAGATGAGACACCGAGGAAGCGTTGGACGCCTGAACATTAGTTAAAGGCAGCACACACGGTATCACGAATCCCTCGCTGAAGCCTCCTAATAGAACCTCTGCCGCCCTTGAATCCCTATACTGAGCTAGCCAGGGACGCATGGTACCCACCCTAACCGGGGAGGGCAACCCACGGGAGCCCAACTCACTTGCCCGGGGGAGGAGGCAAGCCGCCTCCCTTCTTGGGGCACTTGGTAGCCGGATGCCCCTGGCCGCACAGTGAACAGGCATGTCGAAAACGGCAATCGGTAAAGGAGCAGGTTGATTTATTAAACTGCCAGCAGATGCCCGGCCCTCCTCCGGTACCAGCACTTCCGGGCGGACGAAAGGAACGTCCAACGCCCGTGGTTTGTGGTACCTGCTTGCCCACAGTTCCAGGACCCGAACCTCCCGGTTTCGCCATATGGGTGAGCCATAGATTAATGTCCTGCGTACCCCAGGACATGTACCTATTCTCCTCCATCTTATCGCGAAACGCTTCGTCATAATTTAGCCACGCCCATCCTCCGAAGCGCTGGTAAGCGTCTAATACGGAGTCCGCGTAAGCCAATAGGAGGCCGTAATCCTGAGGTCTCTCCCTCCCCCAGACACTAGCCAACCTCAAAAACGCGCGCGTCCAATTGACGATATTACGCGACACTACTCCTACCTTGGGTTTTTCACCCTCCTTTTTACCTTTTTTCTTTCTGCCGTGCACCCGACCCTCCATGAGCGCAAAGACGTCTACGCATGTACGCCTCCTAATTTTGCGTCGCAAGGCCCGCGGGACCTTCTCCCACAATTCCGATAGCGCCACCAAGGCAGGCGCTCCCCGATCATCCCCTTCATGCCCCTGACCCCCGCTCGCTACCCGCCGCTGGGACCCCGCGGAGGATGACGAAGAAGAGGAAGAAGATGTTAATGTAGAGGAAGAGGAAGAAGAAGAATCCCTGTCCTTACGGCGCTTCCTGCCCTTACCCCTCTTCCTCCCCCGCTTATCCCGGTTATCTACCCCAGCCATGAGGGCCTTGTTACCCGTACTCCGGTCAGTTCCCGGTCCGCATCCGCCGTCAGCCGCTTCTGAAGTGGCGCCGTCCGCAGCTACCACCGTAGCAGGATGCTGAGTGATCCGATCAGTATCCGCTCCGCTCGTCCGTACGGCTCCAGCAGGTCTCTCGCGAACCAGTCCAGCAGGAGATGTCCCCTCCGGGACCACGCGTCCAGCGGCGACCTCCTGTGGGGAGAAATCCAGACAGGGGCCAGCAACCGGCACAGCTGGAGGGTAAGTTATCCCCGCAGACCCTGTGACCCCCCCAGGGATCTCGCCCCCCATAAAACCTCCCCTACAACCCGGACCCCAATGTGGCGGTGGGCCCGCCGCCGGAAACGGAGGGGGGACCGAAGCCCACGGGCCCATCGCCCACGGAGAGCCCCACATGCCCCACGGAGACCAACCCCCCACTATGCCCACCTGTGAGCTACTAGCGGCCCCCGGTGTAGCCTGGGGAGCGGGAGCCCTAGGAAGCCCACTGGCATTGCTCCCTTCCCCCATTAAAGGTGTAGCCCCCAAACCAGGCCGGACGTCCCTCGTAACATCGCCAGCCTCCCCCGCCCCCTGTGACCCCACCTGGGGCTCCGAGTCCGCTGCAGGCACGGTCGCTACTGCCCCTCTCCCTGCCGAGGTCCTGCCGCGTGTGCGCAGTCCTGGAAGTCGGCCCCTGCCCCTGCGGGTCGAACCCGCTCGTTCCTGACCTCCTGCTACAGCCCCCACTATCTCCAGCGCGATTGCCGTTCGGGCTGCCGAACGGGACCGCCTGGGAGGCAGGGCCCTACTCCCCCTCGCCGGTCCACTTACCGGGGTTAAGTCTTCGTCGAACGAGTTCCCCGCTAAGAGGGACAGCTCTGCCTGGTCCGCCGAGTCCGTGTTCTCCATCGAGCCGACAGGACACCGCCAGCACCCGATCCGACAATTGGTAGGCCGATCGCCGCAGGTCAGACCCGAGGTGAGCAACACGGTCTCGGAGGACCAAAAGGTCTGAGTCCTCCAAGCATGCACGTTTTGTGACCCCTCCCACCCACAATCCTCTCGGCTGCGACATCACGAGGGACGGAAGGGGAAGTGACCCTGCGACCACGGGCCGCCCCCCCCCCCCCCCCCTCTCCCTCTGACTAGCCCGACGGGCGACTCGGCGGGCCCCCCAGCCCCACGTTAGGGTCGCCCGTCGAGACTAGCTCTCGGGCTCGCTTATTACACCAGCCTTTGACAGAAGAAGATATTTGAGGCTACCCTTGAATATCAAGGACCTCTAATCTGGAGCAAGCTGCCAATATATCTAAGGCAACCCACAAATTACCTCGACTTCTCCCTATACTCACCTCCCTACCTATCACCTCTTTTCTTATACAACACAAGAACTGATGCAAAATTGTAACATTAAGAACCTGATCTATGTCATATTGTAAGCCGCATAGATTCCTTGTAGAGAATTGTGGGATACAAGACACTGTGTTGTATTATATTGTATTAATGATCATGCCTAAAGTAAGGTGTGAAGCTGCGGACTTATGTTAGCATTCTATAATCAATTAGTGCAAACTATATAGTTGAAAAAGTCTATAAAGATGGGAAAGTAGAAATCAACACATAATACAAGGGCTGGTCACTGCTAAGACCCCCCCTGGTAATTTTCCCAGCGTGGTATTGAATGCAATTGACCCTCAGAAATGCCACCAGCCACTCAAATGTGTTTCATAGTGGGTTGGATTTATACATTATATCCTCACCGGGCCATTTTTGTTTTGTTTTTAAATTTAAAACCTATAGAGTGGTCGCGTCGTGGGAAACACATTCTAATCGAGGGATCACAGCCCTGATGAAAGCCATGTTGGGTGAAACATGTTGGTGATAGTATCCCTTAGAATGGACCAGTCTAGCTAAGCTAAGTATTAGCTCTTATCTACAACAAGTTTTACTTTGGCACTGTTGCACTTTATGAAAAACTAAGATATTCACAAATTTAAAAACAAAACAAAACAAAAATGGCCCGGTGAGGATATAATGTATAAATCCAACCCACTATGAAACACATTTGAGTGGCTGGTGGCATTTCTGAGGGTCAATTGCATTCAATACCACGCTGGGAAAATTACCAGGGGGGTCTTAGCAGTGACCAGCCCTTGTATTATGTGTAGCATTCTATAATCAACATGCAGAATTGCATTATAGAATTTGGGCTTAGCGCATAACACCCCGGCACCTAAATTTTGGCACTCTTTCTAAATCTACCCTATAGCATGTGCTAATGTCCATTAGGGCCCCAGACTTAGGTAAGCCGAGAGCTATACCCAAGGTCTCCCAGAACGGCAGTAACAGGGATTTGTTCCTGTGTGCATTTCTCATTCGGCATGAGCCTATCCATCTTCTCCCCTCTCCAGGATCAGCAGGCAGTATTTGTCACCCCCTGAAGAGAATCACAATGCCTTGTAATTATGGCTCTTGAGACCCTGCCCTTGCCCTGCTGAGACTGCAAATGGCAGTGAAAGAATGGAACAAAGTGAGCAAACAGGGGTGTTGCCACCTATAAATCCCATTTGGCCTCTTGCCTGCCTCTGTTTGCATTTTTCCAGGGACCCCTGTGACTTTAATAGCTATATGCTTTGCCATTTTTCAGTCTCTGCACTTGGCTGCTTCTTTCTTGTTCCTTTTTCCCTCTGATCTTCTAATGTCTCCCTGTTAGTGGTACTCATTAGGATGTATTATGTACTGATAACAATATAAGTGTCTTCAGCTGAAGCCTCAGTATCTCCCCCCCTTCATCACCCCCCCTGCCTCTCTCTTTCCCCCCCCCCCCCCCCCCACTGCTGCTGCACTGTGGTACCTCAGGCATGATATTCCACTGGCAAATATGTACTCAGTGATCTAGATGTTAAGACCTGCTTATGTTAGTAAACAGTAGTTAACAGTTGGAAATGAAATATGCTAGTTTGATGAATCTTAATTAGTGACTAGTAATTACAGTAGTAACTTTACTAAGGCCTAGAAAGATTCACTAAAATAACCTTTGTTGGGCGATCCGTGGTCGAGTCTTGCCGGGTGACTGATTCACTACGAGTCCTCGTGCAAATTAATGTGATCGGAGGCACGCCCCACAGCGACCCCATGGATCGCTGCAGAGCGATCCAGACACATGCGCAGACCATCTTCTTTGCCTGTAGATGCGATCCGCGCATAGGCTTGCTCTCTGCATAAGCGAGGTCAAAACAAAGGGAGGGGGGGGGCTTTAATGGAACAGAACACGCTTTTAAACCGCTGGTTTAAACTGCGGGTTAAAACCACGGGCTCGCACTGCAGGGACAAAGTTCAGGGTGGTAGAGAGCAGTAGAGTCGGCAGGGACAGAGCGGCAGAGAGCAGGAGTGTCGGCAGAGCTTGCCTTCGTGTGCTTAAACCTGGAGAGCAGAAAATACAAATATTAGCAAGCTACGTTTGATGTAATGTGGCAGGGACAGGGCGGCAGAGAGCAGGAGAGTCAGCAGGACAGTAAGCGACTGGTCCTCAGCAGTCGGTTCTTTTTGGTATCGGCAAACCCAATCAGTGTTCGTTCTTCTGTTTAGTGAATCGATGGCTTCCTACTTTGCATGCCATTTCCCCTCATTTGCATGTGCAGATCAGATCGGCCAGAAAGTTTGTGAATCGGGTCGGGATCAGAGAAGGCTCGCAAAGCTTAGAAAATCTAGCCCCAAGAGACTGCCTCTGTTTCCTCACAGAATGTCCCTCCAGTTCCTGAAACCCCTTTTCCCTCCCCTTACAGCCATTCTCTCCATCCCTAGGTAGCACTTGATGTATTTTACTAAGTATATCTCAAGAACATTCCTTCCCCTTCCAATAGCGTTATCAAAGAAAAGGCTCCGTAAAACCTCATAGGTCTTTATCTATGCCTTTCTATAAGCTGTTATTTCAGCAGTCTTTGTATATTTGGTTGTTTATGACACTGGCGCATGCACTTGTCAGCGGTACAGCGAGTATCACGCCCCTCAAATTTTATTAAAGTTTTTGCTTGCTGCTTGCGTTTATAGATTTTACCACTGTTTTTAGCATTCTTTTATCACTTATGTTTAGTTTTAACTTTGGTGACAAGACTGCGATTCATTTGCACCATTAGATACGTAGGTGCCTGGTCACATGACCGGGCATGAGCTGAGAAATCATCTTTAAATTTTACAGGAGTCATTTGAAGTATTTTTATTTGATCATCCGCGGCAGCATAGGACGTCTGCACACTAGTGGTTACATCAATAGGTTTTACCTTGAAGACTCTCAAGGCACGTTCTTATTTTGCTTCACCATTTTGGTTTATGTGCATATTCCTTACTCCCACAGCTGTGTTCCTGATGGATATGTTTTTGTGCAGTTTCTTTTGTGTATCATTTTGTTGCAATGGTTTTATGCTGGCTCTTCAAAATTGGCACATTGGACACATTTTTATATAGGGCCCCGAAGCCCTTTAAATCTCTATGAGCTTCGAGGCCGTTACCACACTGCAGCTGCGAGCGCGGCTTTGTAAAACAGGCTCTAAGGTGTTCTATGCTTTTTAGCACACACTAACCACAGGCTAAACTCTAACGCATGCATGTTAATCTATGGATGAGTTAGCAGTTAGCGCATGTGTAGATTTAGCATGCGCTAAACGTGCACTCAAACGCTTAGCACACCTTAGTAAAACAGGGAGATAGTTTTTTTCATGTATCAATTTGTTGCAAGATTTTTATGCTAGCACTTTTACATCGAAATATATTTTGCTTTAAGCTAGTCTTTGTTTTCATTAGCACACAATATTTTGTCTAGGTTTGATTGGCTTATCTTTTGCTTTATTTATTCACAATGTTTTCTGATCTCCTTTTTTTGCATTTCATTTTTATTCATGGATCATGCTCCATTTTTACATTATCCCAATTTTTATGCACAACTACGATTATTATGATATTGGATATTTTATGGTGTACTGTTCTGTAATTTTTGTTTTATTATTAGAATGCTTTGATCTTTCTCTCTCTGCACATCATATCCAATTATTTATGGATCATGTTCCAATTTTTATCATTTCAGTTTTCATGCAAGCCATTGATTATGATATTTTTGATATTTTATTGTGCACTGTTTTGCATTTTTAGTTATGCTGTTTCACTTTGCCATTATTAAAATGTTTTTATCTGTGTCATTTTTTCTGTATTTTTATAGGTGTTATACTTGTAAGTTAATGCATTTTGGTTGTTTTATTGTTTTTTATTTAATTGCAATAGCTTTTATATTTGTAATCTGATGTATTAATTCATGTATGTCTATATTTGTAGACTCCTAAAGCAGGCCTTTTCGGCTGAAACATGTACATGTCGAGTCATTGAGTTATTGGATGAATAAAAGGATATTGATATAACAGATTATGTACACCTGTCTATTTTGGACATTTCCACTCTTCACATTGTGACTTTGATTTTGTGAATTTGGTTCTTCTGTTTTATACTCCATAAAACCTCACCACTAATATTGTTCCATAGGAAAACTTTCTAACCAGCTTTCGGTTCTTTTTTCTCATTACCAGTCTTTTTCTCTCTCTTTTACTTCTTCGCCCTACCTCATTTAAAAAATCTCCTTCCATATTTCATGTTTTCTCCTTTTCTTTTCTCTTCTCTCATTCTTCTATTCCCCATTTCTTTCTCTCATTCTTAATCTCTTCTCCTTACAAAGAATTCTTTCTCTCTCTCTTTCCCCTTTTATCTCCACCTCTCTCTCTATTGTTAGCTGCTATCACTTTCATTTTCTCTTTCTCTTCCAGTTCCCCTGCTTCTCTTTCTCTTCCATGTATTGTAGACCATGATGTGTTAGTTTATGGTTACTGTTTTATTCTAATCCACCATAAGGATTTGGAAGAATATCAAATGAAAAATCAAATAACTATTTGTCTTGTTTGCATCTTTCCTCCCTGCCTGCCTCAGATATTCAGATTACTTTATTGGCATGAAACCCCCTGCATATGTTGGCAAAATAATATTGTAAGCTCTTTGTAGAGACTGCAACCTATAGTATTTAGAAGCTGACTTTTGAAGGGAATTATCCCATCGAGGTTTTCTTTTAAAAAAAATATATATATATATTGCCATTGTTCTGGAGGTCCTTTCCCCATGAAACTCTGCAGGTGTAAATAATCATGGTCTTTAGAGAATGAACGAAACTGGGGTTATTAGAATTAGCCCAAACCAAATCTTTGACCAAAATTTGAAGCTGTTTCACCAAAACCAAAGCTGAAACTGTTATTCCCCCGCCCTTCTACCAGCAGAGAACAGGCCCCCTGACTACAAACTCCACCCTCTCATCAGCCATAGGTCTTTCCCGCCACTACATTTAGAAGCTCTGTTAATCTAGTAGGTTCTCTGGGGCAGGAACAATCCTCAGTCACTCTTGTCCTGGCTGGCACCACACTCAAAATGGCTGCTGGGACCTCCCACGGTAGTCTCGCAAGGCTGCCGCAGGAAATGTCTGCAGCCATTTTGACTGCGCAGCCAGGCAGGGAAGGAGTGATTGGGGACCACTCCTGGCCCATAAAAGCTACTAGACTACCAGGGCTTCTAAAGATAAGGTCTGGGGAGGGCCTACAGCTTGTGGGAGGTGATATCTGGCATGGAGTAGGGTTTAATGCTGCCCGATTCACGATTTGAATCGATTCACGATTTGAATCGATTCACCGATTCGAATCAGGTGGATCGATTCGAATCGATTCACTTTTTAAAAAAATCGGCCTCCCGATTCAGTGGCCGACCCTTCCCCCATGCCTTCCTAAAGCAGGAGCTGCTGGCCTCTTGCTGGCCGTCCGCTGCTGCTCTTGCTTGAGGGGTGAGGGTCAGTCAGAAAGGCCTCCCCTAACTTGCCCGCTCCCCCAGCTTGCCCCTTCCTATGTCCTTAGTGCCCCCTTCCTCCCTCCCCCCCAAGCCGACCTGCACCAGCTGCATTTAATTACTACCTGCCATCCTCCGAAGCCACGCCAAAGCCTGCCTGCCCCCAAGCCGACCTGCCGCAGATTCCTCCTCCCCCCTCCCGGTCCAGCACCCGCCTGTCTGTCTGACCACTGGCTCCCCGCCCATCCATCCCTCGCCACCACCGCTTGCCCATTATATTTACTTATAGCCCCGCTAGTGACGCAAAGAAAAGAAAGGCTAGGCGTGTACATGCAAGCCTTCTCCAAACGTCAATTCTGACGTTGAAGAGAAGGTCCAGAATTGGCTGGCCCGGACCTTCTCTCCGTCAGAATTGACGTTGGGAGAAGGCTTGTGGGTACGCGCCTGGCTCTTCCTTTCTTTGCAGCACTAGCGGCACTAGCGGGGCTATAAGTAAATATAGTGGGCAAGTGGTGGTGGCGAGCGGACAGACGGGTGGGTGCTGGACCGGGAGGGGGAGGAGGAATCAGCGGCGGGTCAACTTGGGGGCAGGCAGGCTTTGGCGTGGCTTCGGGGGATGGCAAGAAGTAATTAAATGCAGCTGGTGCAGGTTGGCTTGGGAGGAGGGAGGAAGGGGGCACTAAGGACATAGGAAGGGGCACTAAGGACATAGGAAGGAGGCACTGGGGCATAGGAAGTAGGCACTGCTGCACCATGGACATAGGAAGGAGGCACTGGGGGCACTAAGGACATAGGAAGGGGCACCAAGGACATAGGAAGGAAGCATTGGGGGGCATATGAAGGAGGCACTGGGACACCATGGGCATAGGAAGGAGGCATTGGGGGCATAGGAAGGAGGCAATGGGGCACCAAGGACATGGGAGGGAGGCACAATGCGCAAAAAGAAAATTTGTAGCTGGCAGCCGCAGGAGTGCTGTTTCCTCCTGCAGCATCGCACCCCCCCCCCCTGTTGGGGGGGCGGTGGGGAGGCAGGCCTGTGCAGAAGGAGGAGGAGGAAGGAGGAAGAAAGGGGAGGGGAGATGCCAAACCTGGGGTGAAGTGAAGGGAAGAGAGAGACCAAACCAAAAAGAGGGGGAGGAAAGCAGAGGAGAGCTGCTGGACTAATAGAGAGAGGGAGAGGGAGAGAGAAATGCAAGACCACAAGGGGAAGGGTACAAGAGGGACAGATACTGCTCCAAAGTGGGTGGGCAAGGTGCAGGATGACAGGAGCGACAGTAGGAGAAAGCCTGTACCTGGGGAAGGGGATACAGGAGGTAAGGAAGAGAGAAAAAAGAAGCTGGATATGGGGAGAGATAAGATGCTGGGCATGGAGGGAGCATAGGAACAGGGACACAGAAGAGAGATGCTGGATGAAAGGGTAGATGAGAAAAGAAGAGATGGTGGTCTGTGGATGGTGGGGGTCCATCGCTGCAGCTGCGGGGGGATGGAAATGAAAAAAAGGAAAGATGCCAGACCTCCTGTGGAGGAAAGGGAAACAGAAGGGGAGGACAGAGATGTAAGATGGATGGTTAGGATAGAGAAAGAAGAAAGAAGGAGAGCCTGATCAGAAGACAACCAGACCAACATGGGACCAACAAGATCTGAAAAATGACCAGACAACAAAAGGTAGGAAAAATAATTTTATTTTCTGTTTTGTGATTATAATATGTCAGATTTGAAATGTGTATCCTTCCAGAGCTAGTGTTGGACCGCAAATGTGAGCTAGGATTTAATAGAGAGAGGAAAAGTATTTTTTGTTTGTTTATTTTGTTTACACCACAGGACCAGTGTGGGTAGGAGAGGGCAAAGAGGGTGAAGAGGCTATAAAATAAACCCACCAGGATGTTTGGAAAAAACCACCCAATTGGGCAGGAAAATCAAATCGAATTGAAAAATTGATTCAATAGGCAGAATCGAATCAAAAATTTTTTTCCTGAATCGGGCAGCAATCGGAGGAAGTGTGGGGTAGGCAGGGAGTGGTTGCATAGAGGTCGCAAGGATTATTTCAGTTTCAGCTAAAAATGCACTGGCATTTTTGGCCAACACTCAAGCATGGCTAAATCTAGATTTTTAGGCTAGTTTCAGTCAGTCTCTATTAGGCTTGTTTATGGAACTAAACTAAACTAAACTAAATCTATATATACCGCATCATCTCCACGAATGTGGAGCTCGGTACGGTTTACAAGAACTTAAAATATAGGAAGAGAAGGGAAAAAAAAAAGTTTACATGAACTTATATATAGAAGAGAAGAGTAAGGGGGGATAGAATTACATTTTAGTGAAAAGCCAGGTTTTCAGTTGCTTGCGGAATAATTGGAAGGAGCCCAGGTTCCGCAGTGGGGTAGTAAGGTCGTTCCAAAGATCTGCGATTCTGAAGAGAAGGGATTTTCCCAGTTTGCCAGCATAGCAAATACCGTGTAGAGAGGGGAAGGATAGTTTATACCTTTGGGCGGGTCTGGTAGAGTCAGGACTAGAGGAGTTATAAAATAGTGGGATTAAGGGAGGAAGGATGCCGTGAATGATCTTAAAAGCCAGGCAGGAGCATTTGAAATGGATTCTGGAAATCATGGAACAGCAAGAAAAAAATAATATTCTGTATAGTATACTCTGTGTATTTCTTTTCCTGATTGTTCCTGAAAGCTATCCTAATTTCTTTATTCAATGGATAGCTGGCAGCTTTCTCAGCTGACAGTTGCAAGACATTATTAGTGCTGTGCTTTATTTTTCAGCTACCTGCAGCCCTGGTAATTAGAGGCTGTCTTTTACTTCATGTTTTTTTTTTCTGTATGAGATTCCTGTACCTCCTATATACAAGGAAGTGTGTGTGTGTGTGTGTGTGTGGGGGGGGGGGGTCTGCAGATTTACCAGCACCAGTGACAGGCCAGAAGCTACACATTCAGTCTCCAGAATTGTAAACATGGTACCAGAATTTTCTGTTGCCTGCCTATAACAGAGAAAGAGTTTCAGAGTGTGGTGGGTTACAGAACTGTAATTGCACAGCAAGGCTTCCAGTGATATAGATCAGCCTAAGATTGCACACATTCTTCCTTTGATTCAGAAGCACAAAAGGCATTACAGCATCATAGCAGCTGCTAACAGCCTTCCACCCCCAGAGAGCAGGAAGGTCACCAATGACTTAAGAAGCAACTGAGAAAATTTCAGAGTAGAGTTTGAAGACTACTTTCTAGCAACAGGCTTATAGAAAGAGAGGGGTGCTGAATGCCATGAATTTTATAAGTACAATTTTGAGGCTCACAGCTGACGGATACCAAAGTTATATTGGCGGCATTAGCAGCCTATCTAAAACCCATCAAAAATGTAATATATGGAAAATGTATGTTTCACAGCTAAAAATAAGGGGAAGATGAATCTACTGACGAGTTTGCCGTGCATTTGAGAAAGAAAGCAGCAACGTAAATATGGCCTTCTGAAATATGAACTTATCTGGGGTAAAATAGTCCTCAGCATTGCCAATGAGTGTGTATCATTTAAGGCCATGTGATTTGGCTCGGAATACAGTCATTTGAAACGTCTGTAAGTTGGGGAGATTTTATTATCAGTTAGAGTTCACCTAGGTGGCTACCTAGTACATGCCTGGAATTTAAGCTTCTCCCCAGCACACAATAAATGTGCTATCTCAGAGCAGGGGCTCAGGACTGGATTGCTCCAGGAGGCCAAAAGGAAAAGTCCAAATGCACGTTCCACACTAGAGAGTGACGTGGGGCCAAAGATTCATCCTAGTTCCCTCACTGTCCTGACATTTTCATCCCTGTATCCTCATTGCTGTGGTGTACCTAGCATATGTGACACCCGGGACCCATCATTTTTTTAACACCCCACATCTATGATTTTTCGTAACAATCCACACATCGCACAACAAGAGAGTACCTAGGAAAAGGCAGCATCTTACATACTGCAGTGAGCAGTAGAACAACAATACACCCATTGTAAAACTAAACAAGCCAGACTAGTACACATCAGTCCTGCACAATCAATCCTAACAGAAAACCATGTCTTTCGAACACACAGAAAATAATAATAATAATAATAACTTTATTTTTCTATATTGCCAACAACCAAAAAGTTCACAGAATAAAGAGGACTGGACATTCCAGTGATGATACAAAGCACACAGAAAAGCAGGACAATATTTCAATAGTGAAAAATACAATAAGAAACTGTGGGCTCCTTTTACGAAGCCGCGTAAGCGGCTTTATTGCACGCGATGTTTTATCACGCGCTAACCCCCGCGCTAGCCGAAAAACTACTGCCTGCTCTAGAGGAGGCGGTAGCGGCTAGCATGGCTGACAGTTTAGCGCACGCTATTACGCGCGTTAAACCTCTAACGCGGCTTCATAAAAGGAGCCCTATGATATAGTCATCAATCAAGTAACAAATTTTTAGGTCTTAACCAATTTTCTAAAGCTGCAACAAGATGCAGCTTGGTGAATCAGGTCATCTAACCATACCTGAACTTTACCTGCTTGATAAGCCAAAGATCGAGCAAAATATTTTTTATAACAGCAATTTTTGGGATTAGGGAAAGTAAATACACCAGTATGCCGAGTAGGCCTAGTTGAACGGTACCATTCAAAATGAGAGAGGAGATATAGCGGAGCTAATCCAAATAACATCTTATAGCAAATACAAGCACATCTGAAAAGTACTCTTGCTTCCATTGGCAACCAATGCAGCTGACGGTAGTAAGGGCTGACATGTTCCTGTTTTTTTAATCCAAAAATTAAATGGACCGTCTAGTATGGAATATGTAATTACAAATTAACCCCCCCCCCCTCTTTTATAAAATTGTAGCGTGGTTCTTAGCACCGGCCACGGCAATGCTCATAGAATTCCTATAAGCTTCGGAGCTGTTACTACCGTGGCTGGTGCTAAACAATGATCTATTGCCTAAATTTGATCAATCGCCTAATCAAGCAAGAATACTATTTAAATTCTACTGTCTACTATTTAAATCCATAAATGGTGACAGCCCAGCCTACTTGAACAATCGCCTAATCCAAAGTACCACAACCAGACACCATTCACATACCCTCCAATCAGAGACATCAAACGGAAAAAACTGTACGATGGCCTTCTAGACACACAGGCAGCAAAACAAGACCACCAACTCTCCAATCTACTAATCGCGACCCCAGCCTACAAAACTTTCAGAAAAGAAATAAAAACCCTGCTAATCTAATCTAATCTTCATTTTATATACCAAATCTACTCCCTAAGGAGCTCGACTCGGTTTATAGTTTGTTAAAAAATGAAACATAACAAGTAAAAACTGTGGGCTAAAAACAGAAATTGGTTAGATTAGATGGATGGAGAAAGTTAGAAAAAAGTATGTAGAATTGCTTAAAATTACTATACAACAGCTAAAATCAAATTAACTATTGTGAAAACAACCAGGTTTTTAAACTTTTTTGAAATGGAAATAATAATGAAAGGGAGGATAAAATAGAAATATGTAGACACCACCTGAACCACCAAAAAGCTGGATGGGTACAAGTGGATTGAGTTTTCACTCTGTCAAAAAATTACAAAGACTAGGGAACGCTCGATGAAGTTACATGGAAATACTGTTAAAACCAATAGGAGGAAAAAATTTTCACTCAGAGAATATGTAAGCTCTGGAACGCATTGCCAGAGGTTGTGGTAAGAGCGGATAGCGTAGCTGGTTTTAAGAAAGGTTTGGACAAGTTCCTGGAGGAAAAGTCCATAGTCTGTTATTGAGACATGGGGGAAGCCTCTGCTTGCCCTGGATCGGTAGCATGGAATGTTGCAGCTCTGTGGGTTTTGGCCAGGTACTGCTGACCTGGATTGGCCATCATGAGAACGGGCTACTGGGCTTGATGGACCATTGGTCTGACCCAGTAAGGCTATTCTTATGTCCTTATGCATACAATGAAACACCACAGAAACAGGAACAGTGATGCATGTCCCCTAATATTGTGCAAAATATAAAGATAGCAGAAAATGGTATAGTGTGGATCTTTTCAGTGCTCAACCTTGGGCACCATAAGACTCCATCAGCATAAATTTATTTAGTTATTTATTTAAAAATTTATATACCGCATAAAAACTATGCAGTTTACAAAATTACATGCATACATATTAAAAATACTAAAACATGTTTCGACAGAACAAACACAATAAAACATTAACTAACAGTATCATTATTAAAACCTTTTTTCAAATTCATCGAACTAGATAGAAAGTCAAAATCCCATAAAAACATTTACAGGACGGTAAGGCTTCAGCAGCAAATAGCATTAGCACATGAAGGCATTAACAAATAATTGTGTTTTCAACATTTTCTTAAAATTCAGTCTCCATCACAAAAAAGCAGAATACTAAGCAGCGCATTCCAAAGCTTGGCACCTGCTACAGACAGCATTTTTGCCCTAATCTTAACATGTGAGACTAACATCTTACCCTCCAAATTCAATCAGGGGCGGGAAATTTCATGGTGACACCAGGAAGTACTTCTTCACAGAAAGAGTGGTTGACCACTGGAACGGGCTCCCAGTGCAGGTGATCGTGGCCAGCAGTGTGCAAGATTTTAAGAAAAAGTGGGATGCCCACGTCGGATCTCTACGAGGGTAGTGTAGAGGTGATGCCATCAGAGCATGACCCCTAGGAGGGTAGTTAGGGGAGGGTTAATGGAGTGGGCAGACTCGATGGGCTATGGCCCTTTTCTGCCATCATTTTCTATGTTTCTATGTTACCATTTTCAGATCTCATACATTTTAGTGCCTTTGGGGAAACGTGATATAAGATTTGCTGTATGATTGAAAGAATCTTAAACTCTACTCTCTTCTGCATAGGTAACCAATGCCCTGGAGTGGAGTGCTGTTCCCAAGATACAAATGTCTACCAGAAGATCTCAGTAGTTCTTCCTTCAGCCTTTGGTGATGTTGATCCAGGACTTATAGAGCTGAGTTTGGCCTCCCAGCTTGGACCCATGTTGCAAGGGAGTGCCACATAGCCTTAAGCCCTAACAATATAAGCTCATGTAATATTATTATGAGACACCTGATTTCCCAGACCAGGACAGTTATTATTTAGGAGCATTTACAGAGAGTGTCATTATCCACTTTACCTGGACACCAAGATAGGGTTACTATATGATTCTAGAAAAAGGAGGATGGATTGAGACATCCGGGTTTTACTTCCATTGAAAGCAATGGAAGTAAAACCCAGATGTCTCAATCCATCCTCCTTTTTTGGGGGGAGCCATATGGTAACCCTACATAAGCAGAATAGCACAGGAATATGTGGAAAATGTACTTTGATAATGGAATAATGATGGCTGGGACGATGACCCAGGTCTAGGTTTGCATGTTGTCACAGATTGACCTGGGTTTAAGAGCAGGGCACATGATGAATCCTGTTCCGAGCTCATAAAAAGGGAGCAGTGAGCTTATTAAATATTCTGGATACAACATGAACCAGAACACAGAAGCCCATGCAGAAAGTCTTGTGGTAGAGCTGGCTTAGCACACAGCTGTACCATGAAACTATCACTCAAAAACTACCACGGCATGTTATAAGCAAAGAGCATTGAAATTACTGCCACATTAAAATTTCACAGTAATCTGCATCTCATTGTGAAATGTCACCATTCCGATGACCAGACCCCCCCCACTCTCTTCCCCCTCCCTAATATTTAAAAGAAATTCTCCCTCTATGTGGTAGATTGGCCCTGCCCCAGTGTATTCCAAGATGTACTGCGCTGGCAGGGCATTGCCATTTTGAAGATGATGGCACTGAGGCAGGCACATATTCGTTTAAGGTACAGGTCTGGGAGAGGTCTGAACAATGTGTTTGGAGGTCACCGCCAATGTTCTCTCTAATTTTTTGCTGGCCTATGTGCTCATGAAAAACATTTTGTGCACAAGTTTCCAGCCTCAACTTGATATGTGCTATATCGCCTATGTTCACAAGAAAGAAAGCCAGAAAAAAAAAATTGTCACAAAGTTGGTAGGCATGTGCACTCTCTTTCTGACCTATGTGTACATACACACTCATAACTTAGAGGGATCACTGATCCTCACTAGACTCCATTGAACATGAGACGCGTTGGTTGCTCTACCATGACAACGCTCCCACTCACACATCACTCATTGTTCGACAACTCCTGACTTCCAGAAACATTACAGTGATTACGCACACACCCTATTTGCCTGACCTTGCCCACTGTGATTTTTTCTTATTCCCCAAAATGAAATTACAACTGAAAGGGTGCCGTTTTAACATGATCGAATCATAGGAGGTCCTCAAGGCACTCACCCAAGATGACTTTCATAGATGCATGGACTCATGGGAAAAACGCTGGGATCGCTGTATACATTCTCAAGGGGACTACTTCGAAGGAGATGGTGGAAACTAGGAGTTTCGATAATTTTGAGTAGCATCTCATATTTCCTGAGCCTATCACCTCTTTACTTCCTCCTGAGCTTCCTTTCAAATGAAAGAGATTTGACTCATGACAAATTATTTGTGGTTGTTCTTTAAAAAAGTGCTTGGAATCCCTGGGTAGATATGTCATAAGAAAACACTCATGCCGCCTTGCTCTTCTATTTTTCCTCTTAGTGCTGTCTTGTAATTCACAACTCCCAAATCAGTTCCTCTTTGCTCAGTGCTTTTCTTCTACTCTTCTAAGCTACCAGGTCATTTGGAACTTTCCCAGAATCTTAATTTGAGCTGCTCCCTACCATTTATTCCATTTAACCCCTTCCATTGAGCCTAGCTATCACACTGACTGAAAGGCATGGATTGTGTTCCTCATCACTCCCTGCTACAAGTGCATTTTTGAGCCTACCAGTAGATGTCACTATTGTGCAATAGGTGAAGCACTCAGGAGCTGTGAATGTTGCCTTTTCATTGGTTCATAGACAAAACCGCGGAAGACAAAGGCGCGCGCCGACAACTGAGCGCAAGACGGAGGCACGCGCCGAAGAAAATGACAGTTTTTAGGGGCTCCGACGGGGGGTTTGTTGGGGAGCCCCCCACTTTACTTACTACAGATCGTGGCGGCGTTGTGGGTGGTTTGGGGGTTTGTAACCCCCCTCATTATACTATAAACTTAACTTTTTCCCTGTTTTTAGGGAAAAAGTGAAGTTTTCAGTAAAATGTGGGGGGTTACAAGTTTTGTCGCTGTCTCTGTCCCATTCCTGTAAGCTCTGCCTTAACTGCACGAGCCTCGAACACTTATGATTTTAAAATGTTTGAGGCTTGTGCAGATGAGGACAGAGCATGCAGGAATGGGGCAGGGACAGGAAAAGAGCTCGTGGGGAAGGGACAGGAAATGAGTTCCCGTGGGGAGTGGAAAAAAATTTGTCCCCGTGTCATTCTCTACTCTAAACACAGGTCAAGCTCGACTTGGGCCATCATCCCAGTCATCATTTATTCCATGATCAAAGTATATTTTTCTGTGCTACTCTGCTTATGGGATGGCAGAGGCAGTGCTGTGTCATTACTTGCTGCTTCTCTTCCTGGGGTCTAATGTACCCTAGTTTTCTCTGAGGGCATTTTGAAGCAGCAGAAGCAGCTACAACCACCATTGTGCTGTACTGGTTGCTGAAACAGAAGCCACTCTTTCTAAATCAGTATATTGGTTATCTGCTCTTGTGAATGAGCTAAGGGAGCAGGCAGGGTTCGCAGACGGCTATTAGGGAGGTTGAGTTAAAATCCTATTAGTCTGAGCTACAAATTTGATTATCGGCACCTAGAATTACCAGCCTGGCAACTGAGAGCTAATTTAGAGCTAATTTAAAGCCAATCAGCAGCAAACCATGAACTTCATTAATGCCTGTGTGCATGTACAGTATATACAATATATATTTGGGTATATGTATGTGTGTCGGGGAGGAGAGTGGGGGAGAGAAATCTGTAGAGGGTCTGGTCCTAGTAATGCAAACTGCTGCAGCTGTCTGGGGAAGGAGAAGATTCTTAATCTTATTCTGTTAGCCAGCTGTTGCTTAATATTTTCCTGTTCAACTTGATTAAACACTTTCATATGGTTTCCTATTTAAACTCCGCATTAAAAAAAAATTTATTATTATTATTTAAAAACACAGCAAAAAGGTCCGAGTCAATATTCAAAGTGACTTAACTGGTCAGAAATGGCTCATAGTCAGTTAAATTGCCTGTTGAGGGCTAACCACTAATTTTAAGTGACAACTAATTAGTACCGCTGAAAATTACCATTTAGCCCCCAAACTGTAAACTGGCTATTTGGGGAAATTCTAGAGGTGGAGTCTGTTCTTGGCTGCTTATTCCTCTTTCCTACAACCAACAACCAATCGGACATCACCAACAAAGTTTCAATTAATATTGAAAGAATCCAAAATTGGGCAACAATCAATAAACTAAAACTAAATACAACCAAAACCAAAGTTCTATACTTCCACACCGCCCAGCAGACGGCACCAACAAGCATCCCTCTTCGATCGAGCAACTGTAGATGAAACCTCCAAAATCCTAGGCTGCATTCTAGATTCCACACTTACCGTGGAACCTCAAATCTCCAAAAGAAATCCCTCTTCACCTTGAGACAACTAAAGCCTCCTTTTACGAAACTGCAATAGCAATTTCTAGCGTGGGGAGCCGCACTGAATGGCCCACGCTGCTCCTGACACTCTTTGAGTTCCTATGAGCGTCAGGAGCCGCGTGGGCCATTCAGCGCGGCTCCCCGCACTAGAAACTGCTATCGCAGTTTCACAAAAGAGGGGGTGAGACTCATCAGACCATACTTTCACCAATACCAGTTTGCCTTGATTGTACAGCTGATGATTCTACTACGAATGGACTACTGCAATTCCACCTACATGGGAATTAACATTGCTCTGGTCCATAAAATGCAGCTTATTCAAAACACAGCTGTAAGACTAATCTTCAACCTGAGAAAATACAACTCTGTCACAGCCTTCATCAAACAACTACACTGGCTACCCATCCCATCACAAATAACATTCAAAATATCATGCATCATTCACTACATACTTCATGGAAACTCAGCAGCTCCTCACATCCAGCTTTTCTCAATGGCATGGTCAGCTTCTTGCAGAACCCACAACAGGATACAACTAAATCTCCCATCCACAAAAAAATTTTCAGAACAAACATGTTTTCCACTCCATGCTAACCTTCCTAGGAGTAAAAACTTGGAATGACCTCACAGAAATGACCAGAATGGAACCTAGCTACATCATATTCCAGAAGAAACTGAAAACCCATCTCTTCGACACATAATATCCTAAAATCCCACTATTCTCCCCTCTTGCCTGAATATCTCTCTCCTTCTCCTCCTCCCTCTCCTCCTGATCTCTATCCTGTTTTTTTCCCACTTACTTCTCTCTGTAAGTTGCCTTGAGCATGCATAAATAGGACCACATAAAAGTCAGTCCTATCTTTATGTGGTACCCCACAGGGGTGTAGCCAGCCAGTGGCATATCTAGACAGAAATATCTGGGGTAGCAATAAGAAACCCTGTTTTTCTATGCATATCTCAGTAAAATTGCCATTATAAGAGATAGCAACATCCAACAAATTCTTCTGTGGGAGTGAAGTCTGGATTCTTTACAGGATTGTTAGTTAGTTAGTTTGATGCCATTGACTCATGCTAGAATCCTAGTGACTTAAATTACAGATCTAAAAAGAGATCGATTTTGTGTTAGTCCAGTAAGGTCCTTCAGCATCATCCTCATGGTTGTTTTCAACATGTCAAGCCATCTAATTACAGGTTGCCCTCTTCACATGGTTCCTTCGATCGTCCCAAACATGATCATTCTCTTCTGACAGTGTGACCAAAATAAGACAATCTTAACTTCATCATTTGGGCTTCGAATGACATAGACAGTTTGGTCTCTTCCAGAATCGATTTGTTTGCTTTTCTGGCGGTCCACAGCATGCATAAAATCCTTCTCCAGCACCAAAGCATAAATGAGTCAATTTTCTTTCTGTGTTTTACAGAATCTCAATAAGAACCCTGCACATCCAGTTATGTGTCATAAGCTCCATATTCTCAAACAATGGAGCTAGTTCTCATGTCAAGAAATTCTGAAACAGCCCTAACTTCAAACTTACCGTCCTTCCCCCCTCCCTCTTCCCACCACACAGAAACTACATAACCTACTCTTCCATTGTAACCCTCCTTTTTTATCTCTTTTGTAATCCGCCTTGAACCACAAGGTAATGGCGGAATGGAAATCTCTAATGTAATGTAATGTAATGTAATACTAAAAATAATCAAATTGTGATTATCACCTGAGGAGCAACATGTGTTCCTTCCACAGACACTGATTAAATCCGATGGCTTTTTGTTTATGTGGTGAATAAGACCACTATTCTTGAGCATTTTTATTTTTGATGCCAAGGGCCTGTTTTTAAGTAGGGCCAGAAACTTTGCAAACCTACACAAAAACCCTGCAGAGACATTCAAAACTTATATAGCAAACTTATAAAACCATAACAACCCTAAGCCACCTATGAAAAGACAATGCTATAATATTGCACAGTGGGCCCTAGAGCAGTGTTTCCCAACTTCTTCAAGTCAAGGACACCTTACTACTACTATCCTTTCAGTTATATCTGACCCTTGGTTACTCTGTAGGCCAGTCTTTGCCATGCTTCCCTGTTTTCCATGAATTCTTTCAATTGCTTGATGATCATTCCCATGTCATTCTTGATGATATCCAGCTAACGGACCTTTGGTCTCCCCTGCTTCCTTTTACCACTGATCATTCTGAGTAGCACCTCCTTTTCTAGTGAATTCACCCTCATCACATATCCAAAATAGGTCAGTTTCTGTCTGTTAATATTGCCTTCCAGGAACAACTCTGGGATTATATGATCAAGAATATCTTTGTTGGTGATCCTAGCTGTCCATGGGATTTGTAGAAGTCCTCTCCAGCACCACAGCTTGAAGGTGCCAATTTTTCTTGTATCTGTTTTTCTGAGTGTCCTTGTCTCACAGCCATATGTTGTAACTGGGAGCACAATGACAGTAATCAGTCTTTGTTTGATGGTGGCTGAGACATCCTTGCACTTCCATATTTGGTCCATGCTCACCATGGCTGCACACCCCAATGCTAATCGGCGCTTGATCTCTGCTGTCGAACTGTCACTGTGATCAATGAGAGACCCAAGGAAAATGAAGCTGTCAACCACTTCTATTTCTTCATTGTTGCACTTTATGTGGACTTTCTTGTTGGCGGTATACATGATTTTGGTCTTCTTGATGTTCAGGTAAAGTCCCATCTTCTTGGAGCTTCAGGATCAACTTCTTGAGATGTCATCTGCATATCTCAGATTGCTGATGGTACTTCCACCTATTTTCACCCCAACACTTGAATCATCTAAGTCCAGCTTCCTCATGGTTACTTCTGCATTGAGATTGCAAAGAAAAAGAGAGAGGATGCATCTTTGTCTTGTACCCTTTTTGATCTTGAACCAGTCTGTATCTCCATACGTGGTTCACACTGTAGCTTCTTGATTGTAGTAGAGCAATCTGATTAACCTGATCAGGTGCACTAGCACTCCTACTTCACTCAGTGCTTCCAAAAGTTTGTCATGTTCAACTTAGTCATAAGCCTTGGAATAATCAATGAAGCACATGTAGAGCTTCTTTTGGTACTCCCTTGCCTTTTTTATGATCCACCTCAAGTTTGCGATGTGATTACAGGTCCCTCTGCCCTTATGGCATCCAGCTTGGGCATCAGAAAGTTCTCGATCACGGATGTTGCCCAAGCACCTCTGGATGATCTTTAGAAGCTGGCATGGGGGATCAGGGCGATTGTTCTATTGTTGGTACAGTCCCTGGTGATACCTTTCTTCAGCAATGGGATAAAAACTGATCTTTTCCAGTATCTTGGCCATGTGCAGGTCCTACAGATCTTCTGGCATAGTGAGAACATAAGAACTGCCACTACTGGGTCAGACCAGTGGTTCATCCTGCCCAGCAGTCCGCTCACGCAGCGGCCCTCAAGTCAAAGACCAGGGCTCTAAATGTGTCTAGCTTCAACTGCGTACATTCTAGTTTAGCAGGAACTTGTCCAACTTTGTCTTGAATCCCTGGAGGGTGTTTTCCCCTAAAACAGACTCCGGAAGAGCGTTCCAGTTGTCTACCACTCTCTGGGTGAAGAAGAACTTCCTTACGTTTGTATGGAATCTATCCCCTTTCAGCTGAACATACATAACAAATACAGGCCACTGCAACTGGCATACAGACCAAGATACAGTTGGCATGATCTATTATATTTCAGTCTTATATAAACTGTTTGGTTCCTTGACAAATGGTGTGTTATTCTTACAAAAGGAGTAAAAATGAACAATGACACATACTGGGCCTATTTATAAGAGAAAGAGAAAATAAAGTTCTCAACAAAAGTTGCCAATAGTGAACATTCCAGTTTCATTTCTCTGGGAAAATGAAACATGAAATCTGATTGCTCATTATGAGCAAGTTCTCCACTTCTGTGAAGCACTGTTTAAAAAAAAATAAAATAAAAATAGGTCCCAAATGAACCAAAGCATCTTACTATGCACATACCAAACTAAAATTAAAAATAAATAGCACATAGCAATTACACAAAAGAAGAAACTGCCTTCAGAACATACAAGGAATGCAACTACAGCCATTTAAATTGTAAGTGTGGTCCTTAAAATGTGGTGAAATATAGACACACACTTTCTTTTACAGCTTTAATGGACACTCTCTGCTTTTTGGATGAAATATGCATTCTGAATCTCAGTTTCAGTGTAGTGATTTCTATAATCAGGTCACTTTCCAGATAGAAGTGGTTCTTCATTTTACATCCACATGATTTATTTGAAAACAGTCCCTAATGAAAGAAGGCTAATGACTTGATATCACAGACTGGCCCAAGATGGGACTTGTATTAATAAGAACAAACCTGCAGTTTGCGTCATTTGTGCATTTAAATAATAGAATACTAGCAGGTAAGTGTAAATGGGCTAATATTCAAAGCGATTTAGCTGGCACTTACTAGTTAAATTGCTTGGTTGAAGCTAGGTGCTTAACTGGCTAAGTGCCACTGAATATTGCAGTTAGCGCCTAAATCAAAGCCAGCTATGTTAGGGGCATTCTGAGGATGGATTCTGGTTTGGCAGCCAAAACACATCACCGCCACGGGAAATCACCTTGAACACAGGCGAGCAGATACCTATAAGCAGAACGTCAAGGGTGCTTGGGGTAATATTCAACTCGGAATTGACCATGAGAGACCAAGTCAACTCACTGGTCAAGAAGGTCTTCATGCAATTAAGACAGCTGAGAACAATCAGATCAGCCCTAAGCTTGAAAAACTTCAAGCCAGTGGTCCAAGCAGCCCTCCTCCCCTACTTGGACTACTGTAACTTCCTCTACTGCTGCATCGCGGAGAAAGGTCTTAAGAAACTACAGGTATTCCAAAACACAGCAGCAAGGCTCATCCTTCGCAAAACCAAATATGAGAGGGCAAGCCCACTGCTTAAGGAATTGCACTGGCTACCAATTAAAAGCAGGATTCAGTTCAAAATTGCATGTATGGCCCATAAAGCCATATATGGAGAAAGCTCAGCTGGACTCTTCTGCCATTCCGGTCTTACAGTCCTTCAATGACTCGAGGACAACTCAATGTTGGAAGCTGCCACTCCCCTCCCCACGCCAGGTCCGGAGAAAAGCTCTCTTCGAGACCACCTTTGAATTCCAAGGACCCAAAGTCTGGAACGACCTCCCAAGCAGCTTATGAAGACTTACTACACACTTCCAATTCAGGAAGTTACTGAAAACACATCTGTTCTCTTCACTGCACTGATCTGTTACAACGTATTCATGTACAGTACATGTAGCATATATCTCTGTATAATTTCTAATATTATGTAAGCCGCAATGATTCTTAGTTGACATTTGCGGGACACAAGAATCAGTATGGTATGGACTCAGCACTTGGATGCTTAAGTGCAGATATCTATTCAGCCCTTAAGTGGCCAGGTTTACTGCATAAATGGGACTGCAGAAGAGTCTGTCCTATTTTTATGCAGCAACCCATGACCTATGTAATATAGTAAATGATGGCAGATAAAGATCTGAATGCCCAACCATACATGCTCTATAAATTAATCATTTAATTTAAATGGTCCTTTTCTTAGATATTTCTGGGCCAGAAATCCAGAGCTCTGCCTGGTAATGTGCTTAGGTTCTATCTACTGGAGTCTCCATCATAGCTCACTCCAGCCCATCAAAACCATCCCAACCATCGAAGCCCTCCTCAGCCATCCTCAACTGAATGTCTGTATATGGGACACAGTCTATGCAAGTCTGCCCTGTACAGATCTTGGTTCTTCAATATATACCCATTATTTTCTGATTAGAGATCCTCTGTGTTCATCCAATGTTTGTTTGAACTCTGTCACCATTTTCCTCTCCACCACCTCCCTTGGGAGCGCATTCTATGCATCAACCACCCTCTCCGTAAAGGAAAATTTCCTAACTTTACTCTTGAGTCTACCACACCTCAACCTCAAATTATGCCCTCTGTTTTTACCATTTTCCTTTCTCTGGAAAAGATTTTGTACTACATTAATACCTTTCAAGTATTTGAATGTCTGAATCATGTCGCCCCTGTCCCTCCTTTCCTCTAGGCCCTAGGGTATACATATTCAGGGCTTCCAGTCTCTCCTCATACATCTTTTGGTGCAAACCTCCTACCATTTTTGTCACCTTTCTCTGGACTGCTTCAAGTCTTCTTGTGTCCTTTGCCAGATATGGTCTCCAAAACTGAACACAATACTCCAAGTGGGGCCTCACCAATGACCTGTACAGAGGCATCAACATCTTCTTTCTTCTATTGGTTATGCCTTTCTCTATAAAGCCTAGCATTCTTCTGGCAACAGCCACCACCTTGTCACACTGTTTCTTTGCCTTTAGAACATCAGCTTACGTGGCTATGTATTAGCTGGCTTAAAAATAACTGGATATCCAAAGTTTATTTATTTAAGAATTTTTAATCCGCCTTTATCCAAGCTGGCTCACAGTATCATATACACATTTCAGGATTTGAACATCTTAAAAATCACATACATCAGCAAAAATCATAATATTATACCATTTCAGCCTATAAATTACATTCCAACCTCTCATCTACTACATTACTTCAATAAAGATGGCACCTGCAGAGGTCCTGGCTATGAATTTCTTGAAATAAAGCCCTCGATGGTGAACAATATGCTCATTGCTTTATGGTTGAATATTGACCTCTATCCACCTAATATTCAGTGCTATTTACCGTATTTTCACGCATATAACGCGCGCGTTATACGCGTTTTTACCTACCGCGCATACCCCTCGCGCGTTATACGCGTGAGCGCGGTATACAAAAATTTTTTTACATAGTTCCCACCCCGCCCGACGCCCGATTCACCCCCTCCAGCAGGACCGCTCGCACCCCCACCCCGAACGACCGCTCGCACGCGCTCCCACCCGCACCCGCATCCACGATCGGAGCAAGAGGGAGCCCAAGCCCTCTTGCCCGGCCGACTCCCCAACTCCCCGACAATATCGGGCCAGGAGGGAGCCCAAACCCTCCTGGCCACGGCGACCCCCTACCCCCACCCCACACTACATTACGGGCAGGAGGGATCCCAGGCCCTCCTGCCCTCGACGCAAACCCCCCTCCCTCCAACGACCGCCCCCCCCAAGAACCTCCGACCGCCCCCCCCAGCCGACCCGCGACCCCCCTGGCCGACCCCCACGACACCCCCACCCCCCTTCCCTGTACCTTTGGTAGTTGGCCGGACAGACGGGAGCCAAACCTGCCTGTCCGGCAGGCAGCCAACGACGGAATGAGGCCGGATTGGCCCATCCGTCCCAAAGCTCCGCCTACTGGTGGGGCCTAAGGCGCGTGGGCCAATCAGAATAGGCCCTGGAGCCTTAGGTCCCACCTGGGGGCGCGGCCTGAGGCACATGGGCCCAACCCGACCATGTGCCTCAGGCCGCGCCCCCCAGGTGGGACCTAAGGCTCCAGGGCCTATTCTGATTGGCCCACGCGCCTTAGGCCCCACCAGTAGGTGGAGCTTTGGGACGGATGGGCCAATCTGGCCTCATTCCGTCGTTGGCTGCCTGCCGGACAGGCGGGTTTGGCTCCCGTCTGTCCCAACTACACAAAGGTACGGGGAAGGCGGGTGGGGGTGTCGTGGGGGTCGGCCAGGGGGGTCGCGGATCGGCTGGGAGGGCGGTCGGAGGTTCTTGGGGGGGGCGGTCGTTGGAGGGAAGTCAGGGAGGGTGAACGGAGAGTCGGGACAGCGCACGGAGAGGCGGGGCAGTGCACGGAAAGTCAGGGAGGGTGAACGGATAGTCGGGACAGCGCACGGAGAGTCGGGGAGGGCGAAAGGAGAGTCGGGGTGGCCAGTGGAGAGTCGGGGTGGGCGAAAGGACATTCGGGCAGCATGCGCGGTATACCCGTGAGCGCGGTATACAAAAGTTTTTGTACATAAAATTGTGGTTTCTGCGCGCTATACCCGTGTGCGCGTTTTACACGGGTGCGCATTATCTGCGTGAAAATACGGTAACTAGCCAGGAATGGCTTCTGGCTGATTAAATAATGTTTGGCTGGCTAAGCACTAATATTCAGTAGATGATAGCTGGCTATTTCCGCTGAATATAAGTGCTTAACATAAAAACATAGGAACATAAGAATAGTCTTACTGGGTCAGACCAATGGTCCATCAAGCCCAGTAGCCCATTCTCACAGTGGCCAATCCAGGTCATTAGTACCTGGTCAAAACCCAAGGAGTAGCAATATTCCATGCTACCAATCCAGGGCAAGCAGTGGCTTTCCCCCATGTATTTCTCAATAACAGACTATGAATTTTCCTCCAGGAAATTGTCCAAACCTTTCTTAAAACCAGCTACGCTATCCGTCTTCTGTGACTTTACCCTGTGGGTATATTAATTGGAAACTCTGTTTCCCATCTGGAATACACTCTACGTTCATATACTACATGCAGATCAAGTGGGGTAATATACAGTATTGTATCCAATGTCCATGCGCATTGTTGCATATTGGTCAGAGCTCCCGGGTTTTTAAGACTCGGTTACAGGAACACAAATCATGTCTCCATACGAATAGAATGCAGGAGCCACTGGTTTCCCAGTGTAAGCAATTCCAACATGATTTTAATACACTGAAGTGTATTGTATTGGAACAATAGAAAACAGCTAAGAGAAGAGGCAATTGGCGTTGGTTTCTCCGACAGAGGAAACAACGGTGGACATATCATCTGGATAAAGTGAGCCCTAGAGGTCTGAATAATAGAGTGGAGTGGTCAGCATTCTATTGAATCCCTCCTCCAGCAGCATATCATGAATGGGCGGAGCTTAGATTGAGAGTTTAAATTCTGTCTGAGCGTTTGTGAGCTGCATGGCCATTTTGAAACTTGGGAAAGTTTGGGTGAGAGAGTGTATTCGCAGCAGCGCCATTTTGATGTTATTAAAACCCCTGACGCAGCTTTGACCAGCAAAATGGGGATTCACTGTTGGATGACTTGGAAGGGGAACTTGTAACCATCAGATATCTGGCCATCGCTGGATCCTGTGCAAGAAGCTAAGTACTCCCTTCTGTTTTTTTCAAATGCAGTGCTGATGCTTTGTCGTCCTTGTAATCAACAGTACACTTTGGATTTATATGGTCTTTTGTGACTTTACCCTGTGGGTGTATTAATTGGAGAATCATGAGCATTTACAGTGGAAATTTATATCACTGAGTTGGTAGCACCTGCTTTGGAGTTTGTTTAGACCCGTGAAGCCATTTAACTGAGGTCTTTTTGTCTCCAAAACTTTTTTTTGTGTTCCTCGGATAATATATAGTAATGCTCCTTTCTTTGGTGACTGGATTGACCATTTTATGTGTCCAGCATATGGTTTTCTGCTTTATATATGTAATTGATATACCACCCAGTTCCCTCTTTAACATATAGCACAACCCCCTCCCCCCACCCTCCAATTTGATTTACTCTATCCTTGTGATATAATTTGTACACAGATAACAGAGTGTCCCATTGATTGTCCTCCTTCCACCAGGTCTCCAAGATGCCTATTGTATCTATCTCATCATTCAGTGCTATATACTCTAAGGGCTCCTTTTATCAAGTTGTGGTAGGCGGTTAACGCGCGGAATACCGCACATTCAACCGCCTGCTGCGCTAGTCGCTAATGCCTCCATTGACGCGGCGTTAGTTTTTTGGCTTGCTGCTGGGTTTGTGCATGATAAAATGTCCGATGCACTAACCCCCGTAGCGCACCTTGATATAAGGAGCCCTAACTCTCCTATTTTATTTTTTAGGCTTCTAGCATTTGTATACAGACACTTCAAATTATGTTTTTTCTTTGCAACTACAGGCTGCTAAGAAGACAGGGAAAATTTGAGTCTTTTATTCTGCCTATCTCTTAAACCCTCCTGGCTTTCTTTCACCATTATTGGAACTTCTCTACTGGGACGCCCTAAATATCCTGTTTCAATAGTATCCTTCAAGGATACCTCACACCAAACCATCCGCTCCCAGGTGACTGTCGGCTTTACTCTATCTCCTTTTTAAATGTTAGCTCCACCAGCCTGGTTCCATCCTGGTTAAGGTGGAGTCCATCCTTTCGGAACAAGCTCCTCCTTTCCCAGAAGGTTGCCCAGTTCCTAACAAATCTAAATCCTTCATCCTTGCACCATTGTTTCAACCATGCATTGAGACTTCGGAGCTCTACCTGCCTCTTGGATCCTGCGCATGGAACTTGGAGCATTTCTGAAAATACTACCCTGGAGGATCTGGATTTCAGTTTTCTATCTAAGCCTAAATTTGGCTTCCAGAACCTCCCTCCCACATTTTCCTATGTCATTGGTACCTACATGTACCAAGACAGCTGGCTCCTCCCCAGCACTTTCTAAAATCCTATCTATGTGATGCTTGAAGTCTGCCACCTTTGCACCAGGCAGACAAGTGACCAGGCGATTCTCACGCCCACCAGCTACCCAGCTATCTACATGCCTAATGAACGAATCACCCAGCTACAACAGCTATCCTAACTTTTCCCTCCTGGGCAGAAGCCCCTGGAGACACATCCTCGGTGCAAGAGGATATTGCATCCCCTGGTGGGCAGTCCTAGCTACAGGATTATTTCCTACTTCACCAGGATGATGTTCTCATTCTAGGAGATAAAATGAAAGCATTTTGGGTAAATGCAAATTGAATAATCCTAAGAAGCAAAACTGGTGTCTTGAGAAATTCGTTTGAAACAGGATAGGAGACTAAGCAGGCATTGTAATTACAAGGAGTTACATGGGAGAAATTTTATACATGGTGCCCAAAGCTAGGGTAGGAAACAGCAGAGGTACCAGTAATCTGAAGACTGCACAAAAGGAGTCCAAAAGAGCAGATCCACAAGTCAATAAAGTTCAAAGATATATATTCAGTGAAGGAGATCTCATACCATAAAAAGTCTGGTGTAGCCATATTTTGCCCAATGGAAAAAAATGCATAATGAGCTTTTTATAAGCGAATGCTGCCATCTGTATGTGATTACTGAGTACTACAGGCTTACTTGAATTTTCAGAGATTTTTATGTGATTAGTTTGCTATCCTATGATTACTTCTTACTCAGCCCTTTGGTTGCACAAAACATAGTCACGCTGGGCTTTTTATTTTGTGATATCTACTGTACTGAATAAATATATTTAACTTTTTTTATATGTGATCTGCTCCTTTAGATCCCTCTTTTGCCCAGTTAGGTGCCAGGAACATCAGCACTAAACTGATATTCTGCAAAGGGTGCTTTGTGCGGAACACCCTTTACAGATACTAGTTTAGCGCAGATCTCGCTTCTAACTTTGTACCAAGGCCAGATTAACCAATAGGCCCAGTAGGCACGTGCCTAGGGCCCAAAATGATCAGGGGGGCCCAATGAAGGAGGGCATCAACATTGTTTTTCCACACGGCGATGGGCCCCTCCAGCATTGATCAGCAACACGGGCCTCCCCCCCCGATCGGCAATGCGGCGCCCCCATCGATGGAAAGTAAGACAAGCAAGCAACGTGGGTAAGAAAGGCAACGGGAGCTGTAATTTTGCAAGCGGTGCTGCTTGCCCAAAGCTTCCCTTTGACGCAGCTTCCTGTTTCCGCCTGGGCGCATCAGAGGGAAGCTTTGGGCAAGCAGCACCGCTTGCAAAATTATAGTTCCCGTTGCCTTTCTTACCCGTGTTGCTTGTTTGTCTTACTTTCCGTCGATGGGGGGCCACATTGCCGATCGGGGGGGGGGGCCACATTGCTGATCAAGGGGGGGGGCCCACGTTGCCGATCGATGCTTGGGGGCGTCGCCATTCTAAAAAAAAAAATTTGAGTGAAAGGTCAGTGGTGAGATGGGCCTGGGGTGGAGGGGGAGAGAGAAGGGAACAAGGCAGAGCAGGGCAGATGATGGATGTGGGAAGAAAGGGGCAGGGCAGGACAGATGATGGAAGTAGGGAGAAGGGAGACAGAAAGGAGCAGAGCAGATGATGTAAGTGGGGAGAACTTGTGTCCAGCCCTCACCTCCTCACCACTGCTACTGCTTTCCCATATGCTGGATGGGAGGAAGAAGATAGTTAGTGAGATAGTGGAGGGGTGAAGGAAAGGGGTGGCAAGCTGTGAGTAGACACAGTGAAAAGAGGGAAACTGAGGGCTGAATAGTAAGAAACAATTTAATTTAGACAGAGGCAGAAAAATAGAGAAGGAAGACCAAAGAAGGAAAGGAAAGGGAAGAGAGAGAGAGAGAGATGTCAAAGAATGGGGAAGGACACAGAGATATCACATCCAAGTGAAGGAAATGAGAAGAGAGATGTTACAAACCATAGGGGGGGAGGGAAGGAGAGATGGAAGGAGAGAGATGCCAGACTATGAGGGGAACAGAGGGAAGGTGATGGATGCAAAACCAGGGGGGGAGGGGGCAGGAGCAAAGATGGCAGAGGGAAACAAATATTTTCTGGAAGGGGCAGACAGTGGATGGAAGGAAGAGAATGATGAGAAGATGAGGAAAGCAGAAACCAGACAACAAAGGTAGAAAAAAAAATTCTATTTGTTTTATTTATTTATGTTTGCTTTAGGATAAGGTATTATTGTAGCTGTGTTGATAATTGTTTATTAATAGAAAATGGAAATAAGATGATACTGTTTATTGAACTAATTTTAATACATTTCTTTTACAAATTCAGAGACCATAACTTCTTTCCTCAGATCAGGACAGGGATACTGTTACCTCTGAAAGCTAAGTAAGAAATGTATTAGTCCAATAAAATGATGGGCACTAAATTTTCTTCCCGCTATGCCCCATGCCTCCAACCCAAATGCAAAATATAAATCTTCCCAAAGCCCTGCCAGCTGAATATCTCTTCCTCTAGGAAGGAAGGGAAGTTTTGCTCAGAGATATTTGGAGGTTGCATAGAAGAAAAACTGTATATTGGCACTGGTATGGTAATCTTTGTTTGTTTTGAATTTTAAAATAAAAGAAATAAAGTGGAAATAAAGAAGCAAATACATGGGGCGTGTCAGGGGGTGGGGCATGGTAGGACGGGGCAGGAGGCCCAGTGTACTTGTGTGCTTAGAGGCCTCGACAAATTAATCCTGCCCTGCTTTGGACATAACACTTATGCCTGCTGAAGCTGGCTGGTGTGACCCATCCATACCCCTCTCATGACCACACCCATACAAAATTTAGGTACTCAAATATGGCACAGGGCAGATCCATGTGTAAATCCAAATGAGTGCCAATTAACACCAATTATTGTTAAAGGCTCACAAATTCCTCTGGACACTAAGGGACAACTGCCCAGCTTTGGGCTCAGGGGTCCGCATATGCTGAATAAACATCAAGTCTCTAAGTTTGGTGGCTGCCCAAAGTGACCTTTCAAGAGGACAAACGCTGGTTAGAAAGAAGAGAGTGAAGAGATGATTAAAGCAGAAATGACAAAATGTAGAAAAAAGATTTTTTGGTTGTTGCTTTAGAATAAAATAGTATGGTAGTTGTATTGATAAAGATGTGCACCACCATTTGGTGGGCTTGAACCCAAAGTTGGTTGCCCCCCTCCAACAATCCAGACCCATCTGCCCATATGCCACTTTGATGCTGCTGTATAGCATTAAAAACTGTTTCATGCAGAACAAGTAATACAAGCCTGCACTCCTAGCTTTATCGCCCATGAAAATCTGTATAAATGCACGACTTTTTTCAAAACAGGATTTGGAAAATGAGAAACAAGCACATAGTACAAAATTGTAGGGCAGTTTATTTTTCTTTTCTAAAAAAAAAAAACCCAACACAAAACAGGAAATAACAACGTTTAAGACAATATCGAATAGAAACAAACACAGAAAGTGAAATAACTGTGGGCTCTGGTTTTGTGAATGTTACGTAAAAGTGGGGATCTGTTTTCCCTAAACGAATTCAAACAGCACTGGTGTTTCCTCCACCGAAACGTGCACAGCCCAGCAAGAGGCCCCCATTAACTCCTCCAGCTGCAGGCCAGGGCGCGCGAGATTCGGACGCCCTCTAGCAACACGTCTTGGAACAGCAGTTGATAAGCACGTCTCCCTTTCTTGTTCTCCTATTGGTCTTTTCCGCCGTCTGTCCCGGCAGCTTCGCGTCCCGTTGGCTGCGTGTACAGGAACGTTTCTTCCGCAGAAAGAGCGTGTTTCCTTCGTACGCTTGGGGTAGGGGGGGGGGGGAGGGGGTGTAAGGTGTAACGGTAGCGCTGTGTCTTGCTCGAGAAGTGGTAGTCGATGTCCGTGCGGACGCATTGAGGTGGGGAGGGAAAGGAGTGTCTGTCTGGGCGGCCGTGGGGGTGCTAGCAGATAGAAGGCAGCGTGAGGTGGGAGGAGAGGGGAGAGTATCAGTGGCAAGGCGGGGCGACTGTCAGTGTGGCTTGGAGCACGGGTGTTCGCGCAGTGTGGAGCGCGGGTGTCCGCACAGTGCGGCGCGTGGAGCGCGGGTGTCCGCGCAGTGCGGCGCGTTCGGTAAGCGGAGGAAAGAGTAATGGCGGAGGATCCGGGCAAGAGGGAAGCGCACGTCTCTATCTTTGGTGGGTTGAAGCCGCGCTCTAGTGGTACTTTCAGTTATAGCAGTAGCAGCAGTGGCTCAGGCTGTGAGCGTTGCACGAGTACTTCAGGGTCTTAAGAATTTAGGTTGAGTAGGGTCGGACTACAAGTTCAGCGATTCAGGGTGATAAAGCCGGCCTGGACCTATCGAGTTCTTATTAGAGAATGACACGGGGACAAATTTTTCCCCGTCCCCGCGGGAACTCATTTTCCCGTCCCTGCAAGTTCTTTTCCTGTCTCTGCCCCATTTTTGCAAGCTTCGTCCTCATCTGTGCAAGCCTCAAACACTTTAAAATCATAAGTGTTCGAGGTTTGTGCAGTTAAGGCAGAGCATACAAGAATGGGACAGGGACAAAACTTGCGAGGACGGGACAGGAAAATTGAATTCCTGCGAGGACGGGAAAATATTTGCCCCGTGTCATTCTCTACTTATTATGACTGAAGCTGCCTGTACGGGGAGGGGGGTGGGGGGGGGATGTCGTCTGACCCCCGTGGAGCTCAGTGAGTGAATGAGTGGGCAGGCAGGCATATGAAAGGATTTGGTCCTGATAGTGAAGATTTGGAGTTTGGAAAAGTTTATTCTCATCCACGAAAGTTTATTTTTTTGAACTTTGGGGACCTTGTAGAGCTATGTTAAAAGGATCAGTCTTGGGTCTGATTGAAAGTATTCCTTTATAAAACTGGGGTATATTGGCCTGCAATTATTGACAAGGGGGCCCTTTTATAAGCTATGCCAGTAAATGTAAAGCTGCCAAGTTACCCGTTCTAGGAGGAGGGGGGGGGCTCTTTGGCCTTTCCTGTTTTTAAACTTACATCCCAGAGCAGTATAGTATTTGAAGTCCATTATTATATATATTGAAATCAGTGTTGCAGGTCCAGTAATGCACCAGGATAAGGGCAGAATCATAAACTCTCCCTCCTGGAACAAGTAACTTGGCAGCTCTGTAAATGAGCTTTGCTTGTTCTAGCACAGGGCTTAAAGTTAGTTGTGCTTTTGGTTGTACTGTATTCTGTTAGAAGTCCTTTTTAAATGCTAAGTTATGGATTTGTTAACATGAACATCTAACTGATTAGCACATCCATACCCATTTTTTACCCCTAACATGCATCCACCCCCCCCAAAAAAAAAGGGCAGCCCCTATGTTCTTAGTGCATGCAGATGAAAAAAAAGTGTTTGTATTTTCTGTTTTTTGACTGTTTTAACTGTTTTAGGTATGTATTCATCCCTAACACAGCTTAGTAAAAGGGCCCAAAGGAGCTGGATGGCATTTCTCACTTAAGGCTTTGTTTCTGATTTTTGTGTATAGTAAATAGGTACTATTAAAAATAATGATAATTACATTAAGCACATTAGTAAATCTAGCCTTAAATTTCACTTTTTATGAAAAAGTGCTAGATACAGCTGTAGATAATTTTCATGTGTGTACAATAAAATAAAATATATAATTTACACAAGTTTCTCCAGGGTCGGCATGCCTCTTTGAATTCTTTGTTTCAGAGTATTGATTTCCTGCTCTTTTGTCCAGTCAGTGCATGGTATTAGAATGAAAAGACTGTCATAACGGTGCAGAGTCTGTACCACAAAAACTTAAGAGATGACACAATAAATTTAACAACCCCAAGAATAAAGAAAATATATGAGGAAAATATTTTGAAAAAGAATTTATAGAATGAGAGATGGTGATGGTGGTGGTGGTGGTCATACTTAGGCTAAAATAGAAGTGTTATGTGCTGACATATTAGATGGAATCCTTGGTTCACATAAAGAATGCTGGATGCAAAAAATAGCCTTTAAGTGGAGAAGATAAAGGCAACCAAATTCAAGAAATTCTGGGATAAGCATAGGACTATATTGATGATCAAAAGTAAAGCCAGAAATGAGTGGGTGTTGTGTTGATGAGAGAGGCCTTGGGTGTTTTTCTCCCTTTCCATTATGTTCTGTTTCATTATTTGCAGCAACTGATCACTGGTGCATATTCTGTCATCAGAATAATGGAGGGGCATTCCAGGTTTTAATTACACCTTGTGGGCTTCCTGGGGTTGACCCCCAGGTCTGGAGTTTGCTTCTCACAGTCAGGAGAGTTGCTGAAGGTGGAGGAGATGGATTGCTTTCACACTCACATTTTGTATTTCATTTTTGGGTCACTGTCATATACGAGGTGCTACCCAAAAGTTCAGGGAATTCAATTGTAAAAAAAAAAATTGCTTACCGAAACTCCTAGTTTCCACAGTCTCCTTCAAAGTAGTCTCCTTGAGAATGTATACAGCGATCCCATGTATACAGCATTTTTCCCATGAGTCCATGCATCTATGGAAGTCATCTTGGGTGAGTGCCTTGAGGACCTCCTACTATTCTGCCTGGATCCCTTCAATTGTGTTAAAATGGCACCCTTTCAGTTGTAATTTCATTTTGGGGACTAGGAAACAATCACAGGGGGCAAGGTCAGGCGACTAGGGAAGGTGTGTAATCACTGTAATGTTTCTGGAAGACAGGAATTGTCGAACAACGAGTGATGTGTGAGCGGGCGTGTTGTCATGGTGGAACAACTGATTTTTGTTTTTCCACTTGTCTGGGCATTTGCGCCGAATGCTCTCGCTGAACCACTTCAAAACCTCACAGTAAAACTGACCATTGATGTTTTGACCTAGAGGTAAGAATTCCCTGTGAACAAGCCCGTGTATGTAATAAAAAACGATCAACATCGACTTGACATGGCTATGCACTTGACATGCTTTTTTCGGCCGTGGTGATTGTGGCGACTTCCACTGTGACAACTGCTGCTTAGTCTCTGCATCAAAACCGTAAACCCATGATTCATCATCAGTTATGATATAGGAGATGAAGTTGGGGTCGTCTGACTTGTTTGAGTTCTGAACAGACAAATGCAATGGGCTGTCTGTTTACCGGTTAGTAGTCTTGGCACAAATTTTGCAGAAATGTTTCTCGTGTTTAATTCATTTGACAAAATTCGTTGAACTGTCCCATATGATTGTCCTACTATCTCACAAACATCGTGGATAGTTTGCCTACGATCTGCAAGGATAGTCTCATGAACTTTTGCTATGGTTTCTGGTGTGCTTGTTGATGGTCGTCTGGAACGGTCATCATTGTGAACAGATGTTCGTCCATCCTTGAAACGTTTCTACCAAGAGATTTTGCTTTGGCTTATGGCATTATCTCCAGAGGCTTCCTGGAGCATACGATGGGTTTCTGCAACAGTTTTTTAAAGTTTCTTGAAACAAAATTTGATGCAGATTCTTTGCTCAGTAAAATGCATCATATCAAAATCCACCGAATCAACAAAACACAACCTTATAAAATCGCACAGAACAAAATAACGCGATCACTTAACTACATGCCCATTGGCACACTGATTCACAAAGTATACTGCTAGACTTCTTTAGCAGTGGAAGGGCATATTATATCCAGTTTGCGCTCGCTGTTCACATTCCCCAAACTTTTGGATAGCACCTCGTATGTACTATGTGCATTTTATATTAGTTCATTGAATTACTGGAGCAGGACAGTATTAAGGCAAGCAACCTAAGCAAATGAGGGGGTTCTCTCATATATACTAATTTGATGATCCAAGGCAGGTTTGTGCTCTTGGAGGGGACCAGAGCCAGCACTTCCTGCAACTGTCCGTCTTTCTGCGGTGTATTATTTCTTAGCTGTCATTTCTGCTGGCTACCATTCAAGTGTTTAGATTATGATAGGAACCCAACATGGGCTCGTCAAATGGTTAATCCTGCCCCGTATATAAGCAGATGTGGGAGGAACCTGTGTATGCTGGAAACTTCCTGCCAAAAGTTAAAGAGGAATAAATGCAAAATATTTAATAGGGTTCAAAATATTTGTTTATTGGGATTTAATAACTGTCTTTTCATGAAGAGATTTATCCAAAGTAGTTTACAATACATTGAATAGTAATCAGGTAATCTTAGGTATGCTTAAAGTCAACATTTTTGGGGTTAAATTTTCTGGTCTGAATTTATTTTGTATAAAAAGCTTTGCTCTTTCATAAAAGTGGTGAGAGGTTTTGAGTAAGAAACAGCGGATAGCACCAGGAGGTCTTGGGGATATTGCAGACCTTTATTAAGGTGGTTTTGTAGCAGACGGATACACCTGACTACTGTTCATATGTGTAAACTTTCATGAACCGTGCCTGTTTTCTATTGTTTATATTTGATAAAACTAATAAACAGATTGAACCAAAAATACACGATTTAGGCTCAACTATTTAATTTTTGCAATTGCAGAATTGCTGTAGTGCTGCTACCTTCTCCAGGGTAATTTTTAAAGCTTCTTCTTTACTTGGTACTTCATACCCCTTTAGCTTGGTGTACTGCTGGTTGATGATAAAGAGCAGGAATAATATTTTCATACATGAGTGTTCCTTTCAAGATGAAATGGCTAGGCCTTCATCAGGCTTACCTGTTCATTTGTTTGTGCTACAAATTTGTGTCTTATATGTTGCTTCTTGTTCTCTGCAGGCTGCCAACTGACATTGGATACAAATGAGTATCGTTTTAATGGAGAGGGTGATGGCATGACACAGCAGCTCGTGTTACAGACGGTGAGATCTCTCCTCATGTTCTAAGAGATTTGCATATCCGTGGGAGCTATTCCCGCATTTATCTCAAGCTAAATAGCCCTTGAAGCACAAGGCCCTCAATTATACTTTCGTAAGTAAAGGGATGAAAATCTCCTCTTGGAACTTCAATAACATTTTGAGTGATATTAACCTATACTTATGCTTATTTATTTGACGTAGAATTTCTGTAGTACTGTCTTTTTATAAAGATATTGTTTGTTTAACTTTTGTGGTTATGTTGATACCCCCTTTAAAAAGAAAAATTAGTAATGTGCATTAAGGAAATAAGGCACTTTTTTTTTTTTTGTTAAATAACACTTTATTTGGCAAAATTGTTATTTATCCCTATACATTATTTTTACCTCCAAGAAATGCAAAGGCATACAGATTAGATCATTATTATGTAAAGTGGGTAATGTGACTTGCATTTAACCTCTCATATTTTTCATTGAAAGATGATATCACTTTGAGATAGTGAGCTGCTAACACTTGACCTGATGTTTTTGTGGAAGCTCTTAAGGGAGATGCATCTGGAAAACTTTACAATCTTTTAGCACAATAATCAAAGAGAGAGTACATATAGCAAAACCAAAAAAAATAAATAACAAAAAATATACATATGCACCAATATGGAAGACCAAAACTGCTGCCTAAAAACACAACCCCCCCCTCCACCCAATTTAAAGAAGTGAAGAAAAAGACCTCAGTTCTACTTCATGGGTCTAAAAAAACTCCATGTTACTGCCCGTGGTGTCAATATCCACTGATGTTTATCATAAAGAAAGGTCCACATATCATCAGATGAATACTTAAAATAGCTTTAAATAAGCCAGGCCTTAGTAATTCCATTCCATATGCAATACAGAAGTTTAATGTTAATAAAAAATACCTTCAGCGCATCCCCCCCCCCAAAACAAGAAAAGGCAGCATTCTCTCGCCCTCCCTGAACAGGCACCACCAACCTTCTCCTGGACTCAGAGGATAGATTCCAGGCCTACCTTGTTTCCCTGGTGGTCTAGCAGCAGTAGTTGGGCAGGAGTGATCCTAGTCATTCCTGCCCATGTTCTGTCAATGATGAAAATAGCTTCCAAGACTTCCAGAGCAGGTATCCCTTATGAATCTTACGATTAAGATGGTTTTCCAGGTGGCTATTACCTTAGGGTTTCAGAGCTTCAGGCTCTTTGCTGCGGGGATCCTTTTCTGCATAATATGGATTCCAGGGTGATGCTGTTCGAGGGAGCAGGACCGGGTGTTGGGGTCCTTGGACGTGTATAGGATCTTGTTGCGATATCTGGAAGTCACCAACGAGTTTCGCCTTTCCATCCACCTGCTTGTACTGGCGGGTTCTGCCCACAATGTTAGGCCAGCTTCCAAGGCCACCATTTCCAGGTGGATCCATATGGCCTTTTTCACGACTTCTGTGGCGGTTGAAAAGAAGCCCCCCCCCCCACCTTGCGGCGTAGGCGCATTCTGCCAGAGGTGTTTCGTCCTCTTAGGCAGTCATTGGTTGTTTCTCTGGATGAGCTTTGTAGAACCGCTATCTGGTCCTCCTTGCATACGCTCACCGAGTTTTACAGGATTGATGTAACGGCCAAGAAGTATGCTGCTTTTGGTGCCTCTGTTTTGACAGCAGGCTCATCAGTCCCACCCTGATTTTTTTGAATTGCTTTGTTATGTCCCTGTGGTCCTTTCTCTCTTATTCTTATCCTCTATAGATGTTCATTCCTCTTTCTCTCTTGTTCTTATACTCTATAGATGTTCCTGGCTGCTTTAAGACTAACTGTTTTTTTTAGGGGGTTGTGGGAGGGGGAGCAATAGCAAGCCATTATTTGGGGTTAATTTTTTGGCAGTTTTCTCTTGGTTTTTATTACAAATAAAAAATAAAGGAGTATAGTTTTCTTGATGAGCAGCAGTACATGTGTCTCTGGCATGGGATACAGGTTCTTTTTTTTTAGCTCTAAGAGGGAATGGTGGGATTGTTTGTTCCCATTTTGTGAGTTCTGCTTTTGGTCTTGAGGCCCTCTTTTATCAAACCACAGTAATGAGTGCTGCTTTTCTGTGATTTTGTGCTGTCTCTTCTTATTAGGATAACTAGAATTTTCATGTGTCAGCTGTGGGTCACTCTATGAAAAGTTTGGCACCCTTCTTGACCAGAGCAAGATCTAAATATTTGCTTATTTTATGGGATAGCCCTGGGACAAATGTTGCTGCTTTTTGGGTAGAGTGTTGGTTCACGCCTTACCATTCCTTTCTTTGTCCATTTACTATTCTTTTCTTTGTCCATAGGTGTGCCTGGGCGCAGATGCCAGTGATGATCTTCACAGAGTGGAAGTGGAGGCAGCAAATGCTCAGGGAAAGCTGACAACAGTCCAGCTGGTTGCCTTGAGATCATCCATCCTTACCACGGTCAGTACTGATACCCATTGGGCCATCTCCACTCCTTCTCTCCATGTGCAATTTCACTTTCCTCAATTTACCATTGACTGTTGTTAGGTAGAGAATGTTTCTGCTGCAGAATTGGCAGCTACTTTTCAAAGCCTTGTGGTGAGACTTTGCCTCTGCTATTTCCTACCATGTCCCAAAAATTCCTGCTGGTTTTAAAAAGTACACTTGGTGCAGCAGGACGATGACCCATATAGACATCTATAATCAGGGCTGTGGAGTAGGTACACCAAACTTCCTATACTTTTCTACCCTTCGACTCCAGCTCCTACTGATATTTGGCTTTAAATCTTTGTTGTTGTTGTTGTTCTGGATTTAATGTACTAGTAAATATAAATCAAGTTTCTCAAATTTATTAAAATGTTGATATACTACCCAACAGAAGTACTTTCCAGAGCAGTTTACATATATATTAAAAAATGTTCCAGGTTATAATAAAAAGGATTATATATGTATAAATATATATAAAAATTTGCTTATTAGGGAATGCATCCTTTAAATAAAATGTATTATCTGATATTTGGATTGCAGCGCTATGTGCCTTCAAGGACATTGTGTTCTGCTACAGCTTGTAAATGAGTCATCCCAGATCCCAGACTTTTCATGTATCTTGTTTAGAGAGTATGAGTAGTAGTATGTTTATAATTGGCTGGCCCCATGGATGGAATGGGTTGCCACTGAACATCCGACAAGAACAGAATCTAGTTTCTTTCAAGTGCTTGTTGAAGCTACACCTGTTGCAAATGACATTTTCTTAACCCTAAATATTGACACTCTGGATTGTTTCTGGGTTGTTGTTTTTTGGCTGATTGATAGGTTTTTGTTTATTTGTATATTTATTGTATGTATCATTCTCTGCTCTGGGTAAAAGTGGGTTATAAATTAATAAAACAAACAAAAATGTTTTTAGATCACATTTGAACTTTGTGAGATTTGTTTCAAATGGATGCAGAACTTTAGTACCAGGATAAATAATGTACAGTGCAAATAGATAAATCCTAATAGGTATAGACTCATATTTATTGCTTTTTTTGAAGAAATTCACTCAAGGTGGTGTACAGCAGGCATGTTGCACATAAGCAATAGACAATTACAGCAGTAAAAAGTTCAAATAGCATAATATACCATATTTAACGTTTAACGTGTTAACACGATTAACACTCTAAATATTTAACATGCGTGAAAAAGTTTGATGTAACTTCCTGTTTTGGGGGTCAGGTGCTGCCAGCAACAGCACTCATACATTGGTGCCAACACTGCAGCCGTTTTTAGGCTCAGAAAAGCAGCGGGGATCTGTCTGAAAATTAAGTTAGTGACTGCAACTTTCTAGTTTGTCCAAGATGCCTTTGTTTTCTGCCACACAAAAATTACTGCATGAAATCCTACAACTCCCTGACTTTGTTTATCTTTGGTCACTGCTCCAGCATTCATCTCTTTTCAGTTTTAAGATCACAAACCTGACATTTCTTGTGCTTGGTTTTCCTGTGCCTGCCAGGTATGCAGCATAGCCTGAACAATTGCTTCTCTCTGCATATGATCCAAAACATTTAATCAATGGCAGTTCAGGCTTCCTCCCCCCACTCCCATCCATAACATACAGAAATGCAGCCTGTTGCGCTGGATAGAGTTACAAAGCTGAAAAATGTTTGGGATTTGTGCCATGATGCAAATGAAGTGAAGCCTTATCAGTCATTAGAAAGCATTTGGACCTGACATAATTATTTCTAGAGAGCAGGAGATCTGTTTACTCTTGGTGGAATTTCTGTGCAACTCTAAAGCACTGAATTTGCTCAGAATTCTGCCCATACTGAGCAGAATTCAAACTCCTGCTGCACGATCAAATTTCCTCATCTGAGCGGCACGAGAAGCAGCGTAATTTGGTGCTGCTTCTTGGCGCTGAGTGGCTTCTTTACTGGCTCCTGCAAAGCCACTCAGCGCAGATAAGCAGCGCAAAATCGCACTGCTGCTCGTGCCGCTCAGATGAGGAAATTCGATCGCGCAGCCGGTTAGCAGCAGGGCAGGAGTTTGAAAAGCTTGCTCCTGCCCACTGCACCTCCACCACGGATCGGTAGAGGTATGAAGGCAGGGAGAAGGGGACAGAGGGCAGAGCCTGGGAGGAAGAGTGCAGAGTCTGACAGGGGAAAGAAGGAAAGGTGCTGGGTGCAGAGCCTGACAGGGGAGGGATGGAGGAAATGGGGCTGGGTGCAAAGCTTGGCAGGGAGGGGCTGGGTGCAGACTCTGATAGGGCAGGACACTTGAATATTAAGCCACCCGACTTATATTCAAGTCAATCATTTTTCCTCCTTTTGTGGGGGAAAAGGGGGTCTCGGCTTATATTCGAATCAACTTATATTTGAGTATACACAGTAAGTGGAAAAAATCCTGGGGTGTGCTGGTCTAAAGGGCTCAATTCCCTTTAAAACTGCCATTTGTATTGGGGTTTTTTTTCTCATCTAACCGGCACTTTTATTACAGCTAGGGCGTTTTTCAGCACAATGAGCACTTTTACGGGGGAAAAAATGCTCATTGTGCTTCAGACGCGAGGTACTTTGCAAGCGTTGTGCAGGCCGGAGGAGTTGGGATTAGTCTCGTCAGCAGCAGTTGCTGGCATCCAGGGCACCCCGCCGCATGTACCTTGCGAAGGATTCCCTTACTGCTGGAGTGGCTGAGGCTTCCCTTTTCGTATCGGTCAGTTCCTCAGCCTCAGCGGCAGGAAAGTCTCCGGCTTTCAGACACGACAGGCCGCGGGAGCTCCGATTTTGGTGGTTTCAGGTCCAGTTTCATAGGGAACCTCCTCCATTTCTGTTACCTTTGGTGACCTTCCCCTGTTCTGGAAATGCAGGGGCAGGGTATGGCAGGGTCCCCTGCTGGGGCAGAGAATCCCTTGGGGCTGCCAGGTTTTTTTTTTTCCCCCCTGAATTTATGTTAGCACTTTGTAAAGCTTTTGTGCTGGTGGCTGGAGGTTCCATGTCCACTCCGGGGACTTCGGGTGTGTGTGGCGGGGAGGTGGTTTGCCCTCGATGTCTTCCCTGGTGCGGCCCCAGGCAGCGGCAGTTTTGCCCCCCTTCTCGCGTCCAAGCACCCGAGGGTGTCTTGGGATGAGGATTTTTTTTTCCCAGAGGAGCAAGATGTTATTGATGAAGACCTGGATCCTCGGGGATATTTCCACGATCCTCTTGGAGGGTCGGATTCCGCCAGCGAGGGGTTCGAGCACCCCCCTGTTGGCAAAGATGCATCTGTAGTGCACATTTTTCAGTGGGAAGAGCTTCATGAGCTAATTCTTCAGGTCTCCTCAGTTTTGCACTTTGAGGACACCGTGTTGGAGCCCCCACATATGGTGGATCCCTTGCTTAAGGGGATCCGCTCTGCTTCACGCTCTTTTCCTGTGCATCAGGATATTTGGACATTATGCTCGCACAGTGGCAGGTGCCGGTAGCTCCCTTTCATTTTGTGCACTCCATGGCCTGCCTGTATCCCATTCCTGAAGGGGATGGGAACACTCTGAAGTCGCCTGTGGTGACGCAAGGTCTCGGCCATCTCTAAAAGGCATACCGTTCCTCTTGAGGGTGGTGCGGCCTTGAGGACCTGGAGACCTGGAGGAGTGTATGTTGGAGTCCCTCCTGAAACAGAATTTTTATGTGACAGCTCTGACGGTCCAGGCGGCAATGTGTGGCGGTCTGGTGGCTTGGGCGTATTTTCGCTGGGCCGAGCATATGCTTGACAGTAAATCTAAAGATTAGGAATTGCTCAAGCGCAAGGTGGCAAAGATTGGGGGGCGTGGCTTTGGAGCGGAACTAAATGGCTGGGTAGTGGAGTGGCTCTGTGAAGACAAGCTATTTGACAGAGATCATAGCCAGAAAAAATTCAAATTTCACTCTGAAAAGTGAGGTAGAGGTGGATAATGGCTTCGGGAAAGCAAAACAAAAATTTGGCGGCGGGGAGCAGCTCAGGAAGCGGGAAGCGATCGAAACTTGATACGGCTTCACCGATGTCAGTTTCGTTGCCGCCGGAGGATGTAGAAAATAAAGACATAATGAAGGAAATACAGGCGGTAAAGGAAATAGTATTGGAATGCGCTAAAAATATAAAAGAAGTGAAAGAAGAGGTGGTATGTTTATCAAATAAACTGCAAGCAATGGAATTGAAAGTGGATCAAATTGAGAAAAGAGTGGAAAAGTGTGAGGAGGAAAGTATAAAGCACATGGAACACAGTAAGGAAATTGAAGCACTGAAAAGGGAGCTGGAAGATTTGTCCAATAGGGAACGAAGGAGCAATTTAAGGGTGCTTGGGGTCCCGGAGGGAATTGAAAAGTCGGATCCGATTGGATTTTTGATTAATTTTTTGCCCAAGGTGCTCCCGATGCAAAACAAGTTTCCATTGGAAATAGAACGTGCACACAGGGTCCCAACGAGATTATCAAACAGTCAAAAAGGACCACGTCCACTGATCTTTAAGCTACTTAGATATCAACAGGTAGCTGAAATAATTAAATTAGCTAAAGATAATAAAAACTTAAAGTGTCAGGATTCAAAGATTTACATAGTGCCTGACTTTGCCAGAGCAACGGCACAAAAGAGAAAGCAGCTATTAGACCTGAGACCACAGCTGAGAAGTCTGGGAGCTAGATATGGGCTCATATACCCGGCAACTATGCGGGTCACTTATAAAAATAAAACTTTGAATTTTGATACTGCAGATAAACTTAAGGAGTTTTTGGAGCAGTGTGAATCACCAATGGCTACTTAATAGAGACTTGGATGGAAGTATTTGTGTTCTTGGTTGAAATGTTTATTTTTGTTTGGAAATTTCTATGTTAAAGGAAGAAAAAAGAAAAAAAAAGAGTTAATAGGATTCTGAAGGCATGGCTGCAGTTGGATTTCAAATACATTCCACATTCTATCTTGTCATGAGGCAAATGGAATGTAGCCTGCAAGAGCATAAGAGATGCAATATTACAGACCTTTTAAAGGACAGAGGTTAATAAGATGGATTGTACTAACTTGCTGTTTGGACAGACAGACTGAGAAACGATAGAGGATTGTGCAAAACAGATTGAAGGAAATAAGTTCTAAATAGTATTGAGAAGATATAAACTACAAGCAAGAGGACATTAAATAGAATGGATCTGCAAGCAAGATGAGAGTTAGACTGTGACTTTGTAAGCCTTAAAATTTTCATTTGCATAAAAGGGGAAGTCAGCTGTGATATATGGAATAAGACATTGTAATGGAAATTCTCTAAATGCAGCAGAGGATTTTTTGAAGATGGTTCTGGTATATAGTTGGCCTGACCTTAAAATAAAAATGACAGAGCTACGATGGTCAAAAAAAAAAAAAAGGGTTTGTATATGTAGAATGTGAAGGATCTATGATTGGCACCACAAGTTTGAAATTGTGGTCATTGTAATATCTTTATGCAAAACAATTGGAAAGGAGATTTAGGGTGGATCAAAAGATGAGACTGAGAATGTATAAACAGTAGTGTGAGAGGATAGAATTTGATATGGATCTGCAAGCAAGAGGAGATTTGAAATGAGACTTTATGAGACATATAGCATCTTATTACAAGAAAAGGAAATTTGTTGTTATCCCAGGACAAGCAGGCAGCATATTCCCACACATGGGTGACGTCACCGACGGAGCCCCGCAGCGGACAGCCTCGAAAGCATCTTGCTTGAAGATCTCGAGCTTTCGATTGCTGCATCGCGCATGCGCGCGTGCCTTCCCGCCCAAACTAGGGGGCGCATCTCCTGAGAGGATCCTCAGTTCAACGTTTTCCGCGGAGCCGAGAAGACTTGTCGACTTGGTTCCCGTAGCGTTGTGCCTTCTCTTCACCGCGGCTGAGTACTTTTTATTGTTTTCGGTCGCTGTGTTCGTAATTCTATTTCTTATATTTCATTTATATAAAAAAAAAAAAAAAAAAAGATATATCTTTTTGTTTTTCTTTAGCGTCGGGTTAGAAGATTGAGGCCTAGGCCTCTCTTCTCCGTTCTCGACACGGACTTTGTCCTATCTATGTCCCGGCCTGTTACCGGGTTTAAAAGGTGTTATCAGTGTGGTAGAACTATTTCCATCACTGATCCACATAGTCGGTGTATGATCTGTCTTGGGTCGACTCATCGCCCCGAAGATTGTATTCGCTGCCTCACTCTTCAACCTCGTGCTTTTAAACGCCGCTGCGACAGATTTTTGGAGCTTTTTCCTCGTATGGAGCCTGAAAAAGCTGTGGCCTCGGTCGAGGCATCTGTAAAATCCTCGACTCCGGGTCCAACCTCGAGTACTAAAACCTCGACCTCGCCTCCTCGACAGGCCTCGGCCTCGAAGACCTCCGGGTCCTCGGCCTCGAAGGCCTCGACGATGTCCTCGAAGCCTGGATTGGGGGGTAAGTCTCCTGCTTCCTTTTCAGGTACCATCTCTAAGAAGCCGACAGAGTCTACCTCCATTCAGCCTGGGGCCCCAGGTTTGACTCCGTCTTCCAGACCTTCAAAACGTGCTTCCAAGTCCAGGGAATACTCTCGATCGAGGTCGCCCTCCTTGGAACGCACGAGACCTCCTGTGACTCCGAGTCCTTTGGTCTCCGTCCCCATGTTTGAGGATATGCTGAAGTCAATTCTGACTACGCAAATTTCCTCAATAGTGGCTCAGTTGGTACCGGTCTCGACTCTGTCTGCGCAACACCAGCCTGAGCATAAATCGGCACCCTCTCGGCGATCTCCTCGTCGCAGGTCTCGATCCAGGGTTTCCTCGTCAGACTCCTCGTCTGAACATGGAGCTAAACAAGCATTGCCTCGATCAAAGCACAGGTCTCGATCTTCGAAGCTTACCTCTACAAAGAGCTCGAAGCATTCTGATATTACTTCTAAAGCTCATACTACCATTGCCTCTTCAATATCGTCGAGGCATTCGAGGTCGAGGACACCACCTTCGAGGCATTTGTCTCGAGAAAAATCTCCTCTTACTAAACCTCGTACTCCACGCACTTCTCCGACTCGGAGCCTTAAGCGGAAACATTCAGCCACTCCTCCTCTGACAGGCAGTGGAACATCTTCCATCACTTTACATCTTGAATCTGAGCCTCTATCTCAGTATTCACGCGAGGCTTCTCCATCTTTTTCAGTGACACATCGTTCTCGTTCTCTTTCTCCTGAGGAAGCCTCGACCTCGAAGTCTGCTTCTTTTGCTAAATTTGTCTTCGACATGGGACAGGCTCTTAATATTGATTTACATTCTGATTCAAAATACACGCCTGAATACCTTGCGGATATGGAACTTTCTCATCCTCCTAAGGAGACTTTACGTCTACCCATGACACCGGTGCTGAAGCAGACGTTTCTACGTAACATGGAGACTCCTTATTCTGTGACAGCTATTCCATCGAAGCTGGAGTCTAGGTATCGTACTGTGCCATGTAAAGGGTTTGAGAAATCCCAACTTTCTCATCAATCCCTAGTGGTGGAATCTTCCCTGAAGAAGGCTCACCCATCTAAGGTGTCTGCAACAGTTCCACCAGGACGCGAAGGGCGTACTATGGACAAGTTTGGGCGCAGACTTTATCAAAATTCTATGATGACAAATAGAATTTTGAATTATAATTATGTCTTTACTTCATATTTTAATCATTTTTTGAAGCAGTTGTCATCTTTTTGCCCAGACTGGCCCAAAGAACGCCTTTCTGAATATAAAAACATTATTCAATCTCTGTCTCAGTTACGTCTATTCATGTTGCAAGCATCTTATGATGCTTTTGAGCTATCCTCCAGAGTCTCGGCATTTGCAGTGGCTATGAGACGTCTTGCATGGCTCAGGATTGTAGATATGGATCCCAACTTACAAGATCGTTTAGCAAACCTGCCGTGTCAAGGTTCTGAGCTCTTTGATGACTCTATTGAAGCAGCTACTAAAAGGCTTTCTGAGCATGAGCGTTCTTTCGCCTCTCTGATTCGTCCGAAACCAAAACCTTCTCTGACTAGAGCTTACAGACCTCCAGCTCGTCGTTACCCCATGAAGTCTACACCGGCTTTTTCTAGGCCTCCACCTAGACGGCCACAACAACAACGTCCTCAAAAGCCTCAGACACCTGCTCCAACCAAAACAGCTCCGTCTTTTTGACGGTCCAGTGATGAGCATTCCAACCTCTTTACATCCAAATTCCTCCCTACCAATCGGAGGTCGTCTTTCCCTTTTTTCATCTGTCTGGGAAACCATTACATCGGACCTTTGGGTCCTTACGATCATCCGAGAGGGATACTCTCTGCGCCTGCTTCAGGTGCCTCCAGATCACCCTCCAAGAGAGTGTCTTTCCAGTTCCTCGCAACTCCCTCTTCTTCTTCGGGAGGCTCGAGCTCTTCTTCACCTTCGAGCAGTGGAGGAAATTCCTCTTCACGAACGCAACCAGGGGTTTTATTCCAGATATTTCCTGGTTCCAAAGAAGACGGGGGATTTGCGACCCATTCTGGATCTACGAGCTCTCAACAAATTTCTAGTCAAAGAAAAATTTTGCATGCTTTCTCTCCCGATCCTGTACTCCCTCATGGATCAAGGGGATTGGATGTGCTCACTGGATCTCAAAGAGGCTTATACTCACATTCCTATTCATCCAAATTTTCGCAAATATCTCAGGTTCAAGGTGGGGAACCTTCACCTTCAATACAAGGTTCTTCCATTTGGCCTAGCAACCTCTCCTCGGGTCTTCACCAAGTGTCTGGTTGTGGTAGCCGCGGCTCTTCGAGCCCAGGGATTGCAAGTTTTTCCTTACCTCGACGATTGGCTTATAAAAGCCCCTTCTATTTCAGGGGTTACGCAAGCGACCCTTCAGACTATTTCTTTTCTTCAAAGTCTGGGGTTTCATATCAACTTCCCAAAATCTCAGTTAGTTCCAACTCAATCGATTCAATTTATTGGGGCGGTGTTGGATTCCATCCGCATGAGAGCTTTTCTTCCTCTCAATCGACAGAATACTCTCTTAAACCTTTGTCATCATGTAACTTCCCTATCAACTATCAGAGCGCGTCAAATGATGGTCCTTCTCGGTCACATGGCATCTACAGTACATGTGACTCCTTTAGCAAGACTGCATCTTCGCATCCCTCAGTGGACTCTGGCATCCCAATGGCAGCAAGCTCTAGATCCACCTTCTCGCCATATAACGGTGACGCCTTCTTTAAAGAAGTCTCTCCGCTGGTGGATGCTCTCTTCAAATCTTTCCAGAGGTTTGCTGTTTCACCATCTTCCTCATCAGAAAGTTCTCACAACAGACTCGTCCGAGTACGCATGGGGAGCCCACGTAGATGGTCTCCGTACGCAAGGATTATGGACGGCCACAGATCGTCGATGTCATATCAATCTGTTGGAACTCAGAGCGATATTTCTGGCTCTCAAAGCTTTTCTTCACATCCTTCACGACCAAGTAGTCCTTGTTCGAACGGACAATCAAGTAGCAATGTATTATGTCAACAAACAGGGGGGAACGGGTTCCCATCCTCTGTGTCAGGAAGCTCTGCAGTTGTGGCATTGGGCGATTTCACACAACATCTTTCTTCGAGCCGTTTATATTCAGGGTATTCAGAATTGCCTTGCAGACAAATTGAGTCGTCTGCTTCAACCTCACGAATGGACGATCAACTCCTCCACACTTCGTCAAGTATTCAACCGATGGGGGACTCCTCGGGTGGATCTTTTTGCGTCACCCAACAACTTCAAACTTCCTCTGTTTTGTTCCCGCATCTTCTCCCCTCTTCGTCTCGAGGCGGATGCGTTTCTACTAGATTGGAGGAATCAGTTCCTTTACGCCTTTCCTCCTTTTCCTCTGATTCTCAAAACTCTTGTCAAGTTGAAGTCGGATCATGCCACAATGATTCTCATAGCCCCTCGGTGGCCCCGACAACATTGGTTCTCTCTTCTTCTGCAACTCAGCATCAAGGAACCTCTTCTTCTGCCAGTTTTTCCTTCTCTGCTCACTCAGAGTCAGGGATCCTTACTTCATCCAAACCTGCAGTCTCTTCATTTGACAGCATGGTTCCTTTCCACCTGATGGATTCTGCTGAATTTTCTCAGTCTGTTCAGGATGTTTTTCTGGCTTCCAGAAAACCGTCTACTCGTCAATGTTATAGTCAAAAGTGGACCAGATTTTCTTCTTGGTGTTCCACTCATAATCTTCAGCCAACTTCTTCTTCTTTGGCTTCTGTTTTGGATTATTTACTTCATCTATCCCAGTCGGGTCTCCAATCCACATCTATTAGAGTTCATCTTAGTGCAATTGCTGCTTTTCATCAGCCTTTAGAGGGGAAATCACTCTCGGCACATCCTCTAGTTTCTCGTTTTATGAAAGGTCTTTTTAATCTCCATCCACCGATCAAACCTCCTCCTGTGGTATGGGATCTTAATGTGGTCTTGGCTCAACTGATGAAACCTCCTTTTGAACCTATTGACTTGGCTCATTTTCGATATCTTACTTGGAAAACTGTTTTCTTGATTGCTCTCACTTCAGCTCGTCGAGTTAGTGAGTTGCAAGCTTTGGTCTCGGATCCACCTTTTACTGTTTTTCACCATGACAAGGTGGTACTCCGTACACATCCCAAATTTTTACCTAAGGTAGTGTCTGATTTTCATATCAATCAATCTATTGTTCTACCCGTATTTTTTCCTAAGCCACATTCTCACCCTGGTGAGGCGGCTTTGCATACTTTGGATTGTAAACGTACGTTGGCTTTCTATCTTCAACGTACTCAACCTCACAGAAGTTCTCCTCAACTTTTTATTTCTTTTGATCCAAATAGATTAGGTCATCCCGTTTCGAAGCGTACTATCTCCAACTGGTTGGCTGCGTGTATTTCTTTCTGTTATGCTCAGGCTGGTCTTCCTCTACAGAGTCGAGTAACGGGCCATAAAGTCAGGGCTATGGCGGCTTCGGTTGCTTTCCTCAGATCAACTCCTATTGAGGAAATTTGTAAAGCTGCCACTTGGTCCTCGGTTCACACTTTTACTTCTCATTATTGTCTGGATACTTTATCCAGGAGGGATGGCCATTTTGGCCAATCTGTGTTACAGAATCTTTTTTCTTAAATTGCCAACTTCCCTCCTCCCTTTTGATTTAGCTTGGAGGTCACCCATGTGTGGGAATATGCTGCCTGCTTGTCCTGGGATAAAGCACAGTTACTTACCGTAACAGGTGTTATCCAGGGACAGCAGGCAGATATTCCCACAACCCTCCCACCTCCCCTGGTTGGCTTCTTAGCTTGGTATCTGAACTGAGGATCCTCTCAGGAGATGCGCCCCCTAGTTTGGGCGGGAAGGCACGCGCGCATGCGCGATGCAGCAATCGAAAGCTCGAGATCTTCAAGCAAGATGCTTTCGAGGCTGTCCGCTGCGGGGCTCCGTCGGTGACGTCACCCATGTGTGGGAATATCTGCCTGCTGTCCCTGGATAACACCTGTTACGGTAAGTAACTGTGCTTTATGTATGGACTATAGTTTTAAAATTGCAAATCTATTAATGCAACAAGAGTCATAATATTGTTGTTTGGGATAAAAATTGGTCTGAACTTAATATAAATAATGGTGGATATACGAGGAGATTAAAAAAAAAAAAAAAAATTAATTAGAAGTTTTGGTAAAAGCGAAGGATGTAGGAAAGTTTGGATGTTATAATATAAAGCATATGATATAAGAGAATGTTGTGAATGGAGTGGAAATTAAAAGGGTAGCAAATATGCTAGTGTGGAAATGGATATGGAATGTTAGGAGGGTTATGTTAAAGGGATAAAAATTGTTGTTTTGGGGAATTTATTGACTTTTTGAATAGGAAAAGTTAGGAAAAAAGATTTCCATTATATATTTAATAATATTTAAAAGTGATATTTAACTTGAGGGAATGTGATGTAATCTGACATGAAAGATGGATGTGGTTTGGATGAATGTAATTTTAAAATTTGGTGTGATTATTTATGTATTTCAATAATATCTTAATGGAAATGAGTGAGTAGAGAAGGGAGGGTTCATGAGAGATGGGGGAAAGGAAAGGAAAAAAAAAAAAAAAGAGGTAATCCTTGATAAAGAAGTCTTGTGTGATAAAATGATATTCATTTTAATATGATAATGATCTGGCTAATGGTTTTAAAATTATAAATATAGCTTGTGGGGAGTTTATCTATTGCCTAGTCAAGGTGTTCGTTTCAAAGTTGGCAAGTAATTTAAGGGAGGGATGGGAGGGGGAGGGGATTAAGAATATGGGAAGGGGTATAGGGGAGGGGATGGGTTCTAATAATAATTTTAAAAAGGGGAAAAGAGGTTATAATATTGATGTGAAGAATATTATTGATTATTGTTTTGATTTGATATAATGACTTTAAAAATTTTTTCAATAAATGTTAATGGTCTCAACCACCCGATAAAAAGGAAAAAAGTATTGCTATATTTAAAAAAACAAAATGCGGATGTCTATTTCATACAGGAGACTCACCTTAATGGAGATGAATCAAAAAAGCTAATTGGTAATTGGGTGAGAGATTGCTTTTTTGCACCGGCGGTGGGGAAAAAAGCTGGGGTAGCAATTTTAATAAATAAAAAATGTTCAGCAGGATTTAATATGGTGAAAGCAGATAAATTAGGAAGATGGGTGCATGTGAACATGAGTATGGGCAATAATACTATGGCGCTATTTAATGTGTACGTACCTAATTCGAATCAAATTGAATATTTTAAAACTCTACAACCAATAATTTTACCACTGGCTGCTAATAATTTGATAGTAGCAGGAGATTTTAATGCTGTTGTGGACCCTTTATTGGATAAAAAACCTAGTAAAATTTTAAAATCTTTAGGGTTGGATAATTTTATAAATTCTTGCAATTTAAAAGATATATGGAGAATTCTTCATTTTAATGATCGAGATTTTTCGTTTTATTCACATGTTCATAAATCTTTTTCTAGAATTGATTATATTCTTGTTTCTGATGGGCTAATACAAGATGTTACACAAGCCTCTATAGAACCAATAATTTTATCAGATCATGGAGGAGTGTGGATTTCTTTAAATTTTAATGACCCGGATAATGGTAGGCCTGTATGGAGATTTAATAATGCATTGCTTGCATATCCAAAATTTTGTGAAGAATTTCAATTAAAAATGGATGAATATTTTCAAAATAATATTACAGAGGAAATATCTACAGAAATAATATGGGATGCTTTTAAAGCAACGATGAGAGGGCAAATTATATCATTTTCAGCTTATTCTAAAAAACAATTAAATAAGCAATTTACGGAACTGGAACACGAAATAAAAGATTTAGAATTAAAATTGATTAATAAGTGGGAGAATTCTACGTTGCAAACTTTATTAAAAGCAAAATATAAATATAATGAGATTTCTTCTAATTTGGCTAAAAAAAATATTATGTGTCAGCAAGCTTTGTATTATGGTAGTTCAAATAAGGCGGGAAGATTATTGGCTAATTATCTTAAAGTGAAAAAAAGAAAGATGAAATTGAATGCAATAAAAGATGAAAAAGGTGAAACTCATTTTCAGATTGGTCCTATTTTAAAACAGTTTTTAAATTATTATAAAAACCTGTATTCTTCTGAGTCTTATTTAAATAAAGAAAAAGATGGTATAGTGTTTTTAAATAATATTGAAGGTCCGAAGATTCCTGATCATATAAAGAGAAGTTTGGAAAATCCAATATCTTTACAAGAATTACAAACAGCATTGAAATATCTTAGAGTAGGGACCGCTCCAGGTGGTGATGGTTTTACGGTAGAGTTTTATAAAGCATTTCAAAATACTCTTTTACCTCATTTATTAAATTTATATCAGAATCAACTAAAGAAAGGTTGTATATCAGGCACTATGGCAGAATCATTAACTATTGTTTTGCCGAAGCCAAATAAAGATCCCATGTTGGTTTCAAATTACAGGCCTATTTCATTGATAAATGTAGATGGTAAATTATTAGCCAAACTTTTGGCTACACGTTTGGCAAAAGCTCTTCCTCACATAGTTGGTATGCATCAAACAGGGTTTGTTGCTCAGAGACACTCTTCTAATAACACCAGATTGGCATTGCAAATGTTATATTTAACAAAAGAAATTGGAGATCCGGCTTTTTCTGTGTCTCTAGATGCAGAGAAAGCTTTTGATCGTGTGGAATGGACATTTATGTATCAGGCCATGGAGTGGTTTGGTATTGGTTCGGGATTTATACAAATGATTAAAACTCTGTATAGCTCTCCTGTTGCTAGATTATATATCAATAATAATTTTTCTGATTGTTTTAAATTGCAAAGGGGAGTTAGACAGGGATGTCCTTTGTCTCCTTTACTTTTTGATATAGTGCTTGAACCCTTATTATTAGCTATTCAACAAGAGGAGGAGATACAGGGTATACCGCATAAAGATAAAGAATATAAAGTTTCTGCATATGCGGATGATATATTACTTCATTTGAGGAATCCGGAAACAACCATTCCAAATTTATTGGTTTTGATTGAAAGATTTGGAAAGTTTTCAGGATATAAAATAAATTGGACTAAATCAGAAGTTCTTCCTTTAAATGTGCATTGCACAAAAGGATTATTTGACTCATTACCTTTTATTTGGAAAGAAGAAGGAATAAAATACTTAAGTATATGGATAAAAAACACGCTTGATGAGACAATTATAATGAATGAAAAAAGTTTATTGCAAAAAGTAACAGAGTTATGTGAGCAATGGAATCCTTTACATTTATCTTGGTGGGGAAGAGTTCAAACTGTCAAAATGATGATATTGCCTGTGGTTTGTTATCAAATGGGAATGATACCAGTTTTTTTTCAGGGGTCTTTTTACAAAAAGTTAAATAATATTCTTAGTAAATTTATTTGGCTGGGTAAAGCTGTAAGAATTGCTCTAGTGACTTTACAAAAACCAATTGAGGAGGGAGGGGTAAATTTTCCAAATTTTTATAGGTTTCATCAATCCTATATATTGCGCCAAGGTATGTATTGGGTCCTCCCAGAACTCATGGAGAAGCTTCCAGATTGGTTATGGTTGGAGTGGCAGCTCATGTCTCCTATCAGGCTTCGTCATCTGCTTAGCATTAAAATGCCTAGAATAAGGAAAACTAATAGGATATTAATGGACACATGGACAACATTAAAGTATGTAAACAACTTAACTCCTATTACTATTCAAAAATCTACTTGTCAAAATATATGGCTGAACTCCAAGATACAAATAGGCGGTTTTATGATTGTCTGGAAGGATTGGATTGAAGCAGGAATACGTACTTTAGATGATGTTATTAATGATGGTAAGCTGCTGGAGTTTTCACAATTGCAACATAAATTTGGACTTAATAAAAAACAAAGTTATAAGTGGTTGCAATTGAAGCAGGCTATTCAGGCAGGGTTCCCTGAATGGAAGTCTTTAAATACTCATTTTACTCTAGAATTCTTATGCTTCCAGGCAGATTTTATGGGTCACCAGGCCGCACAGTGGTATAAAACATTATCTGGATATTTAAATAAAAAACCAAGGACTGTACTTAGAGATATTTGGAGCATTGAGATTAAGCATCAAATTAATGCATCTCAATGGCCACGTATTTGGTCTTGGAGGATAAGATGTACAATGTCTGCGTCTATGAGGCAAACATGGTTTTTCCTGTTGCATAGAGCACTCTGGACCCCTGTTCGCTTACAAAAATTGGATTGCTCTAAGTCTAATAGATGTTGGCATTGTCATCTTGAGGCTGGAACTCTAGATCATTTATTATTTTATTGTCCTTTTATTAATAATTTTTGGAAATTGATCTGGGGTCAAATAAATTGTATGTTAGAGAATCCTGTGGCCCTATCATATGACACAGTTTTGTTTGGAATGTCTATGAGGGCCAAAAGTCAAATTTCATCAAATAATAACAAACTGTTAATGATTTTAACAGGAGTTGCCATCCAACATATAACACATAACTGGAAAGACTATAGAGGATTGAATTATTGTTTCTGGTGGAGTTCGGTTTGTCAGGTGTATGAAATGGAAAAAACATTGGCAATCAAGAGAGGTTATTATAAGAAATTTAAAGAGGTGTGGAGACCATTAATTGAGTATTATAATAAATAAATAATTATATTTATCCCCATTAAATATATGTAGGGGGGAGGAGGGATGGGTGGGTTTTATGACATTATGAGGGGTAATATATGGAAAGGGAGGGAGGGGAGATAGTTTATGGTATAAAATGAATGTAGAGTTTCAAGTGAAGAATGTATAGTATGACTTGAATTATTGTACACTTGTTTGCATAATGTAAAAACGAATAAAGATATTTAAAAAAAAAAAAGGTGGCAAAGATTGCATTGGGTGCTTCTTATCTTTCAGATGCCATGTATGATTTCTTGCGAGCTTATGCCAAGTTGTTGGCGTTTGCAGTGGCAGCTCACTGTACCTTGTGGCTTTGCACTTGGTTGGCGGATTCGGCATCCAAAGTTAAGTTGACAAAAGTTTCCTTTTAAAGGATCTTTCTTGTTTGGTGAGGACCTGGACAAGTTGATTCAGACTCCCACTAATTCTAAAGTGCCTCGTTTGCCTGAGGATAGATCTAGGCTGCTGGCTCGAGGTGGGGCTGCTCACGGGCGTGATTTCCATTGCTTCTGCCCTGGTCAAGGGACTGCCTCTTTTCAGTCTCCTGGGCTCTCTAGAGGCAGGTTCTTCCAGTGCATGCAGTCCTTTTGTGGAGCTCGCTGGGGTGCAGGTAGCACCCCCGCCGGGTCTCCTGCCGCACGTCTTGGTTCCGGTGGGCGCCCGGCTGAGTGATTTTTATCCAAAGTGGGCAGACATCACGTCTGATAAGTGGGTTATGGAGGTGATTCAGGACGGTTATGCTCTGGAGTTTGCACGTTCCTTGCTAGACCGTTTTCTCGCTTCTCCCTTGCAGTGGCATGGAAGCAGCAGGCCTTTCACCAGACCCTTCAAAGATTGCTAGATCTCCACACGGTGGTTCCAATTCCCACGCAGGAGTGGGGCACAGGTTGGTACTCGATTTACTTTGTAGTGCCAAAGAAAGAAGGAACCTTTCGGCCCATCCTGGATTTGAAGGGGTCAATAGGGCTCTTAACGTGCCGTCCTTCCACATGGAAACTCAGCGGTCTGTGATTCTGGCGGTTCAGCTGTGGGAATTTCTGACTTCTCTAGATCTTACCGAGGCCTACTTGCACATTCCAATGTGCCTACTTACACATTTCGAAGCCTCCCATCATCACTTCCTGTGCTTTGCGATCTTGGGGCAACATTATCAATTCTGTGCTCTTCCGTTTGATCTGGCCATGGCTCTGCGGACGTTCACCAGGTGATGGTGGTCGTTGCAGCGGCGTTGGCAAAAAGAGTGCATTCTGGTTCATCCCTACCTGGATGACTAGTTGATTTGAGTGAAGTCATTACAGGAGAGCACCCAGGTCACGGCTCGGGTGGTGAAGTTTCTGCAGTTGCTGGGCTGGGTAGTCAACCTTGCCAAGAGCCGACTGTCTCCCTCTCAGCGCCTGGAGTAGCTAGGAGTGCTGTTCGACACCTCCTTGGGGAAGGTCTTCCTTCCGGAGGCCCGGGTAAGCAAATTACAATTTTAGATTTGCCTGCTTGTGGCGTCCCGGTGTCCTCGGGCGCAGGATTTCCTCCAAGTTTTGGGGTCGATGACATAGAAACATAGAACATGACAGCAGAAAAGGGCCACGGCCCATCTAGACTGCCCACACTAATGGCCCCCTAACTACCTCCATGAAGAGATCCCACATGCCAATCCCATCTTTTCTTAAAATCTGGCACGCTGCTTGCCTCAATTACCTGTTGTGGAAGATTAGTCCAGCGATCAACCACCCTTTCGGTGAATAAATATTTTCTGGTGTCGCCATGAAATTTCCCACCCCTGATTTTCAACGGATGCACTCTTGTTGCCGTGTATCCTTTAAGGAAAAAGAGATCCTCTTCCACCTCGATACGGCCTGTGACATATTTGAACGTCTCCCCTCTCTCTGCGTTCCTCGAGTGAGTATAGCTGCAACTTACCCAGTCGGCTTACCTCGATGTCGTGAGGTGGTCATGGGCCCACATGCATCCTCCAGTATACTCTTCTTCGGAGGTGGTCGCCTCAGAGGCACAGTCTGGATCACCCTGTTCCGCTTCCGGGCTTAGCTCGGGGCAGTCTTTGTTGATGGCTCCAGACCCCCCATCTTGTAATAGGGATGAATCTGAATCAGCCGCAGTGGACGGTTCTGCTCATGGATGCCAGTCTTCTCGGTTGGGGAGCTCAGTGTCTAGGTCACTCAGCTCAGGGCACCTGGTCCATGGAGGAGGCTTCTTGGCTGATCATTGTCTTGGAGACCAGAGCCATCCATCTGGCGTTGCTAGCCTTCCAGCCCTTTCTGATGGGGAAGTCAGTCAGGGTTCTGTCGGACAATGACACGGCGGTGGCCTATGTCAATCAGGAGGGCACCAGGAGCACTTTGGTGGCACAGGAGGCGGCTCTGCTCAAGGTCTGGGCAGAGTCGCACCTTCAAGAAATATCAGCATCTCACATAGCCGGAGTGGAGAATGTTCAATTGGACTTCCTAAGTGCGAGATCCTGGATAGTGGTGTCTAAGCCCAGTGTCCTTTCAGTTGCTAGTGTAGTCTTGGGGTCAGCCCCTAATGGACCTGATGGCCACAAGTGTCAACGCCAAAACACCTCGCTTCTTCAATCGTCGCAGAGATGGTCAGGCCGAGGGCCTGGATGCTCCGGTTCAACCATGGCCAACGGAGGGCTGTTGTATGTGTTCCCTCCGTGGCCATCAGTGGGCAGAATTCTTCTCTGCGTAATTCGCCATCCGGGCCTGGTGGTTCTGGTGGCTCCATATTGGCCTCGACCGTGGTATGCGGATCTGGTGAGGCATCTGGTGACGGATCCTCTTCCACTGCCTCTCTTAGACGACCTTCTGACTCAGGGTCCCATTCCAATGTTCGATCCGGGTCCCTTCTGTCTTATGGCTTGGTTTTTGAAAGGGGTTGCCTAGATAAGAAGGGGTATTCAGATAAAGTGATCTCAGTTCTCTTGGGGTCCGTAGGCTTTCCACCTTTCAGGCTTATGTGAGGGTTTGGCGTCAATTTGAGGAGTAGGGTGCTGCGCATGGAGTGGTCTCTTTTCGCGCTTCCCTGCCTAACATCCTAGAATTTTTGCAGGAAGGCCTGGACAGGAACCTGGCTTCTCTCCAGGTTCAGCTTGCGGCTTTGTCAGCCTTTCGTGGGTTGTTGAAAGGTCAGCGTATGACTTGCCATTCCGGATTTGATTCGCTTCTTGCGGGCTGCCAAATTGCTCAAGCCTCCCGTATGACCCTCTGTTCCATCTTGAGATCTGAATCTGGTTCTGTCAGTTCTAGTGTGTCCTCCTTTTGAACCGTTGGGCGACTGTGCTCTTTGATGGACCTTACTCTTAAAGTGGTCTTCTTGGTGGCCATTACTTCAGCTAGGTGTGTTTCTGAGATGCAGGCTTTCTGTTGTAAGGCTCCGTTCTTGCAGTTTTCTAGGGAACAGGTTGTCGTGAGGCCTGTTCCTTCCTTTCTGCCAAAGGTAGTTTCTCATTTTCATGTCAATCAGGCAGTGGTCCTCCTGGTGTTGGGTAGCCGGGAGGGCTCTTCCGAGCAGAGACAATTGCACTAGTTAGATGTCAGTCGGGTCCTTTGCTCTTATGTGTAGAGGACTCAGGTGATCAGGAAATCAGATCATCTCTTTGTCCTTCTCGCGGGTCCTCGTAAAGGGGATGGCGCTTCTAAGGCTACTATTGTACACTGGATCAAGGAAACTATTGCTTCCGCTTATCTTCTGAAGAAGAAGCCTGTTCCAGAATTTCTCAAGGCGCATTCCACTAGGGGTCAGGCAGCTTCTTGTGCTGAGTCTTCTCTAGTGCCTCCAGTGGATATTTGCAAGGCTGCAGTTTGGCTTTCTCTGCATTCCTTTGTAAGACACTACCGTGTGGATGTTCAAACGTGTTGGGACACGGTATTCGGTGAACGTGTTCTGGTGTCGCCCCTTTGGGGGTCCCACCCTTAATGGGTACTGCCTTGGTACCTCCCATTCGTAAGGACTATATCAGGCGATACAGAAGGAGAAATTAGGTTCTTACCTGCTAATTTTCTTTCTGTTAGCCTATAGACTGGTATAGTCCCCCACCCTATCTGTCTTTGTGCGGTATTTGCGGGTTTTTGTTTTGATCACGTGCATATTTTGGTTTTTTTCTGCGGTTTCTAGTATTTTTCTAGGGCCGGGGAGAAGTAAGAACAGCGGCTATGGCTCAGCTGACATAGCTGGTGAGCTGTGGGGATGTTTTCTATACCAGGATTCAGTTCTACACGTTCCAGCAGTAGTTTACCAGTGTTTTTGTTTTTATACTCCTGTTCGGAGTGTATTATACTGTTTTCAGTTGAAGTCTTTCCTAGATTCTGCTTGGCTATTCTTCAGACTGGATTAGATTGTAAGAGGGGAAGCTATCCTGATATACAAGTTTGTTTCCAGTCTCCAACTGCTGGTAGCAGTGAGGTATATAACCCATTTGTAAAGACTATACCAGTCTACAGGTTAATAGAAAGAAAATTAGCAGGTAAGAACCTAATTTCTCCTTTTCTCCCAGAACTATATGGGGTATTGGGAAAGGATAGGAGGGCCAAAAACCAGAAGAGACAGGAAAAATGGAAGGAAGTGATTCCTAGGGCACAAGTAGAAACTCTAGGGGAAGAAGCTACTCAGAACTTTGGAAAATTCTCTCAGAGCAGAGGGGAGATCCATATCTCCAGTCCACTGGGAAAAAGCCCAAGAGCTTAGGCCCACAAAAGAGGAGATCCAATACCCTATTTATAGGATAAGTAAGGACTTCTTATACAGGGTCATAGAGGATATGAGTTTGGGTGAAATGGAGCAGTTGATGGTCCCGCAACTGTGTAGAATCCAATACTGAGCCGTGCAAGAGAGTGGAGTCGGTCATTGGGAGTGGGCACTCAGGAGAACGATGTTGGTAATCGAGGGATGGTGTGCACGCAGGAGAGCATCTGTCGTCAAGAGGTAGTGGGCATGTAGAAGAGCGGTGTCATTTTAAAGAGTGTATAGAAGTGCCAGCTACTGGGTTGACTCGAATATAAACAGAGACCCTCATTTTGGGGCATTTACATTTGTGTATAGAAGAATGTTGTTAATGTGTGCTTCACTTCTGGTTTGCCTGGGCATGTGCACAAAAGCTGTGCTTGCCACAAAACTCTTCTGTGCATGCACTGGGCATGTTCCTTCTCCTTCACTTTCCAATGCTGAATGCTAACAGTGTGCATATAATTTGTATGCTATTGATGATGAACACTGGGATTTTTTTCTTTTTCCAAACTGTTCTGCAGTATTTTCCAGTGCTGTTCCCTACAGTGTTAAGAGTTCTGAGCATCTCCCTGTCAGTATGGAGTTACGGTGCCATGTAATACCATGTTTCCCTGAAAATAAGACAGTGTCTTGTATTAATTTTGGGTTCAAAAAAGCATTAGGGCTTATTTTGGGGGGGATGTCTTATATTTTTTTTTTTCATGTACAACAATCATTTCTTCCTTCCTCTTGTCCACTTCAATTCTTTCTCTTTCATTTCCCCTCCCCCATGTGCACCATTTTTCTATCCCTCCCTCCCATCCCCCTGTGCAGCAGAACCCCACCGACCTTCCCACCTTGAGACTAACATACTGTACCTCCAAGGTCTCCAAAAACAGTCATCAGTGATGCAGCAGAGGGAAGGTCCCCGATGAGGAAGGCTGTGAAGCAGCCCTTTCAGAGTGCTGCTGCCGCCGCTGCTTTAGGAGGCCTCGGAGTGGAGGTATGTCAGTTCTCACCCGGGGTGGGGGTTGCTGAATCGACGGGTCCAATTTTTTTCAGTGAATTGGGCAGGGATGGAGTCGGGGACATTCAGGGGTGGGGGGTGTTCTTCTGGGGTCAGTCTTAACTAGGGCTTATTTTGTGGGTAGGTCTTTTATAAGGAGCATCTTTTTTGGGGGGGAAATATTTATTAATTTTCCAAACTACAACTGTGCAAAACAAAAATACAGATACATATAATAGTATAAGAAAAGCACATTGGTCTTACAAACATAAATGAGCAATAAATTTTACCCCTTCCTCCCACCTAATAATCAAGAAAAGAAATACATAGAATCAATCTGTCAATTTCTCAGTTCAAGATTTCAATGCAACCCCCCCCCACCCCGATGTGTATGTTTAAAGGTTTATAAAATACAAACAATTATCATTCCTTACAGGAGCATCTTTAAAAATCATGCTAGGGCTTATTTTCAGGATAGGTCTTATTTTTGGGGAAACAGGGTAGTGTGCTGGCTGATCGAAAGGATTTTATCCGAGAACAAACAGGCAGTTTATTCTTACATGTGGGTGATGTCATCTACGGAGTCAAGTATGGACAGCCAAAAAGTGTACTGTCACTTTAAGTCTTTTGAAGTCCACTCATTGTGCGCATTCGCCGGTGTCTTCCCGCCCAATGTCTTCTCACGGGACCATCAGTTCTCAGTTTTTGGTGGAGCTGAGAAACTGTTCTTTGGAGTTTCTTCAATCACGTAAATTTTTTTCATATTTTGTTCATATTTTCTTTGTTTTATTATTTTTCTTCAGTTCCAATGAGAAATTTTCAATATTTGACCAACTTTTTTTTTGGGGGGAGGGGCCTTTGGGCTCTCCTGATCCTGTTTTCAGGCCAAGAGTGTCTAGCCTTTTTCAGGTTGTGATCTACTCGACTTCCCCGACCATAGAGTCCTTTGATCTTGCATCAGCAGTCTTCCCCTCAATGTCAATCTCAGAGACCTGATATTGAGGGATATGATTCTGACTCATCTCCTCTTTCTTTTTCAGACTATCCAGAGCTTTCTGCAGAGGAGTCTTTAACGGTATGTCATCTGATCCACCTCCATGTAGGTCTCCTCCTGAAAGTCAAACAAATGGGAGAGCCTTTACCTATCAGCATAGTCGGAAACATAGCCCTAAGCAGAACTAATGGAGGCTCTAGACTAAAAATAATGACCTAAAGAGTGTGTAAAATTACCTCTACACAATTTGATGAAAGAGACTTTATTTAAAAACTGTGAAGCACCACTCTCAGTCCCAGTGGCTCCATGCAAGTTAGACACCCTTATACAAGGTTCAGTCTTGTTCTGGCTTCAACTGGCCACAGCTGCAACACTAATCTTTAGTAGTGAAGTCAGCACTTAAGAAGGCAAACAATTCTAGAACTTATCCAGCACTCCTCCTGGAAGAGAAGGCAGGACTCTGGATAAATTTGGGCTAGGGTATTTCAGTACACTATATTGACAAATAGAATCCTTAACTACAATTTCTAAATGACATTGTACATGAAATTTCTCATCCAAAAGATGTCCGTTTATGAGCATCATATACCTTCAGAACATCTAAACTCCTTCCGGCATCTTTCCAATGACCTTTTAGAGACCAGGAAATGTGTGGTCCACCTTTGATGCTTTTGACAGCACATCTTGAACATCTGCAGTGTCAGTTGCTATGTGTAAGCAGGCCTGGCTTAGAATCTCTGACCTAGATGCCAGTGTTCAAGATCATCTCTCAAAATTTATTCCCTACATGGGAGACTATCTTTTCAGAGATCATATAGAGGAGGCAACTCAGAAAATTAAAAAGCAAGCACGAAGTTTGTATGACTACTTTATCATCATCTAAGTCATCCCAATCTCAGCCATCTGGGAAATATTCCAACACTTTCAGATGCTCCTCCTATTATCCCAAACATAGATGCTATCAGCCTGCCACATCCTCTTGAGAACCTACTCAGGCATCCAAGACAGCAAAGGATTCAGAAGACTCGATCACAACCATAGTCCAAACAGCAACAGAGCCTAGCCAGTATTTTACAGATTCTTGCTCACTTTACCCTATGTGGGAGGTCAAATCATCCACTATTACCATCGCTGGTCCATAATAATATCAGACCACTGGGCCCTTCAAATATTGAGACCTGGATATGCTCTTCATTTACAAAAGAGTCCTCCAAACCATCCTCCAAGAGTTCTGTTTCAACTCCCATCAAAAGACCCTCCTTCACCAGGAGCTTTCAATGCCATAGAATAAGCTCTTTTATAGGAGAGGAGCTGAGGGTTCTACTGAAACAGACCGGAGGTCTCTGTCTAATTCTGGACTTCTGAGCTCTCGACAAATACTTAGTGGAGAAATTTCAAATGGTCTGTCTGGGAACCCTAGTACCACTCTTGGAGAAAGATGACTGCCTTTGCTCACTGGACCTCAAAGAAGAGGTATGCAGGCAGATTGATAGGCTTAAAAACTACAAATCCCTGGACTGGATGGTATCCATCCGAGGGTAATCAAGGAACTGAAAGGGGTTATAGTTGAACTGCTTCAACTAATAGCCAATCTTTCGATCAAATTGAGAAGGATTCCAGAAGACTAGAAAGTGGCGAATGTTACGCTGATCTTCAAGAAAGGATCTAGGGGAGATCCGGGAAACTGCAGACTGGTGAGTCTGACCTCGGTATCGGGAAAGATGGTAGACGCGCTGATAAAGGACTGCATCATTGATCACCTTGACGGACACGATCTGATGAAGACCAGCCAGCACGACTTCAGCAAAGAAAGATCTTACTTGACGAACTTGCTGCACTTCTTCGAGGGAGTAAACATATAGACAAGGGTGACCCGGTCGACATTGTATATCTGGATTTTCAGAAGGTGTTTGACAATGTTGTGCATGAACGACTACTTCGAAAAATTGCGAGCCATGAAATTGAGGGTGAAATACTCATGTGGATTAAAAACTGGTTGGCAGATATGAAACAGAGAGTGGGGGTAAATAGACAATAGTCAGACTGGAATAGCGTCACGAGTGGAGTGCCGAAGGGTTCGATGCTTGGACCCGTGCTCTTTAACATATTTATAAACGACCTAGAAATTGGAACGACGAACGAGATGATTAAATTTGCAGACGATACAAAGTTATTCAGAGTAGTGAGGATGCAGGAGGATTGCGAAGAACTGCAACGTGACATAAACTCGCTCGAGAAATGGGTCGTAACATGGCAAATGAAGTTTAACGTTGGTAAGTGTAAGGTGATGCATGTCGGTAACAAAAATCTTATACACTAATACAGGATGTCCAGGGCAGTACTTGGAGAGACCCCCCAGGAAAGAGACCTGGGAGTACTGGCAGCGGCGAAAAGGGCGAACAGAATGCTAGGAATGATTAAGAAGGGGATCACGAACAGATCGAAGAAGGTCATCATGCCGCTGTACCGGGCCATGGTGTGACCTTACCTGGAATACTACGTCCAGCACTGGTTGCTGTACTTAAAGAAGAACACGGTACTACTCAAAAGGGTCCAGAGAAGAGCGACTAAAATGGTTAAGGGGCTGGAAGAGTTGTCGTACAGTGAGAGATTAGAGAAACTGGGCCTCTTTTCCCTTGAAAAGAGGAGACTGAGAGGGGACATGATTGAAACATTCAAGATAATGAAGGGAATAGACTTAGTGGATAAAGACAGGTTGTTCACCCTCTCCAAGGTAGGGAGAATGAGAGGGCACTCTCTAAAGTTAAAAGGGGATAGATTCCGTATGAACGTAAGGAAGTTCTTCTTCACCCAGAAGGTGATGGAAAACTGGAACGCTTTTTCGGAGGCTGTTTATAGGGGAAAACACCCTCTAGGATTTCAAGACAAAGTTAGACAAGTTCCTCCTAAACCAGAACGTACGCAGGTAGGGCTGGACTCAGGGTCTTTGACATAAGGGCCGCCGCGGGAGCGGACTGCTGTGCACGATGGACCACTGATCTGACCAAGCAGCGGCAATTCTTATGTTCTTCCAATCCACAGGAAATACCTTTGTTTTCAAGTAGGAACACGCCACTTCCAATATAAGGTGTTTCCATTTGATCTAGCATCAGCACTAGAGAATGACACGGGGAAAAAATCTGTCCCCGTCACCGCCCCGTCCCCGTCCCACCATCCTCTGCACCGCCCCGTCACCGCCGTTCCCTTCACCGCCCCATCACCATCACCGCCATCCCTTTCACCGCCCCGTCACCACCACTGCCATCCCATTCACTGCCCCGTCACTGTCACCGCAGCATGCATAAAATCCTCAAACAGGTATGATTTTATATACTTATCTTTATTAACGTATTCCCATGGGTTACATACTGAACATGTGCTGGATTCCTCCATTCTTGCAGCACATATTCAGGAATAGGATTCAGTAACCCATGGGAATGGACACAGCACACTACTACACTAGTACTCAGATTAAAAAAAAAAAAGAACCAGCTCCCATCTCAGCCAGACTCCCGTCTCCAACTGGTCAAAGAATCCCCCCCACCCCTGCCGCTGCCGCCGCCGCCACCCTGGGCAGGCAAGTAGTAGGAAAGTGTGCACCTTACCTCTACTTGTAGCGCCGAAGTTTTCAATGAAATTTCAGCTCCTCCAAGTCTGAAGCAGTGACTCCTCTCCAATCCAGGCAGCGACTCCAAAAAAAATCCTGGGCTTGCCTCTCAGCTCCGAAATCCCCTGATTTCCAATCGCTACTGCAACCCATTAAATATCATGTGTGGCAGTAGCGATTGGTCCCCTTCTTGAGCAGGAAAGAACTGACTAATGAGGAGCCAGAATATTGAAGGGGGCGGAGTCAGGCAACGTGCAAGTCGGGTGGAGAGAGAGGAGTTGGAGGAGACCACATGGCCGACAAGCATGGCCGCCGGAAAAAAATCAGACACATGTCCCGAAGTGAACTGAACACACGGTGAATCGCAGTATGTAGAAGGGGATACATTTGCCTGCGGGGACAAATCTTTTCACCGTTTTTGCGGGCGGTGAAAACTTTTGTCCCTGTGTCTGCAGTGATTTGGCTATGGAGTCTCCATAGACCGCAGCCACGCCGCGGTTCCCCATGGGGATCGCTCCCCGTGTCATTCTCTAATCAGCACCCAGAGTATTCACAAAATGTTTAGTGGTAGTGGCTGTAACACTCCACTCTTGTGGCTTTCATGTGCTCCCTTATCTGGATGACTGGTTGATCAAGTCCCCGACACCTCAAGGAGCTCATCTAGCCATAGATTCAACTGTACGTCGTCTCGAACTTCTTGAATTTTGCAGTCAATTACAAGAAATCTCATTTACAACTCTAGAGTTCATTGGAGCATTTCTAGAAATAATTCAGGCTTATGCCTTCCTACCTCAACAGAGGCTCAATGCTCTGATAAAAATCTGCCAGAAAATCTTCAGACTTCAATGCGTCACTGCAAGCCAGATCAAGTTCAAGTTTATTTAAAATTTGTTATTCTGACCATCACAAGTATCTGGCTGTTTTACAATATTAAAAATGTATAAAACATTAAAAAAATGAACTAAAATAAGGTAGTTTGTAGCCTGGACAGTAACAAAGTTTGGGCATATTCGATACAAGATGAGGGGAGGGGGGGAGGGAGATTTGAATTACATAAAAAAAATAAAAAATAAGAGGAATGGAAGAGGGGGCGGAGAATACAGGAGGGAAGGGAAGTCGCTTCTTTAAAGCGGTTCTCTTGGGGGGGTTTCTTCCTTTGAGAGGATTCTTAACTGCAGTTTTAGTATGCATCTTTGAACAGAAATGTTTTGAGTTTGGGCTATATGTCATCTATAGTTCATGTAAATCCTTTTGCCTGTCTACATCTCAGGCAACTTCAGTGATGCAATGGTCTTGGCTTACTGGAAAGCTGTCCCAACAAATACAAGTAACCTCAGACCTTTGTCAGTCTCTTCAATGGTGGCTCTTACCAGCCATTCTCTCCAGAGGCCGCCTCTTCTATAATTTTCCTCATCAAAAACTATTAATGACAAGATACTTCCATGCTTGGATGGGGAGCCCACCTTAATGGCCTCCATACTCAGGACAGCTGGAGTCCTCACGAGAACTCTTCACATCAATCTCTTCGAGCTTTAAGCAATCCAAAATGCTCTATGCATGTTCCAGGATCGCCTTCTTAATCAAGTAGTAGTTATTTGAACGGGCAACCAGGTAGCAACGTACTATGTGTTAAAACAAGGAGGCACAAGGTCTCATTCTCTTTGCCAATAATGCATCTAGATTTGGACCTGGGTGGCTTCTCGCAACATTTTCCTGAAAGCAGTTTACCTAGCAGGAAAACAGATTGTCCTAGCCGACAAGTTGAGCAGACTCCCACAACCTCACAAGAGGCCACTCAACTCAGCTGTGTTATGTCAGAGTTTCAAGGTTTGAGGGACTCCAGAGGTGGATCTCTGCTTCTTCCCACAATCACGAGCTTCCAGACTCTACACACACAATCACCTGGACTCAGATGCTTTCCTTCTCAACTAGAGGGACAGGTTTCCCTCTTTTTTAAAAATTCTTTATCTTTTCAATAATCCAAAATACAAACTTTGAAAGGAACTAATCAAATATTGCCAATTTCCGTTGACCAAAATTACAAAGGAAAAATGTTATTACTTTTAGTCCACAATAGGGGGAAGGGGCAAGAAAAGAAAAAATCCATGGGAAATGGAAATACATAAATCAAATAACAGGAAATAAAGCAGATAATCCAAATTTCTAATCATTGGACACAAATTACAATGGTTCATCCTGGTTTGCTATCAAAATCCCTTTACCCTCTAAGAAAAACCGCAATTGAGCAAGATCAAAAATATATACCTGTTACCATGAAAAGAAATAAAAACATTTATAAGGAAATCTCAGTTGGTATTCTGCACCTAAAGAAATAACTGGTACAGGTTTCTCTATGCTTTCCATCAAATGCCTCTTCTCGGGAAGACTGTACTTAAACTTAGCAAAGAAAAGACCATCATGAACCTAGGTGGCCTCGACAACATGGTTTCCTCTCCTCCTACAGTTCAATGTACGGGAACCCATCACACTTCAAGTCTTTCCAACACTGCTAACACAGAACGAAGGCTCCCTTTTCCATCCCAATCTAAGTTTGTTAACTCTCACAGCGTCGTATCTCTCTACAAGATAGTAGGTTTGTTTCTGCTATCTATATTGGTGTCAGCCATCATAGAGGCATCTAGGAAACCCTCCTACTCAGCACTGCTATCATTTCAAGTGGGCTCATTTCACAATCGGGTGGCGTCTCAACTCACTACATCCGAACACCTGCCCACTACCATCAGTTCTTGACCATCTTCTACACCTCTGTAACTCTGGTGTTAAAACTACTTCAGTCAGAGTTCATCCGAATGCTACGAGTACTTTCCATATATTTCTCGATAAGAAGCCATTGTCGGTACATGCTCTGGTTTCCAGATTCATGAAAAAGCCTTTTTCATATTAAACCACCAATCGAGCCTTCTCCAGTTCCTTGGGATCTCAATGTTATACTTTCCACTCTCATGAAGGCTCCCTTTTGAACCACAGGTGTCTTCATCTCTTAAACATCTCACTTGGAAAGTAATATTTCTGATATCTATCACATCTGCTCGCTGAGTGTAGAGAATGACACGGTGACAGAATTCATCACTGTTTCTGTCCCTGCGAATAACCACAGGAAACAATCCTGTGTCATTCTTTAGTGTCTGTCTCAACCACAGTCCTTGAGGCTTGAGGTTCAGTGGTTGTACCCATTCATACTCTTGATTCTTCCCTCCTTAAAGAATGATAAGGAGATGGTTTTCCGTGGTTATCCGTGGGGGACAGGAATGGTGATAAGAACCTAAGAATAGCCTTACTGAGTGAGACCAATGGTCCATCAGGCCCAGTAGCCCGTTCTCATGGTGGCCAATCCAGGTTACTAGTACCTGGCCAAAACCCAAAGAGTAGCAACATCCCATGCTGCTGATTAGAAAATGACACAGTGGTTGTTACTCGCGGCTAGCCGCGGGTAACCCGCCAAAACGGTGAACAAAAAAAGGGTCACCGCAAGATCGGGGACAAGGCCATTCACCGCCCCGTGGAGTGGTGAATGGTTAGCACGCGCGGTGAACGAGCGTTCGATCTGGCAGCCCCCTCTCTCCTGCTGGCCATGCATCTCCTTCCCTCCTTTTCCCTTACCTTCTCTTGTTGAAACTGGAGATTTCTATAAGGCTTCAAGCACTTGTGTCTGATCTACCTTATACAACATTCTACCGCAATAGAGTGGTTCTTCACATTCATCCCAAATTCCTTTTGAAAATTGCCTCCAAATTTCATTTCAATCAGTCTATAGTGCTTCCTGTCTTCTTTCCAAGACAACATTCTCACCCTGGTGAAGCTGCATTCCACACTTTGGACTGTAAATGTGCTTTGGCTTGCTTTGGACTGGACCAAGCCACACAAAACTTATACTCAGCTGTTCCTGTCATTTGATCCCAATAGACTTTGAGCTCCTGTCACAAAGAGAACAATTTCTATATGGCTAGTAGACACTATCTGCTTCAGCTATGCTCTGGCTGGACTGACGCTTGAAGGCCATGTCGCCACTCATAAGATTTTGCAAAGGCAACTTCAGTAGCTCATCTACATTCCACTCCCATTGAGGACATCTGTAAAGCAGCCACCTGGTCTTCAATTTGTATATTCACATCCTACTATTGTTTGGAGAATCATTCCAGACAGGATAGTCAGTTCGGCCAAGCAGTTCTACAAAATTTATTCTCTACTTGGATGCTAACTTCCTCCAACCCTTTTGGTATCGCCAGGCTCATGGTAGTTATTAATAACCCTCTTCTCAGAGGCATGAGCCTGGCAGCTAGGGAGTCCCACATGTGATAATATACTTCCTGTTTGTCTTCGGATAAAGCATAGTTGGTTGTTTCAAGTTTCAAGTTTATTAGGTTTCTTGATTAATCGCTTAATCATACTTCTAAGCGATGTACAGTTTAAAAGTTGTGGCAGGTGTTTTCCAAGGACAGCAGACAGATATTCTCACAGCCTTCCCTCCTCCCATAGTTGACTTTTTAGCTTTATTACTGAACTGTTGGTCCTGCATCTGACGAATGGGAAGGCACCGGTGCATGCATGGTAGGGTGGTCTTCAAAAGACTTGGTACACTTTCTGACTGTCCGTACCGGGCTCAGTGGATGGCATCATCCACATGTGAGAATTTATGCCTGATGTTCTCGTATAGCACCTGCTATAGGTGAGTAACTATGCTATTTTGCCTTTTGTACACTAGGTTAATTGAAGGAGCTTGTATGTATAGTAGTGTGGGAGGACACTATGCTCTCATTTTCAGTGTGGGAGCCGAATGTATGTATTTACCCTGGTAGAGATGTTTCTAATTTTGAGTATGTATAGGTTGATGGGCTTTAATCTGTACAGTAACTGAATACTCTTAAGACTTGTCTTGTTTAATACTTCTTATAAAGGGGAGACAATACATGAAACATGTTATTGCCAGACAGTCTTGAGAATTGTAGCCCATATCTAGTATGAGATGGGGGTACTAAAACCTAAGGTGGAGGCAGTCCAGTTTACTCTGCTGTATCTGTCTTAACTTGCTTTATCTTAAATGTATTTTTAAAGCTAGTAAGATTTGAATCTTTTCTTTCTGTCTCTAGGTGAGTCTTGCTGGCTTTGCAATCACTCCTCCTGTCTCCTTTCGGCTGAAGTCTGGTTCCGGTCCTGTGCACATTAGTGGTCATCACTTCATTAGTAAGCCACCAGTACAGTTGTGGCTTTTGAGGCCACATGGGATTCTGTCCTCCCAGCTTAAGAACATAAGAATAGCTTTACTGGGTCAAACCAATGGTCCATCAAGCCCAGTAGCCTGTTCTCATGGTAGCCAATCCAAGTCACTAGTACCTGGCCAAAACCCAGGGTCTCTTTATGGGCATTTGGATAGCTGGCTGCAAATCTGGTTTCTTCCCTCTGTGATAATAAGAAACTAGAAATTGTCAACATTGTTATTGATAGAGGCTAAAAGTGCTATACTGTTGGCATATCTGCCATTGACAGTTCTTTCTTCCCAATTGCAGTTTTCCCTTTCTGCATTTTTTTAAAACTCTGCAGCTTAATGAATTTGGGACATACTGTAGTCCCTGCCACTTGTGGGTACAGGCTGCAGACTAATCACTCTCCTGCCCTCTGCATCTCTCTCCAGGTCAAGAAAATTCTGAAGAGGAAGAAGAGGAGAATAACACCTCTCCAATCAAGAAGCCTTCCAAGCATCAAACTTCCCAGGGAATACTGCTTCCTTCTCCAGTACTGTATCTCTTTACCTTGAAGGCACCTTCTTGGTATTGTTTAGACTTACTTTTTTCTTCCAGGGCATGGTGTATTTCTTTGATTTTGCTTTTAGGCTTATTACTCATCTTTGCCAAAACCAAGTTTGAGTTGTGTTAGATATTCATATATGCTAGTAAAATCCCACACACACATATGGGCGATGTCTCTTATGGAATCTGTTATGCAGGAAATAGTATACCAGCAACTTTTCTAGAAACCTTTTGAGTAGATTTACTGTGCTTGTGTGGTTCTCCTCAGCCTGAATGTCTTCATAGAGCTGATAGGAACTGTTTCTGTCATGGTCGCCTAAGTTCCTGTGTTTTTTTTTGTCGTCCCCACCCGCCTCCTTTCTTCACTCTGTAAGTCTCTAAGTCCTGTCATTGTCTTGTGCTCTTCTCACAAGTAACTGATAGTTCCTTAGATTTATCAGTATTTTTCCAAGTTTATTTTTTCACAGCTCAGTGTGGGCTGCCTATAGGTCTCAATTGTCACCATTGAGTCGTTTAATTTTGCTGCAGCCATGTTTCTGGATGAAATGTCTCAAAATACCTCCAGTGACTTAAAAAAAAAGTGTCCCGGTGCAACAGGACCATATCCATTATAGATATCTATTCATGGTTCCTGCAGTACATAGTATCTGGTCATGATCCTTCTATTTATATTCTGTGTTTTCAGATGTCAGAGAGATATTTAGACATTTGTTCCATTTGCCAGCTTGGAATGACAGTGTTCTATCGAGGAATCTCTTGTAGATACAGCCCTTCAGGGAGGGGAAGGCAAACAGATAGGTATTACGTGTGCGGGAGGTGCCTGGAAATACAAAATGGTGCGACAGGTAGATTGAGGATGAACCAGTTATGATTTTGAAGCAAAGGCAGGAAAACTTGAAGATGACCCTTGCCTCCATTGGTAACCAGTGAAATTTTCTGTAGAACGGGCTTACATGATCTAGAGGTCCTGGATCCACTATCAGGTAGGGTCTTAGGGTGACGGTCCACTACAGAATTCATGAGGTCATTCAGTCCCTTGCCAAACAGTAACTGCCCCTTAAAGGGAAGTCTAGCCAAAGTAGCCTTGGAAGTGTAATCACCAGTGTATTATATGATCCAGAGCATCTTGCAGGCAGAAATGGAGTATGCTGACGCTGTTGCCAAAACCCGCATAAAGTCATACAATGCATCGGCAACATAATCTGATCCAGCCAAAGGAAGTTGAGGAGAAGGATCCACAGCTTCACTGTCCACATAGCGGTACATCATATCCTTAAGCACCACACCACCTTCACTGGGTAGAGAGGTGTGCTTAGTCACCTGTCATCTGCGCAACCAAAGAATCCAACCTAGGCTGACCCAGAAGCTGCTGGCACTCCTGTGCCAGAGGATACAAGCAAGACATGGCTCTTTCTATCTTAACAGCACCTTCTGGAGAGTCATACTGCTCTGAGTTGAGATTGCTCATATTAGTGTGCCAGGGAAAGGTTGCAGACTGCAAACACACACCACAAAGCCAGGAGGAAGAAGTGGACGGAGCTGGCTGAGTTACTAAATTCAACTCCTACAAAAACTCTGAAAAAGATCCGTCAAAGCCGAAGACTTAAATAAATGCAGAACTGTGGGATCATCCCCAAGTTACAAACCAGAGGGATCCGCAGATCCACCACACAGGACCTGGATTCTTGCCTCAGGAAGTGCGCCTGTAAATAGTGTTAGCAAGCTGGTTGTCATCATAAGGATCTTCCAGATCATGATTAGGCAGCACAAGAACAGCAGCTGACTGAGCCAAGGATATGCCCATAGAAGCACCCCCACTGAGAGACGCATTGGAGGTGGAGTAGGGCAGTGCAAGGGATGAACGCCAGCTTTGAAACTCATTCCAAAAATGTATTATAAATTCTGAGAGAGCTTCCAGCTCCTGGGGCATAGAGTTACCCTTTGATGACTTAATTTTGTGCTTTTTAGGCTGTGGAGGATCATCAGCCAGGCTCACATAACTAGGAGCCATGCCAAGCCCCGAAAATAAAGAAGGCCACCCCACCGAGCTAGCCAAGCAGTTTGTCACCTGCTTAAGCATGGGAGAGGCTAAGCTTGGTGCTGCCACCTCTCCCAGCTATGCCACGCAGAACATGGCGCAAGGATGCTCGAGGTGCTAAATTTGCACAATCCTGGCAAGAATTCACATTAGGAGAGCCCAAGGACTCCATCCCAACAAGTTTTGAGACAAAAACTGTAGTTTTGAGAAGCAGGGAGCTTTAGAAAAATGATCGTAAAAAATCCAAGATGGCCACCGCTAAGAAATTCCTGTCAAAATCACGATATTTTTCACATTAAACAAAGTGCAAAATCGATGATTTTAGGATTTTTCAGGTGGTGGTACAAGGGGACATGCAGAAACCTTCAAAACTTCGATTTTCAAACCTCCCCCGATTCACCTCTCAAGCTGTGACAGTCTTTACTCACTATGGTCTGTGCTGCAGCCTGTCTCAGCTCTCTTAACAGTAGCTAGAATCATAGAATCACTGCCTCTTGCTGGGAATGCCTCTTCCATGCTGATCTTCGGGCTGTCAGTCAGACCTTATGCCTGACTTAACCTCCACCCCTGTGGACCAACAGATATGCTCAGGGATGGGCGGAGATGAAAAGACTCAGCCGGAACACTGGGAGACATCCTACGGATACCCTGGGCTCGAACCTTTCTTCGGTAGAAGGAGAAAGATGGGGACAGCCCCGAGCTCCTATGAAGTAAATGCAGAATGGCTGACAGGTACCACCAGGGATTGGCCTGTCAGCTACAGGCCGCAGTCGGTGTGATCTTAATGCAGGCAGAGCTGAATAATCGCTCCGAGAACAAGAAACCCTGAAAAAAAGGGATTTAAAAAAACTCCAAATAAAATAATAAAATGGAGAGAGCAGAACACACACTTCTGCTGGCATGCGTGCAGAAGGGAAAAACTGTAGGTAGAGCTAAGGAGCACAGTGAAGTGCAGCAGAGGCACAGAGAAAAAATCCAGAGTGGAGTCCTTTTGCAGATGGCATGCAGCCATGGGGACACTATCCATCTGTCTAGAATGTCTCACCTATTGCACTGGAAATCAATTTGTTGGTCAACTGAGAAGCGAGCAACTGAACCTTATGGGAGTTGAATGGGCAAGCCTCATAAGTTGCCCTATTCTTTCGAACCTGAGCTTCCAAACGATGGTCTCTGAAATATGGGCTTGATTATGCAGTTTAAAATCTTTCGACTTCTTTCTTTCTAATATGATCTTGAAAGCTAATATCCCAATAACTTCAAGGGAAAAGACTATGCAAAATTGTTTGGCTTTGTCGACCGTGGAGTAAGCAGAAGTATATGAGTGCATGATCTGAAATACCATAAGGGTCAATCTCTGCCATCATAACGCTTGAAAAAAAAAATTGTCAATGTGAGGTTGGGTGGAATGGGCTCACAATAAATGCATAAAATCTCTCTTTCCAGAATGTAAAATGTGCTAAACAGTGACTTCAAGCGTACTACAAAGAAGAGGCAAACCCCAAGCAGAGCATATTGTATTGCAAAAACCCGAGAGAACGGTACAGTTTAAGGGGTAAAGAACTTTTGTGCATGAAAGAGGATCGGGACTTAGGTGTAATAGTATGTGACAACCTTTAGGTGGCCAAACAGGTTGAAAAGGTGACGAAGAAAGCTAGAAGGATGCTTGGATGCATAAGAAGAACAATGGCCAGTAGGAAAACTGAAGTATTGATGCTCCTGTATAAGACTCTGGTGAGATCTCATTTAGAATATTTTGTTCAATTCTGGAGACCACACCTTAAAAATATATATACAAGAGTCGGTCCAGAAGGAGGTTACCAAAATGGTTGGTTGCCTGCATCATAAAGCGTACATGGACAGATTTATAGATCTCAATATGTATACTTTGGAGGAAAGGCAGAAGAGGAGAGATATGATAGAGATGTTTAAATACCAACATGACATAAATAGCATGAGGTGAGTCTTTATCAATTAAAACAAAACTCCAGAGTAGAGAATGACACGGGGACAAATTTTTCCCCAGCCCTGTGGGAACTCATTTTCCCTTCCCATCCCGGCAAGTTATTTTCCTGTCCCTGCCCCATTCCTGCAAGCTCTGTCCCTTATCTGCACAAGCCTCAAACGCTTTAAAATCATAAATGTTCAAGGTCTGTGCAGATAAGGCAGAGCTTTACAGGAATGGGACAGCGACAAAACTTGTGGGGACGAGGAAATTGAGTTCCTGCGGGGACAGGAAAAAATTTGTTCTCGTATCATTTGCTGCTCCAGAGTGAGAGAGCATAGGTTGAAGTTTGGTGTTAGGCTCAGGAGTAATCTAAGGAAATACTTTTTACAGAAAGGATGGTAGATATGTGGAATAGTGTTTGAGGTGGTGGAGACAGACTGCATGAATTCAAGAAAGTGTGGGACAGGCACATGGGATATCTTGTGGAGAGGAGGAGAATAGTGGATGCTGTAGATGGGCAGACTGGTGGACCATTTGGCCTTTATCTGCCTCATGTTTCTATGTAATATTGGGCCTTCCCTTTCCTGGTGCCATTTTGCAGTGGTGGCTTGCAGAGCAAGAGGGACTGGACATCCCTCCTGTTGTCATCAAATTACAAGGTACAGGGGAGGTTCGGGGAGTGGGGGGCTTGAGGGGGTATTTCTCCTGCCAATTTTATTTTTTAATAAAGGAGAGGGGGGAAGGGAGGGGTCAGTTGGGGGGCTTGGCAGAAGCAGTTTTCAGCGGGGTAAGAACACTGCGGCAGAAGGGATTGGGCATCCCTCTTGCTGATCTTCAGTTGGGGGGATTGGTTCGGGAGGGCTGGGGCCAGTGGCTGAGGGAGTGAACATCCCTCTTGCATATCGCGGTGTTGGTAGCAGGGAGGTATTGTTGTCGGGTGTGGGGAGTTTTTTCTTTTTTTTTAATGGAGGCAGATATTGTGTGCCCCAACAGTTGAGTGACAGGAGACTGCTTTGGGGCTTCCCCTGCCACTCAGCTGTTCGTGCTTTCCAAAACTGACTCTGCACATGTCAGTTGCTCTCTGTTACTCTTACAACAACTGATCAGATGGGATTCTGGTGAACCTCCATGCAAATCGTTTGCATGGAAACTTGTTGGAACATCAGTCGCCGTTCCAGTATTGCCAAAAAAATAGGCCAACAGCGACTCACATGGTCTTAATGACTATGTTTTGTGCCCACAGTGACTGACTGACCATATCCTCCTTGCCTACAACCAGAACTGTTATGGTAACATTAGGATCAATAACCATTACACTCAAAACATCCACATCAATCCACTCTTGAGGTTTTAACTAATGTAAATCATTTATGGCTGTATTACAACTGTAGAGTGCCAGAGTACCAAGTTGGGATTTTTTGGGTTTTTTATTTTTTTTTTTTTGGGGGGGGGGGGTTGAATGTAAATGTATAAAAGGAACTAGAACTGATATGGTAACATTAGAATCAGTTACCATTGCACTCAAAACCACAGCATTAATAATCACCACTCTCCTAAGGTCTTATATAACATAAGTCTTCTATGGCTGATCTTCAACTGTAAAATACCAGAGTACCAAATATTAGAGAAAAGAATCATGACCTGGAACTTCGGTACAGAAGAATAAGGGAGCTGATGATTATTCAAATAAGTGTCTATCCCATCTGTCTGGTCTTGTGAGCAACTAGACAGTTAAGTATCAGAAGAACTTTGCACTAAAAAGGATACTGATGTTCCAGACCAGTTCCATTGACCAACTCACTCCAGCGGGCAGCCCAAACCTGCGTGGCTGCATCCCAGATAGGACTGAACCAGTGTTCAGTATGCCATTGTGACTGTGTCTCACTCGATATGCTACCAGGAGACTGCAGGTGGTTTTTTTGATCCAGCTTAATATCACAAGGATATTGACCACAAATATAAGCTCTATAAAACTGTTGGCATGGATAGTCCCATTGTAGAAACTCTATATTAACATGTTTAACAACTGTAATTCAAGCCAATAAAGGCTGTAGCATCTAATATATCACTACTCTCAACAGCAAAACCATTGAAGTCGTTCAGATCGGATCAAAAAAGTCAAGTGTAACTGCTGGAGCTGACAAAGCCAGCATGCAGAGCCAGATTAAGGAATAGATTTGGCATATTCCTCAGGCCCAAATGGGTTTTTTTGTTGGGGGGGAGGGCTGGGAGATGTGTACAGAATTCAAGAGGCTAGAATTGCCAACTTTGGATTTTTTTTTCAGAATTCTAAAAAGTTTAAATTACTTGTCTCAAAGCCAGAAGGATGGCTAAGTATGTGGATATTTTTCAGAGTTTAGCCAACTACAGCTCTCCATGCTTTCATGCTCTTATTTATGGAGGCTTATTTATGGAGGCTCTTATTTCTGCTGCCCAGGTGGAACATGCCATGGGCAGGCCTGCTGTTTTGACCTCCACCATCCTGCCTCCCCAAGGCGGTTGTGTTCTCTGTCTTTATGCAGTTGGTTTACTGCCATTCGATCTTCATTTGCTATGCCCACTAAATATTTCACCTCTAGGTATTCACATTCAGGGAGATCTCAGTTTTATGCGGCAAAAATGGCTAGGGAGAGCGTTAATACAGAAATAGCCCAGGAGCTACTCCCACTGACACCCGCTCCTCAGCTCGGCATCACATGACTTCCCTGAATAAATAAGTTTATACTTTCTTAACATTATGAGGCCTGAAGTCACTGTTACGTATGCTAACTATATATGTGATCAAATACAGTATTGCTTATTTCATCATATGCAATTTTGTGTTACTGGTGTTGCTTCATCACTTGGATTGACATGAAACTGCCTCTGTCTTTCTACAGAAAAAGTTAAAGTTTGAGGATGACAGTGAGGATGAATCAGAAGAAGAAGAAAAGTAAGTGTTGTCATTTGGATTTTTCTTTAATCCCTCAGCCTCTGATGTCTTAGTTGTGTGCCCCCTCCTGGTATTAAGTTTCAGGGTCCTGCTACCTATGTGAGCTAATGACTGCAATGGGTTAATCTAGAACCAGTGGAACTTAATGCTGTTTTCATGCAATGTCATGCTGCTGGGACTGTACACTTTCTGTATTCTATATTGCTATGGAATTAAAAAGGGAATTTCAGGGAGCTGCACTGCTTTTAACATATCTGGAACTATGAAATCATAGTCTTGGATGGCCAGAAAGAGGTCTCTCAAAATACAAAAACCAGTCAGAAACTCTGTGTATCTCCAATTTGTGCATCAGGAGTGCCCCTGCAGGTCTTAAAATTGCCGATGCTTCCAGACTGCTGTGGTGCTGGCTGATGTCAGCGACCTGCCTTATGAAGCTGGTAGCATCCAACAGATGAGCAATAGCACATATTTTACCATCCAAACTGGACTGTTTGCTGTCTGTACTGTGCCACCACCCCCATGTCTCCAGCTTGTTTATAAGAAGCCCTAGGTTTGCTGATCTTGACATCACCAGTGCTTCTGAACTGCATTGATGTAGGTGGATGGTGTTGGCAACCTGCCCCTTATCTGGCCAGTAGTATGCCAGCAGCAGCTTGCGATTTGGCAGGCGCCTCTTAATGAGCCCTTTAGGGAGCTGGTAGAGTTTGCTAAAGTCTGTCTGAATGAAAATGGGAGTTCCTTTGTTTTATAAGTTTTGTAGGGATATTTCCGTATTCACACCTGAGGTTAGGCCTCTATGATGTCATCAAGCCTGAACCATTGTTTCAAGAATCTCTCTGCAAGCAACTTTCCAGCATGAATTTTGCAAGAAGTAAGAAGAATGATGCATTATGGGGATGTACCCGAATGTTGCTATTCAAGGGCATTCATCTGTGCTTTAATAATGGGACAGTGTGAATCTTGAAGAAATTATTCTGTTCTTATCTGTCTAACAGCCCTGGGTCTTCCAGCATATATGATACTTTATACAGAAAGGCTATTCATCAAGTTCTGTTTCTGGATTGGTCCGAGGAAGTCATCTGATGAGATTCAAGAAAAGAAAGGTGCTAATTAATTAATAATTAGTTAGTCTGTGATAAGGTCCGGGGAAGCTCAGATCTGCTCACAGATGTTCTAATTGTAAACTTTTTCTTTCAATAATTAGACCTGTAAGTTACCTTGTGTGATTCTCTGCCTAAGAGATAGAAATTCGGACATTTAAAAACTGTTCTGAACTTAGCACAGATAAACGGAACTTATTGCTGATGATTTATAGCCTCATCAAGGATCTTCAACACGTGTAACTTTTACAACGGTATTCCTGACGTCTTCCAGCTGACAAGAAAATTTTCTCTTCCACCTAATCGTGCCGGAGAGGCTAATTAAGGGTGAGCATACGGAAATTACTTTTATTAGCTTGGGAATTAGATAGGAATCTATTGATAAAGGTAAAGGGTTGAAAAGTTACCTGGGTGATAATATAATCATTTGCTAATCAGGGATTATTATTATAAGGAATAGTGTGTGTGTAACAAGAAGTTTTACTTAGTTGTCTAACCAGTAGATTGTGATAATCATGTACTGAGTTTCATTTGTGTAATTAGATATTTTGAACAATACTTAGATTCTGCAGCTGGCTTGTGAATTATATTTTTCTATTTTCATAATAAAGATATTTCTCATTAGCCTGGGTTTGTGTCGTATAATTAGACCATGATATTTGAACTTGATTAAAAGGTTATGGTTTTCTCTAGACCACTTAACAGAAACGTAACGTGTTTATAATACTGCTAAGTGAACCATAAATCCTTCTACAGATTTTGGGGGCTCGTTTGCCGGGATATCTAGGTTTCTAATTTACGACTGTAGCTATGTCTGTTGACACTGAAACTCAGATTTCGTGGCATGCTCTTGAAAAGGATGTTTTTCAGAAATTAGCTGTGCAAGTTTTAAAACAGACAGATTCTGATGTGTATTTTTCTGACCTGGTACGTTTATTACATGCAGATATAGAGGACTCTAATCAGGCGTACTGTTCAGTATTGCAGCGTCTCCTACATGCTCGTACTAAACCTACAGGAGAAAATTATTCAGAGCTTATCTGTGCGTTGTTGGCTTTTAAAACTTCTATCTCTTCTGGTTTATCTCACCAACGTCAGCTTCAGAGTGATTTATATGAGCAATTAGAGGATTGTAAAAATTCTTTGCAAGCAGAACGGACTCGTAATGATTCCCTTGAACTGTTAGTTTCTAATTGTGAAGATCAACATTCCGACTTTGATCAGGTGATGTCTGAGTTACGACATCAATGTTCTGAGTTGAATGCTGAACTTGAAAGTCAGAAAAAAAGTACAGTGAATATTTCTTGTGCGAAGTGTACCTCTTTAGTGACTCAACTTAATACTGTCCGGGCTCAGAAGGCAGATTTACAGCTTTCTTTATCTACTTGTCAGAAAAATCATGCTGAGGTTTTGTCCAGGTTGCAGAATGAACTAGCGGACGTAACTTCTGCTTATGTTTGTCTGGGTGAAAAGTTAGACGCTACCGAACGTCTGTCTAATGATAAGGCAGCCCGTGCTGACAGGCAATTATGTGCTTTACAAGCGGACTTTGTTGAGTCTCAGAAACGACTTTCCGAAAGCGAGTTACAGGTCACAAAGTTAACTAACTCGTTATGTCAGGCAGATGCCGATAATTTGGCTCTGCGCCAGAATGTTCAAGATATATCCTTCCAAAGAACTGCGTTAGCTGCTGATGTGAAAGTTTTGCAAGACAAGGTTGCTATTTGTAGTGAGAGGGATATTAAAACTGTCTCTCCCCCTGTGTCGCCTCTTCATTTTCCTACGCCAGCTCCAAGAACAGTCTTTCGTTCTTTTTACAGCTCTAGTGGTGAAGGTAGTAACAGGAATTCGCAGGAGTGTTCTGATTCTACTGCAGATGACTTGTTGCCTAGTAACAAACCCTGCCCTGAGAAATTAGTGACACTAGCTGACCGCCCAGTGCAGCAACCACGCCCTGTAAGGTCTATCTCAAATTCCTGTGACGTCACTGAACCTTCTGACTCTAAACCACGCCCTGTAAGGTCAGTTTACAGTGAGCCTAAACAACCACCAGATGGCACCAAAGCACCAGACATTTCACAACATTCTCCACAAAGGTCACAGCACAATAATGAAACAGGGAAAGAAACTCAAAAGAAAGGAGGTAGTTATACTATACCACCCTATCACGTACAGATAATGAAGATGTTTAAACAAATGATAGAACCTTTTAGAGAGGGAACTAAGCTAACTATTGAAGCACATTTGGCCTCAATACATGAGTTCTTTGAGACTTATGCAGTGACAGAGGACAGTGATAAGCTTCGTTTACTCCGTTGGTCCTTTGCTTCTGAGTGTTCTGAGACGTTGCGATCCATCATCACTGGTACTTCGGATGTGTTAGAGGTGGAACAACAACTCAAAAGACGTTATGGTACATACGCTGATTCCATTGAATCTCGCAAAGCTGCATTCCATTTGCGTTGTGGACTCCAAGAAAATCCCCGTGAATTTGCTTTCCGTCTGAAACGACATTTCTTTCCAGACAGGACTCCTTCTGAGGACGAACTGGAGTATGGAGAATTCTGCTCTCTCTTTGCAAAAGCCTTGCCTGAATATATGAGTGTGGTTGTGGCTGGTATGAAAAAGGCATCTTACTCATCGATCCTAGCCGTAGCCGAGGATTTCTATGATCATAAAGTCAGGGTTCCTGCAGGCTCATCTGAGAAACCGGTGCCCAAAGCACGATCTAAGGAATCTAAGCTGAGTGTATGCGCAGTTCAGACTTCACTTGCTTTGGAACCTAGTAGCTCTGTAGTTTCCACTCCAGGACCTGTTTCATCTCGTCCAGCGGACCAGACTTCCTCTTCTGATGCACCACCCAATAGGGATGGACCCAAGACACAGAAGAAGAGACGGCCCAATAAGCAACAGAAGCAGAGTGACCTCAGTGTGATAGTGGAACAATTGGCTCAGGTGGTGGATCGTATTTCTGCCCTGGAATTGACTTCTAAACAATTGGCAGCATCTGTCCCCGCGAGAAAGGAACAGACCTCAAGGAGAATGGATAACAATATCGGTTACAGGCCTTCCGGAACTCGAGTGGTCAAGTCTGTAGCAACTGATACCCATGCTTCCTCAGTAGATGACCTGGATGACACACCCGAATTGTTAGAGGATGATAACGCATGACTAGTCCGAGAACCAATTTCTCCACCCACTATTGTATCTTCTGTCCAAACAACATCTCCTGATGCTACACAAGACATAGATATGGTACAATCCAGTGAATTATCTGAGAACACCGAGTGGCTTCCTTCGTGGGATTCCATTAAGTCACACAAGTATTTCTTGGGTAGGTTAACGCCTATGGGTCAACGGTACACTATACCTTTGTTTCTCCAACAGGTTTTGTCTTGTCCCGGTTTACTTGATACGGCTTCCGAAGTGACTTTGATCACTCAGGGACTATTCCAACGTTTGCAGACTACCCTGGGTACCCAGAATACACTGTTGATTGTTCCCAGTGATTTGTCTTTGGTTGCATATGGACATCAGAACATTGAGACAGTTGGTCAAACTTGGCTAACCTTGCAGTTAGGCAAAATGAATGTTAAACACCCAGTGATTATTACCACTAGTCCAGGAGAGGAGTTTTTGATTGGAAACGATCTTTTGAAAAGATTGCGGCCTATTTTGGATTACGTCCAAGAAGTGGTCTGGGCTCAGGTGACTCGTCCCCTTCCTTTTGGAAAGGTACCGACTACACGCCTTCCCCAGGTTACCAGTACTGTGGAACGAAACGATACTTCAATTCGAATAAATTTCCTGCGTTCAGCGGATCCACACATTTTGGAGCTACGGTATGCCAATGTTCTAGAAGGGGGTCCCACAGACCGCGAGATTGTCAGCGTTCCCAAGGAACAAATATCTGACATTATTCTCCAGGCTGACCATTTGGAGATTGTTCTGAAGTCTACGTTCCCCGTGCCAGATCCACCTCAAGAGACTGTCCAAGACCCGACCTCATCTATTTCCAGTTCTTTGACCTCTCATCCTCGTCTACTAGCTGTACTTCACCAGGATGATACTGACTTGTTTGTTGATGTTCACCTGCACGGTTCTGTCCCAGTTCAAGCTCAACTGCTACTCCAGAGTGACATCTCCATGATTAGTGAATCTTTTTACTGTCAACTTCAGCGAACAACATCAGTTCCGTTTGTACGGCGCCACTCTACTCACCTACCTATACCAGGTCAGGGGGTCAAGCCTCTTGTTGGGGTTTGTAGCCTTCTGCTGACCCTGGGTTCTAAGACTTTCACTCATCACTTTTCTGTGGTGAAAGGCCTACACACATCCTTGTGTTTGGGATCCGAATGTCTTGTTCGTCTAGGAGTCTACGTTGATTTGGTGAATGGTGTGCTTTGGAGCAGATTGCATGGCACCCCGGTAGAAGATGTGGACCTGATGGATGGTCTGAAGGCTGGACAACTTCTTCCTCAAGTTTGTGAAGTGGTTTGTGCTGAAGACGTCAAGATTCCTGGCCTTGTGCAGGATTTTGCTCTGCCTCTTCGTTTGGCCCATGGTCAACGCATGCTCGATGATATTGGCTTTTTCAACCCAAATTCCTCTTTTCTCGAGTATGGTCTTTCTCTAGGTGCTTTACCATGTCTTGAAGTACCTACCTCTTCTTTCCATGTATTGATTGTCAATGCTCAACCTACGGAAGTCTTTCTCTCCGCTGGAGAACATTTGGGTTTTCTAGTGGGTGAATCTTTTCCTGATGTTGAGGTAACATTGCCTATCATTGGCAGCTTGTCTTCCATTGTTGACCCCTGCCAAGGGGGGGATATACTGGACCATATTTTTACCTCACCTAAAGGACTCATTTCACTGGACTTCCTTTGGCCATATGATGCATCGACTTCCCATGTAACAGTGGAGAATGATTTTTTGATTTTATCCAGGAAGTTAGCTCTGTCTGACCAATCTAAAGCGGTGAATGCCATTGAGTCTTCATCTTTGCAAGAACAGATTGAAGACCAAGTGGAAATCTCTTCCAACCAACCTTTTTCTAAGTTTGATGCTAAGGTAAAGGAACAAGTGGACCTAGCTGATGCGTGCTCTTCTGATGAAGAAAAGGCTCAGTTCACACAGTTGTTGTACAAGTATCGAGACCTTTTTGCAGTGGATTCTTATGACACTGGACTGACTGATCTACATGTGACCAAGATTCCTACGGATCTCCACAGTAAGCCCGTCTTCGTACGTCAGTATAAGATTCCTTTGGCCTCATATGAGTCCGTGCAAGAGATACTTGATACCCTGGAAACTAGGGGTATCATTAGGCTTTGCAACAGTACATACAACTCACCCTTATGGCCAATCCTGAAGAAGAATAACAGTTGGAGAATTGCCTTGGACTACCGACAGCTAAACAAGCGGGTACCCTTGTCTAGGTGGCCTATGGCCCATCTTGACCAGAGCTTGACTACCATCAAAGGAGCTAAGTATTTTACCAGTTTGGATTTAGCTTCTGGATTTTGGACAGTTCCTGTACATCCACCGGATCAATACAAACTAGCATTTACCTTTGGGAAGAAACAGTACACGTGGAATAGAACACCTTTTGGTTTTCTGAACTCTCCAGCTGAGTTCAACATATTTCTCCATAAAGCCCTTCCAGATGCGGAAGCTCGAGGAACTCTAGTCTATGTGGATGACATCCTGATCAAGAGTCCCACCTTTCAGAAACACCTGGAAGAGGTAGAACATGTGTTCCAACAATTGCAAAATGCAGGAGCTAAATTGACCCTTGCCAAAGGTCAATGGTGCCGAACATCTCTAAATTATTTAGGGTATGACATTTCCTCTGAAGGTCTTCGACCACAGAAGAAAAGGATACAGGCCCTACAACAGTTGAGGAAACCTACCAATTTGACGGAACTTCGTTCATTTTTGGGAATATGCAATTATTCTCGACAGTTCATAGATCAGTATGCAGAGATCTCTAGACCCTTGGTTGCCTTACTAAAGAAGGATGTACCTTGGACGTGGGGTCCTGAACAGGAAGATGCTATGCGAGAGATGAAAGAGCAGCTTAGTCACTTTCCTTGCTTGGCCTACCCCGAGAGTGGTCGTGAATTCTTCATCGACCTAGGATTCTCCAAACACTCTATGAGTGCTGTCCTGTACCAGAAATACGACTCTGACAAGCGTGTGGTGGCCTATGCCAGCAAAGGCTTCACCGATGTAGAGAAGAAGTATTCTGAATGTGAGAAAGCTCTACTGTCAACTGTTTGGGCTCTTCAACATTTTCGGAGTTACATCCAAGGAGAAAAACTCATTGTAGAGACTTGTCATCAACCCATTAGTTTCTTGGGTAGTGACAAGATCAAGACTGGTCGTGTCTCCAATAGCCGAATAGTCTCATGGACTTTGGCTCTCCAAGGATGGCCTTTACAGGTAAAGTATGCCCTGAAACATCGAAATACAGTAGCCCAAGGGATAGCAGAATTACATGATTGTACAGAACAAGATTCTCTTACAGGTATACCGGAACCTGATGTTCCACCAGAAGAGGAGGAACCCCATCGTCATCATCTTTATGATGAACAGCTATGTGCCAATATACCTCAAGTCTACGTAGATGGCTGTGCCTTCCACCAGACCTCGACCCATACTCTGGTCGCAGGAGTAGGTGTAGTGTGGAATGTCGACACACCTATGAAAACTTTGAAGTATAGATTGGGTGCTAAAACCAACCAATACGCAGAGATTGTAGCAGCCTTGGTCGCTGTACAGTCTGCGGTACAAAAGGGGATCCCAGAACTGATTATCTGTACAGATTCTGATTATGTGCGTCAAAACTTTGTGTCTCACTTACCTGTGTGGAAAAAGAAGGACATGTTAAATTCCAAAGGAAAGCCTGTCCATCATGGCGACTTGATTCTAGCCTTAGATCAATTGGTACGAGACAATGACATGACCATCTACTGGAAGAAAGTGAAAGGTCATGCTAAGGTTAATAGTTCTGACAAGATCGGAAATGACCTTGCGGATCAACTGGCCAAAGAAGGTGCTTTGTCAGGTGAACTATGGCAATGCCCTGAAGAGTTGTTCTCGATGGTACATGCTATTACTCGACGCCAAGCTAAACAGGTAGCTGAAACACCTGTAGTGCAGTGGGGTAATGATATCCCTTCCTTTGATCTTGTAACCGCTCAGAAGACCGATCTTATCCTGGGAAAGTTCTATAACTTCATACAGAATCCACAGGATCATCCATTGTCTGAAGACGATCGGAAGGATGAAGAACTTAGGATACTCTACACCTCCAGAGAGAAATTTTCGATTCATCAGAACCTGCTCACTCGGACGAGTAAGCATGGTATTGTGCAGTGGGTTGTACCCCGTGCATATCGAGGAATCATGTTGCAACATGCCCATGATGAACCTTGTGCTGGACATAGAGGTGAAGAAGTTACCTATGAGACACTGAAGCAAGTGGCCTATTGGCCTCATATGCGGCAAGATGTGCAGTTATATACGAGAGGTTGCTTGACTTGTTGTCAATTTCAACCCTCTACACCACTTCACCGAGCACCCTTGAGAAAGAAGGGTTTGGTCATGCCCTGGTCCGACATCCAGATTGACTGGATTGGCCCAGTGGTCCGTTCCTCCCGAGGTAATAAGTATATGTTGACTGTCACTTGTTTGTTTACAAAGTGGATTGAGTGCTTGCCTGCACCCAATTGTACGGCAGAGACTACCGCTATCTTGTTACTGAATCATGTGTTCAGTAGGTGGGGTTTGCCCATGAGAGTGGACTCAGACCAAGGATCACATTTCACTGCGGATGTGATGCGACACATGTGGAAGATACTCGGAGTGAAAAGTAAATTGCACATAGCTTACCACCCTCAATCATCGGGACAAGTGGAAAGAGCGAATCGTACCATCATCACGATCCTGAAGAAGTACGTGTCTACCTCTGGTAAGAATTGGGACATGAAGTTACCTTTGGTACTGATGGCTATTCGTGCCACGCCTCACCGGTCTACGGGGGTGACGCCTTTTGAAATGATGACAGGTAGAGAAATGACATTACCAATTCATTTGTTGTATAGAACTAATGATGTAAATCTTTCTAGCGCTACTACTGCTCATGAATATGTCACCCATTTACGTAACCATTTACAGGGTGCATTTTCCTTTGCCCAGAAAAATCTGGAAATTGCTGCTAAAGGTAGAAAAGCCTATTATGATCATAGGACTACCACAAAGGAATACCAAATTGGCGACAAGGTATTCTATTACAATTTTGGCAAAACCAAGGCCAAAGAAAGTAAATTTTTGCCAAGTTGGCATGGTCCATTCCCTATAGTGGAAAAAGCTTCACCTGTGGCTTATCAAATTTGCATCAAATCAAATTCTCCAGGTGCAGATGTCCTTAAATGGGTCCACATTAATCAACTGAGACCATGTCATCCCAGTAAATTTGCCCAGGATGAAACCATTGTTGTGATGAAGACATTAACCTAGCAACAGCCTAGGCTGTTCTCTCTCTTTTCTGTTTTTCAGATGGCGAAACGAGTTCTGCCGATGCTGTTCCTGGTTGTCCTGCTGATTGGCGTTGGTACCAAAGTAATCGATCCTGGTCCGCAGTCCCGTGTTGTCCTTCAAGATTCTCCTGGTTTCTTGTTCTTCCCATTCCAGATCCTGCTCCAGAACATCTTCTTTCGATGTTTCTCTTTTCCATTTGGACTCTACTCCTACTGAAACTGAATTGGAAATCCTGGATGTTTTCCGTGGACATTCCATCAACTTTACCCTTGAAGTGGAACAATATTTGATGACAAAACTTTCCCACACCATTGAACTGAAAGTTGATAATGATAAGCTTCATATTGAGGACTTTCATATTGGCTCCTCCAATGTACATGAAGTTGTTGATACCCGCAGTATTGATCTTTTTATCACTGTTGTTATTCCAATTTTTGCCATCTTGTGGGTTCTCTTATTTGGGTTCTCTGTTTTTTGCACTCTATGAGACCATCCGGATTAGACGTCTTATTCAACAGAAACCATCACATACAGACTTAAGAATGCATGATTTCATTGCGGCTATGAAAGAGTAATTTTGCTAGCCGTATTTTTGATTATGATCTTTCTGTCTTAACTTTTGCTTTGGCATACCTTTTGTGCCTTGCTAAGTAGTTATGATTTTTGATTTTATCATATATTGCCATTATTCAGTGATTTTATTCATTTATTTGGCTGGGTTCACATATTTTGCCCTTGCCTTTATGATTATTATACATTGATTATTGATATCTTTGATTTATTGCTGATTTATATGGTATTGCTTATGTTTATGCATTTTTATATCACCTTGGGTCTTGTCGATCCTTTCCTACTTAGTTAGGTTGAAGGTGAAATAGACTCCATTGAAGTTATTTCTCCTCCAAAAGGGGGGACTGTAGGGATATTTCCGTATTCACACCTGAGGTTAGGCCTCTATGATGTCATCAAGCCTGAACCATTGTTTCAAGAATCTCTCTGCAAGCAACTTTCCAGCATGAATTTTGCAAGAAGTAAGAAGAATGATGCATTATGGGGATGTACCCGAATGTTGCTATTCAAGGGCATTCATCTGTGCTTTAATAATGGGACAGTGTGAATCTTGAAGAAATTATTCTGTTCTTATCTGTCTAACAGCCCTGGGTCTTCCAGCATATATGATACTTTATACAGAAAGGCTATTCATCAAGTTCTGTTTCTGGATTGGTCCGAGGAAGTCATCTGATGAGATTCAAGAAAAGAAAGGTGCTAATTAATTAATAATTAGTTAGTCTGTGATAAGGTCCGGGGAAGCTCAGATCTGCTCACAGATGTTCTAATTGTAAACTTTTTCTTTCAATAATTAGACCTGTAAGTTACCTTGTGTGATTCTCTGCCTAAGAGATAGAAATTCGGACATTTAAAAACTGTTCTGAACTTAGCACAGATAAACGGAACTTATTGCTGATGATTTATAGCCTCATCAAGGATCTTCAACACGTGTAACTTTTACAACGGTATTCCTGACGTCTTCCAGCTGACAAGAAAATTTTCTCTTCCACCTAATCGTGCCGGAGAGGCTAATTAAGGGTGAGCATACGGAAATTACTTTTATTAGCTTGGGAATTAGATAGGAATCTATTGATAAAGGTAAAGGGTTGAAAAGTTACCTGGGTGATAATATAATCATTTGCTAATCAGGGATTATTATTATAAGGAATAGTGTGTGTGTAACAAGAAGTTTTACTTAGTTGTCTAACCAGTAGATTGTGATAATCATGTACTGAGTTTCATTTGTGTAATTAGATATTTTGAACAATACTTAGATTCTGCAGCTGGCTTGTGAATTATATTTTTCTATTTTCATAATAAAGATATTTCTCATTAGCCTGGGTTTGTGTCGTATAATTAGACCATGATATTTGAACTTGATTAAAAGGTTATGGTTTTCTCTAGACCACTTAACAGAAACGTAACGTGTTTATAATACTGCTAAGTGAACCATAAATCCTTCTACAGTTTGCTTCAGAATTTTTTATTCCCTCCATTACTGCTTTTAGCAAATATGTTCCAGGATGCTAGGAATTATTAAAAAAGGGATGATTAACAAGACTAAGAATGTTTAGATGCCCCTGTATTGCTCCATGGTGTGACTTCATCTGGAATATTACATTGAATTCTGGTCTCCTTATCTCAAGAAAGTTATAGCGGTGCTTAGAAAAGGTTCAAAGAAGAGCGACCAAGATGATAAAGGGGAACTCCTCTCGTATGAGGAAAGACTGGAAAGGTTAGGGCTCTTCAGCTTGGAAAAGAGACAGCTGAGGGGAGATATGATTGAAGTCTACAAAATCCTGAGTGGAGTAGAAAGGGATCAAGTGGATCAATTTTTCACTCCGTCAAAAATTACAAAGACCAGGGGACACTTGATGAAACTGCAAGGAAATACTTTTAAAACCATTAGGAGGAATTATTTTTTTACTCGGAATAGTTAAGATCTGGAACGTGTTGCCAGAGGTTGTGGTAAAAGCGGATAGCGTAGCTGGTTTTAAGAAAGGTTTGAACAAATTCCTAGAGAAAAAGTCCAGTGTCTCTTATTAAGACATGGGGGAAGCCTCTGCTTGCCCTGGATCGGTAGCATGGAATATTGCTACTCCTTGGGTTTTGACGAGGTACTAGTGACTTGCACTGGCCACTGTGAGAACGGTGTACTAGGCTTGATGGACCATTGGTCTGATCCAGTAAGGCTATTCTTATGTTCTTATAGAAACATGACGGCAGATAAAGGCCAAATGGCCCATCTAGTCTGCCCATCCACTGTAACCAATATCTCTTTCTCTCTCTGAGAGATCCCATGTGCCTACCCCAAGCCTTCTTGTATTCAGACACAGTCTCTGTTTCCACCACCTCTTCCGGGAGACTGTCCACGCATCTACCACCCTTTCCATAAAAAAGTATTTCCTCAGATTACTCCAGAGTCTATCACCTCTTAACTTCATCCTATGCCCTCTCATTGCAGAGCTTCCTTTCAAATGAAAGAGACTCGACTCATGCACATTATATTATGTAGGTATTTAAACGTCTCTATCAAATCTCCCCTCTCCCGCTTTTCCTCAAAAGTATACTGATTGAGATCTTTAAGTCTATCCCCATATGCCTTATCACGAAGATCACACACCATTTAAGTAGCCTTCCTCTGGACCAACGCCATCCTTTTTATATCTTTTTGAAGGTGGGGCCTCCAGAATTGTACACAATATTCTAAATGAGGTCTTAGCATAGTCTTATACAGAGGCATCAATACCTCCTTTTTCCTACTGGCTATACCTCTCCTTATGCAACCTAGCATCCTTCTAGCTTTCGCTGTCAGTTTTTCAAGCTGTTTGGCCACCTTAAGATCATCACATACAATCATAGCCAAGTCCCACTTTTCCGTCGTGTACATAAGTTCTTCACCCCCTAAACTGTACCGTACCCTCTGGTTTTTGCAGCCCAAATGCATGATCTTGCTTTTCTTAGTATTAAATTTTAGCTGCCAAATTTAAGACCATTCTTCAAACTTCGCCAGGTCTTTCTTCATCATGTTCACAGCATCTAGTGTGTCTACTCTATTGCAGATTTTGGTATCATCCACAAAGAGGCAAATCTTACCTGATAGCCCTTCAGTAATATCATTTATAAAAATGTTAAAAAGAACAGAACCTTGAGGCATACCACTTGGAACATCCCTTTCCTCAGAGTGATCTCCATTGATCACTACTGTCTGTTGCCTTCCACTCAACCAGTTCCTGACCTAGCCCATTACTTTGGGAACCCATCCCAAGGGCACTCAGTGTATTTATCAGACATTTGTGTGGAACACTGTCAAAGGCTTTGCTAAAATCTAAATACACCACATCTAGCGCACATCCTCTATCCAATTCTCTGGTTACCCAGTCAAAGAAATTGATCAGATTTGTCTGACAAGACCTACCTCTAGTGAATCCATGTTGCCTCCAGTCCTGTAAGCCACAGGATTCCAGAAACATGACCATTCTCTGTTTTAAAAGCGTTTCCATCAATTTGCTTACCACAGAAGTCAGACTTACTGGCCTGTAATTCCCTTCTTCTGTATTGCTTGGTAGACTGGTATAGTCCTTACGAATGAGTAAAATGCCTCACTGTTACCAGCAGGTGGAGACTGAGATCAAACTTGTATATCAGTATAGCATGCCCCTCTTGCTACTTCAGTTTTCTTCAGTCTCCGGTAGCAGGTGGTAAGGCTTTTCAGCTCCCCTCTTAGCACTGTTGGAACTTTGTTTGTGGACTTCTGGTCCCCCTTTGTGTTCTGGATAGAGCTTGGGCGGTTTCTGTTTGGGGAACCGTCCGACCTCGGGTGTATTAAACCCAGCGGGTCTCGTGCTGGGTCCCTCCCCCCATCTTCCTCCACTTCCCCATATTTTTGTAGTGGGCCTCAGCAGGCGACCTGGCCCCCTGGTTGGTCAGCCCTCCAGCTTTGAGAGCCATGGAGTCTGTTCTGACTAAGTAAAAAGAAATAACAAAATAATCCTGAGGTGTGCCGGTTGATAGACTTTTATTCACACTGGGCAGACATCATGTCCGATCAGTGGGTTCTGGAAGTGATCTGGGATGACTTCTTCCTCGCAGGTAGCGTGGAAGCAGCAGGCCTATCGCCAGACCCTTCAAAGATTGTTGGATTGTCACGCGGTGGTTCCAGTTCCCCTGCTGGAGTTGGGCACAGGTTGGTACTCGATTTATTTTATGGTGCCAAAGAAAGAAGGGACCTTTCGACCCATCCTGGATTTGAAGGGGGTCAACAGGGCTCTTCACATGCCTTCCTTCCGCATGGAAACTCTGCGATCTGTGATTCTGGCGGTTCAGCCGGAGGAGTTTCTGTCCTTTCTCGATCTGACCAAGACCTACTTATACATTCCTATTCAGGCCTCCCATCATCGCTTCCTGCTGTTTGCGATCTTGGGGCAACACTATCAGTTCTGTGCACTTCCCTTTGGTCTGGCCAGGGCTCCGCGGACGTTCACCAAGGTGATGGTGGTCGTTGTGGCGGTGTTGCGCAAAGAAGGCATTTTTGTTCATCCTTATCTGGACGACTGGTTGATTCGAGCCAAGTCGTTCCAAGAGAGCACTTGGGTCACGGCTCGGGTGGTGGAGTTTCTGCAGTCGCTGGGATGGGCAGTATTCCACAATTTTATTTTTTATAATTGTTTCCACCATTGTGCCTGGCACTGAAGTCAGGCTTACCAGTCTGCAATTTCCCAGATCTCCCCTGGAATCCTTTTTAAAAATCAGCATAACATTGGCCACCCTCCAATCTTCAGATACTACAGGCGATTCTAGCTACAGGTTATAGATCATTAACAGCAGGTTTCCAATATCATGTTTGAGTTCTTTTAGTACCCTGGGATGTATACCATTTAGTCCAGGTGATTTATTACTTTGAACTTGCTGATTTGGCTTAGTACATCTTCCAGATTCACCAAGATTTCTTTCAGTTCCTCCGCATCATCACCCTTGAAAACAATTTCCGGTTCAGGTAGATCTCTTAACATCTTCTTCCATAAAGACCGAAGCAAATAATTCATTCAGTCTCTCTGCTATGGCCTTATTCTCCCTGAGTGCCCCTTTTGCTCCTTGATCATCCAACGGTTCCACAGATTCCCTCACTGGTTTTCTGCTTTTGATGTACCTAAAAAAAACCTGTTAACGAGTTCTTGCCTCTTTGGGATGTTTCTCTTCTTATTCTTTCTTAGCTTTCTTCATCAAAGGATGTTTTTTGGCTCTCTTTTTAAAATGACTTTTTATTGATAATGGTAAAGAGAACATACATAAAATCTGACAGAGCAGTGTAAGTGCTCGGAGTAGCTAGATATACATCCTAAAGAATCAGAAAATCTAAAAACTGGTGTAGCCTTAGGGAATCATGGTGCTACTATATGCTGCTCTCCACACACCAGATTTTCTGTGAGATAAACAGTCTAGCATGCTAGCCCCCACACACCAATCCCCCACCGTTCAAGGACATAACCAGCCTCCACACCAACAAGCATACCCCACATACTCCCAAACCTCTCCTGTCCCACGCAAGCTCTCCATCCTTTCCCTACCCCTTCCCCACCCCCAAGGCTCTAATCATGCATTAACAGCAACAATTTATGGGGTTTGTATGTTCCTCCCGGCATCCGCCAATTGGCAGTCAAGAAAATGGGTCCAAAGAGCTACATAACATTTTCTGTCAGGGTGCATGGATGCCCGATAAACCCTGGTCTCAGTCTGCCATCTCCAGCATGTTGAATATGTGGTACTTCTTCCGATGTCCAATATGCCAGGATTAATTTCTTAAACAGCACTGTAGAATTATACAGGAAACGCCTTTGAGGTGCAGAGAACTCTTGTGCAATAAGAGGGCCTTGGAATCCTAGAAGTAGAGCACCATCGTCCCATTCGACCTCATGGCCCAGAACAGTATCTAATCTCTGCAAGACCCCCCCTCTCCCCCACCAAGCATGAAGAGTGTGACACTCCAAAAAGTAATTCACCTAGGTAACAGGCTGACATTTACATTTGAGACAGGTGTCTTGGTCCCAAAGACCCATTTGGGCTCCCCTTTGTCTAGTGATATAATTTCAGTGTAAAAGCTTAAATTTGAGTTTTCTGAAGATCTGCGAATTTCACAAAGTCATAAAGGGTGAAAAATAAGTCCTCAAACTGGGTGTCTGAGATATCCTGGCCTAAGTCTATATGCCAATGGTCCCGTGTCTTAGATATGGTGGTGACATTAGGAATCCTTTTAAGAAGTTTGTACCAACGTGATAAGGAATTTAGGGAAGTCGGAGTCTTATGAGGGAGTGAGACCTTGGACTTGGTGTTTGCTATTTGTGCATAGTGTTCTCTCCCTGTGCTCCAGTAATGGCGAGCCTGACCCATATCGAGGAAGAAGTCTACAATGCTCCTGGACCTGTGAAAAGGATGGGAACATGTCTCTTTCACTTCACCTTTTAATCATGCTGGCTCTTGTTTTCTCTTCTTTCCAGCTTTGCTATTGCATGGAATTCATGTGGTCTGGGCTTCCACAATGGTATTTTTAAATAACATCCATGCCTAGTTTACAGTCCTACCTTTGCAACTGATCCTTTTAGCTTCTTTTTATCCATTTTTCTCATTTTCTCATAGTCACCCTTTTGAAAAATAAATGCCTCTACAGTAGATTTGTTTTGCGATGTCAGGGGACCTAAATGTGTGCATGTGCTCTATTCCCTGGGCTTTGCATATCATTTGAGATAGCTAGATTGTGGTTGGTGTATTGATTCTCTGTATGATGCAGGATAAAGAAGTATGTGGGTGTAGGTGCATTCTATGGTTGTGGTTCGAGAGAGGAAAGGAAGTGGGTTCATGTGAAGGAGGGAGGACGTGGAGACTGGAAAAAAAAGAGAACAGAGTGGGCAAGAGCAGGGAATAAGAAGGGTGGGATTGAAATATGAAATAGAGAATGACATGGTGACTGTTTCCCCTGTTCGGCAGGTTACCCACAACTAGCCGCGGGTAACAATCAACTGGTTGGCACGGGGACAAGGCCATTCACCTCCCTATGGAGTGGTGAATGGCCTTGTCCCCGCAGTAAAGGATCTACCAAGTTGTCTCCCTTCCTTACTCTCTCTGGATCAGCAGCTCCCCTCGTAATCGCGAGTCCAGCAGCCACCCTCCCTCTCCATTGTGGGTGGAATAGTCGCCCATCCTCGCACTCAATGTGTTTGTTGCTGGGGATTCCATTTTGACTCCACAGAAGCTGACCTGGAAGGCTTCCCGCCGATGCCAGAGCTGTTGGAGGGAAGCCTTTATGGTCAGCCAGGGATCCCAGTTACCTCAACCATCCTCCTTCCAGCTTGGCTGCTCCTTCTTGTCTTCAGCACCAGCAGCATTTGTTTGCCGAGACAGCACACAGCGGCTCTTACACGCTGCACGTGGCTAACCCGGAAGCATGAGTTTGGGATTTAAGGGAGGATATAGAAAGGGAGAATTGTTGGGCATGATTGTATAAGTGAGGAGGAAAGAAATGGTGCACATGAGTAAAGGAAGAAAGAGGAAAATTGTTGAGCATAGGGAGAGAGAGAGAGAGGAGTGAAGTAGAGATACATGGGGAATGTAATGTAATGTAATGTAATGTAATTTATTTCTTATATACCGCTACATCCGTTAGGTTCTAAGCGGTTTACAGAAAATATACATTAAGATTAGAAATAAGAAAGGTACTTGAAAAATTCCCTTACTGTCCCAAAGGCTCACAATCTAACTAAAGTACCTGGAGGGTAATAGAGAAGTGAAAAGTAGAGTTAGAGGAAAAATAAAAATAAAATAAACATTTTAATGACAGCATTGATCTAAATACTTTGGAAGGTAGAAGAGAGGAGAGAAAGGAATAGAAGCAGAAGGGGGAGCCGTTGAACAGTAGAATTCTGGAGAAATTTAAATGATAGAAATAGAACAAAACAAAGACAAAAGGCAAAACAATAGATAAGATTAAAGATAAATCATAAGCTGGAAAGAAAAATAAAATAAAACTTTGTCTTCAATCCACGGTTTCAGCGTCAGTGATGAAGTGGAGCAAGTAAGTTTAGGAGGAGCGATTGACGTTTCCAGAAAGGGCTTCTTCAGGGAAGAGACTTGGCCGACAGTCCCAGGATGCCTATGTCTCCTCCCCTGCGATGTTCTCCCATCCATGCATTTCCTCCCAGACACACTGCCCGTGCCCCAGCCGCTCCAAGGAGGCTGCCCCAGATGAGGCCCACGGTGAATGCAGGATTCTCTTCTCTGCGGGAAAGCCGCCCAGAGCCGACAGTCGATCTTCTTAGCGGATTGCATGGGGGGAAGAGTTCACACTCTTGGTAGGATCGGGTCTGTGTGCTCTCGGTGGTTGTGGCTGGTCTCGTTGCTGCTTAGGTGTAAAAGCAGTTGATCTCCACTGCTGCTGATATTTAAAAGCAGGTAGATTGATCTCTCCAATGGACTGCAGGGGGAGGAGTTCACACTCCTGGCAGGATCGGGTCTGTGGGCTCTTGGTGGTTGCGGTAGGTCTCGCTGCTGCTTGTATGTAAAAGCAGTTGTTTTTCTACTTCTGCTGATATTTAAAGCAGGTAGATTGATCTCTTAAACGGGAAGGGAAGGATGAGAGGAAGAAATGTTGGATATGATGGTGGGGAGGGAACAGAGGGACAGATTAAAGGGGATACAAGGGGAGAATTGTTGGACATAGTGATGGAGGGAGAGGTGTGGCATTGTGCTAGAGAGGGGTGATAGAAGGAGAAATATTGGGCAAAGGTGAAAATGCTGCACATGATCTGGGGGATGAGAAAGGGAGAAATGTTGGATGTGGCAGTAGAAATGCACCCTGGATCTCTTTCTCTCTTTCCCCACTCCCTTTACACAGGGGGAGGGGTTCATAGAATGGTGAGATGATGAAGACAGGGAGATGGGTACAGGAAAATTACTAGAAAGAGACGTATAGGAGATAGAAGGGAGATGCTGAACATGGGGAACAATACATGCGCAGAGATAGAAGATAGATGGTGAGCATGGAGAAAGAAGAAATGTCAAATGGTCAGGAGACCCTGGCAAGTGAGTTATGAGAAGACAAAAGGAGACCAGCGCCTCAGAAGAAACTTCCTCATGTGGGGTATTCATCTTCAGATATCTCCCCTCCTCCGAGCCCGGAGTTCGAGGATGCCTACGGCTCTTTCTCTCCTTGTCGATCCCAACTCTCCTTGGATCCGGAGGCATCGACTTCATCCAGCCCGTCCCACAGGCCTGTGTTGGCGGACCAGTTGTCGTTTTCATCTTTTCTCAGGCAGATGGCGGATGATCTCGACATCACCTTGGACTCTGGTTCCCGATACTCCAAGGAATACCTGGATACCATGCTTATCCCAGGACAAGCAGGCAGCATATTCTTGACTGATGGGTGACGGCACCGACGGAGCCCCGGTACGGACAATTTTAGAGTGATTGCACTCTAAGAACTTGAAAAGTTCTGGTAGGCCGCACCGCGCACGCGCGAGTGCCTTCCCGCCCGACAGAGGCGCGCGGTCCCCAGTTTCTTAGTTTCCGCGGAGCTAAGAAGACGCGTTTCTTTCAACGGCTGTTGAAAGTCCTTTTTTTTTTCTAAGCAGAAATCGCCTTCCCGCTCGTGTAAACCCGTTTGGAAATTTTATTTCCGTTCTTTCTTTTCTTTTCTTAAAAAAAAAAAAAAATTAATTTTTTTCTTCAGTTTCGGTTAACCCCGGCAGGGCCTATTGCCATCATCGAGGCCTCGGCCTTCGATTTGGCAGAAGCCGTATTCACTTTCATGCCCCCTCAACCCGGGTTTAAAAAGTGCCAGAGGTGCGCTCGACCAATTTCACTGACAGACCCACACAACTGGTGTCTGCAGTGTCTTGGTCCTGACCATCGAGCGTCTACCTGCTCCCGCTGTGCGACTTTAAAGAAGAGAACACTTAAAAACCGCCAGATACAGCAGCAGTTATTGTTCGGTGCCGAGATGTCTGATTCCGCACCACCGGCACCGACGTTAGCTCCATCTCAGTCGGCACCTACTTCGTCGACACCGCGCCGGCGTCGCACCCCGCAGGTAAGCCGGCTAAGAAGCCTTCCCCGTTGGAGCGTCCTCCGGTCTCAGTAGCAGCGAGTCCAATCCTGCCAACCACGAGGCGCCCACGGAAGCGCTCCGCTCCGATTGAGGTGAGCCCCTCGACATCGGGTTCCTCTTCGGAGTGTAGAGCGGCACCCAAGGTACCGCAGAAGAAAAAAGCGGTACCGGTGCCTTCATTGGACGAGCGCATTGCCGCAGTCCTGCAGGTCCAGCTAAAGGAACAACTCCAACAGCTACTCCCTGCTCTTTTGACTCCGAGCCTTCCCGGTCCGGTCTGAGCCGCCGGTACCGACGGTGCAGCAGCCCCCTTTATCGGCATCCACTTTGTCGGTACCGGGGCACATCACTTCTTCGGTATCAATGCCAGTCTTGGCACCGGAACCGAGACACCAGGCTGTTCAAACATCGGCACCAGCACAACCCTTAACATCTCCCGGTACCAGTTCACAGAGGTCTGGTAAGTTGACTCATAAAACTCGACACCTAGAACCCTCCACACCGGAGTCACGAGACCGCAGTTTTCAGGTGAGGGACCCTGATCTGTGGGGTGATTCAGAAGAGCCTTTCCTCTCTGAGGGAGAGTGTTCATCAGGGGACGAGGATCCTTCTGGTTTTGATCCATCTTCCAAACCTGATGCAACTTCTTTCACCTCTTTTCTCAAAGAGATGTGCGACTCTTTATCTATTCCCTTGGAGGCTGAATCCAAAAAATCCAAGGCATTTTTAGATGCTCTTGACTTTGACCAGCCTCCAAGGGAATTTCTCAAGCTGCCTCTCCATGACATTTTAAGAGAGACATTTTACAAAAATCTAGAGACACCCTTGACCATTCCAGGAGCTCCCCGTAAACTGGACTCCTTATATAAGGTTATACCAATTCCAGGCTTTGACAAGCCTCAACTCCCCCATGAGTCTTTATTAGTAGAGTCTACTTTAAAGAAATCCACGGGGGCTAGTGTATATGCTTCTGTCCCTCCTGGCAGGGAAGGTAAGGCCATGGATAAGTTTGGCAAAAGGCTGTATCAAAATGCAATGCTAGCGAACAGGTCAGGAAACTATGCTTTCCATTTTTCCTTTTATCTTAAGCATCTTATTCAAAGTTTGTCATCTTTTGAGAAATATCTCCCTGACCATAAAAAATCAGCCTTTCGCCAAACTTCTTCATCGCTCTTGCAACTGCGCAAGTTCATGGTCAGATCAATCTATGACACTTTTGAGCTGACCTCTAGAGCCACGGCTATGTCAGTGGCTATGCGACGACTGGCCTGGCTCAGAGTGTCCGAACTCGATGTCAATCACCAAGATCGACTGGCCAATGCACCTTGCTTAGGGGATGAGCTGTTCGGAGAATCCATGGACTCTACTACTCAGAAACTTTCAGCTCATGAGACTTGATGGGATACTCTCCTTAAGACAAAGAAGAAGACCCCACCTTCTAGGCCTTTTCGTCAACAATCGGCCTACCAACGAAGGTTTGTGGCTCGTCCCTTACCTTAAACACAGCAACAACCCAGGCGTCAGAGGCAACAACAGAGGCAACCTGCTCGACCTGCCCAGCAGCAACAGCAAGTGAAACCTCCTCCTTCTCAAAAGTCAACTCAGCCCTTTTGACTTGGTTCTCCTGGACATAGCCAATCTTCCTCCTTCTACTCATCTTCCACAGCCCATAGGAGGACGCCTTATATATTTCATAAGCCGTTGGGAAATCATCACCTCGGACCTGTGGGTCCTCAACATCATCCGCCACGGCTACTCTCTCAACTTTCAGACACCTCCTGCCCAAAGTCTGCCAAGAGAGTCTGCTTTCAACACTCCTCGGTCTTCCCTCCTTCTTCAAGAGGTTCAATCCCTCCTCCTTCTGAACGCTATAGAGAAAGTTCCTCTAGATCAGAGAGGACAGGGATTCTACTCCCGTTATTTTCTAGTCCCCAAAAAGACAGGAGATCTAAGACCCATTCTAGATCTTCGCGATCTAAACAAATGCTTGGTCAAAGAGAAATTCAAAATGCTTTCTCTGGCCACTCTTTACCCTCTTCTCAATCAAGGCGACTGGCTATGTTCCCTCGATCTCAAAGAAGCATACACTCATATACCGGTCAATCTGGCCTCCAGACAGTACCTACGCTTCATGATCAATCGTTGTCATTACCAATACAAGGTGCTGCCCTTCGGTCTTGCCTCCTCTCCAAGAGTGTTCACCAAATGTCTGATTGTGGTGGCTGCATTTCTACGATCTCACCACCTTCAGGTCTTTCTTTACCTGGATGACTGGTTAATCAAGGCCAGTTCATCTCAGACTGTTCTCCTGGCCACCAACCAAACCATCATGTTTCTTCAACTTCTGGGTTTCGAGATCAATCTACCCAAATCTCATCTCATCCCCACTCAGAGACTTCAATTCATCGGAGCTGTCTTGGACACATTCCTCATGAGAGCGTTCCTGCCATCCAACCGTCTTCAAACGCTTCAATCTCTGTGTCAGCAGGTGCTTCTACAACTTTCCATCTCTGCCAAGCAAATGATGATACTCTTGGGTCACATGGCCTCCACAGTTCATGTCACACCCTTCGCACGTCTTCACCTGCGCACTCCTCAATGGACCCTAGCTATCCAGTGGTCCCAAGCGATGGATCCTTGCTCACGTCACATATCTGTCACATCATCTCTTCGTCAGTCTCTACAATGGTGGTTGATATCCTCAAATCTCTCCAGAGGTCTTCTTCTCCATCTACCTCCTCATCAACTAGTCATCACCACCGACGCCTCCCCTTATGCCTGGGGAGCTCATTTGAACGAGTTCCAAACTCAAGGCCTTTGGACAGCCCAGGAAAAGAAGCATCACATCAATTTCCTGGAACTCAGAGCGATGTTTTATGCCCTCAAGGCCTTCCAACATCTTCTCTTTCCTCAAGTTCTCCTGCTGTGCACAGACAATCAAGTTGCGATGTACTACATCAACAAGCATGGTGGGACGGGCTCTCGCCTCTTGTGCCAGGAAGCCCAGAAGATCTGGACTTGGGCCATAAATCACCATCTATTCCTGAAAGCTATCTACATTCAGGGAGAAAAGAATTCCTTAGCGGACAAGCTCAGCGGAATTCTCCAGCCTCACGAGTGGACACTCGATCCTTTCACTCTACAGTCCATCTTCGTTCAATGGGGCACTCCTCAGATAGACCTCTTTGCAGCTCCTCACAATCACCAGCTGCCCCTATTCTGCTCCAGACTCTACTCTCCTCACCGTCTGGCAGCGGATGCATTTCTCCTCGACTGGTCCAATCTGTTCCTGTACGCTTTCCCTCCTCTGCCTCTCATGTTGAGAACCTTGTTCAAGCTCAAGAGGGAACGAGCCACCATGATTCTGATTGCTCCGAGGTGGCCCAGGCAACATTGGTTCTCCCTTCTACTTCAACTCAGTTCCAGGGAACCTTTTCTTCTTCCGCTGTTTCCTTCTCTGCTTACACAGCATCAGGAGACCCTTCTACATCCCAACCTCCAGTCTCTGCACCTGACAGCTTGGTATCTCTCGGGCTGACTTCTCATGATACTCTTTTGTCTCAGCCCGTTCGTTCCATTCTAGATGCCTCCAGGAAACCAGCCACTCTGCAATGTTACCATCAGAAGTGGACAAGATTTTCTTCCTGGTGTCTTCTTCACCATCTTGATCCCACTTCCCTGGCAGTGGAGACATTGTTGGATTATTTGCTTTCTTTGTCTGACTCTGGCCTTAAGTCTTCTTCCATCAGAGTCCATCTCAGTGCCATTGCTGCCTTTCATGAGCCGGTTCATGGAAAACTTCTCTCAGCTCATCCCCTAGTGTCCAGGTTCATGCGAGGTCTTTTCAATGTGAAACCACCTCTTAAAGCCCCTCCTGTTATCTAGGATCTCAATGTGGTTCTTTCCGCCTTAATGAAGCCTCCATTTGAACCTTTGGCTACCACTCCTTTCAAGTTTCTCACTTGGAAAGTACTTTTCCTTATTGCTCTTACCTCTGCCAGGAGGGTCAGTGAGCTACATGCACTAGTTGCAGATCCACCTTTTACGGTCTTTCATCATGACAAGGTGGTTCTGCGTACACATCCAAAGTTTCTCCCTAAGGTTGTCTCTGAATTCCATCTCAACCAATCCATTGTTCTGCCTGTCTTCTTTCCGAAACCTCATTCTCATTCTGGGGAACAGGCTCTGCATACTTTGGATTGTAAGAGAGCTCTAGCTTACTATCTGGAGCGTATGAAACCCCACAGATCATTTCCCCAACTCTTTCTGTCCTTTGATCCGAATAAATTGGGACGTCCTGTTTCTAAACGTACGTTGTCTAATTGGCTGGCAGCGTGCATTTCATTCTGTTATGCTCAGACCGGACTGACACTGGAAGGTTCTGTCATGGCCCATAGAGTCCGAGCGATGGCAGCATCTGTAGCTTTTCCTCCGTTCCACTCCTATTGAGGAAATCTGCAAGGCTGCTACTTGATCCTCAGTTCATACTTTTACATCTCATTATTGTCTGGATGCATTCTCCAGACGGGATGGACACTTCGGCCAATCTGTTTTGCAAAATTTGTTTTCCTAATGGCCAACCTTCCCTCCATCCCTCTTTTTGTTAGCTTGGAGGTCACCCATCAGTCAAGAATATGCTGCCTGCTTGTCCTGGGATAAAGCACAGTTACTTACCGTAACAGGTGTTATCCAGGGACAGCAGGCAGATATTCTTGCGTCCCTCCCACCTCCCCGGGTTGGCTTCTTAGCTGGCTTATCCTAACTGGGGACCGCACGCCTCTGTCGGGCGGGAAGGCACTCGCGCGTGCGCGGTGCGGCCTACCAGAACTTTCCAAGTTCTTAGAGTGCAATCACTCTAAAATTGTCCGTAGCGGGGCTCTGTCGGTGCCGTCACCCATCAGTCAAGAATATCTGCCTGCTGTCCCTGGATAACACCTGTTACGGTAAGTAACTGTGCTATCTGCCTCATCCCTCTGCCGAGTCTCTTCGCCTGCCTCTGCACAAGCTCCTCGACCAAACTTTCATGCGATGTTTTGAAACACCGTACTCTATTCCTGCCGTCCCTGGCAAACTGGATGCCAGGTACCGCATGGTGCATCATAAGGGGTTTGAGGGCTCCCAGCTCTCCCATCAGTCCCTGTTGGTCGAGTCATCCCTCAAACGTTCTCATCTGTCCCAAGTGTATGCCTCGGTGCCACCGGGCAGAGAGGGTCAGACCATGGATAAGTTCGGGTGGCACATCTACCAGAACTCGATGATGGCGTCCTGAGTTCTCAATTACACCTTCCATTTTGCCACCTATTTGGAGTTCTTCCTGCCCGTGCTTCGGAAGTTTACACCTTACAACGAATCTCAGGTTCTGCTATGCCCAGGCTGGATTACCCCTTCCCTGTAAAGTCACAGCCCATAAGGTCAGAGCAATGGCGGCCTCTGTAGCCTTCCTCAGATCGACACCGATTGAGGAGATTTGTAAGGCTGCCACTTGGTCCTCGGTTCATACATTCACCTCTCATTATTGTCTGGATACTTTCTCCAGACGGGATGGACAGTTTGGCCAAACAGTATTACAAAATTTATTCTCCTAAGTTGCCAACTCTCCCACCATCCCATTGAGGTTAGTTTGGAGGTCACCCACTAGTGAGAATACCTGCCTGCTTGTCCTGGGATAAAGCAATGTTACTTACCGTAACAGTTGTTATCCAGGGACAGCAGGCAGCTATTCTCACGTCCCACCCACCTCCGCTGGGTTGGCTTCTCTGCTAGCTACCTGAACTGAGGAGACACGCCCGGTTCATCGGGCAGGAAGGCACTCACGCATGTGCGGTGCGGGCATCTCAAAACTTCTGAAGTTTCTTCAAGCAAGTATGCTTGTGAGACGTCCGCATCGGGGCTCTGTCGGATGACATCACCCACTAGTGAGAATAGCTGCCTGCTGTCCCTGGATAACACCTGTTAACGGTAAGTAACCATGCTTTTTCAATAATACAGGACCTGAACATCTTTAGATCTAGTCAGCTCTTGGCATTATACATTTTTGAAGACCACCACTTTTTAACAGATATTCCTGGTTTCTTATGTGTAGCTGCTGTGGGAGAAACTAGGAACAGGGGTATGGTTGTTTTTCTTGGGGTTTTTTTTTTTGTTTTGTTTTTTTAAATCAGTTCTAGATATTCATGAATGCTACAAAATATGCATGGGAGATACAGCTTAGAATAATTTTTTTTCACTTAAATTATAGCATTAGACAACTGCTGAGAAACACATTCTCGTTTCATATTCTGTTCCACTGTGAGATCCTAGAGTAAGGTAAAAGTTTTGACAATGACCATAAGTACCTGGCATAATCCTCTTATTATTTACATTATGTTAAGAAACCCCTGGTCCCTCCATCATGGGAGCATTTTGATAACTTGTCACATTATGAAATTGAGCTGTTCAGAAGATGTTTCATAAGAACATAAGAAGTTGCCTTCGCTGAGGAAGACCATAGGTCCATCCTGCCCAGCGGTCCGCTCCCGCGGCGGCCCATCAGGCCCATTGCCTGAGTAGTGGCCTATACCTATCTATACCCTTCAATCCCTTTTTCTTCTAGGAATCTATCCAACCCTTCTTTGAAACCATTTAATGTTTTCTTGTCTACAACAGCCTCTGGAAGCGCGTTCCATGTATCCACCACCCTCTGAGTGAAAAAGAACTTCCTAGCGTTTGTTCTAAACCTGTCCCCTTTCAATTTCTCCGAGTGCCCCCTTGTACTTGTGGTGCCCTTTAATTTGAAAAATCTGTCCCTGTCTACTTTTTCTATGCCCTTCAGGATCTTGAAGGTTTCTATCATGTCTCCTCTAAGTCTCCGCTTTTCCAGGGAGAAAAGTCCCAACTGCTTCAATCTGTCGAAAATTTCCGCACAGATATGCTCTGGTAGGAAGAACATTCAGAAATGAGTGAATAGTTTGGGTTTTTTTTAGTATGTGTGTAGAGCATAAAAAAATAAGCATATAATTTTTTTATACAACTATGATATTAAAAGAAAACTATGTAAGCTGAAAGATTATAAGGTATGAAGCCTAAAAAGCAAGAAATGGGAACTGAAAAACAGAAAAGCTGATATTTTGAAGAATCTAGGGATTGCCTGCTTTTCACTGCTAGTATTGCCAGAACCCCAAGATGACAAGCACCCTTGTGTGTGTTAGGCTGGTTGAAGAAAGATTTTTAATTTTAATTTTTTTTAATCCACAGTGGAGTTTGAATTTAAAGGATGATATAGCAGAGTACAGAATTGTGAACAGTGGTAAAGTTGAGGCAGGAACTCAACCATGTGATCAGTGATGTAGACAGAATAGTATTATGACCTTGCTATGTAGTTAGTGATATAGCAAAGGAATACCACAGCTTTACCTTTGAAATAGTGCCATTATATGGTAACATCTGCTAAATGGTAGCCACTCTAAACATGTAAGCAGTGTGTGAATTCTGACTGAAAAATTGCCAACGGACTAGACAGTGCTGGCCACTTCTGTTTTGCTCATGTTAAAATAAGGTATTGGCATGCTGTGTTCAAGAGGCTACTTTGGGATTGTGGATTTCTTGATCTGATTTCTCTGTTTTAGGTGTACAGGAAGAAGACTCCTCTTTCTTCCTGAGATTTACTTGGTCTGGGGTACATTGATGGAATAACTTATTTATTTTTGGGGGGGTTTCTGTTTGTCAGAGCGGGTGAAGATGAGGAAAATCAAAGAAGACTTGTGAAAGCCTCCAGTAAAGTAAGTTCCCCTTTCTATTGTTATTTCTGCTGTGGATGACAGTCAGAAAAGTCTGAAAGAATAGGTGATATTATACAGGAATGCATGTGCTTTGAAATAGCCAGAACTCTGCAGAACAAGTGCACCTTTTGTAGCATGTCTGCTGTGAATTTGTTTGAATTTCATGGAGAGTTACTGTATATTTAATTATAAACCGACCCAAATATAAACAGAGGTAACCTTTTTCCCCCCCAAAAGAGGAAAAAAAGTTGACTCTTACATAAGCCTGGGATGGAGGGGGGACGGTTTATTTTCAAGTGCCCTGCCAGGCTCTGCCCCCTTCCCCCTCCCTGCCCTGCTAGGCTCTGTACCCTGTCTCCCATCTTTCCCAATGCCTTGAAGACCTCCACCAGGCCTGCCTTAAGTCCTGGTGGTCCAGCGGTGGGCTGGGACAGGAGGGATCCCTCCTGTCCTAGCTGATTCTGACAACTCTCACCTCCCTCCCGCCTCCCCAGTTAGTAAAAAAGCATACCTGTAAAATTCTTGGTGGTCCAGCAGTGAACCAGGACAGGAATGATCTTTCTACACTCCTTCCCCATGCAGAGCCGCTATCTGTATGCTGAATCTAAAGTTCTCTGAGGACAAGCAGGCATAATATTCTCACTTTTGGTTGATGACATCCATTTAACGAAAAGCTATGTCTTCTGTTTTTTCTTCAGCACGTCAAACTTTTGCCTTTTTTGTGCCTTCTTGTACTTTTTTCAGTATTTTTTAAATTGTATTTCAGTATTGGTTCATTTTTATAAATTTTTTGAACCAATGTCTTAGGCTCATCTCAGATTTCTCATTTGGAAAGTGATCTTTCTCATCTCCCTTACTTCTGCTCGTTGTGTGAGCGAGCTTCAAGCGCTGGTGGTGGACCTAACTTTTACAGTGTTCCACCATGACAAAGTAGTGCTTTGTCCTCGGTGTCGGCTTATTCTAAGGCATGGAAAGCCTTCCAACATTGGTATGCTCAAAACCAGGTGGATCCGTATTCAGCTTCGATCTCGCTGATTCTTGCCTTTCTTCAGGCCGATTTGGATAAGGTCAATGTATATATATATATATATATATATATATATATATATTTAATACAGGGATAAATAATTGGAATTGAACACATGGAATCAAACCGAAATACACAAATAATCCTGTGTTCTAAATGTTCTCATATTATACTGTGTAATATCAGGTCATCTCACATATGCTCAGAAACATGGAGCTCTCCTAGGGACGTGTCCCTGTTAAAGAGCTCGCTGCCCAATCACTGCATATGTATAAGAGAGTAACCCAAAAGTGCTTATAACTTCTGGTGTTCTCAGAAATATACATGTTTCATCGGCGTGTCATGTGTGAGAACTGCAGGCTTTATTTTGCAGGGACTCTTTCCTCCGTATTTCGGAGATGGGGTTTTCCCTTCGGACTGTTCCTTCTTGCCGATGGTAGTTTTGGCTTTCCATGTCAATCAAGAACTGTGTTTGTCTGCCTTTCAACCGACAGATTCCAAGTCTCAGGACCACCTGTTGAAGAAACTGGATGTGTGCATAGTTCTGCATTATTTGGAGGTCACCAATGAGTTTCATCTCTGACCATTTGTTTTGTGCTGACTCATTCAGTTAAGCAGGGTGCTCCCGCTTCCAAGGCCACAATTTCCAGATGGATCCATAGGGCCTTTTTGTCAGCTTACATTATTGCTGGGAAACATGTCAAAACGGCAGTCAGAGAGGCCAAGCTTCGAATAGAAGAGAATCTAGCAAAGGACATTAAGAAAGGGGATAAATCCTTCTTCAGGTACATCAGTGATAGGAAAAGAAACACAAATGGGATAGTACGCCTGAGGAAAGCAGACGGGACTTATGCAGAATCAGATTCCGATAAAGCCGAACTACTAAATGAATACTTCTGCTCAGTCTTTACCTGTGAGGCGCTGGGGTCCGGTCCACAGTTGCAAGCAAGGCAAAGATCAGAAGACCCATTCTGGAATTTCGAGTTTACTCCCAGCAGCGTCTACTGTGAACTATCAAGACTCCAAGTGAACAAAGCCATGGGACCGGACAATCTACACCCCAGGGTGCTTAGAGACCTCTGTGATGTCCTGGCAGAGCTGTTATCTGTGCTCTTCAATCTTTCCTTGAGGGCGGAAAGAGTCCCCTTGGACTGGAAAACAGCCAATGTAATCCCACTCCACAAAAAGGGCTGCAGGACAGAGGCTGAGAATTACAGACCGGTGAGTCTCACATACATAGTGAGTAAACTCATGGAAACCCTAATTAAGCATGAATTAGATACGATCCTGGATGAGAAGAATCTACGGGATCCCCGCCAACATGGATTTATCAAGGGCAGGTCCTGCTAATCCAATCTAATTAGTTTCTTTGACTGGATAACAAGGAAACTGGATGTTGGTGAGTCCCTAGACGTCGTGTACTTGGACTTTAGTAAAGCTTTTGATAGCGTCCCACACCACAGACTATTGAGCAAGATGAAATCAATGGGACTGGGAAAAACATTAACTGCATGGGTTAGTGATTGGCTAAACGGTAGACTTCAGAGAGTGGTGGTGAACGGTGCCCCTTCAAAAACGTCAGAGGTGATCAGTGGAGTGCCGCAGAGCTCGGTCTTGGGCCTGATCCTATTCAACATATTTGTGGGAGATCTGACTCAGGGGCTTCAGGGTAAAATCACATTATTCGCTGATGACGCCAAACTATGCAACATAGTAAGTGAGAACACTTTATCAGACAGTATGACGCAGGACCTACTTCTATTGGAACACTGGTCCTCGACTTGGCAGCTAAACTTCAATGCTAGAAAATGTAAGGTCATGCACCTTGGCAGCAGGAATCCGTGCAAAACTTACACACTTAATGGTGAGACCTTAGTTAGGACCAAGGCGGAACATGATTTGGGGGTGATCATTAGCGAAGACATGAAGACTGCCAATCAAGTGGAGAAGACTTCATCAAAGGCAAGACAAATAATGGGTTGTATCCGTAGAAGTTTTATCAGCCGGAAGCCTGAAGTTATAATGCTGTTGTACAGATTCATGGTGAGGCCTCATCTGGAATATTGTGTACAATTCTGGAGGCCACATTACCAAAAAGATGTGCTGAGAGTTGAGTCGGTTCAGCGAATGGCTACCAGGATGGTCTCGGGACTCTTGGTATGAAGAAAGGCTGAATAAATTGCAGCTATACTCACTCGAGGAACGTAGAGAGAGAGGAGACATGATAGAGACGTTTAAATATATCACGGGCCGTATTGAGGTGGAGGATGATATCTTCTTTCTTAGAGGTCCCTCGGCCACAAGAGGGCATCCGCTGAAAATCAGGGGTGGGAAATTTCATGGCGACACCAGGAAGTTCTTCTTCACCGAAAGGGTGGTTGATTGTTGGAATGAACTTCCACTTCAGGTGATTGAGGTCAGCAGCGTGCCAGATTTTAAAAGGAAATGGGATACACATGTGGTATCTCTAGGGGGGTAAAATCAAGGGGGTGGGGTCGTTAGAGTGGGCAGACTTGATGGGCTATGGCCCTTTTCTGCCGTCATCTAATATGTTTCTATGTTTCTAAGGTGCATTCTACCAGAAGAGTGGCTTCTTCATGGATCAAAGCTAGGATCTGTCTCTCCTGAAATTAAATGCAGATAAAACTGAACTAATGTTCGTAGGAAAGTCAGACTATCAGTGGCCTACAGAGGTGAAAGTTATCGATGATGTTCTTTTGGTGCATGAGTCTTTGACTATTTAAGGTGTAAGACTCGATTCTGGCCTGACAATAAAGCTGCAAATAACAAAGACCATTCAGGCATGCTTTGCCCAAATTAATTTGTTATACCGATTGAAACTGTAGTTTGCACCTTATGATTTTCGAACTGTTGTCCAGGCCATGGTCTTGTCGAGGTTTGATTACTGCAATGCCCTGTACCTTGGGATAACAAAGGCAAGATACAGAGCATTGCAGGTTTTACAAAATGCACCAGTACGTCTGCTAATGGGTTTGTCTAAATATGACCATATCTTAAAAAATTGCATTGGCTTCCAGTCGCCTTCAGAGTCCAGTATGATTTGCCATCAGCTTATGTATGGAAATATCCCATAATTACTTAAAAGCAATATACTCAGTTATATACCAAAAGATCTTTGCGTTCTGAGAATTTAGCGCTACTGAAGACGTCTTTGAACGTCAAGACCGGTAAAATGACCTTCTGCTGCGCAGGAGTTAAGTTATGGAACTCCTTGGTGGGTCAGATACGAAATTGCAGTGAAAAGGGTAGCTTTAGAAAATTACTAAAGACGCAGCTATTTGTTGATGCCTTTTTTTAGATACTTTTAACAAAGTTGATATGAACTATCCATGATCTTTTTATCCACATTATGGTATCTCCTTTGAAGATTGTTTTTATGTTTATTTTATTATATGTTTTTTAACTATGCATTTGTTTTTATTATGTGTTCATTTTAAATACTGTGTATGTAAATTTTGTAAACCGCTTAGTTTTAAACGGTATATAAATTTTTTAAATAAATAATAAATTTGCTGGGTGGCAATGTGGTCTCTTCACATGTCTGCCAAGTTCTACAGAGTGGATATAGCTGCAAGACAGGACTTGGCTTTCGGGTCCTTTGTTCTAAGGGCTAGCACAGCATGCGAGTTTGGGGAAATAACCCAGCTGTCTAGAATGTCTTGCCTATCTACTGGAAAAGAGCTTACCAGGGTAAGTACATAATCTCTTTTTATACAGCACCCTTTTTAGTGGGGGAGGGGTAAGTGTCAGGGGCACTTCCTGTCCCCTCTTTTGTTTGTGTTATATATTGAACCCTTAGCGACTAGTATAGAGCTAACCCAGATGTAAGGGGGATAATGGTGGGAGAGTTTGTTCATAAATTATCATTATTTGTGGATGATGATTTGGTTTATGTCCAGCAACTTAAGTTAACTCTATCAGTACTTATCAGGGAATTTGAAAATTTTGGAGAGGTTTTGAGATTCAAAATTAATATGTGGAAGTTTTAGATATGAGAGTTGGACATCACAGAACAGGAGGAGATCCTTTTAAGGGAGTGCTTTCTGCTTCAAAAATCCCCTGGTGTAATTCGATACCTAGGGATTCAGTTACCAAGAGACCTTGGCTCATTATATACATTTAACTATTCAAAACTTTTTTTTTTAAACTTTCTTTATTGAAATTTCTTAATACATTACAATATTAAAAATCAGGCAAATGGCATAAAAGAAAATAACCACATAAGTAACATAGTTCAATCATCCTAACAAGTCCATATCTCGGGAAGGAACAGAAAACATAAAAAAAGAAAAATCACAACTTTGGCTGGAAATCATATAGCTAATCCCATTTTAAATCATGGAGTAGATTAAACTGATTTTTTTCTCAGGTTTATTCAAAGAAAAAATTCTAGCTGGCTTGGTTCCAAAAATACATAAATGTTATTCTCCCACGTAACCAGGTATTTAGAAGGAAACTTCAAGAAGAAAGTGCCTCCTATTGCCAAGATTTTGGGTTTCAGCAAGAGAAAGGCTTTACACCGAATTTGGGTCTGTCTGGATATGTCTGGAAAAATTGATATTGACTGCCCATAAAATAACACTGATGTTTTTGGAAAGTAAGCTTTCATAATAATTTTTTCTCTCCAAAGATGATAATGTAATTAACAAAGTAGATCTTTTGGATATAGGCTCTTGTGTATTTTCTAAAAATCTTGTGATATCTAAACTGTCAGGAGAATTAATATTATCAATATCCCCTTCTGGAGATGTTTCTCTAATACCAACTGGAATATAATGAGTATTAACTATGTCCCTGCCTTCTAAGACTAACTGCAGTACCTCTTTAAGATAAATTTTAAATAATTCTCTAAGTGATAGAAAATGAGTTATTGGAAAATTCAAAAGTCTCAAATGAAGCACTCTTGCATAATTTTCCAATATTTCCAATTTTGAATAAATCATTAAATTATCTTTAATTTCATAAGCTTGTGCTAATAGATCTTAACTTGAACATCCATTTTTCAAGTTGTCTTTCCACCAATTTTAATTTAGATAACTATTCAAGACTTTTGACTCAAGTATATAATGATCTCCCCAGGTGGAAGGGTCTATGGCCAGAGCAGGATTAATATATCCCACAGGTATAACAATACTGAGACAAGTTCAAAGATACTCAATAACTTGCTATCTCTTGGATTTTGACAGTGAGTTTCAAACACCCAAATATCCTCTACCTTTCAGTGTTTACTGGGGTATGAATCTCATCACCAACTCACTGCCATTCCTATTTCATCTTAATAATTATTTGTTGATTTAAATAACATAAAGACAAACTAACATCGCAAGACTCATCCCAATTCTCTGTAGTATCTCGCTCTACTCTTAAATTCCTCTGGAAATGGCCAGATATCTTCTTTTGTAATCCGCCTTGAACCGCAAGGTATTGGCAGAATAGAAATCACTATTGTAATGTAATGTGAAGACTGCTTGAAAAAACTATTCTTAGCTTTCACCCAGCAGACGGGAGTCATAGAAACATAGAAATAGACGGCAGATAAGGGCCACGGCCCATCTAGTCTGCCCACCCTAATGACCCTCCCCTACTTTTCTCTGTGAATAGATCCCACGTGTCTATCCCATTTGGCCTTAAAATCAGGCACGCTGCTGGCCTCAATCACCTGTAGTGGAAGACTATTCCAGCGATCAACCACTCTTTCAGTGAAAAAGAATTTCCTGGTGTCACCTCGCAGTTTCCCGCCCCTGATTTTCCACGGATGCCCTCTTGTTGTCGTGGGACCCTTGAAAAAGAAGATATCTTCCTCCGCCTCGATGCGGCCCGTAAGATACTTGAACGTCTCGATCATGTCTCCCCTCTCTCTGCGCTCCTCGAGCGAGTATAGCTGTAATTTGTCAAGCCGTTCTTCGTATGGAAGATCCTTGAGTCCCGAGACCATCCAGGTGGCCATTCTCTGCACCGACTCCAGTCTCAGCACATCCTTGCGATAATGTGGCCTCCAAAATTGCACACAGTATTCCAGGTGGGGCCTCACCATGGATCTATACAATGGCATAATGACTTCCTCCTTACGGCTGACGAAACCCCTTCGTATGCAACCCATGATTTGTCTTGCCTTGGACGAAGCCTGCTCCACTTGATTGGCAGACTTCATGTCCTCACTGACGATTACCCCCAAGTCTCGTTCTGCTACCGTTTTTGCTAGGATCTCGCCATTAAGGGTATAAGACTTGCATGGATTTTGGCTGCCCAGGTGCATAACTTTGCATTTTTTGGCATTGAAGTTGAGTTGCCATGTCCTAGACCAGCGCTCCAGTAGGAGTAGGTCGTGCATCATGTTGTCGGGCATTGAATCTTCGTCTGTTGTGCATTTGCCCACTATTACTTAGTTTGGCGTCATCGGCGAATAATGTTATTTTACCTCGAAGCCCTTCTGCCAAGTCCCTTATAAAGATGTTGAATAGGATTGGGCCCAAGACTGAGCCCTGTGGCACTCCACTGATCACCTCCATCATTTCGGAGGGGGTGCCATTCACCACCACCCTTTGAAGCCTACCTCCAAGCCAGTTCCCAACCCATTGCGTCAATGTGTCACCTAATCCTATAGAACTCATCTTGCTCAGCAACCTGCGGTGTGGTACGCTATCGAATGCTTTGCTAAAGTTCAGGTACACGATGTCTAGGGACTCCCCAATATCCAGCTTCTCCGTCACCCAATCAAAGAAGCTGATCAGGTTGGATTGGCATGATCTCCCCTTAGTAAATCCATGTTGTCGGGGATCCCGTAGATTCTCTTCATCCAGGATCTTATCCAATTGATGTTTGATTAGAGTTTCCATTAGTTTGCTCACTATCGATGTTAGACTCACTGGTCTGTAGTTTGCTGTCTTTGAGCCTTTCTTGTGGAGTGGAATGACGTTAGCCGTCCAACCATTTCGCCAATGCTTGTTTCGTCAGGGGTTAGAGATAGCTTAAGCAGCCAGAAATTCATTTAGCGTTAATCAGCAACAAATGCCCAAACCTTAAAAAAGATATCAGGTAGGAAAATTTCAATATTTAAACAGAACTTCTCACCTACCACATTTTACAATTATATTAGAAAATATTTATTAAACACATTATTCAGTTTAAAAATCAATCCCTTTCTACTTTTATTTAATTTAATTTAAAACTTATAACATACCAAATGACTGCCATATTTTTTCATGGCTTCCGTCACAAAGGGTTTGTAGCCATTTCCAAAATGGCGATGGCTTTTCAAAAGAACTCCGTCAGCAAAGCCAATGAGCTTCATACAAGTCACTATTCATTCAATAAATCAAAACCACTCCTTCTTAAGGTGGAATAAACCCCCTCCTAAAATGAACTCAGATGAAAGCTTTCAATTCCAATGGACTATTAAGTTCCCTAGGCTGCAACATACCTAATTTAAATATCTACTTTTGTTCGCACTGCATGAGGATTTTATTCCTATCCCCGCCTCTCATACTTTGATACACTACGTCAATCACCCAACATTGTAAAGCTTCAAAACTGTGTGACTGATTGAGGCAGTGTTCAACGATGGGCGCCTCAATTCTACCATTTCTCAAGCAGGATTTATGTTCACTTAACCTCTTTTTGAGTACTCTGTTGGTCTTCCCTATATATATTTTGTTGCAGGGGCACTTTAGCGCATACACAACGTGATTACTGTTACAGTCACTGAAATTCCTCAATCTATATTCTTTTTTATCACTCAGATTAATAAAGGAGGACAATTGAACATTCATCCCACAAAATTTACAGCTGTTACATTTAAAATACCCTATCTTATTGACTTCTACTTTCTTAGTATATTTCGGGAAATAAAAAGGACTTAAGATCTCTTAAGTTCCTCGATCTTTTATATGCTTCCAAGCACTAATATTCTGAAAAATATATTTTGCATATGGCTGGGCTCACATGAGAATATTCAAACACTGCACTGTGTGTTGTTTGGATGTCAGTAGCCTTATTTTTTTTGGTCAATAACAAATCTCGGTCACAATATACTACTCTTTTATAGGTTCTTTTCAGAGATTTCTCTTCGTATCCTCTTTTAACCAGATCATTCATTAACATTTTAACTTGTCTTTTGAAATCTTTCCTATCCCTACATATTCTTCTATAATCTTAACATCTGTGAGTAAAGTAAATTATCAACCATATGTCTAGGATGGCATCTTTCTCTCCTCAGGGATTGGTTAATATCATATAATCATTTATGTCAAACCTCCTTCCCACCCTTAAATATAAACTTCATAAATATCTCACTAAGTTGTGTTTTTATTTTTAATTCAAAATCAACATCAAATTTTCTAAATGACTGCAGCAGGAGCATGTTGTAATCACAGAGTTCAGCAACATTTCATCATCCACCAAGGAAGGTCTATTTAGGCTGAAACGCTCTTAACAAAATAGAGCGTCGGGTGTTTAGTAAAGCACGTACCAACGTTGGATCCTGGCAAATGGCCATTTAGATAAGTGTTGCTGTTTCCTGTTTTGGATTGAGTTTTCTAGTTTTTTAGTACATTTGATGTTGATTTTGAATTAAAAATAAAAATGCAACTTAGTGAGATATGCCTCAGTTCTCTTGCTGTGAACTGCCCGGATCTTCTGGTTGGGCAGTATATAAAAAATAAAATTATTATTATTATTATTATTATCATATTTATTAAGTTTAAGGGTAGGAAGGAGGTTTGACGTAAATGATTATATGGCATTAACCAATGCAGGATAGCACTTGAAATAACATAAATGTTATAAGAGGTTCTGTGCCCTGAAGCTTTGCCTTGATATGATACTTCAACCTCCTAGTTAATGTACTACTTGGGAGAGCTTTTTTAAAATTGGGTTGCTGTTTGAACAGCTTGAGCAGGATGTCATTTATATTTACGAGGATGTGTATATGAGCTAGATATATTCGTTTGTATTGAATATTTCAAGCAATATATATTTTTACTATCCAAGGGAACCCCCTTTTTTCATAAAACTATTTGGGTTTTTACCAGGTACTTGTGACTTGGATTGGCCTCCGTGAAGATGGGATACTGGTCTAGATAGACCTTTGGTTTAACCCAGTAAGACTATTATGTTCTCAAATGAAGCAGCAGTCCCTTCACTGTCTCCACTTTGTTGTTTTACGTGCTGAATCAGAGCTCTCTGACTTTATTTTTATATATATATGTATATATAATATCTTTCTGGTTTTACACATAGAAAAGAAGCGCTTTGAAAACAAGCTCTGTTGGGGTAATTTGTGTTTCTAAGTAATATGAGAGTATTAAAGAGGAGATTGAATCTGCAATCCACGCTAAGCCCTTTTTATATGTATAGACCTATTAGATACTTCTAGGTTTAAAATCATAAAAGATAGAAATGTATTACTTTTAGTGTATGTTCTTGCCAATTTTCCTACATTATTGTTGTGCTAATCTCTTTAAAGAAGATGTCTTTTGAAGTGCAACAAGAAATGATCTGGCAAATCCTAGGTACTTTGTCAACACTACTTCCACTGTCCTAAATAGGTGGATGTTCTTTTTATTAATAACTCTTTTTCTGGAAGCACCTGAATACCCCAAATCTGTTCTGAAGCTTTATTTCTCTTTCCGTGACATCCTGCTATATCGGAGCCTACTCTATTAGAGTGATACTGCTTTGTTTTATTAGAGAGCTGAATGTGGTTTTCACAGTCTGTATTCCTTATTGAAACAGAAGCACACCATATTGCCAATCATGCTAATCAGACTTCAAAGAAATCAAGCAAATTGGTGAGGCAAGATCTCCCTTGGCTGAACCCATGCTGACTTTGTCTCATTAAATCATGTTTCTCTACGTGTTCCACAATTTTTATTTTTTATAATTGTTTCTACCATTTTGCCTGGCACTAAAGTGAGGCTTACCGCTCTGTAATTTCCCGGATCTCCCCTGGAGACCGTTTTAAAAATTGATATGACATTGGCCACCCTCCAATCTTCAGGTACTACAGACGATTTTAGCAACAGATTACAGATCACTAACAACAGGTCAGCAGTTCCATATTTGAGTTTTTTTAGTACCCTGGGATGTATACCATCCGGTCCAGGCGATTTATCACTTTTTAATTTGTCGATTTGGCTTAGTACATCTGCCAGATTCACCAAGATTTCTTTCAATTCCTCCGCATCAACACCCTTGAAAACCATTTCCGGTTCAGGTAGATCTCTTACATCTTCTTCTGTAAAGACCGAAGCTAAGAATTCATTCAGTCTTTCTGCTATGGTCTTATCCTCCCTGAGCGTCCCTTTTGCTCCTTGATCATCCAACGGTTCCACAGATTCCTTCACAGGTTTTCTGCTTCTGATGTACCTAAAAAAATTGTTTTTACCTCTTTTGCAAGTTTCTCTTCATATTCTTTCTTAGCTGTCTTTATCAATGCTTTGCATCTAACTTGTCAGTGCTTCTTCTTATTTTCTTCATTCGGATCCTTTTTCCATTCTTTAAAGGATGTTTTTTTGGCTCTAATGGTTTATATTCGAGTATATATAGTATTTGAATGTTATAATGTTAATTGATATGTTTGCTACAGAGCATAACAGAATTGTAGTGTCGGGGCTTTCCCCGTTTTCTTCCTTCCAGTTATGTCTGTCAAACAGCTGTCAGTGCAGCTTGGTTGCTTTTGTACAAACTGAGGGGGCAGGAGCAGCTTCCTGGGAAGGATGCGAAGTTCAAAGATGATTGACAGCATTCTGCAAGTAACTTATGGGTTCAGATTCATAACTCTGTTTCAGGACTACTAGACACATCTACAAGAAAGATTTTCAAAGTAAGAATCTAATCTTTCTATATGATAATCATCACACTATGGATTGCCCCAAATTTAGTGGTAGGTTATTTTGGGGGTGGGGTGGGTGCAGTTTCTTGACTACCTACTTCTGTTCACTTTGCTACTTTATTCTGCTGTCCCTTCTCTTCCCCACTGTGCCACATATTGAGTGTAACAAATGTTTCTGACCCCTAAAACCATGCTTTTTTTGTAACAGTATAAGAAAACGGATCAAAATTCAACATTTTAGTAACAATGTACTGTTTATTAATAAAATTGTCTTTCAGTATTTGGTGGATTGTCCCTCTGCTGATAACACAGTCAGTAATTCTGTTAGGAAAGCTTTCTACTAATGCATAAATGTCTTCTTGCATGATGGAATCCCATTCTTTGCTGGCACATCAGATCAAATCATCCCTGGTTCTGGGTCATAGTTTATGTAAGACGCTATCTTGGAGCCTTGCCCACAGATGCTTATTTTTTTTGTGTTTGCAACATAAACTGATAGTATTTTTTCCTATAATATTTGACTATTTCAACTATTCCTAAATCTGTCTTTCCGTGGCATGATAGGCCAAAAGCAGTTATGATTTTTATTCCAAACTTGGGTCGTCTTATGGGAAGGATATTTTGGAGCTTGTTAGTTAAAATTCTTCTATTTTTTCTGTTAGGGAAAGGAAAGAGTTCTATAAGAGATTCATCTGTGAACAGTATGTGTGCACGCTTAATTTTGCTTGCAAATGTGTCATCAGCAAAGCCTTAATTTTTCATTCTCAAGCAGAATGCTAAGAAGCCAGCCTCATTCTTTTAAGTTTGAGAAAAAAAACTGCAAATAAGTAAAAAAAAAAAAAAAAAATAGTATGGCACAAAGAAGATGAACACTGTTACATAAGTAAATATCTTATGATTCAAAATGGTCATGAAAATCATGAAGAAATACTTGGAATAAAATTATTTATAACACTATAACAAAAGTTGTTGACCGGGATCAGAAATTTGTTAGTTAAACAAGGTTTGATAAAACTTCTGCACTTCAAATGCCCTACTAAGACCTAGGCTATTCAAAATGTCAACATTCGCCATACACAAAATTGTGCAGTACCACTGTGAAATTCAGTTCACAGCATTTTTATAAGAAGGCATAAACATGGAATCAAATTCTCTCACATTCAAAAGACTGGTATGTAAATCACTTATTTGAATGACAAATTCCGATATTTTTCATGCTTTTTAGTTTGTATACAATAGCAAGATATACAAGTAACTGGAAGAACATGGCTTGCTAATGACATTAAACTTGCAGCAAAATTTTAGCAAGTAAGCAAAGTCACCATTAACAAAGCGTTCAGAAACTTATGTTACACTCTGTATATGATCTGACTTACACTTCTACTCTATCCCTTCTCGTGCCTCTAACTTACACACACATAAGATCCTCCTTACATCTTATGGGCTTAGAAAAGCAAATATCATTGATTTTTTTGCTATTTTATTTTCCTGCTCAGGTAGCAAAGGAAACACACAGTAAAAAAAAAAAAAAGAAAAAGGAAGTCCTTATTCAATGAAAACTGTAAATCTGAGAAACTATTTTGTCCTCAGCAAAGAGAAATCTAAGGTAAAGAGCCCTTGTTCCTTTTTCTGATCCAAGGTAAGTTAGACTCATGATGAAACTTTTTCCTCCTTCCCCAAACAATTATATTCTGAAAATACTAAAATGAATTACCGTGAGAGTAACCAGGAATTGTAACTTATTTGCGTACCCGAAGATTTTTGGCTGTAAATTTAGGTCTTTTTTTAGACAGGATGCTTGCATTTCAAGCAAGCATCCTAGGTAACTTTATTAGCAGAGCCATGCTGTCCTACGGCGCCTTCCGAAAAGAAATCAAGACAGTACTATTTGATAAATTTATCTCTTAATTCGAGATTTTATTCTCAATATAATAATTTTACTGTAATAACTTAAATTTTTTACTGTCCTTTTAGTTAATATGCTGTATTCTTACTATTACCATTTTGTATTTCGCTGATTGTCCAGTTTTTCTCTTTTGTGTAAACCGCCTAGAATTTTTTTGATTGAGGCGGTATAGAAAAATTAAGTTGTTATGTTATATAAATATTGGCAGCCACTTATTTACATCTTAATATATGGGTTAATTTGTTTGTAGCTTATCATAGATACATGGAAATATAGAAACATGGTGGCATATAAAGGCCAAATAACCTATCCAGTCTGCCCATCCATAGCATCTACTATCTCCTCCTCTCCCTAAGAGATCCCACATGCCTGTCCCATTTTTCTTGAATTCAGACACAGTCTTTGTCTCTACCACCTCTACTGGTAGATTATTCCACACATCTTCCTTTTATGAAAAAGCATTTTCTTAAATTACTCCTGAGCCTATCACCTCTTAACTTCATCCTAGAAACATAGAAAGATGACGGCAGAAAAGGGCCACAGCCCATCAAGTCTGCCCACTCTATTGACCCACCCCATTAAGTCTGAATGCTAATAACCTAGTTCCTTAACTCGACCCTCGTAGGGATCCCACGTGGATGTCCCATTTATTCTTAAAGTCGAGCACGCTGGTGGCCTTGATCACCTGCACCGGAAGTCTGTTCCAGTGATCTACCACCCTTTCTGTGAAGAAATACTTCCTGGTTTCACCACTAAATTTCCCTCCTCTGAGTTTGAGCGGGTGCCCCCTTGTGACCAAGGGTCCCTTGGGAAAGAATATATCGTTTTCCACCTCGACACGACCCGTGACGTACTTAAATGTCTCAATCATGTCACCCCTTTCCCTGCGCTCCTCTAGGGTATAGAGCTGCAGTTTGCCCAGTCTTTCTTCGTATGAGAGACCCTTGAGCCCCGAGACCATCCTAGTGGCCATCCTCTGGACCGACTCAGCTCGAAGCACATCTTTCCGGTAATGTGGCCTCCAGAATTGCACACAGTATTCCAGATGGGGTCTCACCATGGTTCTGTAGAGTGGCATTATGACTTCAGGTTTACGGCTGACGAAGCTTCTATTGATACATCCCATCATTTGCCTTGCCTTTGATGAGGCCTTCTCTACTTGTTTGGCAGCCTTCATGTCTGCACTGATGATTACCCCCAAGTCCCGTTCCTCTGAAGTCCTAGCTAGCGTTTCTCCATTCAAGGAGTATGTTCTGCATGGATTTCCTCTGCCGAGATGCATGACCTTACATTTTTTAGCGTTGAAGCCTAGCTGCCATGTTGAGGACCAGTTTTCTAACGTGATCAGATCTTGTGTCATACTATCCTGGAGGTTGCTTTCACTTACTATGTTACACAGTTTGGCATCGTTGGCGAGCAGTGCTACTTTACCCTGAAGCCCCCGGGTCAAGTCCCCTATGAATATGTTGAAAAGGGATGGTCCCAGGACTGAGCCCTGCGGCACTCCACTAGTCACCTCCGATGTCTCAGAGAGGGTGCCGTTGACCACCACCCTCTGAAGTCTTCCACTCAGCCAATCACTGACCCATGCAGATAGTTTCTCACCCAAACCCATCGATTTCATCTTGTTTAATAGTCTACGGTGTGGGACACTGTCGAAAGCTTTACTGAAATCCAAGTACACTATGTCCAGAGACTCTCCCAAGTCTAGCTTTCCTGTCACCCAATCGAAGAAGCTTATAAGATTGGATTGGCATGACCTGCCTCTGGTGAATCCATGTTGACAGGGATCCCTTAGATTCCCTTCATCCATTATCGTGTCTAATTTACCTTTAAGTAGAGTTTCCATGAGTTTACACACTATTGATGTGAGACTCACTGGTCTGTAATTCGCAGCCTCTGCTCTGCAACCCTTTTTGTGCAGAGGAACTACGTTAGCTGATTTCCAGTCCAGGGGGACTCTCCCCCGTACTTAGGGAGAGATTGAAGAGCATGGCTAACGGTTCCGCCAGAACATCGCACAGCTCTCTGAGCACTCTTGGGTGCAAATTGTCCGGTCCCATGGCTTTGTTCACCTTGAGTTTTGAAAGTTCTCTGTAAACATCAGCTGGTGTGAATTCAAAATTCAGAAATGGGTCTTCCTTGCTTTCCTTTGCTTCCAGCCGTGGCCCGTGCCCTGGCGCCTCGTAGGTAAAGACTGAACAGAAGTAATCGTTCAGTAGTTTGGCTTTTTCAGAATCTGTTTCCACATAATTCCCGTCTGGCGTTCTAAGGCGTACTATCCCATCTGCGTTCTTTTTCCTGTCGCTAATGTACCTGAAGAAGGATTTGTCCCCTTTTTTAATGTTCTTCGCTAGAGTTTCTTCCATTCGAAGTTTGGCCTCCCTGACTGCTGTTTTGACCGCTGCAGACTTTGTCCTGTATTCAATGTTTGCTTCTTTTTCCCCCGTGCGTTTGTACAAGAGAAACGCTCTTTTCTTATCCTTGACGAGGTACGAGACCTCATCAGTGAACCATTGGGGTTTCTTTTTTCTTTGTTGTTTAGTTACTGATTTTATGTAGCGGATAGTTGCCTCATGAAGGGTCGATTTCAAGGTTGACCACATAACCTCCACATTATCCGTTACTTCTTGAACCTGAAGCGTCTGATGGACGAAGTCTCCCATGCTTGTGAAGTCAGTGCCCCGGAAATTGAGTACCCTTGTTTTTGTTTGTGATCTAGAGAAGCCTTTCCTAAGGTTGAACCATACCATGTTATGGTCACTGGTTGCTAGCGGTTCTCCCACCGAGATCTCTGAGACGCTTTCCCCGTTCGTAAGTACCAGGTCCAGGATGGCCTGGGACCTAGTGGGCTCTAATACCAATTGTTTGAGCCGTACGCCCTTCATGGACGTTAATATCCTCCTGCTATCATAAGTAGTCGCTGAGAGTGTGTTCCAATCTACATCAGGCATGTTAAAGTCTCCCAACAGAACAACATCTCCCCGTAAGGTGATATTCTCAATGTCTTCAATTAATTCAATGTCCTTGTGCTCCGATTGTCTTGGAGGTCTGTACACCACTCCAAGATACAGGCATTTTTCTCCGCCTCTGGCCAGGTTTACCCAGATGGATTCCCCAGTATACTTGATATCCGTGATTCTGGTTGTCTTGATGTTTTCTATGCCCTCTCATTCTGGAGCTTCCTTTCAAATGAGATTTGCCTCATGCGCATTTATGCCACATAGGTATTTAAACATCTCTATCATATCTCCCCTCTCCCGCCTTTCCTCCAAAGTATACATATTGAGATCTTTAAGTCTGTCCCTGTATGCCTTATGACGAAGAGCACAGACTATTTTAGTAGCATTCCTCTGGACCGATTCCATCCTGTTTATATGTTTTTGAAAGTGTGGTTTCCAGAATTGTACACAATATTCTAAATGGAGTCTCACCAGAGTCTTATACAGGGGCATCAATACCTCTTTTATTCTTGAACAAGCAGGTAGCATATTCTTACATGTGGGTGACTTCATCCACGGAGCCCGGTACAGACAGTGCTAAAAGTGTACTGTCACTTTAAACGTTCTAAGAAGCTTCAAGACTGCCCGCAGTGTGCACGCATGAGTGCCTTCCTTCCCGTTGTTGGCTCGCAGTTCCTCAGTTCTTTGTTTTCCGCAGAGCAAAGATGATGTTTTTTGGACTTTGTCCAAATCGAGAGAAATATTTGGTCAAAGAGAAGTTTTGTATGCTATCCCTGGGGACTCTATATAGAATGAAACGATTGGCTGTGCTTCTAGACCTCAAAAGAGGTCTACACACACATCTGAACCACAGAAAGTTTCTACGTTTTCTTGTAGGTCATCAACGCTGGATTCTCATTACCACAGACACCTGGGTCTTCAAAGTCATACAGGAGGGTTACTGTCTTCATTTTATCACCATTCTTCCAGACAGACCTCCAAGAGAGTCCTCTTTCTCCCAGTCAACGTATTTTTTGCCTTTCGGCTTGGTTTTCTTTCATTTTTTCTTTTATTTGAAGTATTTTTTTCTTCGGTTCTTTAAAAAAAACCCTAAATTTCGTTGGGCTTTTTTCTCTCTGGTTTTTCTCACTGGTTTTACTTTTCAGGGTGCGACCATTGCGTTTTTCGATTTTGTGCTGAGATTTTTACTCACATGTCGAGGCCTTCTAGCGGGTTCAAAAAGTGCACTCATTGCTAGTGGCCCATTTCCATCACTGACCTGCACAACTGGTGCATTCAGTGTCTAGGGCCAGAGCATCGAGTAGACACTTGCATCCGCTGTTCTACTTTACAAAAGCGCTCTCTTAAGGCTCAACATATCCAGCAAGAGAAGCTGTTTGGACTGGCCATGGCCTCCAGCGACAAATCAATGTCATTGATACTGACAGTACCAGTATTGATGCCTCCCTCGACGTCGTCCATCATTCCTGCTAAAAGTTATCTTCTACCCAACCAATGTCACAGGTATCTTCTGCATCGAGGTCCTCGATTCGTGCTAAGCGTCAATGCCATCATTGATCTTCTGTGCAGGTTGTGTCTCTTTTAGGGTGTGCTTCCTTATCGAGGTCACCCACCCCTCTACACCCTGCAGAGCCACTGGTATTATTACAGTCCTTCCTGGACCAACTTAAGGAGTTCTTTCAGAGGGAGCTTGGTGACCTGTTTAAGCTACATGCGGCACAGGTGCTTGCATTGAATCTCTCGGTACCAGCCAAGCCTGAACATGGCACATGGAGGCACAAGGGTACCGAATCCAGCTCTGCATCAAAGCATTGACAAGACATCGAGATCCCACAGTACTGATGCTTACTCCTCTAAATCCAAGCGTGCATCATGTTCACTTTGACGTAAATCAAGATCTAGACATTCTCAGCGTCAGTCTTCGTCATCTTCATTGGACTGGTACCGACATCATCAAAGGAGCTCTTTTTGACGCTTTCATGGTCATCGTACTCCTCGGACAAGGAAGCATTCTTTTTCCTATAGAGAATATCCTGGAGTTGCAGACATTGAATCTGAAATTTCTGTATGAAACACTGATTCTGATCTTGAACCCACGTTATCTGCTCCAGGGTCATATGGCATCCAATCAGATCCATCTCCTCCACCGCCATGATGCAGATCTCTTCCAAAAGGCCTTTTTCACTAAATTTATCAGGCAAATAGGGAAAGCTTTGCCTGTTAAACTGGAGTCAGACATTGAGCCCAGAGCAGAACTCCTTGAGGTGTTAGATTTTGACAAACCTCCTAAGGAACTTTTCAAACTGCCTCTTCACAATCTACTTAAGGAAGCTCTGTTTAAGAATTGAGAGACTCCTCTCACCCTTCCCGTAGCTCCAAAAAAAGATTGACTCTCTGTACAGAATACAATCTTGTTCTGGTTTTAATGAGCTGTAATTGCCACATCAGTCTTTGCTGGTTGAATTCACTCTTTAAAAAATCCTTCAGCACAAGAGTATATGCTACTGCACCACCAGGACGTGAAGGCCGTACCATAGATAAGTTTGGGTGCTGCCTCTTCCAGAACTCTATGTTGACCAGTAGAGTTCTCAGCTACAACTTCTATATGTCATTTTATCTTAAACAACTCATAAAGAAGTTGGCTGACTTTGAATAATATATCCCATCTGAGGGAGGGAGTAATAGAATCCTAAAGGGTAACTACTTTACAATTTGAATATAATTTAATTTAATTTAAAGATTAAAAGCATCTTTAAAGAGAAAGCTTTTTAAGTTATTTTTAAAACAGCTGAGATTGTTTTCCTCTTATATATTGGGGCAAAGTGTTCCAGAGTTGCGGGGCCATCACCGAAAACATATCATGGCGTCTGGTTCCGATGACTTTCAAGGAAGGGACTACTATGTGCTTTTGGATTGTAGATTGGAGGGCGTGGTGTATTATAAGGAACTAGCTGATGCCCCGGCGTTGCACGGGTATTTAATTATAGCAATAACACAGTAAATGGATTGAAATAAAGATACTTTATAGTGGTGAATGAAATTATTTTTTTACAGCTTTATAAAAAGTACAATAATCAAATTATAATGTGAAATAGTTGACAAAATGAATACAATACAACTAACACAAAACTTTATTATAAACAACAATTTTAGTTTCACCTCCGGGAGCAAGAACATATAAATTCTTGGGTGAACCCACCCTTGATCAAGCAACATAGAGTTGTCCATGGGAAAAACAGGGGGATCTTAAATCCACTCCACAGTATGTAATAGTCTGTCCCTGTGATTTGTTGATTGTGATAGAGAATGCAAGTCTCACTGGAATTTGCAGTCTCTTAAACTGAAAAGGAAGATCTGTTGGAATAAGTGGCATCCAAAAGTTTCAGTATTGATTTAAACAACACAATATGTGGAAACTCAGGTTGAAAAGAAACTCCATGCAGTTTGTTCCCGGTTCAGAATGGAACCTGTGTTCCTAGTTCAGGATATGTGAGTACTCATGTAATGTAATAACATTATGAACTGGGGTGCATGAAGGAAACAGTTACAAACACAGTTAGAACATACAAACTCTATATGTATGGTGTCCGTGGTAGAATAGAAACGATGTCCCTAGTGGTTATAGTGTCATAGAAAGTGTTTTATAGTTGGAATTACTGTGAGAATGGCAGCTGGTTACATTTTTTCCATTGACATGAATGGGTGAAATCTGATTTTCTGTTTGTAGCTCCGCCCACGTGTGCAGGTGGGCCGCAAGACCCCCAGAATATATCACCCCAGGTAGTGAGGGATCTGCATACCAAGTTTCGTTCAAATCGGTCAAGCCGTTTTTGAATTACTGTGAGAATGGCAGCTTTTTACATTTTTTTCCATTGACATGAATGGGTGAAATGTGAATTTCTGTTTGTAGCTCCGCCCACATGTGCAGGTGGTCCGCAAGACCCCCAGAACATATCACACCAGGTAGTGAGGGATCTGCATACCAAGTTTCGTTCAAATCGGTCAAGCCGTTTTTGAATTACTGTGAGAATGGCAGCTTTTTACATTTTTTCCATTGACATGAATGGGTGAAATGTGAATTTCTGTTTGTAGCTCCGCCCACATGTGCAGGTGGTCCGCAAGACCCCCAGAACATATCACCCCAGGTAGTGAGGGATCTGCATACCAAGTTTCGTTCAAATCGGTCAAGCCGTTTTTGAATTACTGTGAGAATGGCAGCTTTTTACATTTTTTCCATTGACATGAATGGGTGAAATCTGATTTTCTGTTTGTAGCTCCGCCCACGTGTGAAGGTGGGCAGCGAGACCCCCAGAACATATCACCCCAGGTAGTGAGGGATCTGCATACCAAGTTGCGTTCAAATCGGTCAAGCCGTTTTTAAATTACTGAGAGAATGGCAGCTTTTTACATTTTTTCCATTGACATGAATGGGTGAAATCTGATGTTCTGTTTGTAGATCCGCCCACGTGTGCAGGTGGGCCGCGAGACCCCCAGAACATATCACCCCAGGTAGTTGGAATTACTGTGAGAATGGCAGCTTTTTACATTTTTTCCATTGACATGAATGGGAGAAATCTGATTTTCTGTTTGTAGCTCCGCCCATGTGTGCAGGTGGGCCGCGAGACCCCCAGAACATATCACCCCAGGTAGTGAGGGATCTGCATACCAAGTTTTGTTCAAATCGGTCCCACAGCTTTTTACATTTTTTCCATTGACTTGAATGGGTGAAATCAGATTTTCTGTTTGTAGCTCCGCCCACGTGTGCAGGTGGGCCGCGAGACCCCCAGAACATATCACCCCAGGTAGTGAGGGATCTGCATACCAAGTTTTGTTCAAATCAGTCCCACAGCTTTTTACATTTTTTCCATTGACTTGAATGGGTGAAATCTGATTTTCTGTTTGTAGCTCCGCCCACGTGTGCAGGTGGGACGCGAGACCCCCAGAACATATCACCCCAGGTAGTGAGGGATCTGCATACCAAGTTTCGTTCAAATCGGTCCCACAGCTTTTTACATTTTTTCCATTGACTTGAATGGGTGAAATCTGATTTTCTGTTTGTAGCTCCGCCCACGTGTGCAGGTGGGCCGCGAGACCCCCAGAACATATCACCCCAGGTAGTGAGGGATCTGCATACCAAGTTTCGTTCAAATCGGTCCCACAGCTTTTTACATTTTTTGCATTGACTTGAATGGGTGAAATATGATTTTCTGTTTGTAGCTCCGCCCACGTGTGCAGGTGGGCCGCGAGACCCCCAGAACATATCACCCCAGGTAGTGAGGGATCTGCATACCAAGTTTCGTTCAAATCGGTCCCACAGCTTTTTATATTTTTTCCATTGACATGAATGGGTGAAATCTGATTTTCTGTTTGTAACTCCGCCCACGTGTGCAGGTGGGCCGCGAGACCCCCAGAACATATCTCCCCAGGTAGTGAGGGATCTGCATACCAAGTTTCGTTCAAATCGGGCAAGCCGTTTTTGCATTGGCAGCTTTTTACATTTTTTCCATTGACATGAATGGGTGAAATCTGATTTTCTGTTTGTAGCTCCGCCCACGTGTGCAGGTGGGCCGCGAGACCCCCAGAACATATCTCCCCAGGTAGTGAGGGATCTGCATACCAAGTTTCGTTCAAATCGGGCAAGCCGTTTTTGCATTGGCAGCTTTTTACATTTTTTCCATTGACATGAATGGGTGAAATCTGATTTTCTGTTTGTAGCTCCGCCCACGTGTGCAGGTGGGCCGCGAGACCCCCAGAACATATCATCCCAGGTAGTGAGGGATCTGCATACCAAGTTTCGTTCAAATTGGTCAAGCCGTTTTTGCGTGATCGCGGCACATACACACATACACACACACATACACACATACATACCTCCGATTTTATATATATAGATAAGCATTCTATTAATAAATTGTGGTTCATTGGTGGACAGAGTTTTAAATACTAAGAGTAATATTTTAAAGGTGATACGATGGTTAATTGGAAGCCAGTGTGAATTAATCAAAAAAGGAGTAACGTGATCATATTTTTTACCGTTATAAATAAGTTTGACGGCTGTATTTTGTATTATTTGAAGACGCTTCTTTTCTTTTTGTGTGATGTTTATTAATAATGAGTTGCAATAATCAAGTTCAGCGATAATTAGGGAGTAGATTAAAATATTTAGTGATTTTGGTTCAAGGAAATTAGAGATCGAACGAATCATGCGTAATCTATAGAAGCAGAATATAATGGTATTACTTATGTGTTCGTGAATTTATCGTCAATAATGACACCCAATATTTTTAAAGATGTTACTAAATCCAGATGAATGTTATTAAGAGTGAAAGGAATACTCAAGCTTATTTCTTTTTTCCACGGGAAAAGTAAAGCTTTTGTTTTTTTTATATTTAGAGCCATATATATCCAAGGCAAACAGAATGCCCTAGCTGACAAGCTCAGCAGATTTCTTCAGCCACACAAGTGGACTCTCAACTCCAAAGTCTTACGCCACATCTCGATTTGGGGGGACTTCTCAGATAGACCTAGCTTTTTTGTGCTCCACTCCCATTCAAGATATTTGCAAAGTAGTTTCTTTGTCCTCAAGTCACACATTTACCAAATCGTGCACTCAGCACTGTTGCTCATACCCTTCATGGTCTAACGTGGCACAATGATGACACTCAGGCGCTTGTCAACTCAAGTGGAATTTATTTGGCCGCAGCCATAACAGCACAATTACATCAAACTGTTATCAACTGAACATCATAATCAAGCATAAACGGTGATGAACTGTACACAGTAACCGCACTTCAGAAAATGGCATAACACACAATGTACATCACCAGGCAACATATAAGGAACTGATGGTCAGGCGCACAGCATCTGGCTCTCTATCCCGCACAATGTGGGGCGCCGTAGAAGCTTCCCCATCTCACCGGACCCTTCCCGTTCAAGGAGGTGTCCCCTCGTCAGCTGTACGTTGTTGTGAAGATCATGGCCTGGCCCCCTGCCGTCCAAGCAAGGCGACGTGCCCCATGTCTTAACCACTGTAAAGATGTCAGCCTTCTACCCATATGCTGTGCTTACCTGCCACCTGCCAGACTGGCTGCGACAGTAGTGAAGGGTGGGCGGGAGGGAAGTCGCGTCGATCTCTCCGGACCGCCGTCGGGAAAAGGGGCGACCTCCCTTCCGCTTCCCCCTCATCTCTTAACCCTCCCCTCCCCCCTCCCTCGCTGATTGGTGTTTCCTATCCTCCTCCCCCCCCCCCCCCCTATCTATTCGCTCCGGCTTCCGGCCGATTTGGCCTCGCTCCTCCCTATACGGGATCGGAGCTTGTTCTCAAATCGTGCACTCAGCACTGTTGCTCATACCCTTCATGGTCTAACGTGGCACAATGATGACACTCAGGCGCTTGTCAACTCAAGTGGAATTTATTTGGCCGCAGCCATAACAGCACAATTACATCAAACTGTTATCAACTGAACATCATAATCAAGCATAAACGGTGATGAACTGTACACAGTAACCGCACTTCAGAAAATGGCATAACACACAATGTACATCACCAGGCAACATATAAGGAACTGATGGTCAGGCGCACAGCATCTGGCTCTCTATCCCGCACAATGTGGGGCGCCGTAGAAGCTTCCCCATCTCACCGGACCCTTCCCGTTCAAGGAGGTGTCCCCTCGTCAGCTGTACGTTGTTGTGAAGATCATGGCCTGGCCCCCTGCCGTCCAAGCAAGGCGACGTGCCCCATGTCTTAACCACTGTAAAGATGTCAGCCTTCTACCCATATGCTGTGCTTACCTGCCACTACCCGTGATAGCGAAACCTCGCTTATCGCGGGTTCCCCCCAAGTGTCATGGCTGCGGCCCCGCACACGTTAACATATGCCATATATCCAGACCGATGTCGGAGCAGTGTACCCCGCCAGTACAGACGCGGACCTTGTGTTTTATTATTATATATACATCCACCTATTGAGTTTCTTGCGAGTTAGTTATCTCCACGGCTGTGCAAGATCTCACACCTTTTATACTTACCGGGGTATAATAGTTATCTCCACGGCTGTGCGAGATCTCACACCTTTCATACTTACCGGGGTATAATAGTTATCTCCACGGCTGTGCGAGATCTCACACCTTTCATACTTACGGGGTATAATAGTTATCTCCACGGCTGTGCGAGATCTCACACCTTTCATACTTACGGGGTATAATAGTTATCTCCACGGCTGTGCGAGATCTCACACCTTTCATACTTACCGGGGTATAATAGTTATCTCCACGGCTGTGCGAGATCTCACACCTTTCATACTTACCGGGTATAATATAGGACCACAATAAGGTAGTGTGGGGAAGCCTGCTGTCTGAGGATATTATTGGTCTGTGGGGAAGCCTGCAGGCTGAGGATAACATTCGTCTACATTTTACTTGTTGAGTCCCCACAGAATCAATGTACTGAGGAACTTCCGCTGTTAAAACCATACCCAAGGTACCTATACCCTGCAACTGTGACCCTAAGTATCCCATCACCACCCTAATCTCAGCATGTGAGACCAGTAAATGCTTTCGCAAACGATCATTCATGTAAACCCTAATTATCTCTTGAGGTGCTGTAAGCCGTAAGTTAAACCTCGTAATGTAAAACGTAAGTATGAAGGTCCTTGAGGTACTGTGCGCCCAAATGTGAGGCAACATCCCTCCCTCAACCTGATGTAAACCGAATAGTAACATCCATAAACCGAAATGTGAGGCAACATCCATCCCTCAACCTGATGTAAACCGAATAGTAACATCCATAAACCGAATGTATATCCAACATCCATCCCTCCACCTGATGTAGAACGAATAGTAACATCCATAAACCGAATGTATCCATGATTTTCGATTTGTAATTTTGCTACCAATCTAGGGAAAACACTGTTGAGGAAATGTCACCTGATAGGGAAGGTTCTTCGGCTAAACTATAAGGTAAACGATGTAAACCCCACAATAATGTAAGGTAGTGCCACTCTTGAGGTTATGTAACCTGATATAAACCATCCACGATGTAAACCGCGCATTGTAACATCCATCACCCGAATGTAGACCCCTGACCCGAATGTAGACCCTGATTTACAAACAGCAATAAACTCTATGTGAGCCCTATGTAGCGCCCGATCATCCGCCCCATAACCCTTCATAACCTTCATAAAACTGAGCGTTCGTCGGGGACTCCTTACGTTATTTCCTTCTGAGTAGGGGACTCCTTACGTTCTTCTCTCCCAGATGCCTGTGAGTGATGTAAGCTGGTCCTACGGCTAAGGTCTCTGGTAATCAGCGAGGTGATAAGGGATGATAGTAAGGCCATGTAGCTGATGACGAGAGTTGAGTGAGGCAAGAAAAACAGTTAATATAGGAGGTACACACACTGTTGTCAGTAGCATCACCCCGTATAAGGGCGCGGTATGGTCAAGGAGACCTCAAGGAAGGCAAATGAGGGCTCAAGGCCTACGTCTTACTTCCCGTTCTGCAGGTAATAAGGTCGTAAGCACAGTGGTATTGAGTGAGGCACAAAAACAATTAATACATGCATGAGGTACGCATGAAGTGAGGGCAACACAACCCTTGCCTGTAGCCCCCGTATAAGGGGCCACCATGGTCATGGAGAAAATCAAGGAAGCCAAATATAAGTAGGAATTCGTAGATGCATGGAGGAAGAAATTGATACAATGGAGACCAAGAGTCTTATTTGAAGAGGGATTGATACTACCTGGAAATGGTCCCCTCGATTGTAGGATTCAGGGAGGATGAAAGTTTTTAGTGGTGAACTGACCATGTTAAGGATGGTACCTAGATGCGTACTCCTGGTGTACGAACGATCCGCTGTTAGGCCCAGTTAAGGATGGTACCTAGATGCGTAATCCTGGTGTACTTAAGATGAGGAGCTGCTCCTGGCGCCCAACTCATGGGCGCCCCTACTCGGAACAGATCCGCTGTTAGGCCCAGGAAGAGGACATAGTAAATCGTTGGGTAACATATTAATGATGAAGCAATTATGAGCTAACATTTATGATGTGGAAAAGGCTGGGATATGAAAGCAGATCTCATTGTGTGTCTCCCATAACCTCACATAGAAGAAGTTGGTGGCTAAGGAAAGGGGTCTATCTTTGTGACTCAACCAGCATGAGTTGAATCTCTCGGTCTCAGGATAAATAGATAATGGGGGAGTCTAGATGGTCCTGACGGGTCTCCCTCGCCATCCGGTTTAATGAGATACAGGGGACATCTTTTATTACTTCACTATAAACTAGGTGGACTTGATGAGGCTTCTTACAGGGGAGCTGAAAGGCCGAAGGGAAGTAGATGAAGCTGTCCGGGGCAAACCGAATGCTAGATCTCGAAGGAATCAGTACTACAGGCATGGTGTGTCCAGGAATGCGACAAAGATGGTTATGTTGTGTCCAGGAATGCGACAAAGATGGAGAGAATGAGAGGGGACATGTTCAATGTACTGAAAGGGATAGACCTAGTAGATGAAGACGTCACTCTCGAGCGGGCACTCCCCATAATTGAAAGGGGACCGGAGGGCAGGAAGTTCTCCTTGACCCAGAGAGCGGTAGAAAACCGGAACAATACTCCGGGATCTATCATAAGGGAAAAACACCCTCCATGTATTCAGGAGAAATCCAGACAAGTTCCGCTGAACCGGAGCCTATACAGGCAGAGCCGACCAGAAGGCCGCCGCCCAAGTGGACTGCTGGGCACGCTGGACCGCCGGTCCGACCCCGCAGCCACAAATCCTATGTTCTTAACCTCGGTGCTAAATTAATAAAGAAAAGATACCTATGTGAGAGAACAATCAAGGCAGTTGTGTGAGGAAACAAGGGTAACATGAGTCCAGAAATTTTTTTTTATTTTTTTTTTTGATTGTTTTGGACACTTAAGAAGAGACTATCCCATAATACCAACTGTCCAAATTGCTATGTTAATAGATTTAAAGGTCCTCCGCAGTCAAATCCCCCGGATAAGAATTATAGTATCATTCTAACATGATGATTGGACAGATGGCTAGGCTAGAGATAACCCCGAAAGCAGTGAATTTAAAGACTATGTACTTTTAACAGGCTGTGGCTTTCCCCATGTCTTTCTCAAAATCAGACTATGGACCTATCCCTGGAAACCTGTCCAAACATTTTCCAAACCAGCTCCAGAGCCCAACTCTTATTATCTGAAAATATTTCCTCCTATAAGTTTTAAAAGTATTTACCTGTAATTTCATCCCTCAGTCTGTAATTTTGAAAATTCGATCCGCTTCTACTCCACTCAGGGTTTTGTAGACTTCAATCACATCTCCCCCAAGCAAACAGATCTGAAAGCAACAATGGGCTTAATTCCAAAATGTAAAATTATAATCTTTTATCTTGGAGAACTGAATTTTGGAGTTCATCCTGGGGACTAGAAATAAAACTAGAAAGTTAACGCATGTAAAGAATATAACAGGTTATATTAACAGGTAACTCTTTGTTGCAATGTACAAACATCATATACTCTGCATATCATGTTAATAATTTTATAGATGTAAATTACTGTCCATATTTATATCTGTGAGTGGAACAGGGCATGCCAGGACAGTAGTTATAGAAAATCAGTGAGAGCTGCGTTCAGGCCCCAGGAACTAACAACAAATCAGTGCAGAGACTAGATTTGGTAATCACAGCCCTTCACACAGCTTTCCCAAAGAGAAGCACTGAATACGTGAACTAATTCCATCTCCTCTGAGCAGGGCATACCCTCAGTCCCTCTATCGCCAGAGCTGAGTTACCAGAAACGTAGAGCACCAGAACCTTCCAGAATTTACAGCTGCTTTCCGCGAAACGAATAAAGAGAACTATAGAGCAACTGCTTTTCTGTCTAAAGGAAAAAACCACAGGAATGCTGACATAGCTTGACTTGAATGGGAGAATGTCACTTTAAAGACAGACCACAGACAGAACAAGTTTTGCAGCAGTCGCGAAACACGTCAGAACCCAGAGTTTTTCAAAAGCGATTTCATTGACATCGGATAACTTGAATGTTCACTGAAATATTTGTGAATGGACAAATACTACGCTAAATAAGTGCAATGATTGAGAGTCCAGACACAGATTTTTAAGAGCTTGGGCGTGTCCCATAGTTTGGTCTGCGATTTAAAACTCTGAGCATTGTTTAAAAGGAGCAATTGAGTCCTGGTGTGATATTGTGAAAGCATTATCTATTGTGCCAGGTGTGTGTAATTACTATTGATAGTTTGGATCTGGCCGATTTACCTAAACTTCCATTAGTTTTGTGGGCATTTCCTAAAACTGACATATTATAATCAATAAATTGAGAAAAATGTTTTTTCTACCTCTGATATCTAAGCATTGCTTTTATTCTTTCCAAGGTCTCCTGTCTTCTTGACCCTTCTTTTCTCTACCTACTATGCATCTTTTTTTTTTTTTTTTTTTTTGTCCTTGTCCATCCTGTTCAGTATCTCTCCTGTGCTCCTGTCCTTAATCTCACCCAACATTCAGCAGCTTCTCTCTCACTATCCCTATCTTCCCTCCATAATCAACATCTGATATCCTTCTCAGCAATAGAATTAACCTTATTTTATATTATATTTGAAAGCACTTTAATTCCAACACTTATTATTATTACCCGATGAGGAAATCAAACTGAACGCCAAAATGCGCTACGGCGCCGCCCACCTCCCGCCAGCTAACCCCGACGTGGGAAACGCACACCGGGCCACCCCACCGCCACCGCCCGAGGCGCCAGGCCACGAGGTGAAGAACCCGCTCCACCGCGGCCGCCGGATCCCTCCCCTAGCCAGACCGGCAGCGCCGAGAAGCCGGCACCGGATGGAAGCCGGGCCTGGGCCGCCAAGGGCACCCGGTCTGGATGGCCTCTCGCGCTCGCATGAGAGCACCGCGTGCGCCACGTGGCCGATGGTGACCTGCCACCCCGCTTCCGGTCGGCTAATGCTCACCTTTTGTACGGCCAAGCTCTGCAGGGGCACAGGAGCGCTGCAGCGCTTCTTTGCCAGCGCCTCTGCAGGCCGGGGAAAATGGGGCAGTCCAGGGTGCAGCAGCAAGGCTGTCCCCAGGACTTCAGCATCGGGACTGGGCCAGCCACTGCTGTCTGACGTGGGGCGCACTTGTAGGCAGCAACAGGATAGCCGCTCCAGCCGCCGGAGGAACCCAAAGCCGTTCGTCTCGGCGGGCTCTGGCAGGCCGCGGCTCAACAAGGGAGAGTCGGGGTGGGTGAGACGCGACCCGCGCCGCGCGCGACCCAGCAGGAGTGAGCGCACGCAGAGCGAGCCGACGAAACACATGGGGAGACAAACCCGAGTCGCGTCGATCTCTCCGGACCGCCGTCGGGAAAAGGGGCGACCTCCCTTCCGCTTCCCCCTCATCTCTTAACCCTCCCCTCCCCCCTCCCTCGCTGATTGGTGTTTCCTATCCTCCTCCCCCCCCCCCCCTCCTATCTATTCGCTCCGGCTTCCGGCCGATTTGGCCTCGCTCCTCCCTATACGGGATCGGAGCTTGTTCTATCTCACTACTGTCTAGAATCCTATTCCAGACAAGATGGTCTTTGGGCCAAGCAGTTTTACAGAATTTATTTTCTTCCTAATGGCCAGCTCTCCCACCATCCTGTTCAGTAAGCTAGGGAGTCCCACATGAGAGAATATGCTGCCTTCTTGTCCAAGGATAAACACAGTTACAGTGGTGCCTCACACAACGAACTTAATTTGTTCCAGGAGCAAGTTTATTATGCGAAAAGTTCGTTATGTGAAACGCGTTTTCCCATAACAATACATGTTAAAAAAAATTATTCTTCCTGCAGCATAAAATATGCTAAGATGACATAAAAAAAGATAAATTTGTCAAAATGGTGAAAATGGTGGTCTTACTGAGGCCAAACTCTTTGACGAGGTCACACTGTTTTACCCCACATTCACTCCTTCTAATTATTTCCCGTTTCATTTCAACAGAAATCACCTTCCTGCTTTTTTTAGAAGCCATGATATATAAAAAATATTGAGTTTATCTTAAAAGGACGACTGCCGTGATACGTGCGTGCGTGCGTGATTTAATTCGTAATGAAGAACGATTGCCGCGATACGTGCTTAAGTTAAGCGCAGTGACTAACGACTGCCTGCAGTGCCTGCGCGGAAGGATGCAATACATTGGCAGCGATCGTGGAAGCTCGGGCGACTTCGTTGTGTGAAACGAAGTTCGTTGTATGAATCATGACATGAAGTTCGTTGTGTGCAGCGTTCGCTGTGCGAGGCGTTCTTTATGCGAGGCACCACTGTACTTCCTGTAACAGGTATTATCTAGGAACAGCAGACAGATACTCTCACATCCCTCCCAACTCCCCTGGTTAGCTTCTTAGCTTGCTTTCGGAATTGAGGAACCATGAGCTGACGGGCACATGCATGGTGCGGGCAGTCTTGAAGCTTCTTGAAAAGCTTAGTGACAGTACATTTTTAGCACTGTCCGTACCAGGCTCTGTGCATAATGTTACCTACATGTGAGAATATCTGCCTGCTGTCCTCGGATAACACCTGTTAACGGTAAGTAACTGCTTTTTCTTACTGGCCATAACTCTCCCTTTGCACCCTAGCATCATTCTAGCTTTTGCTGTCTCCTTTTCAACCTGCTTGGCCACCTTAAGATCATCACATACTATCACACCCAAGTCCTGCTCCTCTTTTGTGCACAAAAGTTCTTCACCCCCTAAACTGTACTGTTCCCTCAGGTTTTTGCAGTCCAAATGTATTACCCTGCATTTCTTAGCATTAAATCTTAGCTGCCAAATTTCAGACCATTCTTCAAGCTTCGCTGGGTCTTTCCTCATGTTGTTCATACCGTCAGGGGTGTCTGCTCCGCAAAGAAGTAATTCTTACCTGACAGACGTTCTTCAATATCACTTACAAAAATGTTAAAAGGAACAGATCCAAGAACCAAACCTTGAGGCATACCACTGATAACATCCCTTTCCTGAGAGAGATCTCCATTGACCACTACTATCTGTCGCCTTCCACTCAACCAGTTTCTGACCCAGTCTGTTATTCATACCGAGGGCACTCAGTTTATTTATTAGACGCCTGTATGGAACACTATTGAGGGCTTTTCTAAAATCTAAATGCACTATATCCGACACACTCCCTCTATCCAATTCTCTGGTCATCCAGTCAAATAAATGGTCAGATTTGTCTGACAAGACCTGCCTTTAATGCATCCATATTGCCTCGGGTCCTGTAATCCATTGGATTCCAGAAACTTCATTATTCTCTGTTTTGAAAGCGTTTTTGTTAATTTACTTACCAAAGAAGTCAGACTTACCAGCCTGTGTTCCCAGCATGTTGAGTTTCGAATTCAGTACAAAGCAATCATGTTATATCATCAATTTCTATATGGTACGATGCCTGAAATTTTTAAGAATATGATATCTCATTATCAACCACAAAGATCCCTGCGTTCTTCAGGTGCTGCACTGCTGGAAACAATGGTCAACCATAAACATGTAGATACGAATGCTATGACTTTTACATGTACAGAAGTCAAGCTATGGAATGACCTTGTTGGCCAGATTCGAAAATGTGGAGAGGAATTCTTTTAGGAAAATGTTGAAGACTCAGACTATTTGTTGATGCATTTTTCTGAGCAATTGATTAAAAGTGTCTGTGTTATTTTTTATTTTGTATATAGTAGACTTTTAACTTTTTATGTATGTAACTTCTTGTAAACCGTTTTGGATAAAAACGGTATAGAAATTTTAAAAATAAATAATAAATAAATACTTCTTCCTTAATTCTACTTTTGTGGAGAGGGACCACATAACCCTTCTCTAGTCCTCTAGAGCAGTGTTTCTCAACCTTTTCAAGCTAAGTACCCCCTAAGCCTAACAAATACCAACCGAGTACCCCTGCCCAAACTGACTCTACCCTCATAATAATAATACTAATTGTAATGCAATTTCTTCCATCTATTTTTCATATACACACAATATAATCTTATTAATACATAATAATGGTAACCACAAAATTAAACACAAAGCACACTGTACGCAGAGAAAATGTTAATTATCATTTATATTTGGTTTTTTTGTAAAGATGTTAAGACAGATGACTTTAAAATATGCAACGTCACCTCAGTAACAACTATGGAAAATAGACAAATATAGTGCAAAATATAGACAGTAGATATAAATTTTCAAAACTAACACATTTTGATCACTAATTTGAAAATAAAATTATTTTTCCTACCTTTGTTGTCTGGTGATTTCATGAGTCTCTGGTTGCAGTTCCTTTTGACTGTGCATCCAATATTTATTTATTTGTTTCTTTGTTTCTGTCTTTCTTTCACAATCCAGCCCCATCCCCTTTGGGTCCAGGTTTCTCTCTCCCTCTTCCCTCTGTTACCCTTCCCAGATCCAGTGTCAGTTCTCCTTTGCAACTACCATCACCTTTATTCCAGATCTCCCTCCTCTGTTATGATCTTCTATCTCTCTGTTCTTCCTCAAGGTCTCTCCCTCCCCATAGTCCTGCATCTGCCTCCTGCCTTTCCCCTTTGATCCAGGCCTTTCTCTTTCTAGTCTTTCCTCTGCTTACACCCCACCTTTCTCTGCCTCTCTCTCCCTCCCTCCTTCCTATGCCCCCCTCACTGCCTTCCAGCCTTTGTCCCATCCCTCCCACAAAGCCTGCCTGCCTGCCTCCCTTCTGCCGCGCCAAAGCCAGCCTGCCTGCCTGTCTGCCTCTCCTCCCTCCAGCACCCAAGCCTGGTCTACCACCGATTCTTCTCACAACACCCCCCCCAACCCAGATAGCCTCCGCCACTACTGCTTCCCGCCCGGGACTGAAAATTAATAGATGTCCTGATTTGATGAAAAAAATAAATGGTCACGTTAACCATCACCAAAGATGAGCCTGCTTCTAGTGCATAGGTATCTGTAGTGAAAATGACAGTTATTCCTGCGATAAACTCCACACTGCTTGTACCACTAATTTGGAGGAGGGCTAAGAAATTGGAGTCCCTCTGATACCTGGCTCTCTAAGGCAGGGGTCCCCAAAGTCCCTCCTTGAGGGCTGAATCCATTTGGGTTTTCAGGATTTCCCGAATGAATATGCAGGAGATCTATGTGCATGCACTGCTTTCAATGCATATTCAATGGGGAAATCCTGAAAACACGACTGGATTCGGCCCTCAAGGAAGGACTTTGGGGACCCCTGCTCTAAGGTTTCCGGAGCCCTCTGCCACTGAAAACCTGACCTCCCTCCTCTTTTGCAAATACTACTACTTTTAATTATTTTTAGCACTACCAAACGCATGCAACACTGCACAGTCACAAAGAATAAGAAAGCAGTCCCTGCTCGAACGAGCTTACAATCTAAACAGACAAACAGGATGTCATGGATACAGTTAAGGGGAACGGTTAATCAGCGGGCTGGTTTGGAGGGCAAAGGAGTAGGGTTAAGGATTGAAAACTATATCAAAAAGGTGGGTTTTCAGGGCTCACAAATACACTGGATTTATGTAGTGGGAATTGAAGAAAGACAATTATGAGTTTTAAGATAAAATTTCATTTTACAGTATAGATTGTGCTCGTAGCATGAATGTGCATATTTTGTAACCCAGGTGTAGGCATGTTAGGTGGAGTTTGAAAAAAAGTCACAATTTACTTTGTAATGTTTAAAGTACATAAATACATGTGAACATTTTACTTCTGCTTCCAAACAGATGTACATATCTGTGATTTTGATTTTAGCTGTAATTTCTGCATCAGTTCAACAATGCTCTGCCCATACTCCACCCCAGAACATGCCAACACCTAAGTCACATAAAGTATGCACATTCTTGTCAATGTATGGTCATGAATGTACTCTGTGGATTAACTTTATATAAAGACATAAAGGTGCCTACTTGGCCTTCATATACGGGCAACCTGTTATAGAATTACCCTGGCTCTTTCCCTTTAAAAGCTTAAAAGAACCCCATGTGGTCTCTTAAAATGGCAACATTTAAATATATTTGGTTTGGCCATAACTTGATTGTTTTTAAGATCGAGGTTTTCAGTGTTTTCTTATAAATGTGTTTTACTTGTAAAGTAGTGGTAGTACCTAGAATTTGGCTTAGCAGGATGCATTAGCTATTGTTTTTCATTTGCTTGCTGTATTTGGCGCACTGGGCAATTGTTCCCCCTTCCGTTCTGATGTCTTGAACATGCGAGAGTAGGTGCTGTCATTATTGGCAAGGACCCTGAGAGGCAAGTTCTAACAGTCGCTCTATTGAAATATAGACAAAGCTGCTGCTTGTATCATGAAGCAACTTTTTATAATCTGACTGGGTTAAGGCTTCAGGAAAGTTATAGGAAACAGACAATAGTAATTATACATTTACCTGTTACGAAGTTATAGAATTTTTTTTCTTTTTTTTTTGTGGCAGAGGGGATGTTTGGTTTTCTCTGAATTAGTATGTAAGTACTTACTGCTGTATCCTGTAGATCAGGGGTGCCCACACTTTTTTGGCTTGCAAGCTGCTTTTAAAATGACCAAGTCAAAATGATCTACCAACAATAAAATTTTTAAAAACACAAAGCATACTCGAGGAACGTAGGGAGAGAGGAGACATGATCGAGACGTTTAAGTATATTACCGGCCGTATTGAGATGGAAGAAGAGATTCTCTTTCTCAAAGGACCCTCAGCCACAAGAGGGCATCCGCTCAAACTCAGGGGCGGGAAATTTCATGGCGACACCAGGAAAGTGGCAACACCGAGAGAGTGGTTGATCCTTGGAACGAGCTCCCGGTGCAAGTGATCGAGGCAAATAGCGTGCAAGAATTTAAGAGCAAATGGGATGCCCATGTTGGGATCCCTTAGAGGGTTAAGCCAAGGGAACCTGTCACCAGGAGTGGGATCCCTAGGATAGTAGACTTGGGGTTGGGTCAGTAGAGTGGGTAGACCTGATGGACTATGGCCCTTATCTGCCATCATCTTCTATGTTTCTATCATTTGTATTTGGGGTTTTTTTCAGAGGTCAAGGCAGATGACTTTAAAATATGCAATGTCACCTCAGTAACAACTATACAAAAATAGACAAATATACCCCCTCCCCTTTTACTAAACAAAGATAGCAGTTTTTAGCGCAGGAAGCTGCGCTGAATGCCCTGCGCTGCTCTCGATGCTCATAGGCTCCCTGCACTAAAAACTGCTATTGCGGTTTAGTAAAAGGAGGCGATAGTGCAAAGTATAGACAGCAGATTGGCTGGCCTGGAACTTCCTCCCCAACGTTAGAATTGTCGTCGGAGGTGAAGTCTTGTGAGTCCGGCGCTTGTATGCGCCAGGCCTGGCTTGGGGAAGTAGCAGGGAGAAAAAGATCACAAAGGCAACGCGATTGACTCGTGTTGCCTTTGCGATCTACTGGTCGATCACGATTGATCATTTGGGCACCCCTGCTGTAGATAGAACTTGTAGAATGGTATGTAAGATTATGAACAGGGAGATCCCATATACAGCCATGGAATCTCTTCCCGCACGTAGTGGTGCTTTTTATTAAAATAATGAAATATCTTTATAGGTGACTATTGATTAAACTATACAACAATGCCGTTTTATTTTCTGAATTTTTTTTTTCAAATGCTTGTGCATAAATTTTCAAGCAATACTGCACGGAGCCTGTGAAGTGGTAGACATAAGATGGGAGTTGGTTCAACCATTATTAAAAGGCAGAGATTTGGATTTAGCTTATATCTTAGTAGTGACTTTAAGATGAATTTTATATTCAAGTCCCTGGAGGGCTGAGTCTGTACTTAAGGAAATTCAGGGTTTAGTGATTTACCCAAGATAACAGGGAGTGTTTGGTCGGATTTGAACACTGGCTTCTCTGGTTCTCAACCTGCTGCTCTAACAACTAGGTTACTTCTCCACTGAACATGAAGCTCTGAGAACAAAAGTCAGCTTATGAGGAAGAAACTTGGCAGACATGCCAGGATACTGTGAACTTTGAGTTATTAATATTAATAAATAAAGTGTAGAGGGCAATTCTTGTAATACTAGTCTTATAGCCCGTTACATTAACGGGTGCTAGAATATATGTGTGTGTGTCTGTATTTATTTATTTCTCTCTCTCCTTAGCCTATTTCTGTATTTCTTTCTTTCTGTCTTTCTTTTTCTTTGGCTGTCCACCACCACCCCTTGCCTGCTCCCCCTGTCCATTCTCCCTTTCTTTTACCTCCCCTGTGTCTACCACCACCCCTTCACTGCTCCCCTTATCCAACAGCAGCCCTTCTCCCTTTGTTTTAACACCCCCCTGTCCAGCAGCACCTCTTTCCTGCTCCCCATGTCCAGCAGTAGGCCTCCCTTCCTTTCTCTGCCCCCCTGTCCATCAGCACCTCTTCCCCTGTCCAGCAGCACCTCTTTTCTGCTCCCCCTATCCAGCAGTAGGCCTCCCTTCCTTTTTCTGCCCTCCCTGTCCAGCAGCACCTCTTTTCTACTCCCCCTGTCCAGCAGTAGGCCTCTCTTCCTTTTTCTGCCCCCCTCCATCAGCACCTCTTCCCCTGTCCAGCAGCACTTCTTTTCTGCTCCGCCTGTCCAGCAGTAGGCCTCCCTTCCTTTTGTTGCACCTCCTCCATCAGCATCTCTTCCCCTGTCCAGCAGCACCTCTTTTCTACTCCCCTTGTCCAGCAGTAGGCCTCCCTTCCTTTTTTTGTCCCCCTCCATCAGCACCTCTTCCCCTGTCCAGCAGCACCTCTTTTCTACTCCCCCTGTCCAGCAGTAGGCCTCTCTTCCTTTTTCTGCCCCCCTCCATCAGCACCTCTTCCCCTGTCCAGCAGCACTTCTTTTCTGCTCCGCCTGTCCAGCAGTAGGCCTCCCTTCCTTTATTTGCCCCTTCCTCCATCAGCACCTCTTCCCCTGTCCAGCAGCACCTCTTTTCTATTCACCTTGTCCAGCAGTAGGCCTCCCTTCCTTTTTTTGCTTCCCCCCCCCTCCATCAGCACCTCTTCCCATGTCCAGCAGCAAACCTTACCTCCGTTCTTTTTTGTCTGCCCTCCACCGACATCCGCCTCAAACTGCAGTGGCTTGCCTCTGCGGCCTGCTCCCACTCCCTCCTCGCCATTGCGTGCTGTTCCCCCGCCCCCCCAGGGAAGCTTCATGCGTTTCCGGCTTCGGCAGCCTCCTGTCTGCGGGCCGCCCACCCGTCTGTGCGCACACATCTGCGGGAGGAGGAGGAGGCCGGGGTTGCGCGGAGCAGCAACGGCAACAGCTCGGCCGTGCAGCTAGCGCTAGGCAGAGCCAGGGTCGGGCATGAACCTTGCGCCGCCCGGGCTGGCTTCTCACTTCGCTCGTGGAGGCAATCGGCAGCTGGCTGCGGTCCCCGGCCCGCTTTCAAAGTTCATTTTTTAGTTCAAAGCCCGACGCCGCAGCTCCTCTCTCATTCCCCGCCTGGTGCGATAAAAGAGAGGAGCCGCATCGGCGGCTTGAGCTAAAAAATGAACTTTGTCAGGGAATTGCAAGTGTTCAAGCCCGCTGCCAGAGAGAGAGAGATGCTGGTAAGCGCGCATGCGCACTCTTGTGGCTACATCCTATCAGATCAGATCTCAGGGAACATGCGGCAAGAGTGCACATGCGTGCTTAGCATTTTATTATTATAGATTGTGCCTATATATACACAGTATATTAGCACCCAGAGGCCATCTGATTGGTACATTATCTGTAAAGGAAAGTAGGTGCCTTTTTATAGAATACTGGTGTTAATTAGGTATATACAGTACTTGTGCATGCATAGGTGTGAGTATTTATGCCAGCCACATAGCCAGCGTACTTGGTTACGCTTAAGTTCCAGTGGCATGCATATAACTTATTCTGTAAGTTGTGTGTTTTGCCCAGATGCCACCCACATGTATACCCATCTGCAAACTATACACTACTGAAGATATGTACATAGTTACAGAATAGTGCTTAGTTGACAGCACTATGGGTATACAGATGTTCATACATGTGAAAACAGATTTTGGGGTGGTTGGGAGTTGTAACACATTTGAAAAGGTGGAAGAGTTGACTGTGTGTGAGGTACTGTGTTCTTGTAACTCAACAGCGTCAACTGGGGACATTTGTTCACCAGAGGTGTTGAAACACCTTGGTAGTAAAATTATACAGGGCATAACATCTTTAATGAATTTAATGTTAGAGGAGGGTAAGGTGCCTGATGTGTTGAAGATTGCAACTGTTAGACCATTGATGAAAGATAAGAAATTGGAGGTTAGGAAGATAAGCAATTTTCACTTGGTGGCTTCTATGCCTGTGCTTGCAAAGGTCCTGGAGAAACTTGTTTATTTACAGCTTGACAAGTATCTATGGGAATATAGTGTCCTTGATGATCATCAGTATGCATTCTGAAAGCATCACAATACCAAGATCTTGTTAGTATCGATGCTTGATGAATTGCAGAATGGCTTGGATGGTGGAAAAGAGTATCTGGCTGTTTTTCTTGACATTTCAGCTGCTTTTGATACATTAGATCATGTCATTTTATTGGATAGACTAAAAGGTTGCGGCATTGGGGGAGCGGTCATGAAATGGTTCTCATCCTTCCTATGTCATCGGCAGTAAGAAGTGATGATGAATGGGACACTATCTTGCTGTAGTGAAGTAAAGATGGGTGTTGCTCAGGAGTCTGCTCTTTCTGCCCACTGTTTAACTTTTATCTTGTCTCACTCTGTAAGCTGCTGTGGGCCTTAGGAGTCTCTTATAGACTTTATGTGGACGACATACAGTTCTTTTTTCCCCATAGATGGGGAATTCCAAGAGGCAATGCAGCGGTTACAAATGGTAATGACAAAGATAAAGGACTGGATGGATAACAATAGGTTAAAATTGAGCGTCCAAAAAACAAAGTGATGTGTTTCGGAAGGGCATTAGGGGAAGATTTTCCAGACTCAATTGAACTTTTGGGTGCACCCGTCATAATCTCTAAGGAGGTAAAGTATCTAGGTGCTTGTGGATTCTTGTTTGACTTCTAGGGGACTTGTGTGTACAATTGTTAAGAAGATATTTTTCAAATTGCACGAGACACACAACTTGAGGCCATATCTATCAGGCAATATGTTAGAATTGTCCTGCAGACTATGGTGTTATCTGGCCTTGATTATTGTAATCTGTTTTTTGGGGGCATTCCTGTATTGGCATTATGCACTTTGCAGATTGCGCAAAATTGAATTGTTCGGACACTTTTTAGATTTGGAAGGCTATATAACATTGTGCTGGCTCAAATTAGAGTACCGGATACATTATAAATGGTTGTTAATGTTTTATATTTGTGTACGCACCCAAGCACCTCTTGAATAACATTTTGCCATATGCCCCACTACGACAGTTGCGTTCTGTGGATCAGTCTGATCTACACATTCCTACAGTGAAGGAATTAAGATTAAAGGTGTCCAATATGTTTTCTTGTATAGGCCCCCAAGAATGGAACAAACTTCCGTTATATATATGCCAACAGGCAAATATGAGCAATTCCAAAAACTGTTAAAAAGATATCTTTTTTGTATGATGAAGTATGGGAATTGAATATTATGGAGTATGTTTGAGCGCTGGTCGCTTATTGTAATTTTTATGATAATTCAGTATGTTATGTATCGTTATGTTTTATGATTATGTATGTATTTGTTGTGACCCGCTTTGTGTAAAGCAGGATACAAATAAATAAACTATAAACTATTCCAAATAAGCACTTAAATTTTAGCACCTGCCTTTATAGCATTTGTCATAGAGGTTAATGCCTAAAAGTAGCTGTCTCCTGAACCTTTTCTCCTCATGATTTGTTCTAGTAAAAAACAGATAGCTGGGTAGGATAGTACGCATTAGGAACAGCTGGTATAGAAAGTTAGTTTAGGTTGTCTTCCGGGCCAGAAGCACAAGCCACAGAGCAAAGTCTAGACAGAAGAAAAATGTGCTAGGGGAAGGGTGGGATGAAGGGCAAAACATTGTAAATGGCTTTGTGAAGTAAACAAGAAGACAAGAGCATGAAAGACATGGGCAGAGATGGGGATTTGAGAAGTGCAAGACCAGATGGCAGGAAGACATCAAGATCACAGAAAAGGCGGATCAATGTCCCTGCAGAGGGAGACAGGTTGACAAGAGCTGTGAAGATTACTAAGAGAACTGCTGGGCTCAGGTGTCGGACCCTCTGCTGCGTGTCTGATTACACATGGCGCCTGGCATCCTTTTTAGAAGGATTTTAAAAAAGAATAGAAAAGTACTCCTGGCACAAGGCCAAAGCCATATGTTCTGACAGAGTTGTGCTCCTTGTCTTGTAATTTTGTTCTTTGAAGTCTTGGATGTCCATGCCAGTTTCTCCAGGCAGCAATTAGGGGTACTCCTGAGAGTTGTGGCCAAGATCTTATTTGAAATGGTGCACATCCCTTTGCTAGGTAGGTACTTGATGCTTCTTACAATATTCAATAATAAACTTTGCCTTAGTAATTACAATAGCTTAAAAAAATCAACTATTTAGGGTTAATTAATCAGTTGTGTTAACCAGATTCAAAGATGGTTCTTTGTTGTGTATCCAGAGAAGAAGATTAGCAAAGATTAATTAGAGCAATAGGTTCAGGTTTATTTTTAATGTCTCTCACTAAAACTTTCCAGACCTGTTTGGCCTATATGATTGAACACATTGTATTTTATATATTAGTCTTTCCTCAGGCCAGTCCTGGAGTACCCATTTACTTGTCAGATTTGCAGGGTACCCACAATGAATATGCATCAGGTAAATTTGCATGTACCAAGAATTTGTATGTATATTCATTGTGGATATCCTGAACCAAACTGGTGGACGGAGGTTATGGTATTCAGGTTATCTACAGTGGGTTTTCCAGGACCAGTTTGAGACACACTGTGTTTCTATTATGATCTGCATGTATGTGAGAAAGCTAACTTGTCTTTACAAAAAAATACAAAAATCCATGTTAGGAAATTCTTCCTTTGAATGACAGTTAAATTACTAGAATAGAAATATATCAATGCAGCAGCCCACTTGTGAATAGAACTAATGTGATATATCAGAAAGGCAACTACTTTGATGATAAATACTATCACAGATGCATCCTTGACAGACAGCTTGAACTAAACAGGCTGAAACTGAAAGGGTGGCATTAAGAGTTTCATAAATTCAAACTTTGCTAGCCGCACAGTGTTCCCCCTAGTTTTTCAAAGATACCCGACTCCAGGGTTTCATTTTTTTGAAACTGTTTCAGGTGACTCATATGATGACAACTGGGCTCTAAAACTAACTCCCAGTGTGTCCAACATATAAGCCACAGAGTCGGGTGTCTTTGAAGTTGGATGGGGGGGTGGGGTGAAGAGGGACACTGTGCATTATTCAGCTTGCAAAGTTGGTACAGAATTCTTTTGAGCAGGTAAGTGAAATTTTTATTTTTATAAGTTTATTGTGGTAATTAAATAAAGGTATTGATGTATGTATGTAAAGCAATTCTCTAACTATGATTTTTTTTTTATCTATAATGGTGTTAAAATTAGGCACTGTGACAGGTTAATAGGTTGATAGCACAAGGTTAATAGGTTGATAGCTAGGTTAATAGCACAAGAAGGCAACTATTTTAGAGCAAAGTGGATTTGATTTAACTCACTAGTCAGACTTGATTTAAACCATGGTCTTCTACAGAAAGACTCATTCTTGCTGATACAATCTTAATATTTACAACCAGGTGAAGTTTCATTTTTTTTTTTTTTAATAACTTTTCAGATTAGTTTTACAGTTACAGTATATTTAAAAATTACTGATTTGGTTATACTATTAGAAATACGTAGTTCACCTCACAATAATTTCATAATTATTTAACTATATTCAGTTCAATAGGTTAATCATTCATATTTAGACAACTTTTCTGCTGTACTTTATTGAAAATAATAAAATAATCATTACCTTAATTTAAATAGTTTTATTTAACCAAAACAATAACATAGCATATGTAGTCTTGTATTTGCTTAAACATACATGTTAACTGATCTGATTAGTCTAAGTTGTTTTTTGTTAAGATATTTTGTTTATAAGCCAGGTCCACACATGAAAAATTTAAAATACTGTCTTTTATAGCTTACTCATCTTCATCTATATCTTCTTGTTCGTAATCAAGAAAAGAAAAATGAGCTTTCCTGCTTTATCAGGTCCCAAATGATTTCTCAATTGGGAATGAATGAATCCAAAGGAAGAAAATATTCTTTTTATGCCAGCAGAAGAAGCTACTACGGTTAAAAGTAAAATCATTACTTCAAAAGTCTCTAAATCCAAGTGCTTAATAGAATTCACTGATGTGTGACTTTCTTTAAAACATCATCGGCAAACACATATTTCTTGAATGGTTCCCCCTTAGCTCTGAAGTTTATTATAGTTGGCATCACAGATGGATGATTCCTGGATTTCCATGTCATAGCTAACTCCTCTTCTTCAACACTTAAGTTTGACCCTGGTACTGAATATTGACAATGTATGCTCCTTTGAAATCAGGCTGTCAACTGCTAGACTGCCACATGGACTGGATGTTCTTCGACTGGTCAATGTTCATCGTTGTGATGAAGGAAAACATTTACCGGAAAGCTATAATTTGGCATGTGAGTCAACAATGGTGGTATGGGATTGAACCAATGGGAATTGGGAACTGTTGTTTACTCTCAACACATATCGGAATAAAACTATTCTAAACAAAGCACTCGCAGCCATTTCCAGACATGTATGGTTTCTGTCCGAACACCTAGCAGCACTTGCCTTTTTAATGACAGAATCACAACAGAAACAAAGCTACGAATAGTGCAAAACTTAGTGTCCACCATTGCCAGACATTCCACAATGTCTCGTATGTATAGATGAAATGGAACCTGTGATCTATCAAAGTCTTATAACACAGTCATTTTTTGATCTCTTGATTGAAGGAGGATCAACAAAAACAAAAATATTCCTGAAGAAACATCCCACAGAGTGGACTGATGATCCAGTTTTCAAAGAACTTTGGAATAGGGCATCCAAACTGACTATTGTTAATGATGCAGCAGAATGATACAATATGTTTTACTTTGGGGAAATAAGTCTATTTACTTTTTAAAAGAGGCTGCTGTTTCATTATGTGTTTGAGTACAGATGAGATGAATGGTGATTCCTATGCTGGCTAGGGGGAGGGTGTCCCCTCCATGTTTAGCAATATGATACTATCACAGGTTAGTTACCTTCCCATACTTATTCTTCATGTAAGCGTTTATAGCCCAGCTGTTTGGCAATAACTTGCAGCAGTCCAGGTGTCTTTGAAGAACTGAGTCGTGCCTTTGTATTTCATGCCTGTGATTGTTGAAACCTTGCTGCTGCTACATGTCAGACTGCTTACTGATGAGATCCTAATATGTTTGCTCAGCACTCTGAGAGCAGAGCAGAGCAGGTGTGCATATCCCTTACGGGAGGAGATGCAGCTTGCCAAATGCCTTTAGTAAGTTGAACAGAATATTGCACCTGACCTATCTAGAGGGAATGGGATCAACCATATTTCTTAGAAATTTGATGACATTGCGTGTGTATATAATGATGAAGAGAGAAATAACAGCTGATGAGAAGATAGTTACCTTGTAATAGTGGATATCTGATACTGTTGCTTGAGTAGGGGTTTATGTGAGATGCAGTCATTTGCAGTGACATCTGCCCTTCACTGGAATGCTACTTTTCCCCCTCAGTTGTGAGGTTCTTTTCTGCTTCATGCACATGAGACAGACACCTAAAGCTAAATAGTCTTCCTGTTATAATGTTTGAGAAGCTTGGTATTTTCACTGCTTGGTTTTGCATACCTGTTGTAGAAAAGGAAGAGAGAATTAGGTGGAATTGGAAACATATTTTGAAAACCCATAACATTCTTGTCACTTTTTCTCTACCTACAAAGTCTTTTTTTGCTCTAATTCCCTCTAAAAATAGTGTACATATTTCTTTATTCTCTCGCCCTTGGGTTCTTCCACAGCCTGTATTATTTGCATTCTTTTTCTCTATTGTATTCATTTGTTGTATTCATTTCCAATCCATTATAGAATCTTCAGGTTAGCACTAGTAAAGTTTAAGTAATAGCTGAAACATGCATGTATATTAAACAAGGTTAATTATTTAAAAGTATGATGTCCAATTATGCATTTTTACAGGATTGTTCTGGAAGGGATGATGGGATGGTCATGTTTATTGCGCTTAATTCTCAAAATCTGGAAAGTACCTGGAGGTATAAAATTTAAGGAGGGAGAGGGATGGTACAGTGTTGTACAGTAGTTACCGATATAGGTATGCGAAGCACTAGCAAGGGGTATTCATTGCCAAGCAGCTCATCTGTTTTCAAATGCTGCATCTCTCCCCCCCCCCATCTTGGCTAATTGCCCTAGCGGTTCAGCTATTCATACAGGCAGTCTCATGGCCTTTAGCTAGGCCACAGCCCCCTTCCCTACCAGGCTCTGCTCCTAGCCTCCTTCCCCGCCAGGCTCTGCACCCAACCCCCTTCCCTACCAAGCTCTGCACCCAGCCCCTTTCCCTACCAAGCTCTACACACAGCACCTTTCCCTCTCTGCCCTACCAGGCTATGCAGCCAGTCATTCTCCTTATAAGGCTCTGCACCCTTTACCCCCTCCTTGCCAGGCTTTGTACCCTGTACCACTAGACCTGCCCTGTACCCTGTCCCCCTCTGGTGGTCTAGTGGTAGGCCGGGACAGGTTAAAGGGCACAGGGCAGGTCTAATGGTAGGTAGGCAAGCAGGCACAGCTGCATCCCCTCCCCCCATGTATCTTTTTAAATTCTGGTGGTCCAGTGGTGTATCGGCAGGAGCGAGCTTTCCATGCTCCTGCCCCTCTCTCAGTGGATGGCTGACTCCTCATATTTTGCGGCCAGCAGCACACAATGCAGGAGCGAGCTTTTCGCGCTACAGCCTGGCGCCACTCCCTGAATGGCTGCCATCAGATTTTCTCTGCGTACCATGTGCTTTGTGGGGGTTTTTTATTTTGTGGTTATCATTATGTATTAATAAGATAATATTGTGTGTATATGAAAAAGGAATGGAAGAAATTGCATTACAATTAGTACTATTATTATGGGGTAGTGTCTAGGGCGGAGCTTGGGTGGGGGTACTTGGTTGATATTTGTTAGACTTAGGAGGTACATGGCTTGAAGAAGTTGAGAAACACTGGTTTACACTTTAAGGTCATTGCTAATAGTCCAAAGCCTGATGTGGGGGACTGCTTGTGTGCCATACAAGTCAGGTGGGCAGCAGTTTTGCTTATTTGTTGGGTAGAGACAGCTGTAAAATGTTTGGAACAGTGTTGGTCTTTCAAACTAATCAGCTATGAGTGAGTACCCACTTCTTTGGAATATACTTTCCACTAACCTGAATTTGCTGTGTTTGTTTTCTTTATTACAGACATCTGGTTTGACCAAGAAGGTGAAAGAGAAAGTAAAAACTCCATCTCTACCTAAGCCACCTCCCAGTTTAAGTGACATCAAAGACAGATTAAAGTCCATGTCAGATAAGGTGAGCTGGGAAACAGCATTCAGGAGTGGTACGGAGTTCTTCTATCTACTGCATCCAAGTGCCATATACCTCTCTACTGTACCGTTTGGAGCTTCTGAGTTAAGGTTATAAGCATAAAATATCACTGATGTGAAAACAAATTTAACAGGGAAAGAAAGGAATTTTGGATTTAGCTTACTGTACTACTGTCTCATCCCTCCCCTAGCTTGTATTATTATTGTATTATATCCTCTATTAAAGATTTTAGGCCTTTCCTGTGCTAACAGTGCCTGTGGTACAATCATAGGATTTGATTCCACCAAAAAAGCTACTGAGCAATAGCATAAAAACAAACATTTTTTGTGTCCTCAAAGAACACATAATTATCTGTAAAATAGACACCTAAGAAATAAAAATGAAGCCCTATGCATAGTTGTGCGTAAAGGTTTAGTCACACCTAGTTGTGTGTTTTAGTAAATACCTAAATAGACAGAATCTAACACAGCTTCTGCATGAGACAAAGTTAAACACAGCAATAGCAATCCATAAAAGCAAAAAGACTACAAAAAGACTTGCAAAATAATAAAGAAAAAGAAATGAAGTTGTATTAAAAATTAGGAATGGTTTATTATATTGTATAAAAAAAATCTGACTAGCCATGATTTGGCGATAGGCATGCATCAGATGTTAAAATGCTAATGCAAAGCAATCAAACTAAAAACCTTCAATCGTCATACATGGGTAACTTTGGAAAATGAATGCAAATTGGGGGTAGAGGGTGGGTGCTAGCTTTATGTGGAATCTGGCATACCTGTTCCAGATGGAAGAGCACAACACTGCTTCCAAACTACTCTTTACAAAGGTCATCACTGTGTAGCCAATAACAACCCAACTTTATCTCATCTTCACAACAAGATAATTAGTCTGAATGAGTGATCAAAGACTATTCAATAAAGCATTTAATCTAAGCTTTCATATGAGCATTTAAAACCAGTTTTCAGCTTCCTCATTGGATGCATGAATCATATACAGAATGTTAAATGAATTATTACTTCAAAGCTTATATTAGTTTTACATTCTTAAATGAAAGCTTAGAAAATTACATGTGTTTATATATTATTTTCCTTTTGTTCAGTTCAAGACACATTCAGTGTGTTTTTTGGAGGATACAGATACTATTATATACTTTAATTTTGTGTTTAATGTCTGTAACACCCCGTATAATGTACTTAAAGCAATAGCACTTAATAAGCATCAGTTGGTTCAAAATATTGAAGTGAAATTACTGTGTCATGCTAATAGGTTTGATCATGTTAGACCCCATACTCCTTCACCAACATTGGCTGTAAATTACATTCAGATATAAGTTTAAGATTTAGTTCATAGAATATTCAACTTTTAAAGGTTCACAAAGATCAAAAACAATAATACACTATTTATCTCATCTAATTGAGCATGATCATACTGCTGAAAAACACCAAATAGACCCAAATAAACAGAACATAACCCCAATAACCTGTCCAAACTAATGTATCAGAACATTTGTGGGGAGAGCTAAACGTCATTCAAAGCAGTAACTAACTAACTAAAACTTTATAGACCAGGTCATCAATCAAAAGGAGCTCGATTCAGTTAACAGTAATGTAATACATAATACATAAACTTGACAAGGAAAAGTAGACTAGAATAGTTAGTTTCTAAAATGTTTGGCAAGCAAAAAAGTTTTCAGAGCTTGCCTCAATATTTGGCTGTTTTCTTTTATCTTTATACTCCCGCTCTCCATGCATTCATCCCATTTAACCTGCTATCTATTCCTCAGATCAGTTTGGAATTAACTTCGCTGCACATTTTTTCCCATATGGCTTCACTATTATGGAAGTCTCTTAAGAACATAAGAACAACCATGCTGAACCAAGTGGGGAGGGGGAAGGGGGACATGGATGCTAAACCTGCAGGGAGAGGAGGAAAGGGCAGGGGACATGGATGATGGACCAGTAAGTAGAGGGAAAAGAGGATGAGAAGAAACCCAGGCCAGAAGGAAGAGATGCTTGATCGTAAAGAGAGGGAGAAATGCCAGACCATGGGATAGGGAAGAGGTTCAGGGTTCAAGCGAGAGAGGTAGAGAGTGGGATCAGGGGGCATGGATGCTGGACCCGCAAGGGGGGTTGGGGGAAGAGAGAGTGACCAAGGCCAGAAACGTGGTGGGAAGGGAGGAATAGATTCTTAACCAGTGGAGAGAGGGAGAGAAAGATGCCAGACTATGGGGGGGGGGGCAAGTAGGGGATTCAGGGTGCAAGTGAGAGAGGGGTGGGATTTAGAGGGAGACAGAACTGCAGTTGGAGTGAGAGAGGGAACTGAGGAGGCTGGAACCTGAGAGAGAAAAAGGCAGAATTCTATGCAAAACACTACAAATAAACTTTGCACAGAATTTTCAAAATTTTTTTGCAGAATTCCACCAGGAGTATCTGTTACACACAGTTAAAGACAGTATAGAAAGTCATAAAAATATAAATAATGACACATTTATTTTGACCTTACCATAATATTTTCAGCCTTATACCATTTCTGTTTCAAACCTATATACAAGAAAAAGCAAACACTGGTCATAGGATTCCTTCTAATTTATTCATTTTCTGGTTCTAGGGCCATCCCCTACCAAAAACTGAGCAAAAGTTTGAGAATTTTTTGAAGAGCTCCTTTAAGCTGGAAGATAAGAAGGTAAGTAGTGTGAGAGAATGTAGGTCAATATTAAGGCACAGGCAAACTAGGCACACGCCTAGGGAACAGTTATTTAGAAGGTGCCCTGTTAGTTATGTTTAGGGTTACCAGATGTCCAAGGGTCTGGATGACTTTTCAAAACCTGGCACTTCGTCCAGGTTTTGAAAAGAAATCATGTCGGGAGAGGACATCAGTGCATGCTGGAGCATAATGAGGCGGGAATGGGTAGAACTGGACAGGCCTAGTTATGTTAATTCAGTGGATCTCTCGGCAGCTGCTGGCAAAAAGAAGAGTGAAAGTGGAGGGACCAGAACCAACACAACACCACACAGATCTTATATCTTTTCTCCCCAGCCCCTGTATATTGTGAACAGAAGTCAGTAAATGATGTTATCCCAGGACAAGCAGGCAGCATATTCTTGACTGATGGGTGACGGCACCGACGGAGCCCCGGTACGGACACTTTTAGAGTGATTGCACTCTAAGAACTTGGAAAGTTCTAGAGACCGCACCGCGCATGCGCGAGTGCCTTCCCGCCCGACCCCGACGCGCGGTCCCTCAGTTTCTTAGTTTCCGCGGAGCTAAGAAGTCGCATTTTCAACGGCTGTTGAAAGTATTTTTCATTCGCCTTCCCGCTCGCGTAAACTTTTTCAGGTTTTTTCTGCCCTTACTTTTTTCTTTCTTTTGTAAAAAATAAAAAAAAAAAATCTTATTTTTTTGTCGAGTTTTCTTGATTTGCCCCGGCGGGGCCTACTGCCATCATCGAGGCCTCGGCCTTCGATTTGGCAGAAGCCGTTTTTCCGTTCATGCCCCCCCAGCCCGGGTTCAAGAAGTGCCAGCGGTGTGCACGGCCTATTTCACTTACAGACCCACACAACTGGTGCCTTCAGTGTCTGGGTCCGGAACATCAGGCCGCCACCTGCACCCGCTGTGCCACTTTGAAAAAGCGGACTCTCAAAAATCGAGAAATCCAACAGAGACTGCTTTTCGGCACCGACATGTCCGACCCCGTGTCTTCGGCACCGGTTTCGGTACCTGTTTCGTCGGCACCCACCTCATCGACGCCACGCGATACCGCGTCGGCGTCGCAACATCCAGGTAAGCCGGCTAAGAAGCCTTCCCCGCTGGAACGTCCTCCGGTCTCCAGTGCAGAGAGTCCAGTCCTGACGACCGTGAGACGCCAGCGGAAGCGCTCCGCCCCTATTGAGGTGAGTCCCTCGACATCGGGCTCCTCATCTCCGGGGCGTAGAGCGGCACCGCAGGTACCGCAGAAGAAAAAAGCGGTACCGGTGCCCTCCCTCGATGATCGCATTGCGGCCATCTTGCAGGTGCAGCTGAGGGAACAGCTTAAACAACTCCTTCCAGCTCTCCTGACACCGAGCCCTCCGGTGTTGGTCTCCACTGGGCAACCGGTACCGATTGTGGAACAGTCTATATTGTCCCCATCCACTCCTTCGGTACCGGTACACTCGGCCTCATCGGTATCGATGCCTGTCCTCGCACCGGAGCCCAAGTCTCTTCACCAATCGGTACAGACTTCGGCTCCGGTGCAACCGATAACATCTCCTGGTACCGCGTCGATGAGGTCGGGTAAGTCGGTACACAAGTCCCGACACCTGGACCCGTCCACTCCGGAGTCTCGGAGCCGTGGTCCCCATATTCAAGACCCTGATCTGTGGGGCGATTCTGAAGAACCTTTTCTGTCAGAAGGAGAATGTTTGTCAGAGGAAGACGAGCCTGTACTTCAGGACACTTCCTCCAAGCCTGATTCCACCTCTTTCTCTTCTTTTTTAAGAGATATGTGTGAATCTCTTTCCATTCCTTTGGAGGCTGAGTCTAAAAAGTCCAAAGCTTTTCTGGACGCTCTTGATTTTGACCAGCCTCCAAAAGAATTTTTGAAACTCCCTTTACATGACATCCTGAGGGAGACCTTTTACAAGAATCTGGAGACTCCTCTTACTGTCCCGGGAGCCCCTCGCAAATTGGATTCCCTTTATAAAGTAATCCCTATTCCTGGTTTCGATAAACCGCAACTCTCTCATGAGTCTCTTCTTGTAGAATCCACCCTCAAGAAGTCCTTGGGAGCTAGTGTCTATGCCTCTGTCCCTCCTGGCAGAGAGGGTAAAGCCATGGACAAATTCGGTAAGCGACTTTACCAGAATGCGATGCTTGCTAATCGTTCTGGTAACTATGCTTTTCATTTTTCGTTTTATTTAAAGCATCTCCTTACCACCATGGCTTCCTTTGAGCAGTACCTTCCTGTGGGGAATCGTGAGGCTTTCCATCAGTGCTCTTCAGCTCTTTTCCAGCTCAGAAAATTCATGGTAAGGTCTATATATGACACTTTTGAGCTTACCTCTAGAGCAACAGCCATGTCTGTAGCCATGCGCCGTTTGGCTTGGCTCAGAGTCTCTGAGCTTGATGTTAATCATCAAGACCGGTTGGCTAATGCCCCATGTTTAGGGGATGAGCTGTTCGGAGATTCTATGGACTCAACGACCCAGAAGCTCTCGGCTCATGAAACCCGCTGGGATACCCTTCTTAAGACTAAGAAGAAACCTCCTCCTTCACGGCCATTCAGACAGCAAACGGCCTATCAGCGGCGTTTTGTGGCTCGCCCCTTGCAGCCTTCCACTCAGCAACCTAGGAGGCAGCGGCAACAGCAGCGGCAAACACCTAGGCCTCAGCAGCAACAACCAGCTAAGCAGCCTCCTCCACAAAAATCGACTCAGCCCTTTTGACTTGATACTCGAGGGCATAGCCAGCGTTCAACCATCTCCTCTCCTCCCTCAACCGATAGGAGGACGACTGTCTTTCTTTCTCAGCCTGTGGGAAGTTATCACTTCGGACCAGTGGGTCCTCAACATCATCCGCCACGGCTACTCTCTCAACTTTCACACCCTTCCGGGCCAAAGTCTACCAAAAGAGTCTGCTTTGCACACTCCTCAATCTGCCCTCCTTTGTCAGGAGGTTCAGTCCCTCCTGCTTCTGAACGCCATAGAGGAAGTTCCTCTGGACCAAAGAGGGCAAGGATTCTACTCCCGGTATTTTCTAGTCCCCAAGAAAACAGGAGACCTCAGACCTATTCTAGATCTGCGAGATCTCAACAAATGTTTGGTCAAAGAAAAATTCAAGATGCTATCTCTAGCTACGCTTTATCCTCTCCTCGATCACAACGACTGGCTATGCTCTCTCGATCTCAAAGAGGCCTACACTCACATTCCAATTCATCCGGCCTCCAGACAGTACCTTCGCTTCATGATCAATCACTGTCATTACCAATACAGAGTGCTCCCCTTCGGTCTTGCCTCCTCTCCAAGAGTGTTCACAAAATGTCTGGTAGTGGTGGCAGCGTTTCTACGCTCCCACCACCTTCAGGTTTTTCCCTACCTGGACGATTGGTTAATCAAGGCCATTTCATCTCAGACTGTTCTTCTGGCCACCAACCAGACCATCTTTTTTCTACAACTACTGGGGTTCGAAATCAATATACCCAAGTCTTACCTTCTGCCTACGCGGAGACTTCAATTCATTGGAGCGGTACTGGACACGGTCCAGATGAGAGCCTTCTTGCCGGACAACCGTCTTCACAACCTCCAATCGCTCTGTCAGCAGGTGCTGTCCCAGCACTCCATTTCTGCAAAGCAGATGATGATTCTCTTGGGTCAGATGGCCTCCACAGTTCATGTCACACCCCTGGCACGGCTTCACCTGCGCACTCCTCAATGGACCCTGGCTCTCCAGTGGTCTCAAGCGACAGACTCTTGCTCACGACACATATCTGTGACATCGTCTCTTCGTCAGTCTCTGCAATGGTGGTTGATATCCTCAAATCTCTCCAGGGGCCTTCTGTTCCATCTGCCTCCTCATCATCTGGTCATCACCACCGACGCCTCCCCTTATGCATGGGGAGCTCATCTGAACGAGTTCCAAACTCAGGGCCTTTGGACTCCTCAGGAAAAGAAGCATCACATCAATTTCCTGGAACTCAGGGCAATGTTCTATGCCCTCAAGGCCTTCCAACACCTTCTATTTCCTCAAGTCCTTCTAATTTGCACAGACAACCAGGTGGCTATGTACTACATCAACAAGCAAGGGGGAACGGGCTCTCGCCTCTTATGCCAAGAAGCCCAGAGAATCTGGTCTTGGGCGTCCTCGCGCCGCTTATTCCTGAAAGCGATTTATATTCAGGGAGAACAGAACTTCTTAGCGGACAAGCTCAGCAGAGTTCTCCAACCCCACGAATGGACTCTCGACCCATCGACTCTACAGTCCATCTTTGCACAATGGGGCACTCCTCAGGTGGACCTTTTTGCAGCTCCTCACAATCATCAGTTTCCCCAATTCTGCTCCAGACTTTACTCTCCTCACCGTCTGGCAGCGGATGCGTTTCTTCTGGATTGGTCCAATCTATTCCTTTATGCTTTCCCTCCTCTGCCTCTCATGCTTCGGACCTTGTTCAAACTAAAGAGGGAACGAGCCACCATGATCCTGATTGCTCCACGGTGGCCCAGACAGCATTGGTTCTCCCTTCTACTTCAACTCAGTTCCAGGGATCCATTTCTACTTCCACTGTTTCCATCTCTGCTTACACAGGATCAGGAAACCCTCCTCCATCCCAACCTGCAGTCTCTACACCTGACAGCTTGGTATCTCTCGGGCTGACTTCAACTGATCTTTTGTTATCTCAGCCTGTTCGCTCCATCCTGGACGCCTCCAGGAAACCAGCCACTCTACAATGTTACCATCAAAAGTGGACGAGGTTTTCTTCTTGGTGCCTCCTACATCATCATGACCCCAAGTCTCTTGCAGTGGAACCTCTATTGGATTATCTGCTTTCTCTGTCTACTTCTGGTCTCAAGTCTACTTCCATCAGAGTTCATCTCAGTGCCATTACGGCCTTTCATGAGCCGGTCCAGGGGAAACTCCTTTCAGCTCATCCCCTGGTCTCCAGATTCATGCGAGGTCTTTTCAATCTGAAACCACCTCTCAAAGCACCTCCGGTGATCTGGGATCTGAACGTGGTTCTTTCCGCCTTGATGAAGCCTCCATTTGAACCCTTGGCTACTGCCTCTTTCAAGTTTCTCACTTGGAAGGTACTTTTTCTTATTGCTCTCACCTCTGCCAGGAGGGTCAGTGAGCTCCATGCACTAGTTTCTGATCCACCTTTCACAGTCTTTCATCACGACAAGGTGGTTCTACGTACACATCCAAAGTTTCTCCCTAAGGTTGTTTCTGAGTTCCATCTCAACCAATCTATTGTACTACCTGTTTTTTTCCCTAAACCTCACTCTCATTCCGGGGAACAGGCTCTTCATACTTTGGACTGTAAGCGGGCTTTAGCTTACTATTTAGACCGTACTAAGCCCCACAGATCATCTCCCCAACTTTTTCTGTCCTTTGATCCTAATAAATTGGGACGTCCTGTTTCTAAGCGTACGCTATCTAATTGGCTTGCTGCGTGCATTTCATTCTGCTATGCTCAGTCCGGACTGACACTGGAAGGTTCTGTCACGGCACATAGAATTAGAGCTATGGCAGCATCTGTAGCTTTCCTCCGTTCCACGCCCATTGAGGAAATCTGCAAAGCTGCTACGTGGTCCTCAGTCCATACTTTTACATCTCATTATTGTCTGGATGCTTTCTCCAGACGGGATGGACATTTCGGCCAATCTGTTTTGCAAAATTTGTTTTCCTAATGGCCAACCTTCCCTCCATCCCTCTTTTTGTTAGCTTAGAGGTCACCCATCAGTCAAGAATATGCTGCCTGCTTGTCCTGGGATAAAGCACAGTTACTTACCGTAACAGGTGTTATCCAGGGACAGCAGGCAGATATTCTTGCGTCCCACCCACCTCCCCGGGTTGGCTTCTTAGCTGGCTTATCTTAACTGAGGGACTGCGCGTCGGGGTCGGGCGGGAAGGCACTCGCGCATGCGCGGTGCGGTCTCTAGAACTTTCCAAGTTCTTAGAGTGCAATCACTCTAAAAGTGTCCGTACCGGGGCTCCGTCGGTGCCGTCACCCATCAGTCAAGAATATCTGCCTGCTGTCCCTGGATAACACCTGTTACGGTAAGTAACTGTGCTTTCTTGTAAAATAACCTCTGGAATCTACACCATAAGGTTATCTATCTCTTTCAGCCTTAAACTGTAGGGAACTCAAAACCAATTTATAGCTACTCCCTCTTGGTCATCTCCTATTACTCACCCCTGGAAATTCAGTTTCGTTTCCTACAGCCTTAGCTGTAGGGGCTATCTCTTCTGCTCGTGCTTTACTTGTTTATGGCACTGCTTATACCCATCCTAAAATATTTTTTAAACAACTTAAATGGAAACTCTTTATGCATATAGAAAAAACACCCACCTAGGGTGCATAAAGATGCTAATCGAAACTTGCAGGTGGCATGGGAGTACCCAGTTTTGAACTTTATTATAAATCAGTACAATTGTGAGTTATAAGAGACTAGATTGAGACACCAGATAAATTATGGCAAAAAATTGAACAACATTGGGCAGGCAATTATGGAGACCATTCCTTGGCTCTCAAATTTGGAGATTCAGAATATATTTAGAAGGATGCTGAAAAATATTGGCTCCCTTCTGCTCTCATGGCAGTCCATATGTAATAAACTATTTCCAGAGAGGCAATATTTTTTCATAGACATCTATCTGCTTCACACCTGAATTTATATCAGGCACAACAGATTCCATCCATGCTCTCTGGGGAAGTAAAGATTATGTTGTTTGGGACAAATCTATGAAGACTGAGTGCTATTAACTATCACAGAATTGCAAGAAGAATATGGTATTGCACAACAGGATGACTTCTATTACAGACAAATTAAGGACTACATTCAACATAAGGCCAGAGATGATTTAAATCTTGAAGTAAAGAATTTGGAATGAGCAGTAGGAGGTGGAGAAGGAAGAGATTGTATTTCTTACCTATATAATGCTTTTGACACAAATGTATCCAGTACTACCAAACGGAGTCTGAACTGGGTATCGCCTATATGATAAAGGAATGGGAAAAGGGATTGAAATATCTTCTAAAAAATATCCATCGCAGGTAACTTGGTTGAAAATAGTTACAAGATTTTGTATAGATGGTACTAAACTCCTTTGAGACTATTGGCAAACCTATACGTATGGCACTGGAAAATGCTGGAGTGTGGTGCATGCTGAGGATATGTCGCATCTGGTGGCATGCCCTAAAACAATGTTTTTCAACCTTTTTACCTGCCCGTGGACCGGCAGAAATAAAAGAATTATTTTGTGGACTGGCAAACTACTAGGACTAAAATTTTAAAACCCCTTTTCCACCCCATCTCCGCGAGCTCGGTCACCTTAGTAACTATAGAAAAATAGACCAATATAGTGCAAAATATAGACAACAGATATAAATTCTCAAAACTTACACGTTTTTGATCACTAAATTGAAAATAAAATCATTTTTCCTACCTTTGCTGTCTGGTGATTTCATGAGTCTCTGGTTGTGTTTCCTTCTGTCTGTGTATCCTTTCTTTCTTTCTGCACTCAGGCCCAACAATTGTCCCTTTCTATTCCCTCCCTCTTTCCTTTCTATGTCCTTAGTGCCCCCGGTGCCTCCTTCCCATGTCCTTAGTGCCCCTTCCTATCTTTAGTGCCCCCAGTGCTTCCTTTCCATGTCTTTAGTGCCCTCAGTGCCTCCTTCCCAAGTCCTTAGTGCCCCTTCCTATGTCTTTAGTGCTCCCAGTGCCTCCTTCCCATGTCTTTAGTGCCCCTTCCTGTCTTTAGTGCCCCCAGTGCCTCCTTCCTATGTCCCTCTCACTGCCTTCCAGACTTTATCCCACCCCCGAAGCCAGCCTGCCTGCCTGTATACCTCCCTGGCCAAAGCCAGCCTGCTTGCCTGCCTATCTCCTTCCTTCCATGCTGCGCAAAAAAAAAAAAAGCCTCCCTCCTTCCTTTCCCCGGTCCGCTGCTATCTTACCACCCTGCTGCTGCTACTGCTAAAGCCGACACGAAGTCTTCTTTTCGACATCAATTCTGACGTCGGAGAGGACGTTCTGGGCCAGCCAGGCAGCAATTGGCTGGCCCAGAACGTCCTCTCCGACGTCAGAATTGATGTCGAAAAGAAGACTTCCTGTCGGCTTTAGCAGCAACAGCAGCAGGGCAATAAGATAGCAGTGACCGGGTGAAAGGAAGGAGGAAGGCTTTTTTTTTTTTTGCGCGCAACAGGTAGGGACAGGAAATGATCGCCTGTCCTGTTGTCCCTGAGCACAGCTTCGGGACGCTGTCCCTGAAAACAGGACATTTCGGCGTCCTGAAGCTGTTTGTGGGGACAACAGGACAGGAGGTCTGAAAACGGGACCTATGGTCACCTTAATCTTGCCGGCCCTGCGTGGACCGGCAGAAATTTCCTGCGGACCGGCGGTTGAAGAACAGTGCCCTAAAACACACTCCTTTTAGAAGGCAGTACTTCAGTTGGCAACAGTTGGTTATCCCAAAAGAGTGGGTTTTTACGTACTTTCTATGCTTAAGCCCAGGGGCATAAAACTAGAGGTTCATAAGCTGGTAAAAAGCCTCTTTATGGTGAGTAAATTAACTTTGGCAGCAGCCTGAAAACAAACAATGCCCACTATGACTATGGCACTATTGAAATTAGTCATCTGATGCAAAAATCCAAACTCGCCACTTTACGACACAGACACCAGAGCAAATTTCAGAAGGTATGAGAAATATATGAAACTTGGACAGCCTATAAAAAAGGGCATAACTCCATTCTATAAATGGTTGATGGAAAATGGTTGATTTTTTTATAAGTTTTCAGATTAGCTAAAATAAATACCATGTTCTGATCAATAATATAAGCATTCTTGGGTGGGAGGGCTTATGGGGAAACTTAAGATTTAAAGCGTGTTTATTGTATAAGATATTACATGAATTATTATCTTAAAATTGTATGGCAAAATAATTTTTGAATAAAAAGATTTAGGAAAAAAAGAAAAGACCTTCACTACCATGGTCAAAAGTCCCGGTTAGGTCTAATAACATAACATAACTTTATTTTTCTAGACTGCATCAATCAAAAGAATTCTTGTAGGAGCTTATGTTTTCTGCTCATGTTTCTTTTGGTATTTTTTCAGTATTTTCTTATGTGGTTTTGCCCTTGTGCTGTGGAAGTTCCCTACAGGGACGTCCTTGCGGCGGGAGATCGCAGATGGTTGCTTCTGGGGGGTTCCCTGCTCTGTAGTAAGCCCCTTGGACAGCCTGCAAGTCAGATTAGGGCTCCGGGATCAGGAGCTAGCTCACCCCAAGTCCATCCGCTAGTGGGTGGTAGCGCAGGCTGAGCTATTCTGTGGAGGTGCGACTGTAATGAGCCGGACTGCATGCCTTTGCCAGGTGTTTGCGCGACATATCTGAGGGTGGCGGAGGTCACCAGCAGTGGTGGTCAGGCCGGTGGGGCAGTCAGAAGACTTGAAATCCAGCTTCCTGAGGTTTAAGATCTCCCTATATGCTGTTTCTAGCATTGCCTGCTTCTCTCATACAGCACTTGGAACAGTGAGTACCAGATTTTTTTTTGGGGGGGGGGGTCTTAAAAAGAGGCTTTTGGGCCTCCCTGCATGCCCTACCTCTCCTCACCTCTAAAATCCCCAAATCGTTGTTTTTTTAGGGATTTCTGTTCCTTTCCCAGGCTATTTTAATGTAAAATTGTCACCCGCGGTGGCTATCTTGGATTTTTCCCAATTTGAATAAAACTATATTTTTTATAGTTGGGAACTTTTTTTTCTTTTTAGGGTTCCAAAAACTTTATTGATGGATATGCCATAGATTCTCTCACAGACTTTCTGCTTTTGATATACAGTGGAGCCTTGGTTTACGAGCATAATTTGTTCCAGAAACATGACTGTAATCCTTCCAAATTCTTTATTCATTTTTCCATCTTACATCAAGTATACAATATTACATCAGTCCAAACTTCACAGATGACATCCCCATGACAGGATGGGATGGATTCATGCCTTGTTTGTGGTAGATGGCTATCTGATGCACAGCCATGCTTCATAAACGCTGCTGCCCATGAGGGGGGTGAAGTATGCACGGATATGGTGCCTTCCACCTCCGAGGGGGTCCTGCTTGAGCCTTCTGCCCCAATTACAGTGAAAATCGCACAGGGGCCCAGGGGAGAGCACTGGCAGTGTATTGGCGAAACACAAGCATAGTGCCTGCAAAAAGCCTCACAAATCTTCCAAGCACTCCAAATCTGAGCACAGGGCAGCTCTCGACGCGAGAGACCTTTTCCCCCGGATTTTGTGAATATGCTTTATCAGGCATATTTGGTTAAGAAGTCTATGCTTGTTGTCACGCCACTGGCATCTGGGCCATTGTCCGTGGGGATTATGCCTCCGCTGGACCCAGGTTTTTTGATTTGTTCCTCAGCAGGGATCCCAGAGCACAAGAGGGTGATGTCTGTGATTGAATCAGACACTCTGTTAATTCCTCTGCTATCGCAGGGAGGTTCTGCGGCATCCGCGGATGTGGCCATTCTGGCGGATCTTCGCGATCAGGATCCATGTGGGTCCCGGGGGGGGGGGGGGGGGGGGCGGCGGCGGCCCAGTATTTGATTTTATGGTCACTGCAGCAAACAAGAAGGGCGATCGGTTTTACAGTCCTTGTAGTTTCAAATGGCTGAGGCAGCCGTGGTATGCCGACCTGCTTTGGTGGGGTCGAGGACCGCGGTTGCCTTGTCACCCTCGTCTCCTCACGCAAGGTCCAATCGCTCTGCAGGACCCAGAACGCTTTGGTCTTACAGCATGGCTCTTAAGCGTGCGGCCTTGAAGGCAAAGAACTATTCTTCTGTAAAGCAATCACAGTAAACATAAGTCCACGGTGGTGGCCTACATGAAGGCTTTGCGGTGCTACCAAGCTTGGTGCACCAGCCGACAGGAGGCTTCTTCTCCCTCGGGTCCTGGAGTTTCTGCAGGATGGTCTGAAAAAGGGCCTTGCAGTTGCTTCGCTTTGGGTTCAGATTGTAGGTCTGTCCTGTCTGGGCCCTCTCGCCTTGAGAGGCTGCTTGGCGGTTCATCTGGATGTACATTTTCTATATGTCATAGTTCATCTGAGGCCTCCTTTGCGTCTCCCATGTCTGACATGGAATCTGAATCTGGTTATTCACTCCCTGGCTAACTCACCTTATGAGCCTTTGGAACAGGCGTCCTTGATGGATCGCACAGTAAAGACGGTCTTCCTGGTGGCTGTCATTTCAGCCCGGAGAGTTTTGGAGCTTCAGGCTCTTTCTTTACAGGATTGATGTGGTGGCCAAGCAGTATGTCGGTGTTGGGCAGCAAGCTCATCAGTCCCACCCTGAAGTTTTTGGGACTGGTCTGTTACGTCCCACTGGTCCTGGAATAAAGGGGGATTGTACATGAACAAAAGATTAGATTCTTACCTTTGCTAATCTTATTTCTTGTAAATCCTCCCATTATTCCAGGAACCCACCCTATATCTGTCTGATTTGCTGATTGCCTGTCTTGAAGTACTAGTAAGCTAGATTTATCCCAGGACAAGTAAGCAACATATTCTCACATGTGGGTAACATCATCCATGGAGCCCAGAAGCGGACAGATTCACAAGCAGACTTAATTGTAGAACTTCAGAAAGTTTGCAACTGCCGCACCGCGCATGCGCAAGTGCCTTCCCACCCTGCGTAGGGCACATCTCTCCTCAGTTCTCCGCGGAGCCGAGAAGTCCTATTTCGATGCTCTGCGCTAGACTTAGTTCTACTTCTTGCCTTCTTTCGCCGCGGCTTGTGTTTTATTTATTTTAGGGTTGCTGTGTATTTCTTGGGCGTTTCATTAAAAACAACAAAAAAATGCTTATTTTATTTTTTTCTTTCAGTCACGGCAGGGCCTGCCTCACGGCCTAGCCGGTGGGTTTCGACTTAGCTGCGGCTATCTTCACGTTTATGTCCCAACCAGTCACAGGCTTCAAGAAGTGTAGCCGTTGCCAGCAAGCAATCTCCCTCACTGACCCACATCAGTGGTGTATTCAGTGTTTGGGACTTGACCATCGTCCAGAGTCATGTGTCCACTGTGCTACACTTCAGCCTCATTCCCGCAAATGTCGAGTATAGGTAGAAAAACTCTTCGGAGGTATGGATGCACTTGCCCCGGTCTCGACCTCAACTTCGCTCAAGCTTATAGGAGTTCCGCCTTCTGCATCGACCTCAGCTTCAACTTTAATCAAGCCATCCTCGTTCGGTGGGTCCTCATCCTCGAGTAAATCTACTAAGTCTTCTGATGAGGTGCTTGCCTCACTGCCTCCCTCAGGTCAGGTACCAATAGTAGTTATCAAGATATCGAAGAAGCATGTCTCCAAGTCGAAGAATCATTCTTCCTCGGAGACTATAGCCACACCAAATGTACCAGATCCTCAAGTCTCGATGTCACATTTGGAAGCTATGATCCAGACCATCTTGGATCGCCAGTTTGGTAATATGCTTGCCAAACATGCTCCTACCTCGACTCTGCTTCCTGCAGTCCAGCCTGAGCACTTAGCAGTATCACACGGAGTCGAGTCCTTAGCTGTACTTCAAGCTGATCCTCCTCACTCTATACAAGGAGTCGAGTCCTTGGGAGTGCCTCGAGAGGACTCTTCACACTCTATGCAAGAAGTCGAGTCCTTGTCAGTGCCTAAGAATCATCGACACCAGGCATTCAATCCCTTTTGATGTCTCGATCTCGCTCTCCAGCCCTCCCTCCTCGTATAAGGCATCGCCCTTTCCAAGGCAAATGGCAAAGGCTCCTTGACTTTCTCGAGACCTGCCTGATTTGAGGTACAGTTCTCCACATAAGTCGAGGCATTCATCGAGGCATAGATCCTCTTCTCGAGACAAGACTCGCCTTTCCAGGCCTCGAGACTCTTTGAGGCCTCTAACTACGACGTCGAGGACACCACCTCCAGACATTGCTGCTTCTTCTGCGAGGGATTCTATCCACTCTCTCAGTGAGTCGTCTATACCTGCATATTCAGGCCTCAGGAATAGGAGAAGCTTCACCCTCGTTCTCTGTCTTGCGAGGTACCTGATGTCACCTTCTTCTCCTCGAGGTCAACCATCCTTGGAGCAGATATCTTTTTCTTCTTTCATACTTCAGATGAGTAAGGAACTCAATATCACTTTGGATTCTGATTCCAAATACTCTCAGGAGTATTTAGAAGAAATGGGTATGTCTCGTCCTCCTGCGGAGTCTCTCAAATTACCCATTAACAGACTTATTTCTCAAACCTTCAAGAGAAACCTGAAGACTCCTTATTCCATTCCTGCTGTCCCAGAAAAGCTGGAGTCTCATTACAGGATGGTCCACTGCAAGGGCTTCGAGAAATCTCAGTTATTACATCAGTCCCTTCTTGTGGAGTCTTCTCTAAAAAAGACCAGTCCTGCCAAAGTTTATGCTACTGTCCCTCCTGGAAGAGAAATCAGGACCATGGACAAGTTTGGTCGACGGTTGTATCAAAATTCTCTCATGGCAACTAGAGTTTTGAATTACAATTTTGTTTTCATTTCTTATTTCAAGCATCTGGTTGACACATTGCCTGAATATTTCAAATATATTCCTCAACATCGTATTCCAGGGTTTCAGCAGACTCAACTCCACATGTACCTCCTTTGATGCATTTGAGCTTTCCTCGAGAGTTGCTGCCTTTTCAATAGCAATGCGCAGGTTTGCCTGGCTCCGCACTATAGACATGGACCATAATCTTCAAGATCATCTGGCCAACATTCCTTGTCAAGGCAATCAATTGTTTGACTCCATCGAGGCAGCTACTAAACGATTGTCTGAACATGAATAATCATTTGCTTCCATTACTCATCCTAACCTAAACCTTCCATTTCTAAAGGCTTCAGACCTCTTCCATCTTATCAGAGGCATTTTCCTCAGAAAGCAGCTCCTTATACAAAAGCACCTCCTAAGAAACAACCACAACAGCAGCAGAGGCAGCAGAAACCTCAGACACCTAACACCTCTCAACCTTTTTGACCATCTAATACAGAGCATAACTTTCATCGTTCTGCCTCTGTCCTCTCCCCTTCCCATTGGAGGTCATCGCCATCATTTTTACCACCTCTGGGAGATCATTACATCAGATCTCTAGGTGCTGTCCATCATCAGGGAAGGATACTCTCTTCATTTCATCCAGGTAAGGATACTCTCTTCATTTCATCCAGGTTCCTCCAGATCTGCCTCCAAAAGAGTATCCTTCCAATCCATCCCAGACCGCCCTTTGCAAACCTGATGTAAATTCTCATGTAACTCCCCTTTGCAAACCTGATGTAAATTCTCATGTAACTCCAATTTCTTATGTAACTTTTCTCTTCTTGCATTCTGTAATTCGCTGATTGTCCAGCCTTCTTTCAATGTGAACCACCTAGAAGTCATTTGACTATGGCGGTATAGAAAAATTAAGTTGTTATTATTATTATTATATTCTTCTTTAGGAAACTCAAGCTCTGCTTCGTCTCCGTGCCATCGAGGAGGTTCCGCTGGAACAGCAGAGCAGGGGGTTTTACTCCCGTTACTTCCTAGTTCTGAAGAAGTTGGGCAATCTGTGCCTTATTTTGGATCTTAGAGCCCTCAACAAATTTCTGGTCATAGAGAAATTTTGGATGCTGTCTCTGGCATTTCTATACCCTCTTCTAGATCAGAATGATTGGTTATGTTCTTTAGATCTCAAAGAGGCTTACACTCGTATTCCCATTCATCCAGCCTCTCGACAATTCCTCAGATTTCGGGTGGGAAATCTGCATTTTCAGTACAGAGTGCTACTTTTCAGCCTGGCTTCATCTCCAAGAGTGTTCACCAAGTGCCTAGTGGTAGTGGCAGCAGCTCTGCGAAACCATGGCCTTCAGGTGTTCCCATACCTGGACGACTGGCTCATCAAGGATTCAACATTATTGTAGCGACCCAACGGACTACGTGGTTCCTACAAAGCTTGGGGTTCGAAATCAACTTTCCCAAATCCCAGCTACAGCCCTCTCAAACTTTGCAGTTCATCGGCGCTGTCCTAGACACTGTTGAACTTGGAGCATTCCTTCCTCAACATCGTCAGAATGCTCTCATTCATCTCTGCCACAAAATGTCTTCCTTGACTATTTCAGCAAGACATATGATGGTTCTCGTTCACATGGCTTCTACAGTTCACGTGACTCCTTTGGCCAGACTTCACCTCAGAATTCTATAGTGGACCCTGCCATCTCAGTGGGCACAGGCTTGCGACCCACTCTCTCAGCGCATCAGAGTGATTCCTTTGTTGAGACAGTCTCTCTACTGGTGGATGCTCTCTTCCAATCTCTCCAGAGGTTTACTGTTTCAAATGCCCCCTCATCAGAAGGTCCTCATGACAGATTCTTCGACCTACGCTTGGGGGGGGGGCTCATCTTGATGGTCTCCGTACTCAAGGCCATTGGTCCAGCATGGATTGTCAGTGTCACATCAATCTGTTGGAATTCAGAGCAATTTTCAGTGCTTTCAAGGCTTTTCAGCATCTTCTTCACTATCAGGTAGTCCTCATTCGGACGGACAACTAAGTTGCTATGTACTATGTCAACAAGCAGGGAGGAACAGGATCTCTTCTTCTTTGCCAGGAAGCTCTACAAGTGTGGGATTGGGAAATCCTTCACAATACCTTCCTCAAAGCTGTCCACATTCAAGGAGAGAAAAACTGTCTGGTGGACAAATTGAGTCGTCTTCTACAACCTCATTTATGGACATTCAATTCCTCGCCTCTTCATCACATTTTTTCTCAGTGGGGGACTCCTCAGATAGATCTCTTCGTGTTTCCTCACAACAACAAACTGCTCAGTTCTGCTCCAGGATATACTCTCAAGGTTTCAAGGTTCAAGGTTTTATTAAAATTTGTCCTCACCGACTGGAGGCAGATGCTTTTCTACTGGAATGGATGAATCAGTTTCTCTATGCGTTCCCTCCATTCCCAAGACACTTGCAAACTCAAACAGGAACATGCCACCATGATTCTGATAGCTCTTCGGTGGCCCAGGCAACCTTGGTACTCCATTCTACTTCAACTCAGCAACAGGGAGCCACTACTTTTACCAGTTTTTCCCTCTCTGCTTACATAGAGTCAGGGGTGTCGACTTCATTCCAACCTGCAGTCTCTACACCTGACAGCTTGGTACCTCTCAACCTACCTGCAACTCTACAGTTTTCTCAATCTGTGCAGGATATTTTAGAGGCTTCTAGCAAGCCTACCACTAGATAATGCTTCAATCAGAAATGGACTAGATTTTCTTCTTGGTGCACCATTCATCACAAGGAGCCTCAGTCTACCTCCTTGTCTTCCGTTTTAGATTATCTATTCCATTTGTCTCAATCAGGCCTCAAATCCACATCCATTCAAGTCCATCTCAGTGCAATTGCTGCTTACCATCAGCCTATTGAAGGGAAACCCCTCTCTGCTCATCCGGTGTTTTCCAGATTTTTGAAAGGTCTTTTCAATGTCAAACCACCTTCAGTGGTTTGAGATCTCAATGTTGTTCTTGCTTAATTGATGAAGCTTCCTTTCGAACCAATGGATTTGGCTCATCTTAAATATCTCACTTGGAAAGTGGTTTTTCTCATTGCTCTCACCTCCGCTCGCAGGATCAGCGAGCTCCAACCTTTAGTTGCAGGCCCACCTTTCACAGTATTCCATCATGGCAAGGTGGTCCTCCATACTCATTCTAAATTCTTACCTAAAGTGGTTTCAGAATTTTATCTCAATCAATCCATTGTACTTCCAGTGTTTTTTCCAAAGCCTTATTCTCACCCTGGAGAAACAGCTCTTCACACTATGTACACAGAAGGTCAGCCTATCGTGAAAAAGGGAATACTGATGGTAGTGATAATGAGGAGGGTGGTGGCTAATGTGTAGCCTGGCTCTGGGAATCAGTCCACTACTGTTGGGAAATTTTTGAAAGGATGGGATGTGCATCTATGCTACCTAGAGCTATGTATTTGTGCTAATCTCTGGACAATGCCAAGGCTGTCATAGATTGGGTATGCAGCCAGGATGTTCACAGACTGAATGATAGTTAAAGGGCACTTCTAGTGGGCTGCACAGAATAGGAACCATGTTGAAGAGTGGTCCCTTAATTCTTATAAGCACACAGTTTCTTTCACAGAGCTTTTCCACTTCACTCTCACCTTTGGTTTTGCAGGCAGCAAATGAACTCTGGGCTTTCACACAGTCGCTGAAAGGAGACAAGTAGATCAATCCAGGCAAGGAGATGAGGCCTTTGAAATCCTATCCAGTGCAAGGAGGAGAGGGACAACTTCTGTCAGCAAGAACCACCCAAGACTTCTGATATGTCTCTCCCGTTGCTTCTCTCCCCCCTTTTAACTATTTTTCCTCTTCTTTTGTTTTTCCCACTCTTCCCTGCTCTTTTCTTCCATCTCTCACTTTTCCTTTGCCTTTCTGTCTCTCTTCTTCTCTTCTTTTTTTCCTTCTCATTGCTTCTCTTAATACTTTCTTCATGATTATAAAATTCCCCATGTATGTGAATTTTTCATCTTCTACCTTGAAATGCCTACAGAAGTGTCTTCCACTAATGAATCTCCACTTAGCATCCATGTACTGTGAGAGCTTGCCCTTTCACCTCACTAGCTTTTCTTGACACTGCAAATACAGCACTAGTATCTTCCCATTTGTTACCTCTTTTCACCCAAAGTGGCAGATCCTGCTGTTCCTTTAGGAGTACCTCATAACAGTATGACAACAAATAGATTTGTGATTCAAAAAGTGAGTTTAAATATTTTTATGCTGTTAACGCATAAAGGTTTTTATAAGGATTTATTTTAGTAACTCACAATGTGACTTAATTTAAAGCTCTGTTTGTGTAAATGTACCTCATCTTTGTAACTGAGTAAGTATAGCTTTGGTTTTCTAAGGCCACAGAGCCCACTCTGGATTTCTGACAAGGAAGGGACCAATTATGGTCTTCTAATGTTTGCATAAACTTTGGCCCAATCATTAATATGTTATTGAGTAGAACATATGAACGCACTGTACTCCACCCACCTTATCCAGCACTCCCACATGCTGATTTTGAGATGTGCAGAAGTTGAATGATGGCCATGTATGGGCCAACTCTCAAAAGGGCTGTGACAATCTTCAGGAAGCTGAGGTGCTTTTCTGCAGTTTATCCACATGCTTGGTGAAGTCTGCAAGTTCTTGGCAGTCTGCAATATAAATCTATATTATTACTACCAAGATTTATACCATTTATGTTGGTTTGGTAACAATCAGAATAGTGTTAAAAAAAATCACGCAAATGATTAAAATTTCAGAAAAACTATGTAAAAATGTTCCATTTTGAAACTTAAAACATTGTTCATGAGGTCATTAAGGGTACAGTAAGAATCAAACCAAAATAGCCTGAAACACTTATTTTAGAAGTCATTCAAATGTTGATAGCTAGAAAACAGTCAATAGCTTAGTTATTTCTAGTACAAAATACAGAGGTATTCTTGTATATGCACCCTTTTATTTAAATTGATTTTTTTTTGTTTTTAAGCAACATGGTAGTCTACATGTCCTCAAAGTTGACACACACCAGTAAATAATTTCAAGTACTTTTCAAAGATTTGTTGGGAGTGTGTAAGATGTGTAATAGTTGTGTTAAAAGCTGCATTAGCAATCTGATATCAGTTATCCTCACACTGAAGCAGTACTCATGAGTTTGCCCCTCGTAAAGTAAAAGTGCTTGCAACAGGACCATTAATCTGGAGATGGAATGAACCAGATCATAGATTCCATACCCAATTTAGAGAATCACATGATGCTGTTAGAGTGATGGTCTGAATATATGATCAACAGTGAATGTTCTAGTGTGACAGACACATTTGTCCTGTCTAGTGTGACAGACACATTTGTCCTGAATCTTCAGTCCATTGCCATGAGAATTCTTATAGAGAGCCTCTTTAGAATTATTTTGCTCTGCCTCCCATCTCTCTAGGCTCTCCAATTCATCAGTTGTCTCTCTACAAGCGAGATGGTAGGAGCTTGTCTTTTCTGCTCGTGTTTATTTTTCCATTAAATTTGGTTTTTGCTTACCATTTGCGAGGCTTTTTGTGCTGCAGAGGATCCCATTCTTGGAACATCTCTGGCTGCAGGAGAGCACAGTTTCTAAGGTCAGTTTGCATCCAAGGGGCAGACTGCCTTGGAGTGCACCTTACTTTGACAGCCTGTACTAACTGGGAGCTCAGGGCCCAATCCATTAAGAGTAAGGCTTGCCCCAGGTTCTTTTCGTAGTGGGCTTGAATGTAGGCTGAGTGATTCTGTGGTGTTTTTTCCTAGGATTGGGGGTGACTGCTTTCCTCTATACACAAGGTTCCGGTGGGGGTTGAGGTCTCAGTAGTTGGGCCCCAGAAGCAGTCTGAAGAGACCAGCAGTCTGGATTCTAGTCTTTTTTGAGGCAGAAGTTCTCCCTTTAAGTAAGCTGTCTGCAATTTCCTCACAAGCGACCCTAAGCACACAGTATGTCACAGTGAGTAACAGAATGACAGCCTTTATATCAGAATCAGGGAGGTCTTTTAAAAAATTTTTTGTGTGTTTTGGTTTTAGAGCAAGGGTCCCCCCTCCTCTAAAATCCCCAAATCAGTAGTTTTTGCACCCCAGGTTAGCTTCCATGGGCCGTTTTTGGTGTTAAAATTGCTGCCATGGCAGCCATCTTGGATTTCCTGATTTGAAAACAAAAGCTTGTTTGCCTCAAAACACTTCGATTTTGATCAGAAACAGGTGTGATGGACCCCTCAGGCCAAGATATCATATTTTCATGCCAGATTTGCACTGGATGACCATTTGAGGATCGTCTGTATCCCATGTGCCGTGCGGCGCATTGGAGGGGGGGGGGGTGCAGGAGCAACTGGCTTGACCTCTAGTCCCTTGGGGGGTTTTAGTGCCCAGACAGTGCGAGGGCCAGGCCGAAAGTCCAGGTTTGAGCTAGGTAGCAGTGCAAGTGTGTCTCCGGTGAAGTATATCTAAAAACTGCAAGAGAACTCACTTATTCAAGGTGATACTGTTAAATAACTTGTTCACTAATCACCTTATTTCTTTATCTGAAACATTATTATTTAATTCAACAAGTAGCTGATGTGGTTAAGTGAACACTCAGACCCACAGCTGAGGTCCCAGTGAAAAAATCACGGAGCAGCTGTATAGGAGACCATCATAGTTGTTCACAGTCTCCTCCACCATACAAAGACTAAACATAACATCAAATAAAATGGAATAAAGCAAAACAAAACATCAACTTAACTTTGAATGGTGTGGGTAGTAAGAACTACTGCTCCGGGCTCCTCCTTTATTTCCAATACCGACCCCCCAACCTAGGTTTCACCAAATGGCTTCTTCAGGAGGGGTGCTGAAATTACAAGATGACTAGAATCAACACTAAACCCAACAGCTTACTCTACCTTCTCAATAAACTTTGAAACATACCAAATACTCGATATACACATACACTCTACGACTTACCGGCACAGACACTCCATGCTGCGCACAGACACGCTACTGGCAACGGGCTACGTCCCAGCAGGCCACGCCTTATATACACACACACCTCCTTCTGATCCTCATACTGACATCCACGTCATCACTCCCTCACCCAATGAAAGACTAAAGTTGAAACCATTCAATTTCATTGTTTAGCCCAGCAGGAGCCAAGGTATGCCACTGAAAAATAAACTTCTGCTCCAAATACAGTTTCTTTATGGGCACGCGCTAATACAGTATACTGCACATCTTCTATCAAATGCTGCTGCTCGAGCCAGTGGCTCACCAAAGGAGCCGATGCCCGTTTACATCTAATATTGCTCACATGTTCGGCGATGCGGATTTTAACTGCCCGCCGAGTGTGCCCTAAGTAATATAGCCCGCAAGGGCATATAATACAATATATTACTGCAGAAGATAAACAATTGGTGCCAGTTCTTAAATAAAATTTCTTACCCCCAGATTGAGGAATTAACACTTGGTCAGTGTTGAGGACATAAGAGCAATATACACACTGATGACAGCATACATGGGGACCCCCTCTAGTCTGTTGGGCAGGATCACGATGTTTCAAAATTTGACCCAAATTACGGCCCCTGGAGTTTCATTCATGCTCTCAAGTACCTGCAACACTGGCCAATGTTTCAAAATAATACTCCTAATCTGTTGACTCCGACTGGAGTAAGGGAGTACACATACCAAGGCCCCACTTTTCTCTTTTTCTTGTGGATGGAATAACCATTCCCGCCGGCAATTACGGGCTCTTTTCCATGCCAGTCTTACTACCCGAGAAGGGTAGCCTCGCTCTATAAATTTTGTGTATAAAAGCGTGGCCTGCTGGTGAAAATCCCACTCGTCAGAGCAAATCCTCCGCAACCTTAAAAATTGCCCCACCGGAATGCTATCCCGGAGGGGTTTTGGATGATAACTCTGGTAATGTAGGAGCGTGTTACGATCGGAGGGCTTCCTATAGAGAGTAGTATCATACCGTACCCGAGAATTAATCTGAGATTTCACTACTTGGATATCCAAAAAGGATACCATATTACTACTCACCTCATAAGTAAGTGTTATGTTAGAATCTACCTGATTCAACTCCTCAAGGAATTCCTCCAATTCGTCAAGCTCCCCATTCCACATGAAGAAAATATTGTCGATATATCTTCTCCACAGGCCAACTTTACTAAACCACCTGGATGTATAAACATATTTATCTTCATATTCAGACATATAGAGGCAGGCGACAGAAGGGGCAACTGTGGCCCCCATCGCTACCCCCTTAGTCTGGAAGAAGAACCTGTTTGCAAATTGAAAATAGTTTTGGCAAACCACAAATTCAGCCAATGTCCCTACCAGTTCCTTCTTTTGTGCTGAAACACTGGATTTATTGACTACCTGTTTAATAATTGCCAGGGCCGCCGATTGTGGCACGTTGGTATACAATGCAGCAACGTCTGCAGCGACTAACAGTCTACAGTCCTGACCCTCACTCTCCTGCAAACTTTGCAGGAAGTGAGAAGAATCACGTACATAAGACCAAGCTGTGCACACGTGTTCACAAATGAAACTGTCAATAAACCTAGACAGCGGCTCCAGCACTGAACCAATGCCAGCCACAATCGGACGGCCCGGAGGGCACGTGAGGGACTTATGAATTTTGGGGATGAAGTATATATAGGGAGTGTCAGGGAATTCCACATTCAAACATTTGAACTCTCTAACTGTGATGACCTCAGCTTGACGAGCTGTATGTAATACATGCCACTGCAGCAAAACTCCAGAATGGAACTCGGGAGCATCTGCAGGGGCTCTATTTGTCCTGGATAGGGTTTTCCCCCTGAATTCATCCTGATGTTTGAAGCTTACATGATAACAAGGGACGCATAGAACCTTCAGAGATCGTGGCCATGCTGGCGCCGAAGATTCCCCCCCCCCCCCCCTTTAGAACGTGATTCCCCAGCAGGCTGAATTTAACCAGCTCTTTATTCCACCAAAAGTAGATTCCCTGGTGGTGCAGGTTATCAAGTGTACCTCCCTTCCCAGTTAAGGCAGTGTGGTATTAATGGTTGCCTAGGACTACATGCTGGATTTTGTTCTTAAGAAGCTATTTGAAGTTGCGGCCTCAGGTTTTAAAGCAGCTGCCGTGGCATATTTTGTCGCCCTTGCTAGCCACTCTAAGTTGCGCCGTGATCTGGAGGCAGAGGCCAGAAGGGATCTCCAGTTTCTGATGGCAGGAGTGGATGTATGATCTTTTCAGAGTCGTGAGCAAAATGTCTACATTTCTGCTCACAGGATGCTGTGAATCAGACAGTGGGCAGGGGAATCCTCCAAGGCAACCTTGAGTAAATTACTATTTAAAGGACAATTGCTTTTGGGGAAAGGTCTGTATGATCTTATGGCCAGTGTCCAGGATCGCAAGCTGAAGATTTTACCAGACAGCAAACCTCAAGCCCTTAGGGAGTCAGGGTGCAGTAATTTACGCATCTCAAGGCAATATCATCAGTTCTTGGGAGGGCCTTTGGGCCAAGATCATTTTAAAAGCTAGATACAAAGATTTGGAGGGGCCAGGCACCCCCAATCTTCAGGATCCCGCTCCACATCAATTCCCAAGAAGTAGTTATGACACCAAGCTGTCAAACGGGCATCCACACATTGGAGGATATTGGCCTATTGGGAAGCATGGGCGAAGATCAGTACAGACTGCTGGGTGCTGGACATTATACAGGAGAAATACAAGCTCAAGCTCTTTCAATCCCTCCCGGACCTCTTTCTGGACTCTCTAGCTAGAAAGCCAGAAAAAGCGGTCAGTCGGAGATCTGGGGGCCATAGAGCCCATACCAGAGGAAGACTCGAGCTCAGGCAGATACTCGATATACTTCATAATTCCCAAAAGAGGCTCAGAAGACTGGAAGCCAATTCTAGACCTCAAAGTGGTTAATGCAGCCCTCAAGATACTGCATTTCCAGATGGAGACGGTGAGGTTGGTAATTGGTGTGGTGGCGCCTAGGGAATTTCTTGCCTCACTGGATTTGATGGAAGCCTGTTGTACATTCCCATTTTTACAGACCACATGAAGTTCTTGTGATTCCATGTGCTGGGGCAACACTTTCTGTTCATGGCTTTACCCAAGGCAATGGTGGTAGTTGCAGCACACCTACACAGAGTGAGTATGCAAGTACATCCTTATCTGGACAATTGGCTAATAACCCAGTCTGAATCCAAAGGAAGAATGGCTGTGCAAAGAGTGATTCAGCTGCTACAGAGGCTGGGCTAGGTGGTCAACTTTTGGAAAAGCCACCTGGACTGATGCAAATCTTGGAGTATCTGTGAGTCCAGTTCGACACAAGGGAGAACCAGGTGTTCCTTCTGAAAGCCTGCAGAGAGAAGCTCCTCTCCCAAATTGGGTATTTTGGAGTGAGACAGCTCCAACGACCTAGCGTTACTTGCAGGTGCTGGGATCAGTGGTTGCAACCGTGGATTTGGTTCCCTTGGCAAGGGCGCACTTGCATCTGCTCCAGAATGCACTCCTCTCCTGATGGTGTGCTGCAACAGCGGTTGCCTTGCATGGCAGAAGCTCGTCACAATTTGGGCTGGTAGTTGGAGCCTCAGTCTCTAGCCAGGGGAGTTTCCCCTTCGCATGAGTGATCCTGATGATGGATGCCAGCCTACACAGTTGGTGTGCACATTGCAAAAGGCGTCCGGTTCAAGGCTGCTGGTCCCCTTCTCAGAGGAAGTGGTCGATCAACTGCTTGGAACTTCACGCCATCCACTTGGTGCTTTAGGCGTTTTGGAGCACGCTGCAGAACAAAGTAGTATCAGTTTTCTCAGGCAACACAATGGTGGTAGCCTGTTTCAATTGCCAGGAGTGCACCAAGAGTGCTCCTGTTCTCTTGGAAGCCCAGATGCTTCAGTGGACTGAGTCCCATCTCTTGGAGGCTCTTGTAGCAGGAGTGGACAATTTGCAAGCGACTTTCCTCAGCCGAAAAACTGGATCCCAGAGAGTGGTCACTGTCTCAGGAAGCCTTCACCTGTGTTGGGAGTTGTAACTTCATTAGCATGACAATTTTACCTATGCATTGTGGGTGCCCGACTGTATGACAATTTTACTTATGCATTGTCTGACTTTCAATCTGATGGTGTCTGCGGCCAGCAAAAAGGCAGTTTGGTTCTTCAGTCGATGATACAAGCCAGGAAACTAAGATTTGAACACCCTGGTACAGCCTTGGCCGATCAGGACTTTTTTACATCTTCCCTCCATGGCCCATAATAGATAAACTTCCACACAGGGTCATGATGCACCAAGGGCTGGTGATTCTAGTACCACCAGACTGGTCGAGGTTACTATGGCTACTGGTCGAGGCTACTTCCTCATGGGCGGAATCTTCAGCGGTGTCTCCGGAAGAAATCTGTAGAACAGTCAAATGATCTCTCTCCATATGTTCATGAGATTTTACAGGTGGACTTAGCAGCCAAAATGGACTCCACATTCAGATTATCCATACTGTCGGTAGACTCGTCTGTCCAACCCTAGACCCTGGGGATTGCTTTGATATGTGTCAAAGGTTCAGGAATAATGTGTCTTGTCACATTAGAAGGAAAGATTACAGTAGGTTCTTACCTCAGTAATCTTCTTTCTGGTAGACACATTATTCCTGAAGCCATCCTGTCAGATGTTCATTTGCCTGCTTATTGCCATGAACATTCCAGGGACATCTTGTTTCTTTCCTTTATCCAGCATTGACAAGGATAGAGGATGCGACTGCCACTTTGAACAATCTAGGGGGTATCTGATGAGTCTCCCACACTTTTAGTGCTGGTTGTGATTGGTGACTTGTAATTGCAAATGGTTCTGTTTTGTTTTATCTAAACTAAACTAAACCTTAGGTTTGTATACCGCGCCATCTCCACAAGCGTAGAGCTCGGCACGGTTTACAGGGTTAGGTTGAAAAGGAGCTACAATGAAGGATTATAGGAAAGGAGCTAGGAAGATAAAGATGTTATTGATTTGAGCAGAACAGATATGTTTCTCGGGGAGAGTCCCCATCCCTCCCTATTCTGCTTCCTCTCCAGAGCTGACCATCTGTTTTGGTACAAACTGAGGAATTGGAAGACAGCCCAGAGAGATGGAAGGCAGAGCAAAAGAATGCTAATGAGGTTCTCAACAAGAATTCTCACGGGAATGGATTAACTACCCGAAGGTTCAGGAATAATGTTTCTGTCTACCAGAAAGAAGGTTACTGAGGTAAGAACCTAATCTTTCCTTATTCTGCAGAGGAACGTGACAACCTGCAGTGCATGTAGTGGTATGGGGAAAGCTGCATGTAAGAACTTCCTATAGTAGAAATCTGAGCAGAAGTACAGCAGATTCTGCTATGGATAAATTGTCAAGATTATTTTCTGTTTTATTTGTAAATTTTAATGAAAAATTAAAACATTTGTGATTCACATTTCATGGCAACTGTTCTCTTTCTCAGAGACTTCTAGGTTGTGTGCCTGTCCTTTGTTATTCCAATATGTACTATTCTCAGACACTTTTTCTTAGCATCAGGAAAAGGAGCATCCCATGTAGTATAACTTCATGTTCAAATCTGTACAACTGTGTGCAGATGTTTGTGGTCCTTATCAAATTGTCTGTTTCAATGACTCCCTAAGTGAACAGAGGTGACATAACTTTGCACCATGTTGAGGTTTAAAACACAGTATCTTTCTCCAAATTTGAATACATAATTATTTATTTGCAGAGAGAAGATTTCTTGTTCTAATATACTTTCCACTCTTGAACTATTAATGTTTAAATCTTTTGATTGAGGGAACTAAGGCTGTGTGATGCCCTGGCTATTGACCATTGTACATTCTTCTACCTAATAATGTCGTAATGATTCTGATCTGAACTGGAAGTATAAAGAAAAAATGTAATAGTTGAAAGTAAAATGAAATATAAAAAAATTGATAAAAATTCTGATAGTACTTCGTAGTAGGCAGACCAAGAAGACAAAGTATTAGTCTACAACAATTAGGAATGCACATACAGCATGGCCTGCCACACAGTCTGTTCCTGCCCTGAAAGCAGTTAAACTATGATGCAGTCCCTAAAAGAAGTCTATAAGAAATCAGCAAACTCATTCATGCATTCATATCAACCCACTGTGTTCCAGCCCATCTGCTAAAACTCTAGTGATCATAGAATAAGTGATTGGTTTGGGGAGCTGAGTTAGCACTGATTCTAGTGCCTTCTGCAAAAATGGAAATTGGCACCTTATTTGATAGTAACAGCTTTGGCACAGCATTCTTCTTCTCTTCTTTTACCAAACATCCCTTTCTTTTCCATCCTCTTCCCATCACCATTATCTTCCCCCCCCCCCCCCCCCCCACTCCCTTCTTTCCTGGCCTTCATTCATGGTGCCTTTACAGCCACACAGGTCACACTTCTCAAAAGCTAGTCTGAAGCAGAGCTGTGCTGTGAGTTTGAAAGGAAAGCCAAGGCTTAGTTGCTGAGCCACAATAGCCCCTACAATATGGAATTTGTTACCAATACATTTAAGATCTGAGAAAAATCATGATAAATTTAAGAGCGGTCTTAAAAGCTTTTTATTCAAAGACACCTATGATTGCTAAATTATTTCAGGGTCCTATGCCAAATTCTGCTTTTTATATTTATCACTGATATGATCCCTCACTGTTCCCTCTTGTTTTTAACCGTAATTGTTCTCTTTTCTTTTAAAATTGTATTTCTCCCTACTACCCTATTGTTGCCATGTAAGTACTGTTGTGACACCAATAAGTTTAATTGTACCCCTTTTTAATTAATTTTTTTAAACTGTTAAACGCTTAGAATGTATGATTAGCATTTTATCAAATTTTAATGAAACTTGAAAACCAAACCAAGAACCCCTTACCCAATTCCAAACTCTACCCATCTCTCCTGTAACCTCTTGCTGCTGCTATGCTGTTTCTTTGGGACAATACAGCATAATGAACCTACTTGGTCCAACACCCCTGTCTTCCATAAGATGTAACAAGGGAATGACTTGTATTTTTGTGAAAAAAGGGAGATGGTGTTACTGTCTATTCCCCTTTCAATTTGAGACTCAAATCATATGTCTGCATTTCAGAGCTGTGCAGTTAAGATATTTTTCAGACTATAGCATCATATAGTACAATCCCTTCCTGCTCCCCCATGTTTTTCTAGTAAATTAACCTATTCTGGTGACTGCAAAGCTAGAGGAGAGCAACAAAATACAGTATAGCTATTGCATCCCTTGATCTAACCCAGCTAGCACAGACATCTTTACTAAAAAATTTAAACAATTTTCCAACCTTTGTGTCTGTAGTTTAACATCAGTCCTCTGTCTCTACTTGTTCTTGGTTTTCTCTGTCCTCGCACTTCTCTTTATGAGGATTCTTTTCCAGTCATCCTCCCATGTCATTATTTCTCGTTCCTCTATGTATACTTGTCTTCATAGTTTCTCTCTACAATTTCTCTAAGAACATAAGAATTGCTGCTGCTGGGTCAGACCAGTGGTTCATCGTGCCCAGCAGTCTACTCTCACGGCGGCCCCTAGGTCAAAGAACAGTGCCCTAACTGAGACCAGCCTTACCTGTGTATGTTCTAGTTCAGCAGGAACTTGTCTAACTTTGTCTTGAATCCCTGGAGGGTGTTTTCCCTTATAACAGCCTCTGGAAGAACGTTCCAGTTTTCCACCATTCTCTGAGTGAAGAAGAACTTCCTTACGTTTGTATGGAATCTATCCCCTTTTAACTTTAGAGAGTGCCCTCTCGTTCTCCCTACCTTGGAGAGGGTGAACAACCTGTTTTTATCTACTAAGTCTATTCCCTTCAGTATCTTGAATGTTTCGATCATGTCCCCTCTCAATCTCCTCTTTTCAAGGGAGAAGAGGCCTAGTTTCTCTAATCTCTCGCTGTACGGCAACTCTTCCACCCCTTAAACATTTTAGTCGCTCTTCTCTGGACCCTTTCAAGTAGTACTGTGTCCTTCATGTACAGTGACCAGTGCTGGACGCAGTATTCCAGGTGAGGGTGTTCCATGGCCCGGTACAGCGGCATGATAACCTTCTCCGATCTGTTTGTGATCCCCTTCTTAATCATTCCTAGCATTCTTTTCGCCACCGCCGTGCATTGCATGGATGGCTTCATCAACCAGTACTATCAAGTCTCTTTCCTGTGGGGTCTCTCCAAGTACCACCCCAGACATCCTGTATTAGTGTATAAGATTTTTGTTACCGACATGCATCACCTTACACTTATCCACGTTGAACTTCAGTTGCCATGTTGCGGCCCATTTCTTGTGCGTGTTTGTCACATTGCAGATCTTTGCAATCCTCCTGCGTCTTCACTACTCTGTATAATTTAGTATTGTCTGCAAATTTCCAGATCATTTATAAATATGTTGAAGAGCACGGGTCCAAGCACCGAACCCTGCGGCACTTTTTTCTAGTCTTACTTCCTCCTCCACGTCTCACCCGTTTCTCACCTTCAACTCTGTTCTCTCCACCATAACCCTTCTTTCCATCAGCTTCTCTTTTTACATATCTAATTTCCATCTCTTTCAGCTCCTCTACTATTTGCAGCTTATGTCCCCTCTGCCTGCACTTCTTCCTTTTTCCCAGATCCCTTTTCCCACACAACCCATACTCTTTCCGAATTCCTTTCATCCTCAGTTTGTCTACTCTTCTCTCTCAGCTCCACTATCAGTTCCTGTCCCCATCACCCAGCCTCAATCCCCTTTACAGCTCCTTTCTGTCTCTTCCATTTCAGAGCATTGTCTCTCCTAGGATTAACAGACATCCGGATTTCCCTGGACGGCTTTTCAGAACCCAGCACTTGTCCGGGTTTTGAAAAGCTTTCCTTCACATCGCGTTGGGCAGGAGGGCATATGCACATGTGTGGATTTCCTGCCCAATGAGAGCAGGCAGCGGGGGACAGGACTGGGGGCATGATGGGACGGGGATAGGTGGAACTGGGCAGGCTTGGGGGCGAGTCTAGGGAATCTAGTAACCTTAGTCTGTCCTAACCAATGACCCTTTTCCATTCCTTTCACCCCTTCCTAACCTCCTTTATTCATCTCCCTGTACCTCATTTTATTTAAACTGCTATCAGTATTATTTTTGCAACATAGGTAAAATTGTCATGCTAATGAAGTTATCTGAATCTGCCTGTTGTTTTTGTCAGTGTCTGTCTGCTGAAGTTGCCTTCTCCATTAGCAGCTGTTAGGCCAGTGTTCTTCAACCACCGGTCCATGGAAATTTCCTGCTGGTCCACAGGGCCAGCACGTGCATCAGGCCCAAAACAGTGTTCTTCAACCGCCGGTCCACGGTGCGATCGATGTGGTGTTATCTTCGAGCCAGCTACCTCTTCCTAACTGATTCAGTGCACAAAGCCACGGGCAGCGGCTCCTACGAGCATCCTGCGCCTGAACCGGAAGCCTCTCTGACGTTGCAACGTCAGAGGGAAGGCTTCCAGATGAGGCACGGGACGTGCAAGGTGCAATTAGTACTATTATGGGGGCGGGGTCTGGGGTGGAGATTGAGTAGAGACGGGCGGGGTCTGGCCCACGACTTAGCCCAGTGTTCTTCAACCGCCGGTCCACGGACCGATGCCGGTCCACAGAATAATTATTTTATTTCTGCCGGTCCATAGGTGTAAAAAGGTTGACAAACACTGTACTAGGTTACAGTAACTCCCTCCTCCCCCTTCAGTATATTAGACAGACACCAGCCCAGGCTGCAGGGGGAGGAGTAATTCTAACAGAAGCATTTCCTTCCTGTAGCTCTGCAGCATATAACTTGCTGCCACAGATGTAAAAGCTTACAGGGAAAAATATTAGGGGTACTTGCAGGCGCATATGGTAACCGTTGCTTACTTAAAAAACCATATGTGTGCATCTTGTCTAAAAAGTGTGTGTACATATGCCTAAAACTAGGGTTACCTGATGTCCAGATTTCCCTGGAGATGGCCTCCTTTTCAAGGACATGTCCAGGGGTCTGGATGGCTTTTCATAACCCGGCACTGTCCAGGTTTTGAAAAACTTCCCATCAAAATCGTGTCAGGAAGGTGCATGCATGGACGTGACTTGGTGACGTCTTGTGCGTTTGATGTAATTGTGTCGCATCCACTCGTGTGGATGCTGGGGGGGCAGAATGGGGTGTGACACAAGTGGAATGGGGCAGGCGTGGGGGCATGGCCATGGGTCTGTCCCTTTGAAAAAATATAGTAATCCTACCTAAAACAGTACAAGCATATACTGTATGTATCTGGAGAGTAAGAGTTTGCATGTCTGTGTTTGTGTCTCAGGGATATGGGGGGGGGGGGGGGTGCAGTTTCATATAGAAATGCTAAGGGTAGCCCATCTCAAACCAGGAGATTGAACACCAATAAGTGAGGCATCATTCCACCCCTCACCATGGTCCAGCACCTCTTAACTCTCCAACTGCTCCCTTGCTTCTGTGGCCATTGCAAGCCCCTTCCCTTTACCATGTTCCACACAATCTGGTGCAATTTCCTGTTTCCAGCAGGTGGAATGCAGCAAAAGTCCCTGCAGTAACTGGAAATAGCATATAAGAATAGCCTCACTGGTTCAGACCAATGGTCCATCAAGCCCAATAGTCCGTTCCCACGGTGGCCAATCCAGGCCACCAGTACCTGGCCAAAACCCAAGGTGTAGCAATATTCCATGCTATCGAGACAGAGTAAGCAGTGGCTTCTCCCGTGTCTTTCTCAATAACAGACTATGGACTTTCCCTCCAGGAACTTGTACAAACCTTTCTTAAAACCAGCTACACTATCCGCTCTTACCACATCCTCTGGCATCACATTCCAGAGCTTAACTATTCTCTGAATGAAAAAATTTCCTCTAATTGGTTTTAAACTTATTTCCCTGTAACTTCGAGTGTCCCCTAGTCTTTGTAATTTTTGACGGAGTAAAAAATCAATCCACATGTACTTGTTCTACTCCACTCAGGATTTTGTAGACTTCAATCATATCTCCCCTCAGCCGTCTCTTTTCCAAGCTGAAGAGCCCTAACCGTTTTAGCCTTTCCTCATACGAGAGGAGTTCCATCCCCTTTACCATCTTTGTCACTCTTCTTTGAACCTTTTCTAGCACCACTACATCTTTCTTGAGATAAGGAGACCAGAATTGAATGCAATACTCCAGATGAGGTTGCACCATGGAGCGATACAGGGGCATTATAACATTCTTAGTCTTGTTAACCATTCCTTTTTAAATAATTCCCAGCATCCTATTTGCTTTATTGGCCGCCGCCACACATTGGGCAAAAGATTTCATTGTATTGTCTACAATGACACCCAGTTCCTTTTCTTGGGTGCTATTTCCCAAGGTGGACCCTAGCATACGGTAACTGTGATTCAGGTTATTCTTCCCAATGTGCATCACTTTGCATTTGTCCACATTAAATTTCATCTGCCATTCAGACACCCAGTCTTCCAATTTCCTAAGGTCCACCTGCAATTTTTCGCAAGCCGCATGCGTTTTAACAATTTTGAACAGTTTAGTGTCATCTGCAAATTTAATCACCTCACTCGTCGTTCCAATTTCCAAATCATTTAAAAATAAGTTAAATAGCACCGGTCCCAGTACAGACCCCTGTGGCACTCTACTGTTTACTCTCCTCCATTGAGAAAAATGACCATTTAACCCTACTCTATTCGATAACCAATTCCTAATCCACAACTGAACTTTGCCACCTATTCCATGACACTTTAATTTTCTCAAGAGCCTCTCATGAGGAAACTTTATCAAAAGCTTTCTGAAAATCTAAATATACTTTATCAACTGGCTCACCTTTATCCACATGTTTATTCGTACTTTCAAAGAAGTCAAACAAATTAGTGAGGCAAGATCTCCCTCAGCTGAACTCATGCTGACTACATCTCATTAAATCATGTTTGTCTACGTGTTCCACAATTTTTTTTATAATCGTTTCTACCATTTTGCCTGGCATTGAAGTGAGGCTACTGGTCTGTAATTTCCAGGATCTTCCTTGGAGCCCTTTTTAAAAATCGGCATAACATTGGCCACCATCCAATCTGCAGGTACTACAGATGATTTTAGCGACAGGTTACAAGTTTCACACTGCTGGCCACAGTGGTAAAGTTGATGGTCCATCCAATGGGGTGTGTGTATCGGGGAGGGGGTTATGAGAGATTCGGGGAGGGGGTTATGAGAGATGGTAAAGAGTAGAGGGAGATATGTCAGTACTTTTGGAGGTAGAAAGCAGAGAGAGAGGCTGGGTCAGCTGGTGGGGGAGAGGCGTAGAAGAGATACTTGGATTTGCAGTGAAGAAAGCAGAGATGTTGGACCCACAGGACCCAAGAGAAAAACACTTCTTGGAACTGAGTGAGGAAGGAAGAAAGAGCAGAAGAAATGCTAGGAGAGGAAGAAGGAGAGAGGAACCCACAGGGAGGGATGGGAGGTGATAGAGGAAAAGAAGACTGAGGGAAGAAGTTGGGGAGAGGGAGGAGGACACAGAGGAGTGATATTGAATGGGGCAAGAATACAGATAGAGAAGGAAGATGCTCAATGTGAGAGGAGAGCAGGGGCATGGCAGGGAGATGTAGAGGGAAGATGAATAATAGACATGGGGAGAGAAGAAATGTCAGATGGACAAGGAGATCCTGGCAAGGGAGAAGAGAAGACGGAGCAAAATAAACCAGAACTTGAACTTAGAAAAATGACTGGACAGGAAAGGTAGAAAAAGGAATTTTATTTTCTATTAGAATATGCCAGTTTTTGGAATGTACAGTTGCCAAAACTGCTTTAAGACATGGTTAGAGCCTGTAAGAAAAAACCTGACAAAAATTCATTATCTTTGGAAGAAACAGTTTATTCTTACTGCCATACTTTGATTGTGTAAACCAGGGGTCTCCAAAGTCCCTCCTTGAGGGCCAAATCCAGTCGGGTTTTCAGGATTTCCCCAATGAATGTGCACGAGATCTATGTGCATGCACTGCTTTCAATGCATATTCATTGGGGAAATCCTGAAAACCAGACTGGATTCGGCCCTCAAGGAGGGACTTTGGAGACTCCTGGTGTAAACCATACTTTAAAAAAGCAGTATACAAGTCCCATTCCCTTTATCCCTTAGTGCTTTCTTGGCAGTTCATTTTTACTTTGACTTCTGACAGGCACCTGATTTTTTAAGTTTGTCTCTTGCAAAAATATGGCATAATCATAATGGGGACACGAGTTGATATTCTAGTATGAGCCAGTCCGGAAGATGCTCCAAGACTTTAGGAAGGATCCAGTACATACCCTGCCACATAATGAAAGCTTGATGATATCTATAGAAATTTGGAAAATTTACCCCCCTCCCCCCTGCAGATTGTAGTTTTTGCAACAATACTAAGGCTATTCTAGCAGATTTACCCAGCCAAATAAACTTTGTAAGGATCCCATTCAATTTTTTATAAAAGGACCCTTGGAAATAAACCGGCAACATGCACATTTGGTAGCAAACCACAGAGTTCCAAAGATTGGAGCGTATATTTCCAATATTATTCTCTCCGAGTCTTCTTTTGAAATCCCCCCCCCCCCTCTTACCCAAGGGGTTGAATACTGCTATTGAGTGGTAAGCGTTCTATTGAAGTTTGAAGGGAAAGGGTGCTTTAAATTTTGCAGTTGGAGTGTATCATGTGACCTGACTGACGTACTAGGACGTCAGAGAGGAAGTTTAAATCTTCCTGCCATTTGTAGCTTTTTGCCATGGTGTTAAAAAAATATATGCTGTTTTTTTTGTTTTTGTGGAGCCCTTTGTCCTGAAGCAGTGTGTGGGCGCGAAACAAGGGTCTTGTTTTTTCACCACATTAAATTTTAAACACTGTTTTGTTCTTTAGCATGATGCTATAAACTGTATATTTCTCTGCCCGGGTGAATTGCAGTTTTATCCTCTGATTTCTGAGGTTTTTTTGCTGCAATTGTACCTGGACACAAGAGGAGCCTATGATTATTGGACTCTAGCCGGCTGGCTTGATTGTCTGGCATGGATTAAGTTATCCTGCCTGTTACTCTGAGGCTCGTTTTGATAAATATTTGGATTGGCCAATAGCACATGACAACACAGTGTTTTTAAAAATGTTGTCACATGTGTAATCATACTGTACAGTGAATTTGTTTGGTGACAAAAAAATTCACCAGTTAGATATTTTTGTCCTTCTGCTGCACCCATAAAAATGTGTCTTAGCCAGATTAGACAAAAGTCCTCACGGTAACAGATGTTTTTGGAAGATTACCACAGATGTGGGAACAAATCTTTTACTGCCCCACAGCAATGGTAAACAGCCTTGCTCCTAAATTTAAAAAAAAAGTGATTATCCATCCTGTGGCTCAGGAATCTTGCTCCTTTTCCACCTTCCCCCCTTCATCCAGCATATCTCTGTCTTCCTCTCCCTCCTCTCACCACAGTGCTTCTACCTTAATGAGCTGCAACAGAAGACAGAACCCAGCAGAGGAAAGGCCTGAAGCAGGCCTATGGGAATCACTGTCAGGAAGCTCAAAAATGGAAGGTAGGAGCACCGCAACAGGAGTGAGGGGGGGGGAAAGACAAAGTGTAGGACTCATGGGAGGGGTGCTGCTGAAGGGAAAGCAGAGAAATGGTGGACCCATGGGAGAGGGCTTGAGAGAATGAAGAGAGGTGCCAGAGACCAGCTCAACTTCTGAATTCCCCTGATGACCTGCTTCATTATTGGCTTAATAACTTTATCACCAATTTGTTTTAGAGCAGCGATCTAAACTCAAACCCTTTGCAGGGCCACATTTTGGATTTGTAGGTACTTGGAGGGCCGCAGAAAAAATAGTGAATGTCTTATTAAAGAAATGACAATTTTGCAAAAGGTAAAACTTTTTATAGTTCATAAATCTTTCCTTTGGCTAAGTTTTAATAATATTGTAATTTATAGCTAAAGAAATATATGATCAAGAAACTGTTTTATTTTACTTTTGTGATTATGATAAACATACTGAGGGCCTCAAAATAGTAGCTGGCGGGCCACATGTGGCCCCCGGGCCGCAAGTTTGAGACCACTGTTTTTGAGGGAGGGAGAATCTTCAAAAGATAGCAAAGAGCACAATGTCTCCCACCCTCCAAAAAACCCCTTAGGAATCTAAAGAAAGATCCAAGGGGTGACATTGTTATTGTAGAAGTCAGAAATTTATCCCAGAGCACTGGCTGGATTATACTGGGCCAGGAAGAGGATGTGATCAGAGCACATGAACTTCAATTATGTTTAGGCCATGTTTACTTCTGTTTCATCTGCTATCTTGGGCTAGGCCAAGGAATAAAAAACATAGTTCAAGAGAGTTGTTACTAAAAGAGTCAGTAGTCTTCACTGTAAAGCAAATGGGACAGACTTAAAAGATCTAAATGTGTTCCCTAGGAAATGGAACGTGATCGATATATACTGTACCCCCCAGATATAAAATGCTCAGGAGGCAGGTGTTCAATGAAAAGGAGGCTCAGGGACAATGGGTTTTAAAATGAGGGTGAAGAGGGGATAGACTCAGGAGTAATATAAGAAAATATTTATAGGTGGGTAGCAGATGTGTGGAATGGTCTCAGTAGAGGTGATGAAGACAAAAATAGTATCCAAATTCAAGAGAGCATGGAACAAGTGCAGAAGAATCGTAAAGAAAGGCTGGAGGGGGATTTGCAGGCTAGATTGCCGGCATGCTCAATGTTTAAACAATTTCCTACAAGATTTTTTTTAATCAGATTATTTTAGCAAATGAATCTCTTTTTGAATTATACTATCTCTAGAAAAATCATTGGTTATCCCAGGATAAGCAGGCAGCCTATTCTCACATGTGGGCGATGTCATCCACGGAGCCTGGATGTGGACAGCCTCGCAAGCAGACTTGCTTGTAGAAACGTAGAAGTTTCGAGTCTGCCGCACCGCGCATGCGCGAGTGCCTTCCTGCCCAGCACAGGGCGAGTCTCCTGAGTTCTCAGTTTTCCGCGGAGCCGCATAGTCTGTCTTTGACGCTCTTCATGAAAATTCATTGCTTTATGCCTTCTCTTCACCACGGTTTGTGTTAGTCCTTTTGCGAATCACTGTGTTCATTTCTTTTCTGTTTAAAAAATTTTTTTTTAAAGACTTTTTTTGTCGACTGGTGGGGCAGGCCGCTCGGCCACATCCTGCGGGCTTCGACTTCGCAGCGGCTATCTTCCCTTCTATGTCCCAGCCAGTAACAGGCTTCAAGAAGTGTAGCCAGTGCCAGCGTGCGATTTCCCTCACCAACCCTCACCGCTGGTGTCTTAAGTGTCTCGGTCCTAACCATAGTCCGAAGTTGTGCCCACGCTGTGCTACTTTTCAACCTCGAGCCCTTAAACATCGTCGAGTTCAAGTGGAAAAGCTGTTCAGGATGGATTCTTCGGCTACACCCTCGACCTTGGGCCGTGACTCGGTCCAGACTTCAGCCGGGGGTGCTTCTGCTTCTACGACTCCGACCTTGAGTCTCATCAGACCTTCCTCGTTTTGATCATCTTTGGCCTCGAGTACACCTGCTTTATCTTCCCCTTAACTTCCCTTAGGTCAGATATTTAAGCAGAAGGTTCCTGCAGTGGTCCTCAAGTTATCCAAGCATCAGTCCAAGCCAAAGCATGCTTCTACTGCCACCTCGGAGCCTAGAGCCTTAGCAAATGGTCCAGTTTCAGACTCAGATCCATAATTGCAGGTTTCTCTCCAGACCATGTTAGAGCAGAAATTTGTTCAGTTACTGACCAAATACATTCCTGCCTTGACTATGTTTCCTGCAGTCCAGCCTGGGCAATCAGCAGTCTCCCGCGGGGTCGAGTCCCTGCCTGTGCCTCGAGCTGAGTCTACACACTCTATGCAAGGAGTCGATTCTTTGCGAGAGTCTGGTCTGGAATCTACACACTATGCAAGGAGTCGAGTCTTTGAGAGTGCCTCGACAGGAATCCTCACACTCCATACAAGGAGCTGAGTCTTTGGGAGTACTTCGAGATTCCTCGATCCAAACCACTATGGGGTTTCGATCTACAGCTTCTAGTCCTATTCATTCACCAGCGGCACTGCCCATCTCCAGACAGGGCGACCTCTCCTCGATCTCAACCGAGACCTACTTCCAGGCAGCACTCTCGTCATAGATCGAGGCCCTCATCAAGGCGCAGGTCTTCCGCAGAAAAGCCTTCCTCGTCCAGGCCTCAGACCAGACCTTCCAGCTCTTCGAGGCCTCCAACCCCTCGACCGAGGTCTCCACTTCCAGACCCAGAGGACTCAGCTGATTCCAATGCCTCCAAGTCTGTGTATTCTTTGGGTTACCAGTACTCCAGAGTGTCTTCGCCTTCCTTCTCCATTCAAGGTGCCTCGAGGTCATCGAGTCCTTCTCGAGGCCAGGCTCTAGCACAGGGGTGCCCACACTTTTTGGGCTTGCGAGCTACTTTTAAAATGACCAAGTCAAAATGATCTACCAACAATAAAAATGCTAAACATATATATATTTATTTATTTATTTTTATATATATATATATATATATATATATATATATATATATATATATATACACACCGAGTGTACTTTGTATTTATGTTCAAATATTTTTTTATTATACAGCCCCCCTCCCCCGAAGGCCTGATCCCCCCTGAAGGTCTGCACATTCCCCCTCAAAGGTTGACTCCCCCCTGAAGGCCTGCACTACCCCTTGAAGGACTGCACTCCACCCCACCCCCCCACCCCGAAGGCCTACCCTCCCCACATCCATTTACCTAATTCCAGCAGGGAGCAGTCTGCAGAGAGGATCGCTGGTACTTTAGCGATCCTTGCAGGTTGCCATAGGCCTCAGGAGCTGTCTTCCCTCTGCCCCAAGCCTGTCTCTGACTTAGAGGAGGGGCAGGACCACGGCAGAGGGAAGACAGCTCCTGAGGCCTATGGCAACCTGTAAGAATTGCTAAAGTACCACCTGCCACCGGCCGTCTCCCATTCGTCCCTTTTGGAGATCCCCACAGGAATAAGGAAGTTAAATTAATAGAATACTTAGGCACAGAAAAACAAAGAAATACTTCCAAGAACTGCCCCATAAGAACTGCCTGTCACAATGCTCATTAGTGGAACTGAATAAAAGACAAGTACAATGGATTTAGAAGGGGGACGATCCGCCCGGGTGCACGGCTTGGAGGGGTGCACAGCCAGCCAGGTCCGGGTCATCCTGCCTTTCTTTTCCCCCGGTCCGTGCTCGGGGCTTGCGCCTGCCTGGTCCCGCGCCGACGCTCGAATGGTGCCGTCAACTCCCGCGAGTCTCACGATAACCAACAGCACCATTTGGGCGGCGGGTGCGAGCCCCGTGTGCAGACCGGTGGAAAGGAAGGGCAGGAGGACCCGGACGGCTGTGCATCCCTCCAAGCCATGCACCCGGGGCGGGGGCGGACCACCCCACCTCGGTACGCCACTGATTGGGAGGCCGATTTTGGGGGTTTTAAAATTGTATATCGGGCAGCATTAGGCCTCGCTCTTACCTCAATCATTACAGGCGCTTCTATTTCTTGTGATGCGCTGAGCTCCGTCCCCCACCGACCTTCACCCCGCCCTTCCAGCACTCTGATTGGTCAGCGTTCTTTAAGAGGCGGGCCAGTCAGGAGGGGAAAAAAAGAGAAGGGAACAAGGGAACCTGCTGTGCGATCGACTGGGGTCGCCTGAGCGAACGACCTGTCGATCGCGATCGACGCGTTGGGCACCCCTGCTCTAGCAGATCAATTATCTTTTTCCTCCTTTCTTCGTCAAATGGCTGATGACCTGGAAATTAAATTGGACGCTGATTCTAAATATTCTAAAAAGTATTTAGAGGAAATGCATCTGCCTCAGCCTCCTATCTCAAACTTTCAAAAGAAATCTAGAGACTCCTTATGCTATACCTGCTGTTCCGGATAAATTGGAATCGAGGTATAGAACACTACATTGCAAAGGATTTGAGAATTCATAGTTATCTCACCAATCCCTTCTTGTGGAATCTTCATTAAACCTTTCATTCCAGAGTATATGCCACAGTACCTCCTGGAAGAGAGGGTAAGACCATGGACAAGTTTGGCCGTCGCCTTTTACCAGAATTCCATGATGGCCTCTAGAGTCCTAAATTACAATTTCATCTTCACGACTTATTTGAAGTTTTTGATTGACCATCTTCCAAGTTTTATGAAGAACTTGGATGAACATAGACATGTGGAGTTTCTGGAGCTCGGTGCTACCTTGGCGCAATTCCGACTACATCTTCTCCAGTCATCTTACCTTTGAACTTTCTTCCAGGGTCACTGCTTTCTTAGAAACAATGCACCGCCTGGCCTGGCTTCGCACCATTGTTATGGACCCTAATCTTCTGGATCGTCTGGCTAATATTCCTTGTGAAGGCAATGACCTCTTTGATGAATCCATAGAGGCCGCCACCAAGAAGCTGTCTGAGCATGAAAAATCTTTTGCTTCCATTGTCAGACCAAAGCCTAAGCCAGCTCCTGAAAAGCCTTCTTGACCTCTTCCAATTTTCCAGAGGCGTTATCCTCCAAGGGCAGCTCTTTATACTCAAGCACCCGCCAAGAAACAAAAACAGCAGAAGCAACAAAAATCTCAACCTTCTGCTGCACCTAAGGCTTCTCAGCCTTTTTGACTGTCTCACACAGAGCATAACCTCTATCGTTCTGCCTCTGTCCTCCCTTCCCCCATAGGAGGTCATTTCCATCATTTTTACCATCGATGGGAGACCATTACATCTGATCTCTGGGTGTTGTCAATAATCAGGGAAGGATACTCTCTTCATTTCGCTCAGATTCCACCAGAGCTTCCACCAAGAGAGTATCCTTCCAATCCATCCCAGACCACCCTTCTTCTTCAGGAAGCTCATGCTCTGCTTTATCTCCGTGCCATTGAGGAAGTTCCATTGGAACAGCAGAGCAGGGGGTTGTACTCCCGTTACTTCCTAGTTCTGAAGAAGAAGGGTGATCTGCGACTCATTCTGGATCTCAGGGCTCTCAACAAATTTTTAGTCAAAGAAAAATTTTGTATGCTGTCCCTAGTGTCCCTTTATCCCCTTCTATATAAGAACGATTGGTTATGTTCTCTGGATCTCAAGGAAGCTTACACTCACATCACCATTCATCCGGCCTCCTGTCAGTACCTCAGATTTCGGGTAGGGAATCTGCATTTTCAATACAAAGTGCTACCCTTTGGCCTGGCATCATCTCCCAGAGTGTTCACCAAGTGCCTCGTAGTGGTAGCAGCAGCTCTAAGGAACCATGGTCTTCAGGTGTTTCCCCACATATACAACTGGCTTATCAAAGATTCAACATCTCAGGGGGTTATTGTAGTGACCCAATGGACTACATGGTTCCTACAAAGCTTGGGATTTGAAATCAACTTTCCCAAATCCCAACTTCAGCACTCTCAGAATCTACAGTTCATAAGAGCTGTTCTGGACACTATCCAACTCGGAGCATTCCTTCCTCAACAATGTCTGAATGCCCTTATTCAGCTGTGTCACACAGTGTCTTCCCTCTCTTCACTCTCAGCAAGACACATGATGGTACTACTAGGTCACATGGCCTCCACAGTACATGTGACTCCTTTTGTCAGACTTCACCTCCGAATTCCTCAGTGAACCCTGGTCTCTCAGTGGACACAGGCTTGCGATCCACTATCTTGACACATTACAGTCATTCCTTCATTGAGACAGTCTCTCCACTGGTGGATGCTCTCTTCCAATCTCTCCAGAGGTTTACTGTTTCAGACGCCACCTCATCAGAAGGTCCTCACAACAGATTCTTCGACCTATGCTTGGAGGGCTCACCTTGACACTCTCTGTACTCAAGGTCACTGGTCCAGCACGGATCATGAGTGTCATATCAATCTGTTGGAACTCAGAGCAATATTCAATGCTCTCAAAGCTTTTCAACGTCTTCACAACCAGGTAGTCCTCATCTGAACGGACAACCAAGTCGCCATGTACTATGTCAACAAGCAGGGAGGAACGGGATCTCTCTCCATTTGTCAAGAAGCTCTGAAGGTTTGGGACTGGGCAATCCTCCACAACACCTTTCTGAAAGCTGTTTAAATCCAAGGGACGAAAAACTGTTTGGCAGACAAATTGAGACATCTTCTGCAACCTCATGAATGGATACTCAATTCCTCGCCTCTTCATCACATTTTTCCTCAGTGGGGAACTCCTCAGATAGATCTCTTTGCATCTCTCCACAACTACAAACTGCCTTAGTTCTGCTCCAGGATATATTTTCCTCATCGCTTCGAGGCAGATGCTTTTCTTCTGGAATGGACGAATCTCTTCCTGTATGCATTCCCTCTCATTCTCAGAACTCTTGTCAAGTTGAAGAACGATCATGTCACCATGATTCTGATAGCTCCTCGGTAGCCGAGACAACCTTAGTACTCCCTTCTACTTCAACTCAGCAGCAGGGAGCTATACCCTCTACCAGTTTTTCTGTCTCTGCTTACACAGAGTCAAGGATCTCTACTTCATCCCAATCTAAAGTCTCTGCACCCTCTTCAGTTTTCTCAACCTGTTAGAGACATTTTAGAGGCTTCTAGAAAGCCTGCCACTAGACAATGCTACCACCATAAATGGATTAGATTTTCTACGTGGTGCATATCTCATGGCATGGAGCCTCAAGATACCTCCTTGGCTTCTGTCTTGGATTATCTTTTGCACTTTTCTACTTCTGTCCTCAAGTATACAGCCATTCGAGTCCATCTCAGTGCAATTGCTGCTTTTCATCAGCCTATTAAAGGGAAACCCCTCTCTGCTCATTCAGTGGTTTCCAAATTTATGAAAGGACTTTTCAATGTCAAACCTTATACCGCCTCCAGTGGTTTGGGATCTCAATGTTGTTCTTGCTCAATTGATGAAGCCTCCATTTGAACCAATGTCTACGGCTCATCTGAAGTATCTCACTTGGAAAGTGGTGTTTCTCATTGCCCTCACATCTGCTCGAAGAGTCAGTGAGCTGCAAGCGTTAGTTGCTGATCCATCTTTCACAGTTTTCCACCATGACAAGGTGGTCCTCCATACTCATCCTAAATTCTTACCTAAAGTGGTTTCAGAATTTCATCTCAACCAATCTATTGTACTTCCAGTGTTTTTGCCAAGATCTCATTCTCATCCTGGAGAATCAGTTCTTCATACTCTGGGCTGTAAACATGCTTTGGCCTTCTACTTGGAATGCACCAAACCACACAGAACTGCTCAATTTGGCTCCTTCAATCCAAACAAGTTGGGACATCCAATTTCTAAGCGTACCATCTCCAACTGGATAGCTGCTTGTATATCTTTCTGCTGTGCCCAGGCTGGACTGCATCGACAGAGTTGAGTCAAAGCCCACAAAGTCAGAGCCATGGCAGCTTCAGTAGCTTTCCTCAGATCCACTCCTGTTGAGGAAATTTGCAAAGCTGCCACCTGGTCCTCGATTCATACTTTCACCTTTCACTATTGTCTGGATGTTTTCTCCAGACGGGATGGCCATTTTGGCCAGAGAGTATTGCAAAATTTATTCTCCTAAGTTGCCAACACTCCCTCCATCCCATTCTGGTTAGCTTGGAGGTCACCCATATGTGAGAATAGCCTGCCTGCTTGTCCTGGGATAAAGCACAGTTACTTACCATAACAGTTGTTATCCAGGGACAGCAGGCAGCTATTCTCACAACCCACCCACCTCCCCTGGTTGGCTTCTCTGCTAGCTATCTGAACTGAGGAGACTCGCCCTGTGCTGGGCGGGAAGGCACTCGCACATGCGTGGTGAGGCAGACTCGAAACTTCTACGTTTCTACAAGCAAGTCTGCTTGCGAGGCTGTCCACATCCGGGCTCCATGGATGACATCACCCACATTTGAGAATAGCTGCCTACTGTCCCTGGATAACAACTGTTACGGTAAGTAACTGTGCATTTTTGGTTGAATGTAATTTATTGGAAATAGTGCATACTTCGGTCACTAATAGACTGGATTATTGCAATTCTCTTTTAAAACCAGCCTTACAATAAGTGTAAAACACTGCATGTACTTTAATAACTGAAAATAGGAAGTACATTGGCTTTCAGTGGCTGCTCATGTTACTTTTAAGATACTTTGGTTAGTATAGAAATCAAATCATCTGAGACTTTCCACTTAATTCTCAAACAAGTTGACAAGGTATGAGTGGTGTTCAATAATTTATCTGCCTGAGTATGAAAGAAAGTAGCAAGTGTTGAAACAAGTCCATGTTGTGACATGTTTAAAGCTTACTCATGCACAGTTGTGGCTCAGTGTGAGTCCAACATTCGAGACAGGATGTCAGGAGCGTTCCCGTGCAAATCAAGTAAGAAACTGCTAGATTTGGAGCACTATTCAGTGATAAAATTTCTCACAGAAATAGGGAAAAAGCCAAAGGAGATCCACGACTGCAGTTTATGGCAAGTCTGGTCCATATCCTACAAAGTTAAATTTTGGACCAAGCAGTTTAAGTGGGGTAGAGAGTGCAAAATGGAGTCAATGTAGTGGAAGCACAAGTCCTTTCCCCCCCCCCCCCCCCCCGCAAGAAAAGTTCAAGACAGAAAAATCTGCAGGCAAAGTCATGGCAAATGTCTTCTGGCATGATGAACTTTTGCTTTTGGAGTTCATGCCACACAAGACGACCATAACCGGGGAGAGTTATGCTATCTCAATGATCGCTTTGTGGGTGTCAAGGAGAAAAAGACGAAAAATAGCAGGCATGCTGCTACATCACAACAATGTGCCAGTGTACATGTCACAATAAACACAGGCTGTCATCCAAAAATGTGGGTTTCAGCAGCTGAACAATCCACCCTAGAAACATAGAAATAGACGGCAGATAAGGACCACGGCCCATCAAGTCTGCCCACTCTAATGACCCTCCCTATTTATCTTTGCGGATAGATCCCACATGTCTATCCCATCTGGCCTTAAAATCTGGCACGCTGCTGGCCTCAATAACCTGGATTGGAAGACTATTCCAGCGTTCAACCACCCTTTCAGTGAAGAAGAACTTCCTAGTGTCACCGTGCAGTTTCCCGCCCCTGATTTTCCACGGATGCCCCCTTGTTGTCGCGGGACCCTTGAAAAAGAAGATATCCTCTTTCACCTCGATGCGGCCCGTGAGATACTTGAATGTCTCGATCATATCTCCCCTCTCTCTACGTTCCTCGAGTGAGTAGAGCTGCAACTTCCCTAACCGCTCCTCGTATGGGAGCTCCTTGAGTCCCGAGACCATCCTGGTGGCCATTCTCTGGACCGATTCCAGTCTCAGCACATCCTTGCGGTAATGCGGCCTCCAGAATTGCACACAGTACTCCAGGTGCGGTCTCACCATGGATCTATACAGTGGCATAATGACTTCCGGTTTGCAGCTGACGAAACTCCTGCGTATGCAGCCTATGATTTGCCTTGCTTTGGATGAAGCTTGCTCCACTTGGTTTGCAGATTTCATGTCTTCCCTGACAATCACCCCTAAGTCTCTTTCCGCTTCAGTTCTTGTCAGGATCTCGCCATTTAGGGTCCTGACCTGCCTCCCTCATTTTTGTTTTTCATAATTTTGTAGAAATCTCTCCATGGACAGTGGTTTTCAAGTAATGAAGCTGTGACATCCTGGTTTGAAGGTCAAACAGAAGAATTCTTTTCAAAGGGGTTAAAGTCATTGCAGGAAAAGTGTATGGAGCTATCGAGAGACTGTATTGAAAAATAAAACAAAAATGTTTGGAGAACATTTCTTTCCTACTGAGGTAGATACATTATTGAACGTCCCCATATATACCTGAAAAGACACTTTGCTCATCTAAAAAATGTTTTCTCCGGCTTCCACCTCTTGATATAATTAAGCTTTTAACAGTGAGAAATGTGGTGTTTTCATATGCTGGTCCTTTGCTTTTGAATTCTTTATCATATTTTTATTTTAGTTTTCAAAAACTTTTAAAAACTTGGCTATTTCAACACTTTAATTTCTAAATTCATTTTTTTTGTACTTTTATGTGACTTATATTGGGTATTTGCAATTAGTATGTTGTTATTTTTTTCTTTTGGAACACTACCACTGCACTTTTCATATTGTACTTAGTAGTGCAATGAAAAGGCTTGCTTTGACTCAAATTTCTTAAAGTATTGGTTGTCAGTCTATCTGTTTTGTGTGTGTGGGGGGAGGGATTGGGGGTTAATATCTTCATTAGATTTAAAGCGATACAGAAGTCACCCTGTATTATCCTCACAAAAATTACAGTACTATTTAATAAGTTAGGAAACCAAAACAAAAATTATTCAGCAGGCAATATAAACAATAGTTGTGCAAAGGAGCCCAAACCTTCTTAAAGTGCTGAACCCAGCAATGCTTAATAGCAGTTACCTTGTCATATTTGCATGTAAGGCAGAGAGCCCAGCCTACCATGCATGAAAAACCAAAGTGGCACTAGCATTCTATTCTGTCAAAATATGCTGTATTGCCAAACTCATAAGAATATCAAATAACTTAGGGCTCCTTTTACAAAGGTGCGCTAGCAGTATTAGCGTGCACTTAGTGCACGCTTAAATGCCAAATGCACTAGCTGCTACTGCCTCCTTTTAAGCAGGCATTAGTTTTTTTGGCTAGCGTGCGCTAATCTTGTGCATGCGCTAAAAATGCTAGCACACCTTTGTAAAAGGAGCCCTTAGCCTTATTCTTTTGCAGTAAATGAGGTAAAGCAGCTGATTGTAAAATAACAATTTTATAGGACAGCTCAATATGAAATGTAGAAACATCCTAAATTCTTTGTTTCAATTCTCTGGAACATCTAGAAGGAAAATCCATATACTAGGAAAATCCATATACTTGAAAACCCTATAAAAGAATTCCAGATCGCATACTCCTAGCAATTAAAGCTTAGTCTTTTCAGTACAGGGTAGTGGAAAAACACTTAGCCAGGGCAAAGAGAAGGATAAATAGAAAAGGTCAAGTAGTTAAAGATTAATTGCCATGATGAAAATTGAAATAGAATGAGATGGATAGAGAAAGAGAACAGGCTAGAAAGAGAAGAGCCATCAGCCCACCAGATGTTGAGCCAAATGTGTGCTCATCTGCAGATATTGCTTATTTATGCCCACCTGTGAGATACCTAGGGACAACTCCATCCAAAGTAATAGAGCAACTGGGAGAGACTATTATAAAGAGCAAAATTACTGGGCTGGATTAATGGGAGACAACTATTATTGATTTAACCAAGGGAAATCATGCCTCACCAATCTGCTACATTTGTTTGAAGGCAAATGAATATGTGGTCAAGGTATATCTGAATGTTCAGAATGCATTTGACAAAGTACCTCAGGGATGACTCCTGAGGAAATTACACAGTCATGGGATAGGAATTAGTGTCATATTGTGGATGAAGTAGTAGTTAAAAGATTTAGAAAGAAACAGGGTTACATGGTCAATATTCTTTTTTTATCTTTATTCATTTTTTAAACTCAAAATAAGTATAACACAAAATACAATCATTTTATACTTTAACATTACTTATATCATCAAATTATAGCTCTCATCAAATATCCCCCTCCCTTATATCCAACAATTAATCATAAGCAGGAGAAATCATAAAATATTCCCACCCTCCCATCCCACCCTAGACGTGTATGAACAAAAGGGAATTAATGTTTATTCTATGCAATACTTTCAATCTTTACAATATCTTGTTAATGGCTCCCAAATAACCTGAAATTTCTTAAAACTTCCTTGCTGCACGGCAATTATCCTTTCCATTTTGAAAATGTGACACAAAGAGTTCCACCAAAAGCTATAATTCAGCCTATCCCAATATTTCCAATTATTTGTAATCTGTTGTATGGCAACTCCTATCATAATGAGTAAAAGCTTATTGTTATTAGAGGATATTTGGCTTTTTGCCCTCATTGACATGCCAAACAATACGGTATCACAGGATAATGCCACTGGATTATCTAACAAATTATTTATTTGGTCCATATTCTTAATGGAGAAGAGTAAATAGTGGAGTTCTCTAGGAATCTGTGCTTTTTAACATGATCTGGAAACAGGACTAATTAGGGAGGTGATAGCATGAAGTTATTCAGCTGATAAATCACAAGAGGATTGTGAAAGATTGCAAGATGGTAGATGACAGTCTGAACAAAGGCAAAGTGATGCATGTTGGGAAGAAGAACTCAAAGTATAGCTATATGATGCAAGATTCCATATTAGGAATCCAGGAAAAGGATTTAGGTGTCATCATTGATTATATGTTGGAACCCTCTGTTCAGTATGTTAATCAGCGGCTAACAAAACAAATACAGTGTTCCCCCGTGAATTTGCGGTTCGTGAATCACAGACTCGCTCATTCGTGGTCTGCTCCGACCACCTCTTCCTGCAGCTCCTGATTGGTGTAGCCTGACTTTACTACATGAAGAGGTGGTCAGAGCAGACTGCGAGTGATTTTCTTTACCCGCCTGCACTCCAGCTGCCCTCTCCTGCTTCCCCTGCCTTTTGACAGGCAAAAATCTGCATTCATAGTTTTTCAAAATTCGTGGGGGTTCCTAAAATGGAACCCCTGTGAATTTCGGGGGAGTACTGTAGAATTTTAGTAATTATTAAGACAGGAATGGAGAGCAAAAGTCAGAATATTATAATGCCTTTGTATCACTCCATGGTGTAGCTGCATCTCAAATATTGTGTGCAATTCTGGTCACTGCATCTCAAATAGCAGAATTAGAAAAAGTTCAAATAAAAGCAAACAAATGAAAAAAAGGGTGGAATGACTTCCCTATTAGGAAAGACTAAAGAGGATAGAAGTCTTCAGCTTGGAGAAGAGACAACTGAGGGGAAGAGATATGATAGAGGTCTTAAAAAAATACTGAATGGAGTGGAACAGGTAGATATCAATTGCATGTTTACCATTTCCAAAAATACTAAGTAGTAAATTTAAAACAAACCAGAGAACATTTATTTGCTTAACATGCAATTACATTCTGGATTCATTGCCAGAGAATGTGGTGAAAGCAGTCAGCAGGGTTTAACAAAAGGTTTCCTAAAGAAAAATCCATAAAGCATTATTGATATGGACTTGGGAAAATCCACTGCTTATTTTTAGGATTTTGGGATCTTGCCAGGTACTTGTGACCTGGTCACTGGTTTTGATGGATCTTCAGTCTGTTCTAATATTTATGTACTTAAGTACCTTGGCTGGCCTGGGTCTCTTGCAATCAGCAGGCTTCCTAGAGCTAGGAGCAGTGATAGAAAGCATAATATGAAGCCATATTTTCTATAAGAGAGTCTGAACAAATTCCTGGAAGAAAAGTCCACAAGCAGTTAAGATTGATCTGAGGAAAGCCACTGCTTATTCTTAGGGATAGGTAGCATGGAATTTTGCTGTTTGGGATCCTGCCAGATACTTGTGACCTGGATTTAGCTACTTTGGAAACAAAATTTTGGATTAGAGGGATCTTTAGGTTAGCAATTCTTATGTACAGTAGGTTAGCAATTTTTGTGTACAGTAGATTCCACCAAAGTGTATACAGCTAATGAGGTGAGAAATGAATGAGGTTCCCTTGAAGTGTAAAGGCCTGTGAGGATTCTAATTATTTGATAGTATCTTTCAACCCATCCTTTTAGAAGGGAATGAACTAGGCACAATGGCACAAAACCCTATACTCCACATACAATACACAGAAATACCCTTACAATGGATGCAGAGGAGAATTAAGGTGTTTTCCTCTTATTGTATTTATAATATTTATATCCTGCTTATAACACAAAGGGGACTATATATATATTTTGGTGTCATCTGAATAACAGCAACACAAACTCCTTCCTACTGCCAGATACTCTGTGAAATAACAAAATACTGGAAAAAATGCACAACACAAATATTGCAAACCTGCCCTACCAAACCAGCCTTAACACCTGAACCCTGACAATTAAAACAGGCATTCCAAACACTGCAATAAGCACTAGCACATCAGTGCATCATCTCCTGTAGGGAGACAAAGATCACTATTTTGGAGTGACATTAGACTATCAATTATCCCTTATACTCTTCAAATCTGGGGTTTTCACTTTAAGACAACTATGCTGTGGTTGAAAATTCTTTGATCATAACTCTTTACATGCTTTTGTTCTATTGCAGCATTGATTATGCATGTCTGACACAAACTGCTTTGAAAAAAATTCCAATCTCTTCAAAATGCAGCTATTGGACTTCTTTGCCATGCCAAGTAATTAGATCATGCTACTATGCTGCTAATGAACCATCATTGGTTACCTGTGACTTTCTGCATCCAATACAAAATTCTTATGTTAGCTTTTAAAGCCTTTTGGTTAGGTCGGTCTTTTGACCCTTACCATCCCATACTCTCCAGTTCATTTTCTTTGCTCCATTAATAATCAATATTTATTGTACTTGGTCCCATGGCCACTGTGAGTTCCCGTAGTCTCTCGAGACTACGACGGGAACTCCCTACAGCTATTTCCTAATGGTGATCTGCACGGGGCAGGAGCATAGGAAGATTGCTCCTGCCCTGAAAGCCGCTAGATCACCAAGTAAGGCCGGGATGCCAGGGGGAAGACTTTACGATGGTTTTTTTTTCTTTCACCCCCCCCCCCAAAAAAAAAAATAAAAAAAAAATTGCAAATATGTGAAACCGCGATTATCAAAACCGCAAATGGGGAGGGGGAAGTGTATTCGTCTCGGCCTCTTTTCTGGTTGCAGGTTGGATGAATATTGATTCCTAGTAAGTGGGGGAACATAAGGCAAGAGGAACTAAAGGTGCATTAACAGATTTAGCAGGTGCTAAAGGCCGCTCGGCCTTTGTATATCTATGAGCTGCATCGTGCACAATGCTTATTATTTATTTATTTATTTAATTCATTTCCTGTCCCGTTGTCCCCAAAGAGCTCAGAACAGGTTACAGGTTAGATACACCTCTCCCTCCGTATTTGCGGTTTCAGCTATTGCGGTTTCGATTATTCATGGTTTTTAGCTCGCTGGCTCCTCCCCCCCCCCCCCATATTACATCAGCTGGTGTAGAAAAATCGCTGATTCCAAGCATTTACAGAGAAAATCGCCGATTCCCAGCACTTTCTTCACCGTGTTTTGCCTCTTCTTCAGGAACAGGCCAGATGGGTTTTAATAGAAAACAGCGAATAACATGAAAAAGTTATTCGCGGTTTTTCTGTATTTGCGGTTCTGTTAATCCCTTATCACTGCGAATACGGAGGGAGAAGTGTATACATAATTTCAGTACATGAAGATTACGGTACAAGTTTTTATCCTAACTTGACACATACTAGGGGTCTAATACTAATATACATGGTTACAATTTACCATAGTTATCCTTAAAGTGCAAGTTTTCCAGTACTACTTTTATCCTAATTGACACACAGACAGTTTTCAGGTTGGATTTGCCATGGTTACAGTGCAAGGCTTTACAATAGAAGTTTTCTTTACATGCACTTACTGGGTTCTGGTACCAATATGCATTTCTTTGTAATCCATCGGTCAAGTGAAGGGGAGTTAGGTGAAGAGGTATGCTTTTATTGCTTTCCTAAAGTTGAGGAGTCCTTCAAAGCAGGACAGGATTAATTTGTCGAGGGCCCCTAGGCACACAAGTACACTGGGCCCCCCTGCCCCTCCCCACCCCACCATGCGCCCAGGCGGAAACAGGAAGCTGCGTCAGAGGGAAGCTTTGGGCAAGCAGCACCGCTTGCACAATTACAGTTCTCGTTGCCTTTCTAACCCGCATTGCTTGCTTGTCTTACTTTCTGTTGATGGGGGGGGCATTGCCGATTGGGGGGTGGGCCCATGTTGCCAATCGATGCTGGAGGGGCCCATCACCGTTTGGAAAAAACAATGTTGATGCCCTCCTTCATTGGGCCCCCCTGACCATTTTGGGTCCTAGGCACATGCCTACTTGGCCTATTCGTTAATCCTGCCCTGCTTCAGGGGATCTGATCTGCTAGCACATCTTATTAAGAGGATGGTGAGGACCCCAAAGAGTAAGCAACTGAAGCTGTATCTGAACCCAGTTTTCCTGCCCTCCCTCCCTCCCACTTTTTTTTTTATTTTTTAACATATATACACACACACAAAAGGATCTGACGACACTGGAAGAGTGGGCCAAAAAGTGGCAAATGAGCTTCAACATAGGGAAATGCAAGGTCATGCATGTAGGGAAAAAGAACCCGATGTACACTTACAAAATGGGGGGATCACTGCTAGGGGTAAGTAACCCTGAAAGAGACCTGGGAGTGATGGTAGACACAACATTAAAGGCGTTGGCACAGTGTGCCTCAGCCTCAAGGAAAGCAAACAAAATGTTGGGTATCATCAAAAAGGGTATCACGGCCAGGACGAAGGAAGTCATCCTGCCACTGTATTGCGCAATGGTGCGCCCCCATCTGGAGTACTGTGTCCAGTACTGGTCACCATACCTCAAAAAGTCCAGAGAAGAGCAACTAAGCTGATAAAGGGTATGGAAAACCTCTCATACACTGACAGACTGAAAAAACTGGGGCTGTTCTCCCTAGAGAAGCGGAGACTTAGAGGAGACATGATAGAAACCTTCAAGATCCTGAAGGGCATAGAAAAAGTAGTCAGGGACAGATTTTTCAAATTATGGGGAGCCACAAGTACAAGGGGGCACTCAGAGAAATTGAAAGGGGAAAGGTTTAGAACAAATGCTAGGAAGTCCTTTTTCACCCAGAGGATGGTGGATACATGGAATGCGCTCCCGGAGGCTGTGATAGGCAGGAGCACGTTACAGGGCTTCAAAGAAGGTTTGGATAGGTTCCTAGAGGACAAAGGGATTGAGGGGTACAGATAAGAATAGACGTGGGTTATAGGGCTAGGAGTAGAGGTAGGTTATAGAAATAGTCAGGGATCACTGCTCAGGCAATGGGCCTGATGGGCCGCTGCGGGAGCGGACCGCTGGGCGAGATGGACCTCTGGTCTGCCTCAGCGGAGGCAACTTCTTATGTTCTAATAGGGTCTATCTTTACATAAATACAGCCAGAGCTGGCTTTTAACCATTAGGTAGACGTGACATCATGTAGGGGAGGCACAATAGAACTCGACAGTCGCACAAATGCAAAAAATTATCTCTCTATGGACCTATATAAATATGTAAAATTGCGCTTAATATTTGAAAGTATTATGCCCAATTATGTTTTTACAGGGTTGCTCTGGAATAGTTGGGATGAGTCTATTTATTGAGTTTAGTCATCAAAACCTGTGATGAGGGGAGGTTTAAAAGCGTGAAACTTAACCTTCAGGTCTCCTTTTACGAAGGTGCGCTAGGGTTTTTAGCGCAAGCACATAATTACTGCGCGCTATAGAGCGTGGTAGCTGAAAATCTACCGCCTCCTAAAAAGGAGGCGGTAGTGGCTAGCGTGATCGGGAATTTAACGCGCGCTATTGCGCGCGTTAAGGCCCTAGCGCACCTTTGTAAAAGGAGCCCTCAGTCTTTGCACCCTGTTTTCCTGGAATACCATAATAGCAGTGCACCAGCCCTGAACACAGTCTTCCACATTCAGAGTTTACATTTCCTAAATATAAATATATATCCAAAGATTTATTCTCACATACATATATTATACTTTGAAACCGTACATTTCCACTTAGATATGCATTCCCCAAAGACGAGTGTTGCATAATCCTATTACAGGTACCCACATGCTGGCTCACCTGCTGGAGGTATACCATATGGTACATGCATTTAACATGTGTATCTCACATCAATACACCCAAGTACATCTTTGTAGATATAGATATACCCATTTAGAAGAAATAAAGAAAAAAAAAAAAGGTTTTACATTCCAGCAACCCCTTTTGCCTCCACCCCATTCCTTAAAAATCTTTCCCAGAGAACTTAAGTCTATGGCTTAGAACCAACAATTGCACAGCTTAGAGCAATGCACCTGTACGGCAATGCTTTTAGCATTTCCACACCCACTCTTAAAAAGTTAAAAAATCAAAGTAGCCAGGGGGGACAGAACAGCGAAAAAACCCTGCAACTTCGCTCCCCCTCCTTTTTTTTTTCGGTCCTTTTGCCAAAAAAAAAAACAAACCAACCCTCTAGGGGGAAAAAAATGTTGCTGAATGTTTGTGAGGAGCTAAGGAAGAGAAGTCTTATCATAGGTGGAAATCAGTGCAGCTTGGCCGGGCAACAGAGCGACCCCTCCCACTCTCGAACTTCAGCCAGGCTCGTCCAAGCCAGAACTCACTCCCTTCGCTGCAGGGCGCAGGGAGGACCGAGCCTCAGCACAGGAGCTGCCACTTGCCTGAGTGCCTCCAACATCTTAAAAAAAAAAAAAACACAAAACACACCCCACCTTTCCTCAAATTTCCTCAGTTCTTGTCATTAGACCCGGCTTCAATTAGAAACTCTTCGGGGATTTTCAGAAAGAAGGCTTATCGGCCAGCAAACATTTATGCAAATACTTAGAACTAGCAATACAGCCAGAGGGGGCAGGTCGGAATCATCCACTTGAAGAAAAGGGACGAGGGATGCCAAGAAGCGGCACCATCAAGAGCTCCGGGGGAACATAAAAGCCGGAAGATCTCGCCGAAGCGACAGGTTGCTGCGGGATTTTGCCAGCGCCAGCGCTATGCGGTGCCTCTTCCGCGCGCCGCTCGTTCCCACGCATGGCACGTCGCTCTAGGTCCGGGGCAGGAAGGGCTCGGGGACCGGCGCGCAGATCCCACGCTCCAGGAAGGACAGAGCGCCGGGGGGCTGCCAGGAGCCGCTGACAGATAAGCCAGGTGAACTTCCTGCTGCCCGCCGCCAGTCTCACCTGGAGCAGCCTCGCCTCCCCCCGATGGCACGCGCGGGACTCCGTCCCGTGCTGGAAGGGGCAGAAGCCGAGAGCCCGCAGCCGTCCGGCCCCTGAAGCTGTATGGGAGACACCGCGCCGGGGGTGGTGGGGGCTGTCAGGGCACAAAGCGCGCGCCTGAGCGCAGGATCGCAGCCACCATGCCTCTACCTCTCTCCCGAATCCTGTGCTTGTAAGTATTCCTTCTTCTGTTATTACACCTATTTTTTATTATTATTATTATTTATTCATTTTAAAGCCATAAGTAAGTGCAAAATAAAATACAATCATATAATTCTATAAAAGCACTAAAATTCAATTACAATTATAATCTATGACAAAAAGATTACACCTATTAAGGAACAACCAGCGATCGTTAAGAGCCTTGTTTGCCCCTATGATCATTTCTTATGGGGGGGGGGGGAAGTTACACTTGTCAGCTGGCATGACTCAAAAGTTCGGGTATAAATATTCTGAACTTGGGGTCCCCCCCCCCCTTAAGGATGGGCAGCCAGAAAATGTTCATTTGTTGTAATTTCCTGTTTATGGCCATTTTTTTTAAATTGACTATTTTGTCAGTTTTTATTACAATGTACACTGTTTGGAAATAGTGCCTATTATGTGTAAAAAGAGTGCACTATTTTTATTTTTTTAGGATGCGCTCTTTTCCCAATAGGGCTGGCGCACTTGTTTGCGGGTTGGAAGTTCTACTATCTGAAAATACTGTGCTTTCTTTCCAGAAAGTGCTCATTATTATTGGCAAGACAAAGCATGCAACGTAACTTTTTTTTTTTTTCTGCTCATTTTCCGCTGCAATATCGTTCATATTTTCTATGTCTTTGCAAAGGACAGCCCATCCTCAGTTTCCCCTCACAAGCACTGGGCTACTGCAGAGTCCACTTATGAAAATGTCTTTCTGCTTTGCCTGAACACTATTTCCATTCTCACCTGCCCAGGTTTTACATCATATAGTGATATAAAAGTAGTAAACACAATCCGTTGTACCGTGAAAAACATGTACATATTTTTCTCAGTAGCTTCAGAGGATGCCTCTTGAAAGCATCCTATGGGAACCTTACCAAATGGAGGATACCCTTTATGGAAGATTTTAAAATAGAACCAAAAATGAGGATGACAGGCATAGGCTGCACTATGGGCCTTATTTTATAAAGCATAAATGTATTAGACTAAGTACATGCATTCTAAGTAGATGTGCTGACAAGATCGGCAGCACAGAAAATAGCTACTCCTTGGATTTTGACCAGGTACTAGTGACCTAGATTGGCCACCGTGAGAACGGGCTACTGGGCTTGATGGACCATTGGTCTGACCCAGTAAGACTATTCTTATATTGTATCTGTGCAGTTTACACCCCACCATGCCCTGTTAAAGTATGAAGATCATTTAAGTTTTGCTTTGATTCTGTCCTCTTTCAATACAGGGATCCACATATTTTTGAATATCATTACTGTTTTGTCCCCACCACGTCCACCAGGAGGATCTTCCAAGTACTTCCTGACATTACTCCTAAGTCTATCTCTCTGCAACCTTAATTCATGTCCTCTAGTTCTACTGCTTCCATGTTTCTGAAAAAGATTGGTTTGATGCGCATTTGTATGCATGTTATACATAGGTGTTCAAGAAGATATAGTTTGGGTGGAGCAGGGAAAGAGTTACAATGTACAGTGTGCCCATATTTTGTAAAATAGTCAAGTATATGCATAGAGCACACACATAAATCAAAGTCAAAAAGTAAAGGCAAAATACATTTTTCCACATAGTCCCCATCTAAGACGACACATGTGTATCATTCAACTAGCTTCTGCATTCCTGCAGAGACGTTTTTCGGCTGCTTCCAAAGCCAGGTGAGCACCGCTTCCTTTACTTCATCATGCTTTGTCTTTTGCTCTCCGGGTTGCAGTGATGCACCCATGGCTCGTCTCCGGTGACAATTCTCTCCAGAATACTCAGATCTTCTTCATACCATCTCGGGAAATGGGTCGCAACTTTCACACATTGTTGCTTGTGCAGATTAGTAAGCTGTTTGGAAACCCATCATGTGCAGAGTTTCCTGTATCCCAAGTCATCATGCATTATAGCAAATGCAGATCCATAGTTGATATCCAAAAATGCAGTCAATCGAGACACCTTTATCCGTCGGTCTTCTCAAATCAAGGCATCTGTCCCTGTCAATGTGCTCTTGTGCACACGATGTTGATGAGTGGCCAGAACGACCTTTGTCGGTTACACCTGTTTTTCCGGGAAGGGGTAAAAATAATTATTGTTTTTTTGTTTTGTTTTTTTACCAAAGGCAAGGTAAAACTAAAAGAACCTTACGGACCTTACGGACCTTGCGGATCTAAAACTGCATGTCCTTAAAAATCTGAGGTCTGTGCATTGACAAGTTTGCCTTTTAGCTTATTCTACCGTTTTCCCTGCACGCTCAGCTCAGGCCCTCGGCTCTGCCTTCCCTAATGGCTAAGGAGGGAGGAGGCGCACCGTGGCTTTTGCTAATTAGCCCGATCGTCCCTTCCTCCAGATCTCTCCCTCCGCGCTGATTCTGAGAGCCCCCGTGATATGACACTGGATGGCAAATAGCTGGGTTTTAGGGGGGGGGGGTTAAAAATGTGTGCAAAAGTCTGCAGTGCATCTGACCTCGCGGACCTCACGGATCTGAACTGCACATCCTTGAAAATCTGAGGTCCGCGCCACTTTTAGTCTCTGGCTCTGATAGACCTCGATGACAATTTAGCTCTGACGGATCCTAATGCTTTTTCCTCCCTATGCTGAGACTAAAAGTGGCACAGACCTCAGGGCAAAAGTTTTGCCGCTAGTCTCAGCATAGGGAGGGAAAAGCATTAGGATCCGTCAGAGCTAAATTGTCATCGAGGTCTATCAGAGCCAGAAACTACAAGTGGCACGGACCTCAGATTTTCAAGGACGTGCAGTTTTAGATCTGCGAGGTCCGTAAGGTCCGTGTTATACCCCTTCCCTGTTTTTCCTGCTTTAAACCTTTTCCCCCACTCATAAACCTTTCATTGATTCATGGTGTTATGTCCGTACTGAGTCAACATCTCATGGTGAATTTCCACAGGTTTCTCTCCCTCTGCCCAAAGAAAGTGCACTACTGCACATTGTTATTTGATGGTGCGATCTTGCAACGGAGTGTTCCTGACCTTGTGGCTGCCACATGACTAAAGGCTGAGCACTGTGCATAGACGAACTATCCATCAGGCAATGCACGAGTACATATGTTGCATTTCACTAGCTCTGTTCCAATTATCGTAAAACTTAAAAATTGCCTTTAATTTTTGATTTGCATATGAGAGAATTTGTGGGCCACTGGGAACCTTTGTCACCTTTTTCATAAAGGCACATGGGACTAAATTTCCTATTAAAAACCCCCACCTACTTCATTACTGTAGGCTACCACTATCACATTATATACAGCTGGTCCCATTTTATGCAATAAGACCTATTTATTAATAGTGCACATTAATAACAGCAGATGCACTAAACAGGTCCACCTATTTTGCCTGTACAAAATAAGTTCATCTCACAAGATCAAGCATATACTTTTCCAAAATTATTTATAAACACATTAAATTACATTTTTCAAGTTCAACTTTTGTGGAGCACTATATAAAGACTATTCTCTGCCAAAGTGTGCATCTCATACCAATAGGCACTCTTTTTTTTTTTTTTTTTTATAAGAATTGCTTAGTCCATTCAAGTAAAATTCAGGATGTTATTCTTTCAATAATATTCAAAAAATCCAACTATGGAATTCAGCAAACTACTTATCTTATGTGGCCAAGACATCCAGGCAGCTGTATTCCATCCACCCCACATGAATTCATGTTTTTGATCAAATCTGCTTTGGAGATGAATAGAGCATCTGGTTCACTTCATTAACATTTTCCAAACTCTGTTCAACAGTTTGATTTTCCCATGCGGGATGTAATATAAAATTAATTCAATTGTAAATAAGTGAACATTAGAGATGATCAAAGATTGCAAACTTGCTGGCACCTGTTGTGGAGTATTTTATTAAATATAATTATCAGTTTATGGACCTGCAGTGGAGACTAAGATATGCAACATATGAGATCTGACAATTAAGTTCACAAACTCATCCTAGAAAAAGTGCTATTTACCTCTTTGCTGAATATTATTGTGGTCACCTTCAAAGTACTCCCCTTTGGAAACTATGCACCAAAGCTAGCACCTAGTTCACCCTTCAGTTTTGAAACTCTTTTTCTGGAATGACCATCAAAGCTATCCCTGCATTACCTTTGATGTCTTGAATGTCATCAAACTGTCTTCCTTTCAATATTTACTTTATCTTTGGGTAAAGAAAAAAGTCATTGGGGGGCCAGATCAGGTGAGTAGTGAGGGTGTTCCAATACAGTTATTTGTTTTCTGGCTAAAAACTCCTTCACAGCCAGTGCCATGTGAGCTGGTGCATTGTCGTGATGCATGAGCCATGAGTTATTATTTTGTATTTATTCTATACCGTTTCCCCAGAGGAGCTCAGAACGGTTTACATGAATTCATTCAGGTCACATAGTAAATGATCCACCAGTTTGCCCATTAGTTATTCTCATTAAAAATACATGATTAAATTAACTTGTCTCTTCTTGGATATTTCTGGGCCATCTAAAGTCCACCTGGTATTGTTCTAAGTTTCAAGCATTTTCCCTGTCTGTCCCAGTGGACTCACAATCTGTCTAATATACCTGGGGCGTTGGGGAACTAAGTGACCTGTCCAGGGTCACAAGCAGCAGCATATGTTAGAACCCACAACCCTAGGGTGCCAAGGCTGAAGTTCCAACCCCTGCGCCACACTCTCACATATAGTATGGTAGGCGATAGCATGGCAAACATTGTTTTGTCATCCCTGTCAGACATACTGTATTTTTCGCTCCATAAGACGCAGTTTTTCCATCCCCAAAAAGGGGGTGGAAATAAGGGTGCGTCTTAAGGAATGAATATAAAAAAAACCCAAGACAGCCAGACAGCCAGCCCCAAGGCAGCACCACCCCCCATACTTTTTTTTTTTTTTTTTGCTTCCCGGCTCCCAGCGTGCTTTCTGCGCTCCTTCCTTGGTTCCTCTGCTCTCTTCCATCAGCAGCACAGCAGTGCATGAGGCAGGCACATCCTTTTAGCGTGCCTGCCTGGTCCGCGTTGCACTCTGAATGGCTGCTGTCAGTTCTCACGAGTCCCGCAAGAACTCACGGCAGCCATTTGGAGTGCAGCGCAGGACCAGGCAGGCACGCAAAAAGTGCACGCCTGCCTCGTGCACCACTGTGTCGCTGCCAGAAGAGAGCAGGGGAACCGAGGCAGGGGTGTGGAAAGTGCGCTGGGAGCCAGGATGCAAAAAAAAAAAAAAGGTACGAGGGGGCTGGCTTGGGGATTGAATGGCTGGCTGCTTTGGGGCTGGCTGGCTGGCTTGGGGTTGGCTGGCTGGCTAACTTGAGACTGGCTGGCTGGCTGGCAGCCTCTACACGTGCCTACCATTAGATGTGCCCACCGCTAGACTTGCCCTGTACCCTGTCCCTGCCTACCACTAGACCACCAGTGAGGGGACAGGGTGCAGGGCACACCATTTGGTTCAGAATTTTTTTCTTGATTTTTCCTCTTCTACAGGTGGGTGCATCTTATGGTCAGGTGTGTCTTATAGAGAGAAAAATACAGTAGTTAACAAAGCATAGTAAAACATAATATGACAAACATAGTATGATGGGTCTAGTATTACAAAGCATAGGTAACATAGTATGACATGAGTTGGCAAAAAGTTCAGGTTGTTTTCATCTAACTTTTTCACGCAGCCCTTTCAGCACTTCCAAACAGTAAACTTGGTTAACTGTTTGCTTTATAGGTCCTGAATCATTTTGTAGGGTTTTATATTATGTGGATCTAGCTCAAGCCTTTCCAAGTTGTAGCTCAATGGTACAGGTAGAGTAATTATTTTCCTATCTCTGAAGGGTTTATCAAAAAAGGTTACCAACATCGTTTTGACTCTTGATTTGGACTGGTGGAACTTTTTTTGGTCATGGAGAATTGTGCTCTTTGATGCTTTGTTTCAGGGTCGAATTGGTACACCCATGTTTTATCACCAGTGATAAGATGGCCCAAAACATGGTCTTGCCTCTCCTAAAGGTCTTGGGAAACTTTGACTCTCCTTTGCTTTTGTTCAACAGTGAGCTCCTTCAGGACCATTTGTGCACATACTTTTCTTATGCCAAGATTTTCAGTTAAGATTTTCCTAACTCTCTATCGATGTTTACTTGGTCTGCTATGCTTCTCACAGTCAGCCAACAATTATGATGCACAGTCCCTGTCCCGGGCGCCACCAGTCACCCTCGCTACACCACTGAGTACATTGACTAGAAATCAGGTCCTCTTAAGTATTTTTCCTAACTGTCCCAGTAGGCTCACAATCCTTCTGTGGTACCTGGGGCAATAGAGGGTTAAGTGACTTGCCCAGAATCACAAGGAGCAGGCTGGGGTCAAAGTCACAACCTCCTGGTGCTAAGGGCTTGGATTTTATCTTCTCTCTATGAGCAGTTGGCTTTTTTTTTCCTGAATAGATCCAGAAAGGATGTTGTCTGTGCTTCCTAAGCATGCCTATGCACTGCTCTCCCCTTTTACACAGTTGTAGATTAGTCATTGGTTTCCTACACCCCACAGATGGACACTAAACTGCACGTTCAGCTGTCTGCACCCATACCATACCATGCATGTTCTTCTTCTTCTTTTTTTTTTTTTTGCAAATCATTTTTATTAAAGTCAGCCAGAGGAACAAACAGGCTACAGGATAAGCAGATGCATAACAGAAGCGGCTGTGAGCAATGCAAAACAAGCACCAGCAGCATAGGAGATATGAACAACATAACAACCATATGTAATAAAGAAAGATAAAAAGAAGAGGAGATGCCCAAGATCCCCCCCACCCAGAATAAACCACAAAATCAAGGGCACAAAGCGAAGAGAGTATGGGAGATTACGTAGCAAAGCTCCCTCTTGAGGCTAAGAGGAGGAAAGCACCTGGTTGTGTTGTATGGTGTGGATGTTGCCCCTCGCATTGGGGATTACTAGGGAAGAGTCATACATGTTCTTCTATACCGCAAGTTTCAACAAGGATTCAGTGCGGTTTACAAGATTTCTAATCTGTGGTCATGAACGGTGAGCTGCAGGGCCGAATAATCAGTTTGGAAATATTCCTGCAGTTCGAATCATAGATCAGACAAAGAGATGACGAGATGAGTCTTTAGCAGTTTCTTAAAGTTGCGATATGTGGTCGGCTGACGCAAATGTTGCGGGAGGCTGTTCCAGATTTTGGGGCCTTGGAAGGCAAAAGTAGACTCATGTAACTTCTTTTGGTGTACGCTTAAGGGTGAGGGGAAGGCTAGCTTAAATCGTTGTGACCATCTCAAATTGAAGAAGGTGGGTGTAACTATGATGTCAGAGGTTAGTCCTGTGGAATTCTCCCCGTAGATGGATATGTGAGCCATGCAACCAGGGAGCCTAAGCAGTCACTCCATATAGACAGTTCAACAGCAGGTTTTGTATACAAGTAGAATGCATTATAATGTAATGTAATGCTAGTTTATGCTTGATGATATATCTCCTTTTATAATATTATAACTTTCTGTTACTTCTTCATAGATAGTCAGTAACTAAGAAGTAGCTCAACTATTACAATCAAAATACGATGACTCCTTTGGACTCTCATTGAGATGCCCTCCTTGTGGCAGCACAAAAGCCATGTCCATTGAACAAATGGTTCCTACAAAAGAGTGGCATAGCCAGAAGGAAATTTTTGGGTGGGCCAATGGGTGAAATGGGGGGACATAACGCATTTCCTTTATGTTCCTCTTTCCCCACCCTCCACCAAGCTTAAAAACTGAATACCTCAGCAGGCAGTGATCCCCAAAGGCTCATCAGCTGAAGATGTTTTCAGCTCACTAAACAACCGGGCCATCAGAGCACTGTAGCAGTCGACCGAGCATGCTCGAGAGCTGAGTATACCTAGAATGCTGGAATCAGTGATTGGGAGCCTTGCTGCTGACTGCTGCAATATTCTGATGGTCCAGGGCTTCAGTGAGCTGAATAGGTCTTCAGCTGATAGGCCTTGGGGAGTCTATGCCAGCTACACCAGTGGTCTGTGCCACTCTGGGTAGGCCTGAACCAAATGCGCCTCTGTTAGGCTCCTGTTTTGGCTGAAAGTTTCCCAGCATAATAATTTTTAAAGCCATTGGTTACACATAAACTATTTTTAGCATGTTCTGAAAAATGTCTAAATAGGGCTATAAAAATTAGTGACAAACCTTTCAGGTGGCATTAACCAAAGGGTTAAGGCTTCTAGCATTTCAGGCTACTGGATTTGTGTTAAATTTCTAATTAAATAATTTGAGGTCTCATGTTCATACAGTCGGGAAATCCAATAAAGCTATGGGCATTAAAGAAAACAATAATTTCTTAGCCATACTACAAAGCTACCCCTCCCCCCCTCCTTTTTTTTTTAGTTCAAATAGTTTTATTGATTTTATAAAAGAAGAAATACAAAGCCAACAATATGAGTGCTCCAACAAGGAACACAGTATAACAATATCATTAACAAATGTGAAGTGCGTCCATAATTAAACAAGAATCACAAATGAATAAATGCATCAGAAATAAAATAGACATGAGAGAAGACATAAGTTCAAGAAAAGGAGATAAAACACATTAGGAGACATGTTCTAACGATGTACCAAATTAATAAGTTACCCCCCCCCACCCCCACTTTCACGAAGCCGTGTTAAGCTTTTTTTTTATCATTGGTCGCAGAGGTATTAGCTCCGACGCACATAGAATTCCTATGAGCATCAGAGCTAATACCACCACGGCCAGCGATATAAAAAGCTTAATGCGGCTTTAAAAAATGTGGGGTTAGTCCATGATTGGGGAACCAAATTTGGCCCCTTAGGGTCTATGCATGTGTGTGAAGAACATGAAGGTACTTGAGAAATGTGTCAGTGTGTGATGGAATGTCACAGGAGCTCTTATTTGAGCTCCTTTTGTTTCTAATGTTTGAAGTTTTGTTATTTTATGGGAATGTTCTAATTCATCATACATCATTTTGTCATTATTACCGGTGAAAAAATATAACCTAAAACATAAGGGGAACAAATTTGACGGTGGGTTATTTATTTACTGGCACTTGCTATTCGTCTATTTAAAAGTGTTGAAAGTGACTCCACAAAATCATTATGCAACCATACAGTCAGCAAAATAATACAAATTCATAAAGCACAAACAGATTAATGCACACATTGACTCCAATACAATCACATAAAAGGCAATTCTTTAAAGGGTGCCTAAATTTAGGTGCCAATAATGTGTACAAATATATAGAATAATAGCACTTACAAATGTGATTGATGTTAATAATTGTCAGTTACACACATGTGTGCTAGGCTCTGATCTATATTCAGTTTACCTACATTACACAGCCCATAACTGCAAGGGAGGCATTAACATGGACAGAGCATGGGCATGTCATGGGTATTTCGCTTAGTGATGCATATAGTAAAGGCTGACCAAAACTGTTTTTTTTTTTTTTTTCAGTTTTGGTTGCAACCAAAACTATCTGAAAGTTTTCTGCCACAATTGAAACTGCAGCCGAAACTCATCACATGGCTTCAGCCAAAATCACAATCACAGTAGCCATTTTAGCAAGACGCCGTCAAAAGGCAAGAACGAAGAGGCCATACTCCTGCCCCCAAAGATTCTCCCACTAGACCACCAGGTATTTAGGTAGGACCCCTGGAGGGTGGAGGAGAGGTTGTGATGCTGGCTGGGGGGGAGGGAGATCAGAGTTTTGGGATCCATTTGTTTTTTGATTTTTTTACAGAAACAAAAAGGCTTATGCAGGTCCTGGCCTGATAAACCAAAAACAAAAGAAACAATGGAGAAGATATTCATTCAAGGCCATGTAACTCTTATACAGGCCCTAGATGAATATGAGCCAGCCTGCCAGGCATTATTCCCTTTTCAAAGCTAGTGCCTGGACATGGCCCGATTCCAAATATAAAGGCATAATTAAGCCAGCAACCACCACTGGCTGAATATTGGGGGGACAGTACACAAGCCAGAATATAATAAAGAAAATAGCCTTGAAACACATGGAACACAGCTAATGAGATCTGAAACTAAAAGCCAAAGAGCTTTCACAGTGGCTGACATTGCGCTACACTTGGAGTAACAGATGATGTCATAACTCCATAGAGAAGCCAGTTCCTAAGGAGTTTATTATCCCAAATGTATTAATTAATTAATTAATTAAATTTGTTTTTTATCCCATTATCCCCAAAGAGCTCAGAGCTTAAGGCCTCCTTTTATCAAGCTGCGTTAGGTTTAAAAAAAAAATAAAAATCACAGAACACCACAGTAAAAGCTCCAACGCTCATAGACTACCTATGAGCATCGGAACTTTTACTGCAGTGGCCAGCGACAAAAAAACCTTAATGCGGCTTGATAAAAGGGGGCCTTAAAGACTTAAATTCCTGCTAAAATATGGTATCAAACATATTTATTTGGCACATTTTATCTGATTGTAGGTATGTTTCCATTTCACAAGCTGAGAAGGTTGAAGAGCATCCAAAAGAGGAAACTATTTTAGTATCTTTAAACTTGACTAATTTTCTGGAATCCTCTCAGGGGGTAATTGTAACAAGAGCTACCCTCTTAGTGACCTTCTCATCTGAACAGTGAAAATATTAACATCCTAAAATATATATATATTTATTTACTGGCACTTGCTATTGTATATAAAAAAGATGATTAGTTTTGTGGCCAACCTATTTGGTTATTTCTAGGATTGGCCAGGACCACACAACCTTTTTTTAATTAATCTTTATTCATTTTTAAAGCTCACAATAAGTGTAACAAATAATACAATCATTTATACTTTAACATCACTTAATAAATCTTCAAATTGCCTAACATGGCATCAAATAACCCCCCCTCCCTTATACCCAACAGTTATTCATAAGCAAAAGAAATCATAACATATTCCCTCCCCACCCTGGACGTGTATGAACAAAAGGGAAAAAATGAATATTTATTCTATGCAGTAATTTCAATCTTTACAGTATCTTGTTAATGGCTCCCAAATAACCACACAACTACGTTGAAAATAATTATTGAAATTGAAAGACAGAGTAACATCTTTAGAAGGAATTTTTTTCCTCCAGTTTCCCTGTAAATGTATGATAACAGAATCTAATAGATATATTTACTTTGAACCTTCTTATTGTGAAAGATTACTGATTGAAAAAAGAAGTTTCTGTTGAGGGATAATGAGAGTGGATATGATAAAGTAATAGAATGGGTTGGAAGATAGGGGAGGGTTTACTGCTTTAAATTTTAATGCCTGAAGTAGTCCTCTTGCTGATGTAGACTATTACTTCTTTTTGTTTCATTTATTGAAGTATGTAAAGTTAAAAATTTAATTAAAACAAAAAAATTAGCCTCGAAACACATGGAACACAGCTAATGAGATCTGAAACTAAACGCCAAAGTGCTTTCACAGTGACTGACATTGCGCTATACTTGGAGTAACAGATGATGTCATAACTCCACAGAGAGGCCAGTTCTTACAGAGCTCCCCCCCCCTTTTACAAAACCGCGGAAGCAGTTTTCAATGCAGGCTGGTGCGCTGAATGCTCTGTGCTGCTCCCAACTCTCATAGAGTTTCTATGAGCGTTGGGAGCTGCGCAGAGCATTTAGCGTGTCGGCCTGCGCTAAAACTGCTTCCACAGTTTTGTAATGGGTGGGGGGGGGGTTAAAGACTTTGGGCCTCTTCTCACAGTTTGTAGTGCGGAAAGCCGCGCTGAATGGCCCGCACTGCTCCTGATGCAGTTTGATAGAAGAGGCCCTTCAATTCCACATTTTATGTACCTTATAAACTATTGTGCAAGATCATAACTGCATTACTTGCAATTGCAGTACAAAAAAAATGAATACAAAGAGTAGTCACCCTCCCCCTCTCCGCTCCCTGCTCCCCAGGACTACCTTGCAATCTCTGGTAGTCTAGCAGGTAGGGTTACCAGACGTCCGGATTTTCCCGGACATGTCCTCCTTTTGCACATGTCCGGGGTCTGAATGGCTTTTCAAAACCCGGCACTTTGTCTGGGTTTTGAAAAGCTTGGAACAATCACCAATGGGCAGGAGGGCATCTGTGCATGCGCGGATGCCACGCAATGACATCACATCACATGCGTGTGCACATGACATCATCACGTCACATCCGCGCATGCGCAGATGCCCTCCTGCCCGACGAGAGCAGGCAGCGGGGACGGGGCTGGGACGGGATTGGGAGTGGGACTGGGGTGTAACGCGGTGGGGATGGGTGGAACTGGGTGGGCCTGGGGGCAGATCTAGGGGTTCAGATTTTCTAAATGGAAAATCTTGTAGGGTAATTAGGGAAGAAACAATGCTCCAGGTATGGTAGACATTTTAAGAGCAGAATGGGAATGGGCAGGAGTAACGGGGATTGTTTCTGCCTCAGTTATACTCCTAGACCACCAGAAATTGTAAGATAAGCCTAGGGGTATCAACCAGTGAGAGGGGCAACACCTGTTCAAGTAGAGGAGGAGAGAAGGAGGGCGACAAATAGGAAAAAGCACAAATTGTCAGCTTCCACCAAGACACATGGTCTTTTTTGGCTCAACCAATACACGGCCGAAAATGAAAATAATCTTACAGCCAAAATCGAAACCGGGCTGAAAAAGCATTTTGTGCTGGTTTCAGCGCCATAACCCCCCCCCCCCACCAAATTCATTCAGCCTCTAGCACACAATTTATAGAATATATGGCACACGCAAGCACACCTACTAACAGTAATGAGATGACATAAGTGGTCGCACCTAAATTGTGATGTTCCAAAGCAGCTTTGCATTAGTGTTCTGTAATGACATAGGCATGCCTTTAAATTGTTAAAGAATTGACAATAAATACGCCCCTTTGTGGCACCACAAATATAGCACTAATTTATAGAATTGCCTCCGTGGCATATACAAATAGAATTGGTATATAAATAGACAGAATGACAAGGGGACAAATTTTTCCCCACGGGAACTCATTTTCCCTTCCCGCCCCTGCAAGTTCTTTTCCTGTCCCTGCCCTATTCCTGAAAGTTTCATCCTCATTCTCACAAGCCTCAAAGACTTTAAAATCGTAAGTGTTCGAAGCTCGTGCGGTTAAGGCAGAGCTTGCAAGAATGGGACAGGGACAGCGACAAAACTTGCGGGGGCAGGGACAAATATGTCCCCGTGTCATTCTCTATATAAATACCTGAAGCAGTACAAAGTCATAAAACATAAATAAAGGGGCTGATTCTATAAAGAGTGCCTAACTTACCCCTCCCCCCCCATTTTACTAAGCCACGGTAGAGGTTTCTACCTTGTCCCAGGGTATTAAATGCTCTGATGCTGCTCAATGCTCATAGAATTCTATGAGCGTCGGAGCATTTAGCAACCCAAGGTGCAATAGAAACCTCTACTGTGGCTTAGCAAAAGGCGGGGGGTATTAATTGGCAAAATACCCTTTATAGCCTCAGTAATTGGTTAAAAAAATAATTAGGCGGCAGGCACCTATTCAATTCTATAAAAGATAGGCACCTATCGCATGGCAATTAGTGGTGTCTAATGCCTAAGTGGGCGTTTCTATGGGCGGAGCGTGACTTAGGCGCCGCTAAGCATGATTCTCCAAAAACGTAGGCACCTGAAAAGTAGGCCTTTAAAAACCCTGGCCTATATTTCAGGCGCCCAAGTTTTTACATAAGCGCCGCAATTCTGTACACGATGCGTAAGTGTGATTGACATGCAGCTGGCGCCATTTTTTCTAGGCACCGGCCGATTTAGGCACCGTTTATAGAATCAGCCCCAAAAGGCGAACGTGCATTTTGCTTCAACATAGATCACTTGTTATACATATACTTTGGCTGGAGGGTACAGAGAGGGAGAAGTCCCTCCCTCTGTACGAGACTGCTTTGTGCTTCCACTGCCTGCCTGTCTCTGAAGAATTCTGGTGACCGAGCGCCAGACCTGTGCTTACTGTTTCTCCTCTATTTTCACTTCATAATGGCTGAAAGGTTTCATTTCCCTAGTTTCATCTCTTGCTTTTCTTTCTCTCCTTTTAGGTATGTCCAGCTCCTAGTTCTGTATTTCCAGGTAAGTACTGAGCTACACTTACATTTATACATTTATTTTTGTGACCTGAGCCATGGGGCAAAATATATATACAAGGGTCCTTGCTGTACCATGATTTTGTAGCTGTGATAAGGGCTCTGAGACTCTGCCCTTGCTGCGAGATTGGCCGATCTCTGTGTAATGGCTGCAGGAGAACGGGGGGGGGGGGGGGGGGGGGGGGGGGGGGGGATGGGGGGGACGACAACTGTGTGACAATGGTGGCGACAGTGAAAGCAAGCATCTTTTCTCTTTCTCTTGTTTTGTCTCTCCCCTTCCCTTTCTGCTGTGATCCTTTCAATATCCCTCCTGTACCAGCAGTTCATCTTTCACCATGTGGTTCAAAAGAGTACCATCCTCTAGCCTAGGAGGAAGGTGCAGCCCTAAGTGCCACGCTGCTGCCCTGAATTGTATGAGAGGATTGTCCAAACGTTATCAAGTTGAATGACTCCCTTATATGTGCATAAATTTCAAAGATGCATATAAACTTTTTGTGAAATCACTCAAAAAAGAAATAATATGCTCAGAGACCTGGAGACTAGACCTGGAGAATACTCCCCATCCAATCATCGCATATATTTATTAATAAATGCCTTAGATGATACAATATGAGCCTTAGATGTTATCCACGTTCAAAAATGATAAAGCACTTACCGTATTTTTCACTCCATTAGACGCACTTTTTTCCCCCCAAAACTGGGTGGAAATTAGGGTGCGTCTTATGGAACGAATACCCAAGACGTGGCCCCCCCGTTACCTTATTCTAAAGCGGCCACCCTCCCTCGCTGGATGCGGCGCACAAGTCTGGCTGGCTGCCTGATTCCCGCCGCTTCCTCCGAGAACTGCCGGCTGACTCCTCTTCCATTCTCTCGCATAGCGGTGCACCAGGTTGCCTGCCTGAGTTCTCGCGGGAAGTGGTGCGGGACCAGGCAAGCAACCTGGTATGCTGCTACGCAAGAGAATGGAAGAGTAGGCAGCCGACATGGTGCGTCGCTTTCAGTGAGGTGCCGCATCCACAAATTAAAAAAAAAAGGTGTGCAGGGGGCATCGGGGAAGAGGAAGAGGGCCAGGGCTTGCCTGTCACCTGCCTGGAGGGTGAGGAGGAAGAGGCCGGGGCCTGCCTACTGCCTGCCTGGTGGGTAGGGTGGGAGGAGGAAGAGGGCCAGGGCCTGCCTGTCACCTGCCAGGGGGGTAGGGAGGAAGGAGGGAGAGGCTGGGACCTGCCTGCCTGCCCTGCCGAATTAAAAATAGGAAGGGAGGAGGGAGAGGCCAGGGCTTTCCTGCTGTCTGTCTGGGGGAAGGCCTGTCTGCCTGCCTGGGAGGGGGAGGCCTACCTGCCTACCTACCTACCCACCCACCCACCCTGTCCCATCCCTACCTACCTGCTTGCTCTGTCCCTATCTGCCCTGTCCCCTGTCCCTGCCTGCCCTGTCCCGGCCTACCACTAACCACCAGAGAGAGGACAGTGTAGAGAGCCTGGAGGGAAGGGAGACAGGGTGCAGAGCTTGACAAGGAGTATGGGGTTGAGTGCAGAACCTTTGCAGGGAGAATTTGGTTCAGAATGTTTTTTTCTTGTTTTCCTCCTCTAAATCTAGGGTGCGTCTTATGGTCAGGTGCGTCTAATGGAGCAAAAAATACGGTATCTCAGTTTAAACTTATCATAGCTTAAACTCCTCCCTTCCTTTTACCTCTCCACTGTCCAGCAGCACCTCTTCCCTGCTCCCCCTGTCCAGCAACAGCCCTTCTCCCTTCCTATTACCTCTCCACTGTCCAGAAGCACCCCTTCCCCTGCTCCCCCTGTCCAGCAGCAGCCCTTCTCTCTTCCTTTTACCTCCCCACTGTCCAGAAGCACCCCTTCCCCTGCTCTCCCTGCCCAGCAGCTGCCCTTCTCCCTACCTTTTACCTCCCCACTGTCCAGCAGCAGCTCTTCTCCCTTCCTTTTACCTCTCCACTGTCCAGCAGCACCCTTCCCTGCTCCCCCTGTCCAGCAGCAGCCCTTCTCCCTTCCTTTTACCTCCCCACTGTCCAGCAGCACCTCTTCCCTGCTCCCCCTGTCCAGCAGCAATCCTTCTCCCTTCCTTTTACCTCTCCACTGTCCAGCAGCACCCTTCCCTGCTCCCCCTGTCCAGCAGCAGCCCTTCTCCCTTCCTTTTACCTCCCCACTGTCCAGCAGCACCTCTTCCCTGCTCCCCCTGTCCAGCAGCAATCCTTCTCCCTTCCTTTAACCTCCCCACTGTCCAGCAGCACCCTTTCCTTGCTCCCCCTGTCTAGCAGCAGCCCTTCTCCATTCCTTTACCTCTCCACTGTCCAGAAGCACCCCGCTCCCCCTGTCCAGCAGCAGCCCTTCTCCCTTCCTTTTAGCTCCCCATTGTCCAGAAGCACCCCTTCCCCTGCTCTCCCTGTCCAGCAGCAGCCCTCTCCCTTCCTTTTACCTCTCCATTGTCCAGCAGCACCCCTTTCCTGCTCCCCCTGTCCAGCAGCAGCTCTTCTCCCTTCCTTTTACCTCTCCACTGTCCAGCAGCACCCTTCCCTGCTCCCCCTGTCCAGCAGCAGCCCTTCTCCCTTCCTTTTACGTCCCCACTGTCCAGCAGCACCTCTTCCCTGCTCCCCCTGTCCAGTAGCAGCCCTTCTCCCTTCCTTTTACCTCCCCACTGTCCAGCATCACCCTTTCCTTTCTCCCCCTGTCTAGCAGCAGCCCTTCTCCATTCCTTTTACCTCTCCACTGTCCAGAAGCACCCCTTCCCCTGCTCTCCCTGACCAGCAGCAGCCCTCTCCCTTCCTTTTACCTCCCCACTGTCCAGAAGCACCCCTTCCGTTGCTCCCCATGTCCAGCAGCAGCCTTTCTCACTTCCTTTTACCTCCCCACTGTCCAGCAGCACCCCTTCCCTGCTCCCCCTGTCCAGCATCAGCCCTTCTCCCTTCCTTTTACCTCTCCACTGTCCAGCAGCACCCCTTCCCTGCTCCCCCTGTCCAGCAGCAGCCCTTCTCCCTTCCTTTTACCTCCCCACTGTCCAGCAGCACCTCTTCCCTGCTCCCACTGTCTAGCAGCAGCCCTTCTCCCTTCCTTTTATCTCTCCACTGTCCAGAAGCACCCTTCCCCCTGCTCCCCCTGTCCAGCAGCAGCCCTTCTCCCTTCCTTTTACCTCCCCACTGTCCAGCAGCACCCCTTCCCTGCTCCCCCTGTCCAGCAGCAACCCTTCTCTCTTCCTTTTACCTCTCCACTGTCCAGCAGCACCTCTTCCCTGCTCCCCCTGTCCAGCAGTAGCCCTTCTGTGTGTGTCTTTCACTCCCACCTCCCTGTCTTTCAGTGTGTGTGTCTCTATTTCTATTTGTCTGTCAATGTCTCTGCCCACTACCTGTCTGTTTATTGTGCCCCTTCTCCCACCTATCTTTTTTTTTTAATCACGGGCAACCAGCACACAGTAACCACTGCTGGTTACAGTAAACCGCCGAATGCTCTCTCATCGAACGCGCACTAACATTTCTCTCCCGGCCATGGAGCTACTGATGACGAAGGCAGTGATCACGCAGGTAGGAGTGCGCATGCGCTTAGGGTTTAATTATTAGTGATTTAATTAGAAAAGAAGGTAATTTTATCAATTGCTGTTAAACCATAAACTGTTGCTCTAGAACCTTGAAAAATATGTTATAGGAAACTGGGAGCAGTGGTTAAGACTACATTTGTAAAAGAGGAATGCATAAGGATACATTTTTCAAATTTCTTGTCCTTCTCACTCATTCTTGTACCAAGGAGGGAGTGGATTTGTTTACCAGCTGTATGTAGGCTTGAGCTGATGTTAAAACTGAACTAGATGCCTAGCACTGTGGGGCAAAAATCAGAGTATAATGCCTCAGACCAGACTGTTCGCCGAGTCAATTTCATCTTGCTGCCTGGAAACAAATTTTACAGTGGGAAGCGATGTGAAAACTGACATATAAGGCACTGAGAATATATTAAAAATAAATATATTTTTCAATACATAATCTTTAGGCCCTTCATTGCACTGATATTTCAATATTTCAGATTTGAAGAAAGAGATGCTTTAATTGCTGATGGTCCAATATTCAGTCCAGGCGGCCAGTGGGTTAATTGGATGTTGCATAAAAAAACAAAAACAAACAAATAGCATTACAGACTATACATGTTTGCGGTAGACTGCAGACAACTATAGGGTCAGTATTGAGTTAGTAGCAGTCAGCTTAAACTTTGACCGCTGCCAGCTAATTAGACTCAGATAGTCAATGCTGGGCCATATCCTGGCAGTGGCATCTTTGGAAGACATGAAAGTTATGCAGGTACTGGCCTAAACAGGCAAATATAAGATTGCATTAAAAAAAAAAATAAATAAAAATACTATCTACCTAGTTAGGTATGTGAGCACTGGCTGGGACTATCGCACACATCTGCATGCCTTCCAGCTCTCCTAGAGTCCTCTCCCAGACTTCCCTGGTACTAACTAGACAATGCTGTGGCGGTCACACTGGTTTCTCAGGGGCACTCTGTAGTTAAATGATGCTGAAAATCTAGAGACGGCACTCAGGAGCCTCTTCTGCCCACTTAGACCACACAAAATATTGACCCCCATGTCTGGATAGTTGTGACATTCAGCTAGTATCCATACAGTCGAGTGTTTTAATGCAGAGCAGCCTTTTTGCTGGCCTAACCTAACCTAAAAAGATATAGCGGAACTAGAAAAGGTTCAAAGAAGAGCAACCAAGATGATAAAGGGATGGAACTCCTCACGTATGAGGAAAGACTAAAGAGGATAGGGCTCTTCAGCTTGGAAAAGAGACGGCTGAGGGGAGATATGATTGAAGTCTACAAAATCCTGAGTGGAGTAGAATGGGTACAAGTGGATTGATTTTTTTACTCCATTGAAAATTACAAAGACTAGGGGACACTCGATGAAGTTACAGGGAAATATTTTTAAAACCAATAGGAGGAAATTTTTTTTTTTTTTTCACTCAGAGAATAGATAAGCTCTGAAACATGTTGCCAGAGGATGTGGTAAAAGTGGTTAACATAGCTGGTTTTAAAAAAGGTTTGGAAAAGTTCCTGGAGGAAAAGTCCACAGTCTGATATTGAGACAGATGTGCAGGAAGCCACTGCTTGCCATGGATCGGTAGCATGGAATGTTGCCACTATTTGGATTTTTCCAGATACTTGTGACCTGGATTGGCCATTGTGAAGACGGGCTACTGGGCTAGATGGGCCATTTGTCTGACCTAGTAAGGCTATTCTTACGTTTTCTTAGAATAGCAGATGTTATCTGTATAGTTAGGTGAAACACACTCATTCCATAGTATTTCCACCCAGGCACTACTAGGACAATTCTATACTGGGGCACATGGAAAAAACGTAATCTGTATAGGAACCAAAGCTCTAGATTCCTTTATAGAATACTGGCATAGCCTGGTACTGACATGCCTAATATTTAGGTGCCTTTGCTTACACCAGTCATAGGGCTCCTTTTACGAAGGCAAGTGTGGAATAGCACACGCTAAATTGCCACATGCGCTAGTCGCTACCGCCTCCTTTTGAGCAGGCGGTAGATTTTCGGCTAGCTCGCGCTATAGCGTGCGCTAATCCGGTGTGTGCACTAAAACCACTAGCGCACCTTCGTAAAAGGAGCCCATAGTGTGACAGGGTATATGTAACATAGAGTATTCTATGTTATGCGTGTATGTAGAAGCCCCACCTATGGCCTGCTCATTCTCCCCTCCCCCCTTTGTACACACCTCTTTAAAATTGTGCTGGGTAAAAAATTAAGTGGGTATTTGCTGACTAGCACTTAGGCAAAATTTTTACATTTATGTGTGTATGCACACAAACACGCATAGAACGCTATTATTTTAACCATTTTGCACATGTAATGCATGCATAAATGTGAGACTCTGGCTCATAGAATTGCCCTTTATAATAATAATAATAACTTTATTTTTCTATACCGCCATAGTCAAACTGACTTTTAGGCGGTTCACATAGAAAGAAGGCTGGACAATCAGCGAATTACAAAATGCAAGAAGAAGGATGTTACATAATACATTGGGGTTGAAAGGGAAAGAATACCTGAGCGAGGACATCTGATTAAGCAAGGAATTTGTCAAATAGAGCGGTTTTAATTGATTTTCGGAATGTGTTGTAGGTCTGTCTGGCTTTATTTATGTGGTTTATATGGATAGACTCAGGCAAATAAATTGATAAGGGGGACCACAACTAGTGATTAAAGAGAATATGACAAATCTGGTGGAGAATATGGTTAAAACTGGTGGAGGAAGAAAACCTGTTTTTTACATCTTTAAATGATTTGGAATTTTTTGAGACAACACCACCTCTGATTTAACTTTTTGAATCAAGTATTTGGTTCCCACGTCGAAACCTGCAATTTAAGATAAGTTTGTTATTTTGGAACTTCTGATTATGAGAACGTGATAGACTGTGGGTCACAACATATTGAATACTTCTTTGATATCAATTGAAATATATTGAATATGCGATGATTGGGTGGTGAGGCGACATTCTTAGGGTTCGCCCCTTGTTTTTACCTCTATGTCTCTGAGCACATGTTTCATTATAAGTTGATATGATTTTGAAAAGTAACATCTGAACACAGTAGAGTGATTTTATATCAGATTTGCTTTATATGGATAGTACTGAGGCTTTAGAAGAATTTTTAGTGGTAGTATCCATATAGGGCCGGATTCAGTAAATGGCGCTGAGAAAAATCATCCCAGAGCGCTAGTCTATAAAGAGCGCTCTGGGATGGGTGCTCCTAGCAGGGATTCTCACGCCCAACTTTGAGCACAAGGACTTACATCAGCTGAAACCTGATGTAAATCCTGGCCCCACAACTTGGGCACACATCCCCCCAATTCTGTAACACTGTGCGTAATTCTTTGGAATGCTCCTAACCCGCCCATGTCCCTCCCTTGGCCACACCCCCTTTTGGGTTGCATGCAAGAAGATTTGAGTACACAGCCAGATCCAAATGCAGATCCAAATTGGTGCCGATTAACATCAACGGTTGTTAGCAACCAATTATTGATTAATGGCTCATTAACTAATATTTTTGTGCGTAGATCTGAGGATCACACGCAGATTTGGGCACCATATAAAATCCAGGATATAGTGCCATTGAAAATCCAGGGAGAGGAGACATATATTTTAAACGGTTGTGCTAAATGTATTACTCCTGGAGGAATTCTGCGTTACTGTGCAATGCAGAATTTCCCAGGGACTTAGAATTACCTGAGGTCTGCATAGATTTTGGTAGCTGTAGCCTGAATCACTTCCAGTAACATCTTTGAGGCCTGCGTGGGCTCTGCAGACTTTCCTCTACTATGGTCCCACCCTTGATGATTTCACTTCCTCTTTCTTCAGTGTAACTGTGGTAAAGGGAAGCCTGAAGAGCCATCAGCAGGTTGCCATTAACTGGAATTGCCTTCATAGTGGTAGTGGATAGGAATACTGGATTGGGGATAATAAGGAGAGTGTGAAAGATGCTGGTTGGGGAAAATATTTGAGAGAGTGAGAGATACTGGCTGGGGGGGAACAGGAGTGACAGAGATGTTGCCTGGGGAGGGGGGACAGGGGTAAGGGAGATTCTGGCTGGGGGGCAGGGGTGAGAACATGAGAGATGCTGGCGGGGGGAGGGAGGGCAGGGATGAGAGTGTGAGAGATGCTGGCTAGGGAGGGGAAGGGGTGAGAGAGTGAGAGATGTTGGCTGGGGGGGGGGACAGGGGTAAGAGAGAAGCTGGCTGGGGGGACAGAGGTAAGAGAGATGTTGCCTGGGGGGGACAGGGGTGAGAGATATGATGGCTGGGGGAAAGGGGTGAGAGCTTGAGAGATGCTGGTTGGGGTTGGCAGGGGTGAGAGAGTGAGAGATTTTGGCAGGGGGTACAGGGGTGAGAGCGATTCTGGCTGGGGCGATAGGGATGAGAGAGATGCTGGCTCTTTGTTTTCTCTAGTATAATTTAACGAAAATACTGGATTGTAATGAAATTCTAGATGACAATTAGCAAAAGTATTGTTTAAATGTCAAATAAATTTGCAGAATTTGCCAATTTTGTGCCCAGACTTCCACCAGGAGTAATATATACTTCCCTTTCAATGTTGGACCCTGAGTCAATGCAAACCAGTCTCCAGGTGGAAATCTGTGACCCTCCCCCCTGTCGCCCCTTCTCTTTCTCTGTGCCATGGACATCCTCTGGCCCCTAATACAGACAATTCTGCTCATAGAAGTCCAGTTGTGAGAGCATTTTCCTTACAGAGCTCTTAAAAAAAACCCCCAACAACCCTACTCCCAAGAGTATTTTGTTTCCAAGAAATCTTTTTACAAGAACATTCTGCCTATAAAACACTTTTTCCAATGCCCCAGCATGTTACACTGCTGATAAGAACATAAGAACCTTTACCTCTAACCTCCAGAGTGGAAATGGAATTTACATAGCACCACTGCAGCTTTCCCAAACTCCTCAGATGTGAATATAACAGAAGGAAATATCTGGTACACTGGACTTTCCCATTTCCTCCTCAAATGATTCTCTGCTGCAGGATAAGGAAATAATTATTGGCAATGTAATAATGAATTAACCTGCCTAGTATTTGTTTTGGCTCTCTTAATACAGAACCACACACTAAGAGCACACCTGGTCTTCTGTCGTGCATGTATTCTTAGCTAGGCTGCAAGGAAGCATTCTAGAGGTGTGCTAGTGCACTGTTCTTCAACCGCCGGTCCGCAGGAAATTTCTGCCGGTCCGCGCAGGACCGGCAAGATTAAAGTGACCATAGGTCCGTTTTCAGACCTCCTGTCCCGTTGTCCCCACACACAGCTTCGGGACAGCGGGACAGGTGATCATTTCCTTTCCCTCCCTCCTTCCTTTCCCTGGGTCCCCTTCTCTTACCGCCCTGATGCTGCTGCTAAAGCCGACAGAAAGTCTTCTTTCTGACGTCAATTCTGACGGAGAGGACGTTCTGGGCCAGCCTGGCTAGCCCAGAACGTCCTCTCAGATGTCAAAATTGACGTCGGAAAGAAGACTTCCTGTCTTCTTTAGCAGCAGCAGGGTGGTAAGAGCAGGGGAAAGGAAGGAGGGAATCTTTTATTATTATTTTTTTTTTGTAGGGCAGGGAGGGAAGGAGGTAGGCAGGCAAGCAGGCTGGCTTTGGCCAGGGAGGGAGGGAGAGAGAGGTAGACAGGCAGGCAGGCTGGCTTCGGGGGTGGGGGTGGGACAAAATGTGGAAAGCAGTGAGAGGGACATAGGAAGGAGGCACTGGGGCACTAAAGAGATATGAAGGAGGCACTGGGGGCACTATGGACATGGGAAGGAAGCACTGGGGGCACTAAGGACATGGGAAGGAAACACTGGGGGCACTAAGGACATGGGAAGGAAGCACTGGGGGCACTAAGGACATGGGAAAGAGGCATAGGTGCACTAAGGACATAGAAAGGAAAGAGGGAGGGAATAGAAAGGGACAATTCTTGGGCATGAGTGCAGAAAGAAAGAAATGAAAGGAAGGATACACAGACAGAAGGAAACGCAACCAGAGACTCATGAAATCACCAGACAGCAAAGGTAGGAAAAATGATTTTATTTTCAATTTAGTGATCAAAATGTGTCAGTTTTGAGAATTTATATCTGCTGTCTATATTTTGCACTATATTTGTCTATTTTTCTATAGTTACTGAGGTGACTGAGCTCGCGGAGATGGGGCGGAAATAGGGTTTTTAAATTTTAGTCCTAGTAGTTTGCCGGTCCACAAAATAATTATTTTATTTATGGGTGTAAAAAGGTTGAAAAACATTGTGCTAGGGTACAAGGAGAAAATGTCATCCACGCAAAACGCAGATGTAAGGCCCATGGCTACTTTGCATCTGCGGGCAGTTTTCAGAGGGAAAGACACACACACATACACTAGTGAAAGTTCCTTGCAAGGTGCATGGTTCCAGAATTTTACAGTGTTACAGTCGAGTCTGAGTCTGTATCACATTAGATAAAAAGAGACTAATGGTATGGCAGATGCAGTCAGACAGATAGCATACAATGAATCATTTTGATCAGGGCTTGTGTTAAGACATGGAAGGGCCCAGGGTAGAAAATGGGGAGAAACTTCAAAGCTCTCCTGCTGGCTCTGTATCATTCAGATTGAAGCAGGTTTGGGACCCAGGACAATTGCTCTGGTTGCCACCCCCTAACACCAGCCCTGCCTTTGATGGAGCATCTTTGGAAGATAAGAACATAAGTATATTATAGATCAGACCTATGGTCCATCTAGCCCAGTATCGCGTCTTCACAGAGGCCAATCCAAGTCACAAGTACTTGATAAAAACCCAAATAGTAGCAGTATTCCATGCCACCGATCCAAGGCAAGCAGTGGCTTCTCCCATGTCTGTCTTATAAGCAGACTATGGACTTTTCCTCCAGGAACTTTTCCAAATCTTTTTTAAAATCAGTTACATTAACCACTCTTATTGCATCCTTCCAGAGCTTAACTATTCTCTGAGTGAAAAAATATTTCCTCTTATTGGTTTCTAAAGTATTACTCTGTAACTCTGAGTGTCCCCTAGTCTTTGTAAATTTTGATGCAATTAGAAATCAATCCACTTGTACCCATTCTACACCACTCAGGATTTTGTAGACTTCGATCAAATCTCCCTACAGCCATCTCTTTTCCAAGCTGAAGAGCCCTAACCTCTTTAGTCTTTCTTCATACGTGAGGAGTTCCATCCCCTTTATCATCTTGGTCGCTCTTCTTTGAACCTTTTCTAGTGCTGCTATATATTTTTTGAGATAAGGAGACTAGAACTGAATGCAATACTCAAGGTGAGGTCACACCATTGAGTGATACAGAGGCATTATAACATTCTTAGTCTTGTTTACCATCCCTTTTCTAATAATTACTAGCATCTTGTTTGCTTTCTTCGCTGCCCCTGCCCATTGGGCAGGAGGCTTCAACATATTGTCCACGATGACACCCAGATCTTTTTCTAGAGCGCTGACCTCCAAGGTGCACCCTAGGATATGGTAACTATGATTCAGGTTATTCTTCCCAATGTGCATCATTTTGCATTTATCTACATTGAATTTCATCTACTATTTGGGCGCTCAGCCTTCCAATTTCCTAAGATTTGCCTGCAGTTTTTCACAGTCCATATGCATTTTAACAACTTTGAACAGTTTATGACATCTACAAATTTAATCACCTCACTCGTAGTTCCAATTTCCAGATCATTTATAAATAAGTTAAATAGCACCAGTCCCAGTACAGATCCCTATGGCACACCACTATTTACCCTCCTCCATTGAGAAAAATGGCCATTTAACCCTACCCTTTGTTTTCTGTCCAATAACCAATTCTTAATCCACAATTGAACATTGCTTCCTATCCCATGACTCTAATTTTCTCAGGAGCCTCTCATGAGGAACTTTATCAAAAGCTTTCTGGAAATCTAGATACACTACATCAACCGGCTTACCTTTATCCACATGTTTAGTCACACCTTCAAAGAAGTCAAGCAAATTGGTGATGCAAGACCTCCTTTGGCCGAACCCATGCTGACTCTGTCTCATTAAATCATGTTTGTCTACATGTTCCACAATTTTATTTTTTATAATCGTTTCCACTATTTTGCCTGTCATAGTCACCCTTGCGAAAATTAAATGCCACTACAGTAGATTTCTTTAACGACGTCACTCTAGTTATCAGCTCAAATTTGATCATGTTATGATCACTGCTTCCCAGCGGACTCAACACCGTTACCTCCTGTACTATGTTGTACAATCCACTAAGGACCAAATCTAAAATAGCTCCCCCCCATGTCGGTTCTTGTCTAAACCTACATCAGCAACATGAGGAGACTAATAGGCATGATGCATGTTCCATGAAGTAGCATTCACTGGGGACATTTTCTGAAGATGCTCCATCAAAGGCAGGGCTAGTATTAGGGAGTGGCAACCAGGGCAATTGTCCTGGGTCCCTATGCCACAGGGGGTCCCAAGCCTGCTTCAGTCTGAATGATACATAGCCAGTAGGTGGGCTTTGGGGCCCCATCCTCATTTTCTGCCTTGGGCTCCTGCATGTCTAACGCCAGCCCTTTTTGAAGGAATCCATTGTATGCAATCTGTCAGACTGCATCTGCCATGCCATTATTCTCTTTTTATCGAATATGACAGAATCAAACTTTTGACTGTTACACTGAATGCAAGAAAGAGTTTCAGAGAACCTCAAAAACAGCAGGCTGCGTAATCCAAAAAGCTAAGAATGTGCATGGAAAATAATTCAATTGGTTTTCAGCCTATTTTCAGGTTTTGGTCAGTCTTCAGATATTTTACAGTTAATTTTCAAATTTTTATTGTTGAAAAATATTTGTATGCATAACATTTGACTTTATGCATGTTAAATCGATTTTGCATGCCTTTTTTACACATCAAAGAAATCAAATGCAGACTGTGAATGTACAGCTGCACTATGAAATGCACTCGTGCCTCCCAAATGAAAAAAAATCAAATCAAATCATGAAAACCCCCTGAACCACACAAAAATTCCTGTAAACAACATTGAAAACTAAACAAAATGATATGTTTTGGGCTGCACACCCATAATCTCTACCAGAAGCACTGAGATTTGGTTAGAAAGCTGTGAGGGTGGATGCCGCAGGAAGCGTAATAAGGAGTAACCTAACTATTATACTTTAATATCTGTGGTAAAAAAGGGGGCATAACTTCTTTTATAAACCACACAGTGCAGGCCTGCAAAGTGCAATTTCAATGATATTGGCACCACAAATGCTAATTACAGCTTGTTTAGTAATTAATTAGCATGAGAAATTCAAATATCACTGGTTCCAGTTCTCAGCTTCTCATTCACTAACATCGTTTGTTAATTACTAGCTGATTCCAGCAAGAGTGCAAATATTTACAGTCACTTAATAGTGTGAGGAATTATTTGGATTCTGTTAGGCCTCTATTGTGTAAAATTCATGGATGTGCGAAAAATGGTGGAATAAATCCCTGTGGAAAAAAACTAAAATATCCTATGAGCTGGTCCAAATATCTAATTCTTTTTAATGCAGCATGAGCAGAAAACCCATAGCTGATGCATATCTCCAGATATGAGGTTAAATCAAAAAGTAAAGGCAAAATACATTTAAAGGCTTTAATAGAAGTAACTGTGATCAATTGAACATATCACTTTTTCACTTAGTCCCCAAGCAAGACAACATATTTTGTTGTATTGTTCAACTAGCTTGAGCTACATAAGTTAAGTAGGTATTTGCAGAGTACTGCTTAGATAGAATTTTTGCATTTACGCACATATATACACACATATGCAGATAAAGTAGTGCAAAAACAAACTCCACTTAAAGGTAGGTGAGATCGTGAGCACAACACTGTCACTCTGTGAAGATTCAAGCAAGGTCATATTAGCCCTGAAGAAACGGCTTAGTATTGTGAAACGTTGGCATTCTAACAGATGGTTAAGAGGCTGGAGGAACTGCTGTACAGTGAAAGACTAGAGAAACTAGGCCTCTTCTCCCTCGAGCAGAGGAGATTGAGAGGGGACATGATCGAAACATTCAAGGTACTGAAGGGGATAGACTTATTAGATAAGGACAGGTTGTTCACCCTCTCCAAGGTAGGGAGAACGAGAGGGCACTCTCTAAAGTTGAAAGGGGATAGATTCCGTACAAATGTAAGGAAGTTCTTCTTCACCCAGAGAGTGGTAGAAAACTGGAACGCTCTTCCGGAGTCTGTCAGAGGGGAAAACACCCTCCAGGGATTCAAGAGAAAGTTAGACGAGTTACTGCTGAACAAGGACGTTCGCTGGTAGGGCTAGTCTCAGTTAGGGTGCTGGTCTTTGACCAGAGGGCTGCCGTGTGAGCGGGCTGCTGGGCACGATGGACCACTGGTCTGACCCAGCAGTGGCAATTCTTATGTTCTTATGACTGCTTTAAACACTCACAGTGGTTTCAGTTGCAAAATATCTCAGTCCTCAATTATTTTAAACCTCAACAGCCAGTTGTCACTCTATGGAAATTTTTTAGCCAATGATGTGGAGGTTGTGGTTTGAGCGAGGCTTTTTCTTCCATTTGAGCAGACTCTCAGCTACCTTTAAGTGGAATTTTTTTGCACTACTTTATTTATATTTCCCCACTTCACCTTATGCAATATTGTAGTTATCTCACATATGCAGATATACATCATTATTCTATACATCGACATGTGCTATATTCATTTACATGTGAGCACCTAAGTTATACTGTAGACCAGGGGTAGGGAACTCCGGTCCTTGAGAGCCGTATTCCAGTCGGGTTTTCAGGATTTCCCCAATGAATATGCATGAGATCTATTTGCATGCACTGCTTTCAATGCATATTCATTGGGGAAATCCTGAAAACCCGACTGGAATACGGCTCTCGAGGACTGGAGTTCCCTACCCCTGCTATAGAATCGGTGGTATAGTAAGGGGAGGGGGGTTTGCCTCAGGTGCTGTCTTGGTGGTGGCACAGTATCACGAACCTCCCACGTCAGTGTCGGCTCTCTCGGACGTCACTTCCAGGTCCTGACATCGGAGGAAGAGCCGACACGACGCGGGTAGCAAGTTTGTGATGTTGCTAGCGCTGGAAAAATTAAAGAGGAACAGGGAAGGGGGACACGTGTATGGCAGGGGGGTCAGGAAGAAGCGGAGAGTGGGGCTGCCACCCTGGGCATCACTCATCCTCGCTACGCCACTGTATAGAATTACCCAATAAGTATGTAACTTTACCTGAACATCAGACAGGCAGTTCTATTAAAGCCCATTTTTACATATAAAATATTATTTACTTGTGGAAATGGCTTTGAGGATACCCTCTAGATTCTGCAGAGGGTGATACAGTGAGAATTGTTCCGTATTTTCTTTTTCCCATAGCATGTGATTCAGTGAGAGGGCCTAAAAGGAGTAGGTGTGACTAGGTGTGTCTTTTTCCCATACAGCATAAAGTGGTGAGATTGTCTAGAAGGGATAGATATGGCCAGGGACATTCTGGCAAAATGAACTGCCTTGGGTGAATATCTTCATAAAGGTAGTCAATAAGTCCTAATAAACAAGCACGTGTTCTATATACCTAGGACAGACTTTAATGAAATTCTATGCAAAAGAGAGAGATATAGCAATTCCATGGCATATAATGTATTAAGATTCTGCAGTAGGTATAGGCATGATTTGTATGTTGCTTAGTTTTTTACTGACATATAAGTGGCTCCTGCAGCCATAAGGGCTATTGGGGTGGTAGATAAGTGGGTCTAGGGGATTCTGGAGGTGGTTTGGGAGGCTCACCATGACCTATAAGGGAGCTGTAGTGAGGAGAAGACATGGCATCTTTTTTGTGTTCATAGCAGTGCCCTGTAAGGTACCCCACTATTTAGGTGCCATATCTGGGTGTTCAGTCCATCACTTTGCAGATCTCTCCCACATCCAACAGGGCTTGTTCTAGGCATTTTTGACTTGGATAAAAAGTTGGATGAAAATGTGGTGTAAAGATGGATGATTTAGCGACTTGGACGATCAGATTGACAGGATGTATACTTAGATGATTTTCAAAACAAAAAAAAATGTGGATGTATTTTTTGAAAATGTGTCCTAAGCTGTTTTATACTTTGGATGACTTGCGACTTAGACGAAAACGGACTTAGATGTTCCTGTCGATTATGCCCCTCCATGTTTTTATCTGCTATAATTTTCTGTTTCTATGATTCTATTCCTGCAAATTCAAACAATCTTTTAAAAATTGTCTCTATCATCTTTGCCAGCTATGAAACTTCTATCCATATATTGAAATGACAAATTTGACCACAGTGGCCAATGCCTTGATAACATCACAACTAGACTACTGCAATGCCCTGAACACTGGTCTAACCAAAAAGAGTTTGCATCGCCTGCAACTAATTCAGAATGCTTCAGCACAACTGATACAAGGCTTCAATAGGTGTGACCACATCACACATCCTTCCTGCACAAACCACACTAGCTACCAGTACCTTAAAGGGCTAAATTTAAATTTGCCTAAATGATTTTAAGGCCCTCAGACATGATGGGCCAGAGCACTTAAACAACAAGCGATATCCTCATCAAAAGAAATTGTACAATGCGATACCCACCAGCGAGCCTTTTCAGGAGTAGAACCTACACTCCCTGAGGGGCTACGTCTAACTCCAAACTACCTCTACTTCAGGAAGCAGGTGAAAGCCTGTCTCTTCACCCAAAACTTTAATACTTAGGGTAATTAACAATAAACTCATTCTGCATCAGGACTATCTTGTCACACACACTGACTAAATCAGTTCCTTATACTTTGTTTAACTGTATAAAAAACCTGCCTTGAGTTTAGCCTCCCATCTGTTTATCTCAGTGCACACTGCACCATAGGGGTGTCAAAGTCCCTCCTCGAGGGCCACAATCCAGTTGGGTTTTCAGGATTTCCCCCAATGAATATGCATGAGATCTACGGTATTAGCATACCATGAAAGCAGTGCATGCAAATAGACCTTATGCATATTCATTGGGGAAATCCTGAAAACCCGACTGGATTGCGGCCCTCGAGGATGGACTTTGACACTTCTGCTGTACCACCTTTCTTGTCCCCATCTAAAATCTGCATTAGAGGTCTGCACGGGAACGGGGATCGCAGGAATCCCTCGGGTCCCGCGGAAGTCCCGCAGGAATCCCCCCTAATCCACGGGACTCCCACGGGGACCCACCTCTGGCCCACGGGACTCCCACGGGGACCTTCCTCTAGCCAACAGGACTCCACGGGGATGGAAAGCTTTGGAAGCAGGGTTCGTCCATATAATGTAATGGACACGTCAGCCTTAGTAAAAGAGGAGGTTTATAAGTTAATTACCTGAACAGAAAACAAAAAAAGGGTTCCACCAAAGAGATTCCACAAGGAAAACAGCAGCGCAAACACAAAAGAAATTGTGGAATTGATGATCCTGTCAGAAGTAATTGCTGCTTTTTTATGGGGACGGGCGGGGATGGAGGTAATTCCTTGCGGGGATGGGTGGGGATGGAGAGGATCCTGGCGGGGACGGTTGGGGACGGAGAGGATCCTGGCGGGGACGGGCGGGGATGGGTGGGATTTCTGTCCCCGCGCAACTCTCTAATCTGCATTTGACCCCTCGGCTATAGGATATTATAGAAAAGCATTAGTATCATATCAGTGTTATCTGATGTTCTAATTTGTGTTTATTAGTTACTAAACTAAACTAAACTAAACCTTAAGTTTATATACCGCATCATCTCCACGGAAGTAGAGCTCGGCACGGTTTACAAGAACTTAAAAATGAGAAAGGGTAGGAAAAGGTTTACATAAGTTTATAAGTTGAGTGGAAAAGTAAGGGAAAAAAGAAATTACATGTTAGAGAAGAGCCAGGTTTTTAGTTGCTTGTGAAATAAATGGAGGGAGCTCAGGTTCCGCAGCAGGATTGTAAGGTCATTCCAGAGACCTGTGATTTTGAATAGAAGTGATTTTCCCAGTTTACCTGCATGGAGAATACCATGTAGGGAGGGGAAGGATAGTTTTAATTTATGGGCGGTCCTGGTGGAGTCAGGGCACGAGGAGTTGAAGGAAAGTGGGATTAGGGAAGGAAGGATGCCGTGAATAATCTTAAAAGCCAGGCAAGAGCATTTGAATTGGATTCTGGAAATCACTGGGAGCCAGTGAAGATTGGCCAGGAGTGGGGAGACGTGGTCAGATTTACGTTTTGCAAAGATCAGCTTGGCTGCTGTATTCTGAATAAGCTGGAGGCTTTGGAGGCTTTTTTTTGTTAAGCATAGGTAAATGGCATTACAGTAGTCAAGTTTGGAGATGATGATGGATTGGACAAGGACAGCGAAATGGTTTTGGCGGAAGCAGGGTCTTGCTTTCCTTAGCATGTGGAGGCTGAAAAAGCATGATTTTGTCAGGGAGTTGAGGTGGTCGTTGAGGGAGAGAGAGGAATCAATAATGACGCCAAGGACCTTGCTGCATAAGTATTATGTCTCCCTTTTAGTATGTATTGATTGTATCTCTCTTATTTGAATTTCAGTGCTGTTAATAAGTATATTTTTGAAACTGTTTCATAGTAGTCCTATTGCTAAGTTTCCATTGACTGTACTTCACTCATTGTATTTATGTATACATACGAGTTATTTGATATTTTTACTACTACTGTTTTGCTGTGAACAAAATTGTAAGTTTTATTTTGAATTATACCTGCTGTACACCCCCTTGGGTGAATCTCTACATTTAAAAAATAAAATAAAATAAACCCAGTTAATAAATACCAATAAATAAATAAGTGCTGAATATTAAAAATATTTAAAAAGATTTCTGCATGTTGCAGAGAGCAGCCACTTGAGGGAGCTCATCTCAGATGCCAGTTTCTTCTTCGGTCTCACTTTATGGTACAAGTATTTGAGATGCAAAAACATTCCATTTATAATTTGATGATATAGAACACCTCACTTCTAGCAGACATAGTTATACCAGACAGTCACTTATGCATCACACTGCATTTTACCATAAACAGATGTTTAGATAGAACACTTTAATTGCTGAATAACATAAGATGTCTGTGAGGGAGAACTGGTTACCCAGCACATTCCGGTGCCGTATATCTGATATGGATGTAACAGGCGGCAATTTATGCACACAAGCCAATGTCAAGCAGACAGGCCTATAACTAAGACCAGGTTATACAGCACACTTCAGGTAAATGGATATAACAAACAGGCATATTGCTTTTGACAAGAAGGCATATAGCAGTTTGTCATACACTACAAAATAATAAACAATCATTATACGAGGGTTCTTTGAAATTTTCCACGCTTTCATATTTTTGCGCTTAACTAAAAACCTTCTTGCCGGATGGCATTAAGAAGTTAGTAGGATGCTGGGAATAATGTATCGCTAAATATGGTGATTATGTGAAAAAGTGATATAATTTGCTTTTGAGATATTTAATAAATAGTGTTAAAAAAATAAAAGCGTGGAAACTTTTTGATGATCCCTCATATAATAACACTCCATGTCTGAGAAGTAGGGATATATTAATTCTCTGGTCAAGAAGTTTTTCTTTAGATTAAGGCAATTAAGAACAATAAGATCAATTTTAAGATAGACTAGGTTTAGGATTGTACAAGCTGGTTTGCTTCTATACTTGGTTTATTGCAACTCTCTTTATTGTGGCCAAATTAATCCTTCAATTAAATCAATTTGAGAGGGTTAGTCCACTTTTGAATGAACTACATTGGTTACCCTTGAAAAAAAAAGAATCCAATTTAAGATGGCTTGTGTATGCTCCATAAGACTATATATGGATTAAACTCTAGTGGGTTAAATTTTGACATTAATATTTTGAGATCATTAAATAATTCCAGGTCAATGCAGCGTGTTAAATTAAAATTTCCTTCTCCTCTGCATGTTCACCATGAACAATTGCATGAATCTACTTTTGAATATCAAGGACCCAAAGTTTGGAATAGTCTACATTAAGTTTGAGACAACGTGAGTCGTATCGTCAAGTAAGAAAAATGTTGAAGGCGCATCTTTTTGTCCACTAAATATTCTTGAATGTTTGTTAAAACTTGCAGAACCTAATTTGAGGGAATTTATGTTGTAAACCCCATTAAATCCTTGTTGAAATTTTGTGGGGAAATAATGTCATGTTAAACAATATGATGACACTAGGGTGAAGGGAGTAAAGCTACCAGTTGTACAATGTGCTTTAGATAGAGGAGATGTAAATATACCAATAGGTGGCACAGATCAGTCAGCTAAGAGAGCACATGGTTTTTGACAGGCATTGGCTACAACTAGACAAAAGCTGGTTTCTCACAGATCCAATGGTTAGTTTCTTCTTGTGACAGAGAACAGTTTATCGGTCACTTCTAATAAGCACTTTTGATGTTTTTGGAAGAAAGACAGGAGAGAGGGGATATGATTGAGACTTTTAAATATCTCCCTGGCGTTAATGTACAGAAGGTGAGTCTTTTTCCTTCATTTGAAAACTCTGGAATGTGAAGGCAGAGTATGAAGTTAAGAGGTTTTAGGCTCAGGAGTAATCTAAGAAAATACTTTTTTTACGGAAAGGGTGGTGGATGCCCGAATAGTCTCCTTGTGGAATGACAGAGACAAAAATTGTGTTTGAATTCAAGAAAGTGTGGGACAAGGATGTGGGATTTCTCAGGCAGAGGAGGAGATAGAGGATGCTTTGGATGGGGAGACTGCTTGGGACAGTTGGCCTTTATCTGTCATCCTGTTTCTATGTTTATGAGGGAAAAATAGACAACACAACATTTTTGGATGAAAGTGTTTCAAAAAAAGATTTTTATTGATGGTTTATCTCTGTGTGCATGGATTAGCGCCAAAGCGTTTAGTAAATAGTATTCTGCCATATCTGCCTCAAAAATTGCATTCTGTGTATCGTGCGGGTCTGTATATTCTACCAGTCAAGCAATTGAGGTTGAAAGTGTCTAGGACAAGTATGTTTTCCTGTATAGGCCCTCGAGAATGGAATGAGATTCTGACGTATTTATGCCAGCAGGAAAATCTACATAATTTAAAGAGATTATTGAAGAGGTATTTATTGTGCAATGCCTTACTCTCAGCAATGTTATTATTCCTCTTTTTCTATTTTAGGCTGTCTTCCCTCTCCTCTCGTTCTGCCCTTTTTATGTTTCTTTACTATACAAATTGCAGTTCTCCCTTTTCCCTCTCATTCCAGTCCATATTTGGAGTCTTTGGGCTCCTTTTACAAAGCTGCGCTAGCGGTTTTAGCGCATGCAAGCTGAAAATCTACTGCCTGCTCAAAAGGAGGTGGTAGCGGCTAGCGCGCGTGGCAATTTAGCGTGTGCTATTCCATGCGTTAAGGCCCTAGCACGGCTTTGTAAAAGGAGCCCTTTGTTTCTTGTCATATTTTATATGATTCCATGTATTCCCATATTTTAATTATAAATCACGTGAGCAGACTGCTGGGCACCCTGGTCTGACCCAGCAGCGGCAATTCTTATGTTAGACAAGTTCCTGCTGAATCAGAATGTACGCAGGTAGAAACATAGAAACTGACGGCAGAAAAGGGCCAAGGCCCATCTAGTCTGCCCATACCAATGTTCCACCCCCTAACTCCCTCCGTGAAGAGATCCCATGTGCCAATCCCATTTTTTCTTAAAATCTGACACGCTGCTGGCCTCAATTACCTCTAGTGGAAGACTATTCCAGCGATCAACCACTCTTTCGGTGAAGAAATATTTTCTGGTGTCGCCATGAAATTTCCCACCCCAGAGTTTTAACGGATGCCCTCTTGTTGCCATGGGACCTTTAAGAAAAAAAGATATCTTCTTCCACCTCGATACGGCCCGTGACATATTTGAACATCTCGATCATGTCTCCCCTCTCTCTGCGTTCCTCGAGTGAATATAGCTGCAACTTATCCAGCCGTTCCCTATACGGGAGATCCTTGAGTCCCGAGACCATCCGGGTGGCCATTCTCTGAACCGACTCAACTCTCCGCACAACTTTGTGGTAATGTGGCCTCCAGAATTGTACACAGTATTCCAGATGGGGTGTCGCCATGGATCTGTACAAAGGCATTATGACCTCGGGTTTACGGCTGACGAAGCTCCTACGGATACAACCCATGATTTGTCTAGCTTTGGATGAAGCTTTCTCCACTTGATTGGCAGACTTCGTGTCTTCACTAATGATCACCCCAAGTCTCGTTCTGCTACAGTCCTTGCTAGGGTCTCACCATTCAGGGTGTAAGACGTGCATGGATTTTTGCTGCCAAGGTGCATGACCTTGCATTTTTTGGCATTGAAACTTAGTTGCCAGGTCCTTGACCAATGCTCCAGTAGGAGCAGGTCATGCGTCATATTGTCGGATATGAGCCTTTGTCAGGCACTGTGCTTTTGTCTGTTGTGCTCTTGCCCACTATGTTGCATAGTTTGGCGTCATCGGCGAATAACGTAATTTTACCTCGAAGACCCTTAGCCAAGTCACTTACGAAGATGTTGAATAGGATCGGGCCCAAGACCGAGCCCTGCGGCACTCCGCTGATCACCTCCGTCGTTTCTGAGGGGGTGCCATTTATCACTACCCTTTGAAGTCTACCACTAAGCCAGTCCTTAACCCATGCAGTTAATGTATCGCCTAATCCCATCGAACTCATCTTGTTCAATAACCTGCGGTGTGGGACGCTATCAAATGCTTTGCTGAAGTCCAAGTACACGATGTCTAGGGATTCCCCCGTATTCTTGTTACCCAGTCAAAGAAGCTGATCAGATTGGATTGGCAGGACCTTCCCTTTGTAAATCCGTGTTGATGGGGTAAGGCTAGTTTCAGTTCGAATTTTATGTAAAGCGATCAATCAAATTTTAATAAACTTGGAAACTTGTATGAAGAAGTATGGGAATTATATTTCAGCGCTGGCCGCTGATATGTTTTTTATTTGTATCTAGTTTGTTGTGCATGTACTGGTGTTTTTATTATTGTGCATGCATGTGTTGTGACCCGCTTTGTTCAAAGCAGGATACAAATGAATAAACTATAAACTATACACTTTACAAGTTTAGGGCTTCTTTCACAAAGCCGTGGTAGAGGTTTCTACTGCTGGCCAGCAAGATAAATGCTCCAATGCTCATAGGAATTCTATGAGTGTCGAAGCATTTACTTCGCCGGCCCATGGTAGAAACCTCTACCACAGCTCGGTAAAAGCCAGCATTAATTTGTAAATCAAAAATATCAGTGCTAGGAAAATTCTTATACAATAGCAAAAAAAGAAATAGAAAGAGGAAAATAATTATGGATTCCTACAATATAGTCTATTAAAAAAATAGATACAAGTAAAGATTTCCATAAGTAAACTTGGAGATTTAGAGGGGCAAAATCAAAAGGAATGTCTAAGTCCGTTTTCGTCCAAGTTGCACGTCGTACAAAGTAAAAAACAGCTTAGGACACATTTTCGAAAAATACGTGCAAATTATTTTCCATTTTGAAAATCGTCTAACTATACGTCCTGCCGATCTGATTGTCCAAGCTGCTAAATCGTCCATCTTTATACCACATTTTCATCCAACTTTTCATCCAAGGCAAAAACGCCTAGAAACAGACCTTTTGGACATGGAAGGGGTCTACAAAGTGATGGACTGGACAACCAGGCCTGGCACCTAAATAGTGGGGTACCTTATAGGGCACTGCTGTGAACTTCACAAAAAGGGTGCCATGTTTTCATCTCACTACAGCTCCCTTATAGATAATGGTGAGGCCCTCAAAACACCTCCCAAATCCCCTAAACCCCTAAATCTACCACCTTTATGGCTGCAGAAGCCACTTATAGGGCAGCACAAAAGGGTTTTGAGGTTTTTTAGGGGAGTGCACGTTTAACCAGCAAAGCAATGATTACAGTGGCTTATGGGCATGGGTCCCCCTCTCCTGGGTCCCTAACCTACCCCCAAGATGACTTAAGCTGCCTCTGTACAGGTCGACTAGGCTTTCCTATGCCAGGCTGCCAGGTGATGATGGTCTGGAGGCTGAATTTTAAAGGTGTGATTATGATTTTTATAGGGTTGGGGGGGGGGTTGGTGATCACTGGGGTAGTGTGTGGGGGTCTGTAGTTTGTGTCTGCAGTGCTTATCTGGTGACTTTAGGTGGGTTTTTGTGACTTAGACCATGTTTTAAATGGTCTAAGTCACAACGTCCAAATTCCGTCTATGCTGTGCTGTATAACTTTCGGTTATACATGCTGTACGACTAAGTCTAAGCCTGCCCACATCCCGCCCAAATCCTGCCCTCGACACTCCTCCTGAAATGCCCCATTTAGCTATGGTCGTTCAGCGGCACTCTGAAGGCCTAGGTCATTTTTAAATACATTCAAAACCTGGTTTTATTATCGGCACTTAGACGTTTTTGACTGATGATCGTCCAAGTGCCGACTTATGCCCGTTTTTGGATGTTTTTCTCTTTCGGATATGAGCCCCATAGTATATACCAATAGGAAACCAATCAGAAAAGGCTTAACATGATTCCCACCTAATTTCCTAAATGTCTGAATCATGATATTAAGTATCAGCTGGAAATATTCATAGCATTTGTTTTACTGAAAAATTTTGTTATTTAATTTGCACTAAACTCAGTCTTATGCACAGGGATTGACAGAGAAGGATGGGTTCCTACTGATGGACAATGAATATTGATCTTTGCTTTCAAGACTGTTCAGTTTGCTCAGAGGATGAGTATAAGCTAGAGCTCTGTGGTCTATGGAAGAGCACTAGGTGGAGGAAGAGAATGACAGAGGAACAAATTTTTCTCCTTCCCCGCGGGAACTCATTTTCCTGTCCCATACAGGCAAGTTCTTTTCCTTTCCCTGCCCCATTCCTGCAAGCTCCGTCCTCATCTGCACAAGCCTCAAACACTTTAAAATCATAAGTGTTCAAGGCTTGTGTGATTAAGGCACAGCTAACAGGAATGGGGCAGGGATAGGGACAAAACTCATGTATGTGCAATGTGTCGAAGATGCAGCGCAAAATAGATATCCGAACAAAAAGGAATTAATGGCCATGTACTAATATTGTATTAGCACTGCACTCAGTAAATCAAATTTTCATCCAGGATATCAGTACAGCTTGTGAATCACACCCTTATATCCCAGAATAACACAAACCAAAAAGTTCTTTGTATATGGACCATCAGAGGCTCTCTTCTCACAGTGCAAGCTTCATGTGAGAGCTAAAATTGTCATCGGTCCTTTCCTTTTTAAGTGATTTTTTTTTAACTTTATAGATTTAATATTTGCATAAACCTATTTAATACAACTTATCTTGCAGATCATCACAAAGGGAAAAATGCATATTGCATAAACAGTATACAGTTTAAAATAGCATATATATATATATATACATTCAAACCTTGGATAGCGAGTAATGTGGTTTACGAGTGTTTTGAAAGACGAGCAAAACATTTTCTTAAATTTTAACTCAATAAACGAGCGTTGTCTTGCAGTACGAGCACATATACATGCGGATCGCATTACTGATCGCGTCTGAATGTAATACATGCACCCGCAGTTCAAGCGCACACAGCATATACACATCTCACGCTGAGCATGGCTAAACGTAATAAAAGCATCACACCCAACTCATCCGCAGTGACTGTTCGAAATGAGTGAGATTTTGCAATACAAGTACGTACAGTACTGTATTTTCTATTAAAGTGTTTGGGTTGTGGAATGAATCATCCAAGTTTCCATTATTTCCTATGGGGAAATTTGCTTTGATATACGAGCGCTTTGGATTACGAGCATGCTTCTGGAATGAATTATGTTCGCAAACCAAGGTACCACTGTATATATAAAATAGCAGTATATGTAAATGATCTATAAATAGGAATGACAGAGTTAATTATAATGACAGAGTTAACTATTTGCATCTGATACAAAACTATTCAAAATTGTTAAAACTTATTCAGACTGTGAAAAATTGCAGGAAGGCCTTACAAAATTGGAAGACTGGGCATCCAAATGACTGATGAAATTAATGTGGAGAAATGCAAAGTGATGCATATTGGGAAGAATAATCCAAAATCATAATTACCTGACACTTGGACATACCTTAGGAGTCAGCACTCAATAGAAAGATCCAGGCGTCCTCATGGGCAGTATGCTGAGATCTTCTGTTCAGTGTGCGGCAGCAGCCAAAAAAGCAAACATCATGCTAGGAATTATTACCATAGGAAAAGGATAGAAAATATGACCAATAATATTAAAATGCCTCTGTATTGCTCAATAGTGTGATCTCATCTTCAGTACTGAATGTAATTCTGGCTGCCACATCTAAAAAAAAAATCTAATGGAATCAGAAAAGATAAAAAAATAGGGCAACCAAAATGGTTAAGAGGCTGGAGCTCCTCTCATACAAAGAAAGGCTGTTCAGCTTGAAGGGGGATGTGATAGAGGTCTGCAGAATCCTGAGTGAAGTAGAACAGATAAATGTATAGTAAATCAATTTTTTATTCTTTCAAAAAGAACAAAGACTAGGGAACACTCCATGACGTTGAATGGTAATCCTTTTAAAACAAATAGGAGGACTTTTTTTTTTTTCAGTCAGTGAATAGCTAAACACTGGAAGATTTTTTTTTTAATTTCACTGGCTTCCATTCCCTCAGAGAATATATGCAACAGATGATATACTCTACTGTTCTGGCATGGTTTCAAAATCTTTGGAATGTTTACCACTTAATCGTAGTTTACGATCTGATGGGTGTATGAGGCTTGTCAATGACAAGAAACTTAGGATTCACTGTAAGAGAATTGAAAATATGATGTTCTTTAGTAGTAGGTGTTAAGCTCTGGAACTCCCTCCCTGGAGTTATGAGACTGTGTAAAGATCAGGTATGTTTCAGGAAACAACTGAAAACTCAATTGTTCATTGATGCATTTATGTAATATGGATTATATGTTATAATTTAACATCATATTGCCTCAATGGGTTAATGAAGGGATGTTGAGAGATAAGTAAGAGTTTTAGTTTCACTGTCATGCTATGTAGATGTAATTTTGTTTGATACACTTATATGATGCACTTATATTATATTATGATGTCGTTATATTATGGGTCACTGGTAATGTATATAACGTGATTTAAATCAAGGGAAAAAAGACCTCAAAATACCCCTGAAATGTGAGCAATGAAGTCACAAATATTTTGGGGTTGGGTATCATCACTGGTCAAAAACCCTTGAAGTATTTTTAATATTTTTGCTTTTAATTAATATTTAATATTTTTAAGTGTTTTTTTAAAATATTTTTTCTATTAATGTGAATATAGTGTATAACATTTTTATATTCGCATTTTCTTTCTCTGAACAAATGAGCATATAAATGGCTAGCGACTATTAGTCCAATACCAAAGTAATCATTATGCTTATATTTGAATGATAATGAGCACTTATCTTTGATAACCCAACGGGGGCCCAGTCCGTTTCGCACTGATGGGCTTCTTCAGGGGTAATGAAAAGGCTTGTTGGATTGCCAGTTAGATTTCAACTTTGCTCAAAGATCGGTGGTGAAACTTTCATCAACTTCTCACCGAATTTTTTCACCAAGCAGGAACAAATTATTATTTAAAAAAACCCACTTAAGTGACTCTAGAGATCTTGTGGGATCTTGTGGCTAATTTTGGTAACACTCATGAAACGGGCATAACTAAGGGGAAATACCTTGATAAAGCCCTTTGGGCGAAACATAGCCTATGTTGGATGAAGACCCCTGCTATGCTTCTTAAAGAGATGAGTATTTGAATATTAATATTGACAAATGAAAATTAAAACAAAGTTAAAAAATCTAAAAAATAATAGACCAATGAAGATTTTGGTGCTAGTGAATCTGTATATGAAAATTGTCACACAGTTTGCACCGCTGAGGTCTTTGAATGTGTTATAACCTAATTATCTAAGGTGATTGTTTTTTGCTTCTACTGCTAATGAATAAACCTTAGGAAAATAGACGTTATTGTGTGCCAACTATACTTGTGTAATTTTGGTAAAGCCATAAATCCCCATTTTCTGTATATTGAGGGGAAATTAATTGAACATACAAGAGAGTTGAAAACTTTAAAAATGGATAAATCCAGCATTCATAATGTTGAACAAGATTTAATTTCTTAAAAAAAAAAAATAAATCCAAGAGACAATAATTAAGGACAATACAAATCTCAGGAGGAAAGTTGAAAGTTTAGAAAATAATGCTTGTGGTAACAATTTAAGATTGATTAATTTTCCTGGGGTCGCTACTGTGACTACTAGGGAAATGATTAAAAGATATCTGCAGGAAATTTTGGGAGTATCGGAGGAACATTTGCCTCCTTTTTCGCAGGTTTACTACTTACCTTCAAGAAGTCAAGTTCAACTTCAAAAAGCTACTAATCAAGATATAATGGATGTCTCAGCGTTGCTTGAGACAGCAGATAAAGATATTGCAACTCCTGCAACATTGATAATATCGGTAACTCTTCAACCTGACAAAGCATGGATTCTGAGACTATTTTTTGAGAGAGAATTTCTTGGTTATAAAATTCAAATGTTCCCTGATTTAGGGACAACCTTTTACTTGCGACACCCCTGTAAGTGTGTTGTATCTCACCAAGCAAATAAGTATGTATTCTTTGAACCTTTTCAATTAACTACTTTCCTGTCGCTTTCCCGTTTGGAGAAAGAAAAATCATGAGCTCGTAGATTGATTTATACATTTTGCTCTCAGCTTTAAGCCTTTGTTCTTTATTGTTCATTTTCTTTGTTTTCTCGCTAAGTGTTAAATCTTGGATCTTAGTTGAGGACTTGTTGCTCTGTTAAAGTGAAAACTTTATTGAACTATGTACACCGGTTTAATTTCTTTCTGTACAAGTTGTAATGCTTGATATTTAATTTGAAATTTATAAATAAATAAAATTTAAAAAAGCGTGTCAGACATTGGGTGTGCCAACAATCCCATGCTGACGTCTGCACGCAGAACCAATGTGCGCCACCAGTTTTGCCGCTTTTATGCCTTACTGTTAGCATTCTGAGGGGAGGTGTGGAGGTGTGTGGTGGGGGGAGGTCATGCTCCCGCTGGGGGCATCTCCAAAACAGCGAGAGAATGGAAGTTTTCAGTGTACTGGGGGGGTTCCCCCTCCCAAACCCTTCCAACGGGAGCACAACCAGCTCTAAGTATACCGGGGGTCCCCCCCCTCAGAACGCTAACAGTAAGGCTTGAAAGTGGCAGAACCGGCGGTGTGCATTCTTCCTGCATGCATTTGTTCTGCGCGTGATTGTCGGCTGTCACAAACCCCCTTGCAGTCCAGGGCTGGTGTGTGACAAACACACTGCTTCGGGCGCGTCCCCTTCAACTAGGGGTACCTCCAGGATTTTCAGGCGGCCCCAGACAACGGTCTAGGCCCCTCGAGATATAGGGTAAGTACAAGGTTTCACTATATCACCAAGCAAACGAGTTCTTTAGGAAAACATAAGTGGTTTATTCTGACCTCCAGGTCAAAAGATATGCAACAGCAAAACAATATCTTTGAACAAAAATAGTAAATTGGCAAAAATCAAACTTACAGTACATTTTCAAACAGACAAGAACTCAGTAGGCAAAAATCGTCACAGCACACTCTGTTAGCAGCACAGCTTCTCTCTCAGCTCCTACGTGCAGGCACAAATCACACAGCTGAGACGGTTAATCTAATTAGCTCCCTGCAACGGGAGTCACAGTAACTTTCTTACAGTTCCAACTACACTCTAAAACAGTGCAGCCTGCCTCTGGTTCATAAACTTGTCTTAGAATGCATTACTTGATTCAGACTTCAGGCAAGTATTATTCTCCAACTTCTCATGCTTATACAGCTCAATATATATCCCCTTCTTCAGGTTTAACTTGGGCAGCTGAGAGAGGAAAAAAAAAACGATATGCAAAAAGAAAACATAAAGCACAAACAGTTTCCCTGTTGCTGTATTCTTTCATTCAGAATTCCATACCTTCTACTTGGCCTTCTACCCTAGTACCAGCTATTTCTACCTCCATGCCTTCTACCTGGTCTGGCACTGGATAGTTTGAAGGGGTTAAGATTTCCTCCAAATCCTGCATGGGATAATCCAGCATGTTTTCCTCTGCTGCCCTGTTCCACAGCTCCTTTCTTCCCTTGGGCTGTGGGAGTGACTCGCCCTCGTCACTCGCTCCTCCTCCTCCTGTTTGTCTCTGCCTGCTTTTAAACAGACCAGAGCCAATCCCCTTCAGCCTGTAGCGGGGGATGGGTTTTGGCTCTACAGCAGTTTTTCTCTGCCTAGGTTTTTCTACTGCAGCTACCTTCCTCGTGGCTTCTCTAGCTGCTCTAAAGACAGGAGGCTGTTGTTGCCAATCTGCCTGCCTCTGTTCCAGTTCACTATCTCTTTGGTTATGGGGGCAAGGGAGGTCAGCCTCAAGGTGAGTGCCAGAATCGATCTGGTCTGCTCTTCTGCATCCGATCCTATCAGGGACCAGACTAGTGCTGATGCTGGGTTTGTCACACGGCGCGCCAATGTCCTACGTGCTTTCATCTGTGTACCATGTTATGTATGTTACTTTGTACATTGCTTCGATTGTAAGCGGTTTATAAATCTTTTGACTAAATAAATAACTCATTGCTGGAGGATGTGGTGACAGCAGTTAGTGTATGTAAAAAAGGTTTGGATAAGTTCCTGAAAGAAAAATCCATAGTCTGCTAATACAATAAACAGGAGAAAAGTCACTACTTATCCCTGGGATCAGTAGCATATATCTTGCTATTGTTTTGGATTCTGCCAGGTATTTGTGATCTAGATTGGAAGCAATGGGATTCTAGGCTAGATGGACCATTGGTGTGACCAAATGTGGTTATTCTTATGTCTTATGTTTAGTAGTATCAGTAGAAGAACAGGGAAGAGAGAAGCAGATCATCTCTGACCTGCCATTAAAATTATCCAAGTTCTTATGTTCTAGATCAGTGTTTCTCAGCTCAGTCCTGGAGTACCCCCTTGCCAGTCAGGTTTTCAGGCTATCCATAATGAATATGCATAAACTTGATTTGCATACACTGCCTCCATTATATGCAAAGTAGTCGTTCATGAGGAACCTTGTCAGACGCCTTCTGAAAATCCAGATACACAATGTCTACCGGGTCGCCCTTGTCTATCTTTCTGTTTACTCCCTCAAAGAAGTGCAGCAAGTTCGTCAAACATGATCTGCCTTTGCTAAAACCGTGCTGATTGGTTCTCATCAGCCTGTGTTCATCAAGGTGATCAATGATGCGGTCCTTTATCAGCGACTCTACCATCTTTCCCGGTACCGAAGTCGGGGTCCATTGGGCCATCTCTACACCCAGCAATTGTTAGTATGCATTGTTGCAATAGTTGATGTCTTGCCTAATGTTTAAAGTTCCACACTAAAGATTATATCATTCCTCCCTGTCTAGTTAGCTTGATAACTATTGCTTTCATTGTGCTTGGTTCTCTATTTTATATCATCATTTCTTTTGCTGCATTGCCTTATCCAAGGAACAGCATTTGATATCATGGCCAGCATTGTCCCGGCTTCTGGTTGCCCTTGTGGTCTTTCTATCCCATCTTTTCTCCTCTTGTCTTGCTCTTTACCTTTGCCTGGGCAGCTCCTACATTTTCTACTTTTTGTCCCTCTCTGTGTGCAACCCCTACCGTCTCACTGTCTCTCTGGTAGGCTTGGAATGACAATAGTAAGGCTGAAATCACTCTGTATTCTGTATAATGGTGTCAATGATTATCCTATTTTATGGCTGTATTATAGAAATAGCACAGATCCCATGCCATTATTTTGTTATGTCTGATTGCCTTCAAATGGGAGGAAGTTTTATATGGATTGCTTATCTTCTGACCAGCCACATATCTGCAGACTTATTCAATTATACTTGATTGCTTTATTCATTTTGCCTATGATTACTGCTGTATATGTCTACCAATATCTACCGTTATTCTATGTTGATGTGAAGCTTGAGCAATATTGCTTTATGTACCTTTTTCTGGTGCTATGCAATATATATGATTGCTATCAGTCTATTACATTATGTCATTGAAATTATGTTCATTAAATGTTACAGGGCTGAATAATCCCACTAAACAATTGAAAATCAAAGAGTACATTAACAGATTACAACCTGACATAGTCTACCTCCAGGAATCTCATTTGTCAGCTACAGATGCTTCCAAATTTACTTTCCCCTGGGCATTGCCACCTTTATACTCTCCTGCGATTGATAAACGGAATGGTGTTCTTACAATAATACGAAATAGACCTGATGTCCATCTAGCCTCTCATAGTGCTGATACGGATGGTAGATGGGTTAGGGCTTTAGTCCAGGTCAGTGAGAAAAATATTACTTGTCTCAATCTTTATGGTCCTAACCTTGATGACCCAGGTTTTTTTTTTATACCATCTCTGATCACTTATCATCTACTGAAGACTATTGTTTCATCTTGGGAGGAGATTTCAACATGATCCAAGATCCTGGTATAGAGAAAATCACATACCCCATATAAAAAATCTAGGTCATGGTATAAACTTCAGGACCTGATTGCTAATTTTGATCTGACTGACCCATGGTGGATACAGCACCCTCGGGATCAACCCTTTTCCTTCTACTCCATGCCTCATGCTACGTAATCACGCATCAATTTTTTCTTGATTAGCACATTGCTATCCACTTTCATGGATTCCTCCAAGATTGATGGAATTACAATATCAGACCATGCATCAACAACACTTTGCCTACATAATTTATCTAACTCCAGTTGTCAGAAACAATGGAGGTTCAATGGATCACTCTTACAAGAACCGGGTTTTGTGGAGCATATCAATACTGCAATTGATGATTTCTTCACTACTAATAAGGCCAGTAATACAACTGTTGTGAATACCTGGGATGCTTTTAAGGCGTATCTTAGAGGCTGAATTATATAGTTCTTGGCTTATTGTCGGAAACAGAAACTGAAGAAGATAGAAGATTTAGAAGACTGTATTAAACAACTAGAAAGAGATCATATTCAATCTTCGGGTGATTTTACTATACTATCTAATCTCTGTGCTCTCAGGATACAGCATAGTCTGCTCACTAGTCAAGTGGCCTCTCATCAGCTGTTATTGAAGAACGCCACTTACTATCTAGAGAACAATTGTTTTGGACACTCTTTGGCCCAATATTTAAAAGGAAAGTCTACCAAGACTTTTGTAGTTTCCTTAAATACACCTGATGTCTCTTCTACTACTGATGCTTCTACTATTGTACATTTATTTCAAAAATTCTACTATGACTTATGAGACATTTCTGGAGACCTTACCACATGACACACTAACTGAGGATCATATTAAAACCCTTGCCCAACCAGTATCTGTCTCAGACATCTCTACTGCAATTCATTCCCTGGCCAAAAATAAGACACTAGGTCCCGATGGGCTCAATGGTGAATTCTACCAAGTGTTTATGCCAAGTCTCCTTCCTTATCTCCTTGGCCTTTATTTAGATCTCATTCAAAATGGCTGGGATGAAGGATTTTTCACGGAGGCAACCATTATAGTCCTTCCCAAACCTGGAAAAAATGCCATGGATGTTAAGAACTATAGACCCCTATCGCTGATCAACACCGATGCCAAGATATTTGTGAAAATTATAGCTTCTAGACCAGTGTTTTTCAACCTTTTTACACCTATGGACCGGCAGAAATAAAAAAAATTATTCTGTGGACTGGCATCGGTCTGTGGACCGGCAGTTGAAGAACACTGGGCTAAGTCGTGGGCCAGACCCCGCCCATCTCTACCCAATGTCCACCCCAGACCCTGCCCCCCATAATAGTACTAATTGCACCTTGCACGTCCCTTGCCTCATCTGGAAGCCTTCCCTCTGATGTTGCAACGTCAGAGAGAAGGCTTCCAGTTCAGGCGCAGGATGTCCGTAGGAGCCACTGCTGGAAGAGGGAGCTGGCTCGAAGATAACGCCGCATCGATGGCACTGTGGACCGGCAGTTGAAGAACATTGTTTTGGGCCAGATGCACATGCTGGCCCTGTGGAGCGGCAGGAAATTTCTGTGGACTGGCACTGGTCCATGGACCGGTGGTTGAAGAACACTGTTCTAGACTACAACCAATCTTGAATCATCGCCCCTGACCAGACCGGTTTTATGACTGGTTGCAAATATTATTCATCAATCTGGCATACTTCCAACTCCAATGATAGTGATGGGATTAGATGTGGAGAAGGCGTTTGACCATCTTGAGTGGTCTTATATATTTCAAGTTTTACATTGGTACCTTTTCCCGCCTTACTTCATATCAATGATCAAGGTGCTTTATTCTAACCCATCGACAAAAATCTATATTAACAATCTCTACTCTCCACCATTCCTACCGGCTAGAGACACCCGTCAGGGGTGCCCACTATCCCCATTATTGTTTAACATTGCCATGGAACCCCTGTTCATTGCATTGAGAACCAATAAGAATATTACTGGATATCGCACAGCTGACATTGAAGTGAAACTGTCTGTACTCATCTATACTTCTCCATCGTCTGTACCTCAGATTCTGGACGTCATACAAGATTTCTCTAATGTCTCAGGTTATAAACTGAATCTGACAAAATCCAAGATCATGCCGCTAAATTGTCTGGAAGTGAGCGAATACATCAAAAGGATGGGCTTTCTTTCGTTGCCTAACAAGATCAAATATCTAGGCGTGTACTTCAATCCTTCCTTGGAAGATACTGTCAATTTTAATGTTGAATATCTTTTGGGGAAAAAAATCAAACGACTTACTGCCCAACTTAAACTGTCCTGGTGGGGCCACCTGGACATTATTAAAATGGTGGTGACTCCTATAATCACATATGTGCTCAGTATGATCTGTCTTTTCCCACGACATACACACAAAAAAATGGAGAACCTATTGGTAAATTTTCTATATGTTAATAAAACTGCTTAAGTCCAGTCCTTGAATATCCTGAAAACCTGTCCTGCCAGTAGATCTCGAGGACCGGACTTGGGCAGCCCTGGTCTACACAAACTTAAATGTAACAAAAGTAATGTCAGAGTCTCTTTTCCAAGTCTACTTGACAATCACATGGCTTTTATATTGCGGCACGGGGCTAAATGGTATTATACTAAAAATGAGAGCACTATACCACCATGGCACTTAGTTGAAATTAATTCATGCCCAATGCAGTTGAGATATCTCCCTTCAATGTGTAATCTGTCTACATTGACTGAACATCCTATTATTATGTCTACTGTACAAGCTATAAGAGAAGTGGGTGATTTTTCAGATGTTAAAAGGGAAAACTCCTTATTAGCCCCCCCCTAAGGAACAATCCAAAAATTCTAATACAAAACAACCTAGTATCATTGAAGTCATGGCAAAGCTCTATGGCCTCTGGCACGTTGGACAATTATTTGATGGTCATCATTGGTACACTTATGACAAAATTTGTAGAACATATAACCTTCCTCCATCCCAATTTTTTTGCTGGCTCCAGCTCACCCATTCTATTAAAAAGGATGTACTGTCTAAGTATTGTTATTAGTTACACCCCTCTTTTATATCTCTCTGTGACAGAATTGTCTTCAAGCGACAGGAAGCCTCTCAATGTTACAAGGTTCTTTAACTTCACAAATATGTATTTGACTCCCATCTGCGTGAAGTATGGCACAAAGAGTTAAACATGACCTTTACTGATGACATATGGTCTGATATCCGCTACTAAATCGCTCCACTCTTCTTCCATGATGCAAACTGCCTACTTCATCATGAATAGAGCTTTTTGGACACCCCATAGGGGTCTCAGTATCCTGATGCATGCTGGTCTTGCAATATGAACAGGGCCTCGCTTAAACATATGTTCTTTGACTGCACTATACTGCAGACCTTCTGGAGTCAAGTTTGGAAGACAATAGCAACAGTATTACATATACATCATTCATTATCCTTTGCTATTATCGTGTTTGGAACTGGAGCACTTTCTTCCCCCCTCACTGTACCACAGGTTCTTTTACTAAGAGGATTAATTATGATTGCACTCAATGTAAACCTATCCAACTAGAAATCACTACATTCAGTCTCTTACACTGCATGGTAAGCTACTGTTTCTCATATTGTTAAATATTCATGCTGAAAAGTTTGATTCTATGACCAAGTTTCATGAGATTTGGGACCCACTATTAGAGTTCTGTACTGCACGCAATAATTGATCTGGGCGGTATTGTACTTGATACATTATTATATATTACTACTGCCCTTGGTTGACACCATTTTCATTTCTTCTGTATACTGTCTCCTAGCCTTGCCTATTGTATACCATTGATGTATGGGTTTTCTCTCTATTGCTCAGACACGGGTCATTTGTCTTATCCCTGCTGTTGGTGCTGTTTGTGTTTATATTCTTTTTCTTTTTTTGTATTTTGTTAATATATACCAATAACAGTTTTTGAACACACACACAAAAAAGAAAGTGGTCTGGTGGTTTCCCCCAGATTTCAGATCTGTTCCAGTGGGTTGTTAACATTAGAGAATTCTGGAAATGTTTCTCATCTACAAAGTAAGGAGGTGCTGGGTCACTCAAATCCTTCCATGGTTGTGATTTTATAGGCCATATGGACTATGCTAAACAAGACAGATAAGTTTGTGGCTAAATCTTCCACAGGGCTTTGGCTTCGGTTTCTAAAGTTGAGGGTATAACTATGACCCACAAGGTCCCCCATACAGTTTATTTAATCTAGAATCCAGAATGTGGAAGAGAATGTCAGATCTGATGCTAAGACAGGATATAACTGATTCATTGTAATCTTGAACATAGACATTTGAATTTGCAGCTTGTAAATTTCCTTAAAGTATCTGGGATGACTCCTCAAGAATAGTGAATAGTTCTTGCCTACCATGAGAGTTAATGAGGGAAGTCTATTGAGAACCCAAGAAGGATTAGAGTTGAAAAATTCAACTGCTAGTTTGGAGAGTACAGCTTTGTTGGATCAATGCTTTTGATTTCTTCATTTTTGAACAGGACTTGGAAAGAGTTATATACTTATACTTTTAAAACTCTCAAGCATTGGGGGGGAGGTAAATTTTCCTGACTTCTTGCACTATCACCAAGCCTTCATCATGAGACACAGATCGATATGGCTGAATCTTGATTCTGCTGCTAATTCCCTTACTTGGTTCCAATTGGAAAAAAGTGTATATGGAAATACTCGCCTCACTTTTACACTTTCCATCCCACTACACCCTAAAGATAAAAAACAACCAATCTGCTATTCCACTCATGTAATACTCAAGGCTTACGATAATATGCGGCATGTCCCCTCAATTTTCTCAGGTTTGCTGAGTAATTTTCTACTTTGCATGCATACTCATGGTTTAAATTTTTATTTCTTTCTCCTCAGTGTTCAGCACAAGGTTGCCCGCTAAAGTAATTATATTTTTTTTACACTTTAACTTCCCACTACGGTGCATTGGGTATGACTGGATCAATGCCACTTCACATTCATATGCATTTTTTCATAACACATGTGACAGAAGCCATTCATGAAATAACATAAGAATTCTAAGTATATACAGTGGAACCTTGGTTTACAAGCATAATTTGTTCCAGAAGCATGCTCATAAACCAATTTATTCATATATCAAAGCGAGTTTCCCCATAGGAAGTAAGGGAAACTCACTTGATTCGTTAACCCCCCCCCCCCCCCGAGGCCACTGGTGCTTCTCCACCTTATCCTCCCACCCCCGAGGCCACCGGCGCTGCTCCACCTTACCCCCCACTCCGAGGCCACCAGCACTGCTCCACACAACCCCGCGATTCGGCATCCCCCCTGCTCATGTTGCCCCTCCCGCCGCGATCCGGCATCTCCCACCCAAACACAATCTCTTACTCCTATCTGGCACCAGCATCAACGCACAGGACATGCCGGTGCCTGAAGATCCTCCCTCTTGCTTGTGCTGGGCCTTGAACATCTGCACATGCTCAAGGCCTTCTAGTTCTCACTCTCTCCGAGATTCTCGGAGATCTCTGAACAGTCACTACACTCCTGCAGCATCAGAGAGAGAAGAACCATCAGCTCAATTGTGATGATGTGATGCGTGTATACTGTATGTACTCGTATTGCAAGACCTTGCTTGTTTAGAACAGTCACTACACTCTCGCAGCATCAGAGAGAAAACCATCGGCTCAGTTGTGATGATGTGGCGTGTATATACTGTATGTCCTTGTATTGCAAGACTTTGCTCATTTAGAATAGTCATTACATTCCCGCAGTGTCAGAGAGAAAAGAACTATCGGCTCAATTGTGATGATATGATGTGTGTATACTGTATGTACTTGTATTGCAAGAACTTGTTTGTTTATCAAGTTAAAACACTTGCACGAGCAGCAGGTTGGGGTTGCTGCTCACACCAGGAATGTTAAAGAGGTATGGGGGAAGGGAAGGGGCACGCACACACAGCAAGAGGGGGCAGGGAAGGAGCAGACAGGGGCAGGGGGCAGAGAAGAGTGTGGGGAAGGTACACCACCGCCCTGGACGCCTCTTATCCTTGCTTCGCCACTGGGTCTGTGCTTAGCATGTTTTTATAAACTGCTTCCAGAATTAGGCGCAATTTATGGAATCACATGTAGCACCCGTCCACATGACTAACTTTTAGGTATAGGCATTTATGCCAATGAAAACCAAGTCTAACTGCCTGTGCATAGGTTGTGTACAGATCCTTGACCCACCAATGCTCTTTCCCTGGTCACACCCCCTTTTGGGATCCATGTACGAGAATTTATGTGCACCACTTTATAGAATATGCTTAAAAAGATATGCGCATAAATTCAAATTAGTGCCAATAATTGCTTGTTAATTGGAAAATTATCAACACAGATTAGATTGTTCAACAATTAAAGCTGCACGTGCAAATCGGCAAAGTGTGCATATTTGCATGCACAACTCTGACTGCAGTATACGGACTCCAAGGGATAGGGCATAAAAACAAGAGGAGCGTTCATATGGGCAAGGCTGCTGCTCATGTGCTTTTAAGTGCACACAGTTATGCCAGGCCTGTGGTGTAACAGCAGGGGCACAAATGTAGGCATGTCAATGCTGGGTTAAGACAGTGGAATCCCAGCACCCCGATGCTGTAGAATAAGCTCTCACCATGGGGCATCAGGTGCCTAAAAGGAGGTACCCACATAAAGAATTGCCATAAGTTTCTGTGGTGCTGTGCCAATACTTAGCTACTTCCAGGTCTGTCGTCAGAATTCTAACCTTCAGCCAGTGGCATAGTAAGGGTAGGAGGCACCTGGTGTGGTGGCACCCCCCCCCCCATGCCAGCCCTCCCCCAGCATCGACCGACGGCAATGTAGCCAATGAAGCTCGAAGAAGATCCCGCGATGACTGCTTCTGCCAGTCCATCCCCTCCAACGTCACTTACTTCTTCCGGAAGACGCAGTCATTGCAGGATCTTCTTCGAGCTTCATTGGCTGCATTGCCATCAGTCGATGCTGGGGGGAGGGCCGGCATTGTTGTTGTCGGGTGGGGGATCGTGCCGTGGAGGGAAGAGGGGGGCCCATTGCCATCCTTCCCATATGTCGTCCTTCAGTGGGCCCCCCCTGACTATCTCGGGCCCTAGGCATGTGCCTAGTTGGCCTAGTAGGTAATCCGGCCCTGGGTAAGGCTAATCTCAGTTAGGGTACTGGTCTTTGACCTAAGGGCCGCCGTGTGAGTGGCCTGCTGGGCACGATGGACCACTGGTCTGACTCAGCAGCAGCAATTCTTATGTTCCCTAAAACAGACAGACATATTTCTTTCATTTACTACTACTACTACTACTTATTACATTACATTACATTAGAGATTTCTATTCCGCCATTACCTTGCGGTTCAAGGCGGATTACAAAAGAGTTATAAATGGTGGGTTACAATATAGGATCATTGGTGAATTCAAGAGAATTTGAGAAGAACTGGTAGTATCTGTGGGGCGGGGTGAAGGCAGGATGATATATCACATATATAGCGCTGAAAGGCATATGCAGCGCTGTACATTTTGACATTTATAGATGGTCCCTGCTCGGAACAGCTTACAATCTAAACTTCCCTGCTCGGAAGAGCTTACAATCTAACGGGCAGACAGACATGCCATAGAGCAGTGGTTCCCAACCCTGTCCTGGAGGAACACCAGGCCAATTGGGTTTTCAGGCTAGCCCTAATGAATATGCATGAAGCAAATTTGCATGCCTATCACTTCCATCATATGCAAATCTCTCTCATGCATATTCATTAGGGCTAGCCTGAAAACCCGATTGGCCTGGTGTTCCTCCAGGACAGGGTTGGGAATCACTGCCATAGAGGGTAGGGGATGCAGAACCCACGGTGAGAGGAGTTAAGAGTCAAAAGCACTCTCAAAAATGTGGGCTTTTAAACAGGCCTTGAACACTTCCAGAGACAGAGCCCACTGAAGGGATTCAGGCAGCTTGTTCCAAGCATATGGTGCAGCAAGGCAGAAGAGACAGAGTCTAGAGTTGGCAGTAGACGAGAAGGGCACAGATAGGAGGGACTTACCAGCTGAGTGGAGCTCACGGGGGAGGGGATCATAGGGGGAGATAAGTGAAGAGAGAGAGTGAGGGGCTGCTGAGTGAGTGCATTTGTAAGTCAATAAGAGAAGTTTGAATTGCATTCATTGTATTTAAACCAATAGTTCACAGTTTGGTTGGTTGTGGTAGTTACAGACTTCCAAACTGGTTAGAGCGCTACAAGGGTATCCTTGGCTCACCCATTCAACCAATGATTTCTGTTTTAAGTAGGAGAATATTCTCTAAATTTCTACCCCCTGCCTCCATTTCACACAGCTCAGTACTTGCTATTCTGATGCATCCCCCATATGATTATAATAATAACGTTAACGACACCATCCAAAGTTGTTTCCTGTCTAATTATAGGCAGCACTGATTAACCTGTTGGAACATTTTTGCATGTGTAGGTTGGTATCCCTAAGCTTCATGCCAGTCAGCTGGCATGCATGGCACGCTAATGTTTGTTATCTTGCTCACATCTGAACGTTATTTCTCAGACCCTGTATTTAGCTCTTTCTCATATGAAGAGACATAGTTATTTTGGAGACTTGAGGGTGGGGGGAAAGGTGAAACACAACCCCATTGGACTCTGATTTCAAAAACTGCATGCACAGATAGGTGAGCAATAAATGAATGCATATATCAAAGTAAAATCTGTGCCAATAATGTAGAAAAAAATCATCATACTCGCATTAATTAGCCTTTAATCATACTTCTAATGTCATGGGGTGAGAAGGTCACAGCTGACTCAGCCTTCTGAATCTAAGCTCAAGATTCAAGTATAGCTGGTCTCTGAAGAGTACCGATACCTACATGTCGTAAATGCGAATGAGTCGAGTCTCTTTCATTTGAAAGGAAGCTCTGGAAGGACATAGGACAATGTTACGAGGTGATAGGCTCAGGAGTAATCTAAGGAAATACTTTTTACAGAAAGGGTGGTGAATACGTGAAACAGTCTCCCAGAAGAGGTGGTGGAGACAAAGACTTTGAATTCAAGAAAGCGTGGGATAGGCATGTGGGATCTCTTAGAGAGAGGAAGAGATAATAGTTACTGTGGATGGGCAGACTGGATGGGCCATTTGGTCTTTAGCTGTCATGGTTCTATGAGAGGGGAGGAGCATGAAACTTGACTTCCTGATACAGAAATACCATCAACCTATGTGAAGATTTGCAAGATTTTTAGTGAACTGTGAGTTACACAATGAGGCAGCACATTAAAGTTTCTGCTAGAAGTTGGGAGGGAGGAAATCAGTGGCAAAACACAAGCAGGGGTTAAGTTCCTGTTTTCCCTCTTGGTGCCTCTGTTCTGAACTGACTGAAGGGTTGAGTGTTTCTAATATTGCACTTCCTGTTTTCTTTCTTTTTTTTTTTTTTTTTGGGTGGGGGATTTTATAAAGCTTTTTCTGGATTAACCTGCGGGAAAATGGCTTTCACTGTGTAGTTACACAGGCATGTAAACTGTAGGCACATGTATAGATTGTGCGTGCTTTTATATATCTGCCACACAAATAACTCAGGACATATTAAGTATTATTCATATTTCTAAAGGACTTCAGCGGTGCTACTTAGGGCTCAAATCAAGTTTCAAGTTTCAAGTTTCAAGTTTAATACGTTTTTGATGAATCGCTTCTTCTAAATTCGAAGCGATGTACAATATAATAAAATTACAATATAAAAACAAAATCATAAAAGATACTACTAACAAGGTTAAAAAACAAATTTGACAAGACTGGAGACAAAAGGAAAATAAGGGGATGAAGTTACATTTTAAATACAGTAGAATGTACATAAAGGGAAGGCACATAAGGGAGGTATAATGATAATAATTTTAAAAAGATAAAATTTGATAAAAGAGTAAAAATCGGAAATAAGACTCGAAAGATTAAATTTATGAGATTCTCAAAATTTTTAAAGAGACACTTAGAATCTAATTAGTTTATAAATGCGTCATTGAACAGGAATGTTTTTAGTTTACATTTAAATTTTTCTAAGTTAGTTTCTTCCCTTAGAAAGATCGGTAAAGAATTCCATGTCTGGGGTGCAGTGACTGAAAAAATAAACTGACGACGTGTATTAATTATTTTTAGCGATGGAATTGTTAGAAGATGTTGTTCGGCAGATCTTAAAATTCTATTAGCTGTATAAGGGATTAACAGTTTGTGAATGAAAGCTGGTGTTTTGTAAAGAAGTGATTTAAAGGTGATCAAACTGAGTTTATATATTATTCGATGACCCACCGGAAGCCAATGGGCTTCCTTAAGGAGCGGCGTTACGTGATCAAATTTCTTTGCTTTAAAGATAAGTTTAATGGATGTATTTTGTATTATCTGTAAGCGTTTTATTTCCTTTTGTGCTATACCTTTGAACAGGGCATTACAGTAATCTATCTTTGAAATGACAAGTGAATGAATGAGGATGTTTAGAGAATTGGCATTAAGGAACTGAGATACAGAGCGGATTTGTCGAAGTCATGTCATGTGGAGGGGCATTTAAAAAAAAAAAATCTAAGTCCAACTTAGACGTTTCCAGCTGGGCGTCCAAAGATAGAGGAACAGAAATAGCCATTTTCGAATGGCTAACTGCTAGATGTCCAAATATATATATTTTTTGAAAATCGTCTACTTAGACGTCTTGGCCACCAGAACGTCTAGGCCGCTAGATCGTCTAATTTTATATCACATTTTCAATCAGAAAAACATCCATGTTGAAAACATCTAAATGCATTTGAATGTGGGAGGGACCAGCATGGTAATAGACTGGCCACATAGACATCCAAATAGAGCAGCGGTCTCAAAGTCGCGGCCCCCTAGGTACTATTTTGCGGCCCACGGTCGCTCTAAGCAATGTGACAACTCAGATTTGTTGCGGCACACTGGGCAGGAAGAAAGGCTCCGGCTCCAGCGTCAGCTGTCTTGCAACTTCCTGCCTTCTGCTGCTGGGACTCCTGCTTTCCTCTTCTCCTCCAGCCAGTAGCCCCACGCCTCCCTCTCTGTGTCGGCCAATCGGCGTCCTGCTTCCGGTATGTGTCAAGGCAGGAAAAAGGGTTGGCAGTGGCGGCCGCCATTGGAGACTCCAGCAGAGTGGCATCTGTGCTGGCATGTGGTTTGTTAGAGAGCGCGAGAGTGGGCCTCATTCTGGGCGAACGTTAAGGGCAAGCCCCCTCCAAAGAAGATGACAGGAACTCTGTAGACATATGAATTCTTCTCTCCCCACCCCCGCACCAGCAGTGGCAGCTCACTGTGATTTTAACTTAGCCACACAGTTGCCGCTAGCAGTAGTTTACACGCGGTTTCATCAGGCAGCCTTGGGGCCTTTGTTGGCCGGCCCACTTCAATGATGCGAGGCGGGCCGACTAGACATGGGGAGAGGGAGAGGTGCTGCTGGACAGGGGGAGGGAAATGGAAGGGAGGAGAGTTACTACTGGACAAAGGGGGAGAGAAGGGAGGAGAGTTACTGCTGAACGGGGGAAGGAGGAAAGAGAGAAGGAGTACTGCTGGACAGGGGGAGGTCAAAGGAAGGGAGAAAAGGTGCTGTTGGACCTGGCAGAAAGGGAGGGAAAGGAAAGGTGCTACATACTGGAGGGGAGGGAGTTATGGTGCTTGGGGAGAGAGAATGTTGGGTTGGGGGGTGAAAAGGAGGGATGCCACTCAAAGGAAGAGGCAAGGACAGAGAGAGAAAGCATTCAAGAGGCAGAAAGTGTTGGATTCATGGAGAGGGCAAGATGGATGGGGAGTACTGAAAGGAGGGAAGGAGAAATGTTACACTGGGGAAGGGGGAGAGGGCAGAGAGTGAAAAATTGGACTCAAGAGGGAGGGGGAGAGAAAGAGATGTTGGTGGGGAGGCAAAGAGGACCAGAGGAGAAGCATGCAGGAGGAAGAGAGAAAAAAAATGTTGGACTGGTGGAAAGGAGGGAGAAATGTTGGACTGGGAGGGGTGCCAGAAAGGAGGAAGGGAAAGCAAAATGTTACACAAGGAGGGAAGGAGAGAGATGTCAGACCATGGAATAGGGAGGGAAGGAGAGAGAGATAGGAAGGGAAGACATGGAAAAGTAGATTGTGAGAAGAAAATTGAAAAATTGAATGTTAAGTTAATGCCAAAGATGGATGCAAGGCAGAAAGTGAAGACGGAGAGAAAAACAGTCAATGGACAAGAAGGCCTGGAAAATGATTTTATTTTCAATATAGTGATTGAAATGTGTCAGTTTTGAGAAAGGAAAGATGTTAAACTTTAGCTGTGAGGGCTGCAGTAAAAATAGGTAATGTCTTATTAAAGAAATGACAATTTTGCATGAGGTAAAACTCTTATAAATCTTTCCTTTAACAGTTAAAGGAAAGATTTATAAACTGTAAATATCTCACCATAACCTCCTTATAATTTATAGTGAGCTCCCAAACCCTACTATATCCACCTATGTAACACTCCAATAGCACTTATGGCTGCAGGTGGCACTATAGGCAGTATAGTAGGATTTGGGTGGGCTCACACTTTCTACCATAAATGTAGTGGTTAGAGTGGCTTATGGGCCTGGGTCCTCTTCTCTGGTTCACTAGCTCACCCACCAGCTCTACTAGGCTAAATTTGGAGGGTAAGATGTTAATCTCACATGTTAAGATTAGGGCAAAAATGCTGTCTGTAGCAGGTGCCAAGCTTTGGAATGCGCTGCTTAGTATTCTGCGTTTTTGTGATGGAGACTGAATTTTAAGAAAATGTTGAAAACACAATTACTGTATTTGTTAATGCCTTCATGTGCTAATGCTATTTGCTGCTGAAGCTTTACCGTCTTGTAAATGTTTTTATGGGATTTTGACTTTCTATCTAGTTCGATGAATTTGAAAAAAGGTTTTAATAATGATACTGTTAGTTAATGTTTTTATTGTGTTTGTTCTGTCGAAACATGTTTTAGTATTTTTAATATGTACGCATGTAATTTTTTAACCCGCATAGTTTTTATGCAGCAGATAAATTTTTAAATAAATAATAATAAACAGATGCTGCTGTTTTAGAAACAGTTATGTACCTTTTTGTTCTCATTTTTGTGTAGTGGAAGGGGGCCAGTGAACACTGGGGGTGTGTGGGGGTGTCTTACCTTGATCCATGCAGTAGTCATCTGGTCAGTTTGGGCACTTTTGGGGCACTTAAATGCTTCTAAGACAGGTCTAGTTCCAAAGTCGACGTTTCATACAGGACGTTTTGCAAAATGCTCAATTATTGCTGCACGATATCCAAGTCTAACCCACCCTTAGGCATGCCCAAAGCCCGCCCATAACACGTCACCACCATGCCCATCTCATGCTCTGGACACACAGAGGCTGGGACACTTTGCTAGACATCCAGAAAGGCGATTTCGATTATCAGCACTTAGATATCCTGGCAATTAGGACGTCCAAGTGCTGATTTAGTACACTTTTTGGCTGTTTACATTTTTTGATTATGAGCCCCTTAACGTCTTAACTTATTCTAATGCACTTATCTTAGTAATGCCTCCAATAGCCAGAGGAATTCAAATATGTCCAACATGTCACATGTTTTGCCTACATTGGCTTTATCAAGGACAGTTCCCTGGAAACAATACAAACCAAATTTTAATCTCATAGTTGTACACCTCCCCCTTAGGTCTCTCCAAATAAACGTATTCTACCCTTTCTTTGCCGCATTCGCCATCTTCCACTATTTTCTTCAGGTCAGAATGGTGGGGGCATCTATTATTCCATTTTGTTAAAGGGATCTAACACCTCCCCCTCAGCCAATCAAATCCTGTCCTGAATCACAATAGCGACACCCATTCAATCTGTGCATTTACGCCAGGGAGCACCACCGTTTTCAACCTATATATTCGCTGCTGTTCTTTAAAGTTTAATACTTTTTCTCATATAATCCGTGTGGTAGTTGTCAATGATGTGAGCAAACAATAAAAGGGAAAGAGTGGAGAGATCCAGATTTGAATAAGATAATTGTAAACTGGAATAATTGTAAGCTGCAAGAATAATCGAAGGTTTGACAAGACTGCCTAGATGGAACTTATATGTTATGAGTTAGACGATGTAAAGACACATATAAGTGTCCAAAATGTATCCAAAGTCACCAGATAACCACTGCAGGGACAAAGTAAAGGCACCCCCCCCCCCCCCCATGCTTACTGACCCCATTGCACCACCACAAAGTTCAGAATAAAAACATACATACCTGCCTCCGGTACATCAGCACTTGTCATAGGAAAGCCTAGTAGAGCTGCACAGAGGTGGCTTAAGTAGTCTGGGGGGTAAACTAGTGAACCATAAAGAGGAAGACCCAGGCCCATAAGCTACTCTAACCACTACATCAATGGTGGAAAATGTGATCCCACCATAACCGCCCAAAACCCTACTGTACTGCCATATAGGTGCTACCTGCCGCCATAAGGGCTATTGGGGTTGTAGACAGGTGGGTATAGTGGGATTTGGGGGGCTCACCATGACCTATTAGGGAATTGTGGTGAGATGTTTATGTGGAACCCTTTTTGTGAAGTTCACAGCAGTGCCCTCTAAGGTGCTCCACTGATCTGTTGCAGTATCTGGGTGGCCAGTCCATCACAATGCTGGTCCCTCCCAGCAGCCTACTCTCCTTACTTCCCTGGGAGATGATCCCTCTTTTCTTCTTCTTTGGCCAGGATTTGGCTGTGGTTCAGACTTAAGCCCCTGGTCCTCTCTATTCCATAGTTATAGAAAACAGATCCCACTCCTGGCCTTTTCCCTCTCTTTCTCTCCCTTGGTCCTTAGTAAAAGTACCAGAGTCCTGATAGGAAATCCACCTCTTGGTTACAAGACTTCGTTTGAGTACCCATAATCTCCTCTCAGTACCCTCCATTAAAAGTCATCAGCACTAGGCATAATGAGATCTTTTCAGTCACCACACCCCAGCTTTGGAACTCGCTCCCAAATCATCTTAGAGAGGAACCCATACTGGAAAGATTCAAGAGTTCTTTGAAAACTTCTCTTTAAAGATGCATTTGAAACTTAAATCCACTAGCCTCAGCATTGCTAAACAACCGATCAGTAAATCATTCAATTTCTTCTATTTTCATAAAATATTTCTAGTCATGTACCCATTCCATCGGTTTTCCTTTATTGTGAACTTTTATTTATACCATTGTAGTTCTTCTCATCTTTTCCTTCCAATTCCTAAGGAATACCTTTCCATGACTAGCTCACCCCTTCACTTGTTTGAATGACATTGCCCTGGAGCAGAGACCCAGAATTTTCCATCTGTTATTGCAAGGATGGCTTCTGCCACACTGACATATCTTCTTCACAACATTTTTTTTCTGTTAATAATGTTACAAAAAAATGTAGCTGCTCACTACTTCATAACTATGCTGAGTGTGTTGTCAGTAAGCTCCCTGTTTACATTCCTGGACTGTTTAATCATCTTCCTCTGATATCTGTGATGGTGAGAATAAGTGTTCAAATAAAGTTCCTAGACAAGTTTGGTATGGGATTGATTCATAAACTGCATTTCAACTCATTCAGGGTCTGTTGGCAATAAGCTAGAGAACTATTTCTATATTCACCAAAAACCGCAAATGCCACACTGTTCTACCAATAATGATGAAGTTTCTGTTTATGAAATCAAAATGGCTTAGAAATCACACACTTTGATGCTAAAACAAATTTCATAACTTAGCTACTTTTGGTATTATCAGTGTAAATAAAGTTGTGTCTTGGGGCTATCAGCCACAAGCCTATCTGAAGACTTTTTCCTCTAAATTAAGAGACCATTTCCATTTGTTACTGACCCTATGAAAACAACAGGGCTCAGGGTTGGGTTTTTTTTTTTAAATTTTAACAATTGACAATCATTGCAAGTCAATAATGAGAAAAAATACAATGTAAGCTGAAAATAATACTAATATTCCAAATTATTTAAAGAATAGCACCTTATTACAGCATAGAGTTAGTCCTTAATAATCGGAGATGTAGCTGAAGAAAAAAAACTGAAATAAGTTACCAAGCAAAATGATTATCAAGCAAACTAAAGAGGCGACCTGATTGCTCATGAACATTTCTTTCTTGAGCTATCTTGAGAACAGCAAAACTCATGTAGTCTCTCTTTCTGAAATAAACTTAGACAGCTGTTGTGGTTCATAGAAAACATATCTGTTACCTCTATATATGTCATAATACACTTACAAGGGTATCTTAGAACAAAGGTTGCCCCTAACTGTATAGCCCAAGGTCTTAATATAAGAAACTGCTTCCTTCTCCTCTGGGTTAATCGGGATACATCAGAATACATTATTATAATATTTGTCAAAGGGCTCAGGTTTTTGAGCTAATAAGTGCTTACTTTAACCTTTTATAACCTTGTCCAGCTGTGCCCATGAATGCCCACTCTCAGACATCGCTCGTAATCCCAAACCAAACAAAACCTGTAAAAAAATTGATTGAAATAAGCACAATGCTATCATAAGAAAGCTAGCATCATGCCCCAACTCCCCAAATCAGCCACCTGGCTAAGCCACTGAATACAGTATATAAACGTCTGTGATGCACATAAGTACCTTAATAAACATAAAATATAAATAATCAACATATTCTAAAGCTAATATATTCCAGTTAATAAATTCAAAATAAAACACTTTTTTCCTACCTTTGTTATCTGGCCATTTTGTTTTTCCATCATCTTGGTCCCAGTTTCTCTTTTCTGCTTTCTTGTCTGTTTTGCTAATTTTCTTTCCAGTGTCTACTGTCCATTTTTCTTTTCTCGTTTTTATCACTTTCATTCCATTCCCTCACTACACCTGTCTCTAAATATTGATTTTGCTCTTTCCTCCCTTTTTTCTGCCTCTGTCCACCCTAATTTTACCCTCTTACTCACCCTTCTTTTTAATTTTCAGCTACCTATCAACTTTCCATCTCCTCTCAGTCCCTAGCTCTCCCATATTCCATCTTACTCTTTTCCCAGCCTCCTATTTCCTTCCATCTACTCCCCATTACCACATTTCTACCTCTGAAATCACTATCTTCCTCTTACTCATCTTCTTGCCACTCTCCTTTTGAACTATCCCACATGGTTTTACCATTTCCAGAGCTCCTTCTCTCTTTCTCCACTATTGTAGCCCACCCCACTCTCATTTTCTGGCATCTTCCTGTCCCTTTTCTTCTACTTCCCTAGCATCTATCTGTCTCATCTCCCTTTCCTCCTGCCCACATAGGTCCATCTGCCCTCCTCTTCCCCCCACCCCATAGTCCAACATTACTCTCTTTTTTTCTGTTCTTATTCCCCTCTCCTTTTGATGCCAAACAAAGGGACAAAAAGTGGAAAGAAATGTTATGTCATACTTCAAATTTTGATTCTTGCAGGACTTTAATCCTGTTTGACTCTTAATATATGGCACCTCCTCCACCAATATGATCAACTCTTAAATTTTGATATAATTTTTGTACTCTGATATCGCACTGTCCCACTCCTTTCACCAGATCTCAGAGATGCCTATTATATCATTATCATTCCTTTTTTTGCTTACATACATTCTGTAATGCCCCCTCAGAAACATTTCTGGATTTGTGGCCTGACCTAACAGAAGCTCCCCTGGGCCCGCTTCATCAGTCCCTTGTATGTGTGGCAGCTGATGCCTCCACTTGAGGTAGAAGGGCTTTAGCATGTGAGACTTTCCTCCCTAATCCAATAATTCCAACAAACACTTCTGTGAATTTAACTTATGATTTGCCACAGATTTCACAGAGCAGAAAAATCACTCTGTATTCATTTCAGCACTGAGGGAAACCCCTCTCCCTCCTCTCAAGGCAGACAAAGAGAAGAGAGACACAGCAATTTTCCCTCTATTTTAGCTTCTTTAGAATCCCAGCCCTCTATAGGCTAAACCAGGGGTCTCAAAGTCCCTCCATGAGGGCCGCAATCCAGTTGGGTTTTCAGGATTTCCCCAATGAATATGCATGAGATTTATGTGCATGCACTGCTTTCAATGCATATTCATTGGGGAAATCCTGAAAACCCGACTGGATTGCAGCCTTCAAGAAAGGACTTTGAGATCCCTGGGCTAAACTCTACAATTACAACTTTTCAGTAAAATCTTTATCCTATCCCAGGGGTAGGCAATTCCGGTCCAAGAGAGCCGGAATCAGGTCAGGTTTTAAGGATATCCACAATAAATATGCACGAGATAGATTTGCATCTCAAGGAGGCAGTGCATACAAATCCATTTCATACATATTCATTGTGGATATCCTGAAAACCTGACCTGGCTCTGGCTCTCGAGGACCGGAATTGCCTACCCCTGTCCTATCCAATCCAATTCCCACTTCACTTTCCTTGGGTTTTATCTTCCACGCCCCATCCTTGACATTACACGGTTTTCTTAAGGCCACTTCACTTCTTCGCTCTAGGTATTAGGGTGAGGCATTTGCGTGGACATCAAAAACACTTCCGTTACTCCTGCACAGTTTGTGCCTTTCATTAATCATACTCTATTTTTTTTTTTTTTTTTTACTTATAGACTGAATGGACCATTTGGGTCTTTATCTGCCGTCATTTACTATGTTACTGTTACTATGTTATACTCATTTACCCCTCTTTTTACAAAGCCACATGGCAAGTACTCCGATGCCCATTAAATCCCTATGGGTGACAGAGTGATTACCACAGCAGTAGCAGCTTATGCGGCTTTGTAAAAGGAGCCCTTAATATTCAGAGATGCCAAGTTACCCAATATTAAGATTTTGGGACAATCTTAGTTTTGAACTTTGTTACCAATCCCATGATGCACTACAATTAGGGTTACCAGATTTTACTTATATAAAATACGGTCCCATAGACCCAACCCACGGCCCGCCTAGTTTTACCCATCCCTAAACCGTTATGCCCACACCGGGCCCCAGCTTTGTCCCCTAGCCACACCCCTCAGCCTGTTCTCATCAGTCAGGAGGGCATCCGAGCATACGCGGATGCCCCCTCCCTAAGCGATCTGAAGAGGAAGCTTTCCAAAACCTGAACAAAGTCCCATGTTTTGAAAAGCTGTCTGGGTAGATCCAGGCATCTGGTAACCCTAACTACAATGAGGTGGCCAGAAATCCAGGACTATTCCAAAATCTGGAACTGGATAAGAGAATGACACGGGGACAAATTTTTCCACGACCCCGCAGGAACTCAATTTCCCCGTCCTGTCCCCGCAAGTTTTGTCACTCTCCCTATCCCATTCCTGTAAGCTCAGCCTTGACCGCACAAGCCTCGAACACTTATGATTTTAAAGCGTTTGAGGCTTGTGCAGATGAGGATAGAGCGTGCAGGAATAGGGCAGGGACAAGAAAAGAACTTACCGGGACTGGAAAATGACATAGGATTTCAATTTGGGGCGATATTCCAATAGCAGTTTACGCCGTTTAGCAGTTTCTTTGGAGAGATCTGGAACTATCAGCAGGGAGCTTCCTTCATACTTTAAAGGGAATTTCAGTTTTGCCTGGCACATAACCTCCATAACCTGCGTGTAGCGCAACAGGCGCACCACAATGGGCCGAGGGTATTTTGCGTTTAAGTCCTGCTTATGTCTTTGTACATGATGGGCTCTGTCGATTTAGAATTCATTCTTGAAGGCCACATCAAGCAATTTAGGCAACATGCCATGCACAAAGGCAACCACATCCCGCCCCTCGTGACCCTCAGGAACCCCAAGGATGCAAAAGTTGTTGCACTAGGAGTGGTTCTGCGCGTCTTTTAGCTCCTGCTCAATGATCACTATTTTTTTTATTTTGCGCTGAAGTGTCTTTACGTTCATGGTATTGGTCTCCACCCTTTGTTCCGCAATATCCACTCTTGATCGGAAAACTGCCTTCTCCGTCTTTAACGAGGTAAGATCAGACATCATTTCATCCGTGTTGTCTTTAGTTGTCTGCAACAGTTTGCGTAGGGAGCGGAGCTCCTCCATGACCACGTGCAAGGCCTTAGGTTCGCAGTCAAGTTTGCTTGTTGACGATTTCTTTGGAGAGACCGGATCTACGATCTTTCGTTTGTTTGTTTTGCTTGCAGCCATGTTTGCATAAGTATTGGAAATAGTTATTTGTATTTCCAGGTGCAGAGAACAGCCCCCCCCCCCCCCCCAACCACCAGACCATTTTCAATCACTGCTCTAGTTTGGATCAACTTCATAAGCCCATGGGGGTCTTTTTGAAGATTCTGTCTCACCTCTATCCTCAGTCAAGTTTGAATTAACACATCTCCCTCTCCAAGGACAAGCACACAAGCATCTTGTGCAGCTGCTGCCTCTGCATGCTTAGGCTGAAACTCTTCCAGATTAGGAGGAAGGTTAAGAACTGGTATTTCTGATCCAAGCTTCACTGACTTTTCCTCATCCACAAAAGATGTTTTTTCCTACTGGGGCCCTGTCGATGTACCAGATAATCTGCTGCTACAGCATGGGGCTGATAGAAATCAATGAGGGGGACTCCCAAACCTTACCCCTCTGCTTAGAACAGTGCTACTCAATGCAAGGCCAATGAGGACCCCCAGAGATCTCTGGGGTGGCCCCCATTGTTTGTTTGTTTTTTTTAAATGCTACTTCGCTTCTCTACTCAGGCAAAGGACAAAAAGGGGAAAATGGATGGAGGAGAAAAGCTGCATGCTTGGAGGACAAGGCATTTCACAATAGACAAAAGAAAATGCATTTGGAAATGACACAACCTTGAGGATACCCTCCAATGAAGTTTGAAGGTGGGCTGATGGGGATGGATGTCATTGATAAACACTGATAAACAACGTCATGGCTCCACACAGGAAGATATTTGGTGGTTCTTCTTCAGCTCATTAGAATCCAAAGTGGCATGTCAGGTAAATTCATAGGAGAACATTTCCTCAAGCAGCTAGCAGAAATACTGACTGGTTTTATGGCTTTATTTTTTACTCCTCCTCACTACATGCTGTACTTAAGTTACTTGCTGCTGAATTATTGTCTGAGTACAACAGTGTAGTATCGTGATTCATATGCACTTGAAGTGCCCATAAGACTCTTGGAATCTGAGATCCCTTTTTTCCCCACAGAAGAACCTATGTAAGTTTCATCTTGGTGCTCCTGAAAGGCACTAGGGGCTTTTTTTACTCAGGTGCGTTAGGGCCTTAATGGACGGAATAGCGCATGCTAAATTGCCGCGCACGCTAGACCTTAACGCCAGCATTGAGCTGAAGTTATTCTGGAAGCATACCACACGGTGTAACATGCGGTAATTTCGTGTGTGCGCTAAAAACGCTAGTGCACTTTAGTAATAGGAGCCCTAGGTTACAAGAAAAACTGAAGGCTACGATTGAGGGACATAGGCTAAACTTTACAGTGTTCTCAGCATTTGAATAAAAGGGGACGATGTGAAATAGGATTCAAGTGCACTGGGAGAAAAATATGAATATGAATGTGGAATGCTCAGGTGGGCCAATTGCGACTGTGTGAAAACCGATTTCAATTTAAGAAACAGTTAAAATCTGAGTTGTTTGTTACTGCATTTTTGTGATTTATTGGTTGGATTTTGAAGAAAAAAATCTGCTTAACCGTGTTTGCTATTGTATTCATGCGATGTATTAGTTGACATTTGCAGAGAAGAAATGATTTAATTGTGTAGATGTTATGATATGGTTTGTTTTTATCCTATGTATGTTTTAATTGATGTAAACCGTTCAATTTTTCTGTAAACAGTATAGAAAAGTTTTAAATAAATATTATATGACGGCTTAAAACTAAACAGAAAATTCTGCTTTTGCAGCTGATTTTGTATTTACCACATTTCAATAGATGGGATAGCAAAACTCCCACAAGTTGTGGTGAGGCATTCCAGTAACTTCTAACTCATCAATCTTCGAGTTACATCCTTTCAGCTCTGAAGCTCCCGGAGAATTCTAGCCTCTGATACAGAAATCCTCATTAAGACACATTTAATCTGTTACCTGTCATTTCTGTGATTAGATGTTGTTGTCCTCCTTATAGTTCTCAAAATCCTTCATATCTCTCATCAGAAATCCTCCTCCCTTGAAGCACACATATAATTAAAAGGTAGCTCTCTGGATTTCAGACGCCTTCTTATACCCACATGCTATCAGGTGTTTAATTCTAACCACAGTGAACTATTAGTACAGCTGTTATATGACTTACTTGGTTGAAGTAGCCCATTGAAAGACATGGTGGAAGGAAAAACATTGCTGGAATTTAAAAAAAAAAAGAGTGGGAAATACATAGTGGGTTCTTAAAAGCGAGAAGGTGTGAACCAAGCATTGAGCATTTCAGCTAAGTACTGTAATGACCTTTGCACCACTAAAGAATCATGGGAAAAGTAACTTGCACTAAAAGTCAAATACAATCCCAACAACACAACCATGAGGAAAATAACCTTCACATTGTGGCAAATACAATCACAACAGCACAGGCATGAGGAGGAAAGTAACCTTCAGTGCATGGCAAAAACAGCCCTAACAATCTTCCCGGGCAGACTCAGTGAATCATGTTGGCCTTTTTCTGCTGCCATGTACCTAAATTAACAGAAATTATATGAAAAATTACAACAGTTCTAAGTTGGCTTGATAGCCTTCTGGTGCCTCATACCAACACAGTAGATACTTTCAGTATTGATGTGCTTTCATTGTCTGATGTTAGTCTCACAAGATAAACATCAGGAAGTGATGCTCTGAGTGTTGACAATGCTCATGATGTAGGCATGATACAGGAAAGCTCAGTGGTGCAAGATGGAGGGCCAGTCTCCTGCTGCTCATAGTACGGTGGCAGTTCCAGTCAAGATTGCTATAGCTGGTCTAGGAATCCCCACCACCTAAACTATAAATCCAGTATTATGTGGTGTGGCTTGGGGAGGCCCATGCCAAAAGTACAGCGGCCCAGGCTCCCAAGTTGCTTTTGGGATTATACCTCTGGTTATTTTAACACCCTGAACTCTAATCCGAGCTTCTACCGCACACTCTAGCATACAGCTGCTGGTTATCAGGATCTTGGAACAGGACCAGCAGTTTCTGGGAGACCATTGACTTTTGGATTATACTATTCTCACTCACAAACTGCACAATATAATCCAAAAGTTCATGATCAAAGCAAACATTTACTGAAAGTTCATTCAGTAGGTAGATAGGTAAGAACAAATACTAAACAATGATCTGGATAGTCTATCATCAGTTATAGTTCAGTTCCGCATTGCCCACCACTAAGGTTGGAAATCTTTACATCCACTAGCCTGCTTCCTTGCCAGATACCAAGGATGTGAGCTCTAGACACCCTGGAAGGAGCCGGGGAGGGGGCGGAGAGAAGGGCACAGGGGGCTGTCACCTCCCTGACCGCCTCCAACACTCATTATGCCACTGGTATGAATAGTTATTCTTTTTTAAAATTTTTGCAACTGTCAGGTTTTGGGGTTGGTTTTTGTTGCATACTCTATGGGGTTGATTCTCTCAATAGCACCTGTCTCCTAGGTGCTGTTCAGCATAGAAACATAGAATATGACGGCAGAAAAGGGCCTTTGGCCCAACAAGTCTGCCCACTCAATTAACCCTCCCCCCTAAGTTCTTCTTTGAAGAGAACCCACATGTTGATCCCATTTGTTCTTAAAGTCAATGAACTGCTAGGCACCATTACAGAATCATGCCTTAGAGTTATCATATTTTTCTCCAGGAAACCCCGGACACCTGACCCTGCCTCCAGCCCCACCCCATTCTGCCCCAGCCTCACCCAGCCCTGCCCCCACAAAGAGACTGGAGCATGCGCAGATGTGTGTAATGTCATCCACTCATGCTCTGAGGGCCTCCAGACATGGCCAGAGCTCATTGAGGCTTTCCAAATCCCGGACAAATACTTGGTTTTGGAAAGTATATCCGGGAGCCCGGACAGTCCTCTAAAAAAGAGGACATTTCTGGGTTTTCCTGGACGTCTGGTAACCCTATACCTACTGGCCTAACTTGACTTAGGTGCCGGTAGGCATCATAATGTTAGGTGCCGGTATATTAGGCTAGGGTTTTCTTTGTCAAATTTACCAGCACCTAACACAGGTGTCTACCAGTGCCTAAGTCATACCAAACCTTTTCTCCGCCCCTAACCATACCCACTTTTCTGGTAGGCAATGGTAGGCACTGCTCTTAGTTCTGCGAGAATTCTTAATTAATTTTTAAATGAGCTTTTAATGGCATGGTCAATTACCACACCAATTAAACTCATTAATCAGTTTTGAGTTCCACGTGGAATTCAGCTAGGCATTCTCAATCTAGGCACCTAGCTACGCGTGCTAATGATTTTCAAAGACGGTGTATGAAGAAGATGTTGAGAGGAGGATCCCAAAGCTCAATGATGTGCTTTCAAAACCAAAACTGATCAAATATGGTGTTCCTCAGGGGCTCTTCTATCCCCTCTATTATTAAATCTCTACATTAGATCTTCCCTAGACATAGTCCACAAATACCAAATACAGATTCATTCCTTCACCAATGACCTCCAACTATACCTACCACTAGGAGAAACCTATGGTGCCCAGATCACAAAACTCCTAAACTGCCTCTCAGAAATTAAAAACTGGATGTCTGTCAACAAATTACTACTAAATGTCTCCAAAACAGAACTCTTTTGGATACGCAAAGAACACTGTAACCACACCCATCTCTCATGAAGCTGGGACTCAACTACTATAACTGCAAATGACCATGCACGCAGCCTAGGAATACTCCTTGACTCCAACTTGTCACTTTACAACCATTTCTCTCAAGTGGTATCGTCCTCGTTTTACTACCTGCGGCAACTCCAAAAAATAAGGAACTACTTTTCTGAATCTGACTTCACCCAGCTACTACAACATGCTGTTCAATGGTTTCACGGTGAAGAACATACAATGTCTCCAGCATGTACAAAACGCGGCAAACAGACTCCTAAATAACCTCTGTGCCTGTGACCCTGTCTCCCAGGCTCTAGCATTGGCTCAATTGCTACCCGTTGCCAAACATTGTGTCATTAAGGGTCCGATACTAGCGTTCAAATCCTTATACAACATGGTGCCAGGCTATATGGTGACCAAGATTCCTCCATATGTGCCTAACAGGTCCCTCCGCTCCCAGGATGAAATACGCCTCAAAACGCCCCCTGATCGTGCCCTTCAATTGCAAACCGCCAAACAACGTTCCTACTCCTACTTCATACTGAGCCACTGGAATCAACTGCCCCCACAGATTAGATCCTTTGAAGGACTCCTCAACTTTAGGAAAGCAATAAAAACATACCTCTTCACCTAACTCCCCTGCCCACAACCGATAGATTACAAAGAAATGGATGTTGATACAAGATCCTCGGTATGTGTTGCGTTAGGATAAAAACTTGTATTGAAAAATCTTGCACTGTAACTATGGCAAATTGCAACCTGTAAACTGTATATTAAGCATATTGGTATTAAATCCCTAGTATGTGTTGAGTTAGGATAAAAACTTGGTCTATAACTATGGCAAATTGTAACCTGTTAACTGTATATTATGTATGTTAGCCTGTAACCCGTTCTGAGCTCTTTAGGGAGGACAGAATAGAAAATGAAATAAATAAATAAAACCCGGACAAACTGCCGGGTTTTGGAAATCCCTCCGGGCACCCAGACAGTTCTCTATAAAGAGGACACATCCAGGTTGCCCTGACGTCTGGTAACCCTACCCCACTGAAGGGACACTGGAGCTTTGGTTCCATGCTTACCCTGTTCACAAAGCAAGCTTCAAGCATTCAAGGTATCTATGACACCTAAAGGAGAATTAACTATTACCACTATTGGGATAACAGCACAGCAACCTTGTTACCACCTACTAAGAGATATTAAAGGGTCAATAATTCATTTTAAGGTAGCCATATTATCTAAACTGAGAAGAAAGAGATGCAAAATATCCATTAGAGACTTGGAAACCTATTAAGAAATAAGGGGCTAAGTGACTCATTTTCAAAATAGAAACATATCCCAAAAACCAGCATAAAGTAGAAGATGGACATATTTTTGCAAAAACGTCCAAATCATTATTTTTTAAACTAATTTATTAAGATATTTTCTCCACAGTACATCTCAATCTTGAAAGAGTGTGGTGGTGTATGTTAGGCGGGCAATTTTCTTTCTATAATGGAACATGGTAAAAATGTCCAGGGCCATTAGGCTAAATCTGTTTCAATAACAATTAAGTACCAAAAAGGTGCCCAAACTGGCCAGATGACTACTAGAAGAATAAATCTAATCTAATCTAAATCTTGGATTTATACAGTAAACCGTGTCATCTCCCCAAAAGGAGCTTAACTTGGTTCACATAAAGATCGATAATCAAAGTGAAAGTAGTTAGATTAGAGAGAAGATTATTTATTAATGAAGACTCTCATCCAACATCTTAAAGAGAAGATAAATAATTTTCCTTAGAACAATTTTCTAAGAAATGTTGAAATAACAGGTTTCATAGATTTATGGAAAATCTGGAGGGAGAGAAGAGTTCTAACACAAGCCGGAATCCCATTCCAAATCATTGTAAAAGTATATGAGAAAGATCGAGTAGTATTACCTATAGATTTTATTCCTTTTAAAGATGGAAAGGACAGTTTAAATGTCTGAGAAGATCTCTGATTATTCAAAGATAGAGGAATCAAAGATGTAAATAGCCCATGTATGATTTTAAAAATCATAGAAGCACATTTAAACTGTACTCTAAGATAGTCAGGGAGCCAGTGAAGATTTCTCAAAAGAGGAGATTCATGATCAAATTTTCTCTTACCAAATATTAGCTGCTGACCCTCTCTCATCCCCCTAAGAAGTGAAAGTGAGAATACAGTTACAGATGTGATTGGGCATTTCTCTTACAGCTGCAAGCAGGTCCTGGAGTAATGCAGTGGACAGTAGAGAAGGGGATCGAGACCCATATCCCACTCTAACAAGTACACTTGTGGTACAATGTGTGAGTGCCCCAAAACCCACAAAATGCATACATTTTTTTGCTATTTCTGGAGGGCTCACCATCCAATTTAAGGGGGTTATGATATGATGTGTACCCTCGGCTGTCCCACTGCTCTACTGGAATATCTGTGTGGCTAATCTAGTAAGACTGTTGCTGGCCCCCAAACGTCACAATGCTTGATTAGTGTATTTTTCCTTGGACATTTTGTGGTTTGAAAATGGCTCTGTCTGACTCTGGATGTTTGGACATTTTTGCAAAACATCCAACATCGTATTTGATGTCATATCGAAAATGCCCTTCCACATCTGTTGTTGTTAGAACATAAGGACATAAGATCTGCTGCTGCTGGATCAGACCAGTGGTCTATCGTGCCCAGCAGTCCGCTCATGCGGCGGCCCTTAGGTCAAAGACCAGTGCCCTATTTGAGTCTAGCCTTACTTGCATATGTTCTGTTCCTGTAGGAACTTATCCAACCTTGTCTTGAAACTCTGAAGGGTGCTTCAAGACAAGGTTGTATAAATTTCTACTGGAACAGAACATACGCAAGTAAGGCTAGACTCAAATAGGTGCCATTGACTTGTGTTCGAGTTGTAGCAACTTGATGAATTGCGGATCTAAAAAGAAATTGGTTTTGTGCTAGTCCGGAAAGGTCCTCCGGCATCATCCCTATGGTTATTTTCAAAGTGTCCAGTCATCTGATTGCAGGTCGCTCTCTTTGCCTGGTTCCTTCGATCTTCCCAAACTTGATGTCCTTCTTCATGTCTACCACCTACTAAACATATGAAAGATGCTGGAGTTGGACTTGTATGAAATTCCTCCAAGGAGACCATGCTGCCAAAAGAAATTTGAATGTCTGCAAGCAAAGCTAGTAAAAATATATGAGCTTATTTCACGTAAATTGAAAAAGCGCATACTTGGAGAGAAACACAAAGGTGTGTTTCTGCTCCTGCAAATTCCAGCAAGGCCTCGCTGCACTGGTATATTTCTTTCAGGGACCTTCCCTTGCTGCTATGTAAGTATACAGCTGTCATTTTGTTTGGATCTTCAATGAGACACAAGTCCATCTTGTTTTACTTTGTTGAAGTTGTGACTATAGTATATATAAAAAAATCATTAGGACCCCTGAGGCAGGCCTTATGGCTGAATCACGACTCACGTCGAGTCACTGCGATACATACTCAATAAAGGCTTTTCAGTTGTACTTTGTCTTTGCCATTGGTTCACCGTTTATTCCACTGTTGTTGCTGTGTATGAATAAGAGCAGAGCATGGCTTTATAGATGCAAAGAGGAGTGCAAAGAGGAATGAGGGATAGAATAGCTGAGAGAGAGAAAAAAAGGAAAGGGCAAGAACAGAGTGAATAAAAGAGAGGAGAAAAGTAGAGTATGATACTGTTGATGTATATTTTTTGAACATCTCTATGTTTATAATAAGATACTGTCATGCTATAGTATTAAAAGGTGGAAGGCAGTATAATAATGGTTTCAGATAGATGATAACAGGCCAAGGTATTTATCAAAGCCCTGATCCTGTTATTAACATGTTTAACTCTGTCTATACCATGACAATATTATTATTACTTATTACTGTTGTACTGCAAAGTGCAGTTTGTGTGGTTAAAAATATAATTTGATGTTTTAGTTTTTAAACACCTAGATCTTGATTCACCCAAATTCATATTTCAGAGAGTGTCATAAAAGCAGCTCCAGTCATGGTGCACGGGCTTGTCATGCCACTGGAGCTATTGCGCATCTGAGAAGCTGAAAGCTATGCCATTGGTAGTTTTTACTATAGGTTTCAGTAGAGATGTCAGACTAGGGATAACATATTTTTCTCCAGGAAACCCCCAGACACATGACCCCCCACCTCCGCCCCACCCCCACAAAACCTTTCTTCCGGACGAGCTCCAGGGCGTCTGGAGGGCATGGAGCATGTGCGGATGCGCATGCTCAGAGGCCCTCCAGATATGGCCGGAAATCTGGTAACCCTATGTCAGACTAATAATGTACCACCCATCTCATAGAATTCCTAGGAGTGTCTGAGCTAATACCGCTGCGGCTTCATTAAAGGGGGATGGAGGTAATTTTGGTGGATATTAACATTTTTACTGCATTGAATCTGCCCCACCATGACAAAAACATTGGGAGCCATTAGTCCTCAAAATCATGATAGACTTATTTTTTTGATAACAAATCCCATTTCCGTTGTTTGTGATTTTTATTTTAATTATGACTCCTCCAGAAACAAAAAAATACCTAATATAGTAGTTTTATCAAGGGGGGAGAGGGAGCCATTGATGTAAATTCATGCTAATAGCATCATCTATTCTGATGAAGTTTCCACTCAGGGTAAATAATGTCACTTCTTTAAATAGATATATTCGTTCAATATTGTCAAATCTCTTTTCTGCATCAAGTGATAAAGCAAAGGCAGGCGTGTCCTGCTGCTGTGCTAATGAAAACAAAATTGCAAACGAAGCAAGCACTGTCTCCGAGGGCACTATAATATTATTCCCTGGAACCTTATCTAGCCAATTAGCCTATATTTTGGAATGAATCAAACAATCCACATTGATCAGTGATATTGGCCTATAATTTGAAACCAATTGTAGTTTCGTCAAATATGGGACGCACCTTCAAAAGTTCAATTTCTTGGGAGAACATGTGCTACCCTTAGTAAGACATTCTTTGTTGAGTTATTTTTTAAAATTTACTTTTAATTAATTTATCAAATCAAGTTAAATCACTTGGGGTTTTTTTTTCAGTTCAAAGATTTTATTGGTTTTAACATACAAAAAAGTACAAGAAATGTTAACCAGGCAAGATACAGACAAGCTGTGCAAAAGCAAGGAATCATAAAGTATAATCAATATAATACAACAAGCTGACCTATGCCTTTCTGAAAGAAGAGTATCAGCACAACATGAAGCCATAACCATGTACTGTATCCAAAGCACAGAGAGACACCAGAGCCATATGCCTATAGGAATGTAAAAAAAAAAAAAAAAAAGGGAGCCATGATGTGACAGATATGTTATATTGTAGATATCTATATTCTATCACAAGAACTGAATGTCATCAACCTGTATTGCAATAAGAGTTGACCGGACTCCAGATTTTGACATACGATCTTGTAGACTTGTGCTTTTCCGCTATAATGCTTTCATACTTTACTGTAAGGCATAACGTATTCCACCAGGTAACATAATTTACCTTAGATAGGTCTTTTAAACAATGTAAGATATTTTTGAGGGCCAGGAATAGCAATATGTTAAGCAACCTGAGATTATGATCAGACACCATTTGCAGTAGGCCATGATGACCCAGCATGATAATGTGCAAACTTAAGGACTCTTGTATATTCCAAGATTGTAGAAATGGTTTCCCAGACTTTGCTCCAATAGACTGATAGATGTGAACAGTCATAGATCATATGAGTTAGCGTGCCTTCCTGTGAGTTACAAGACCAACACATGGTAGAGAGTCCATTTGAAATCTTAGCTACCATAATTGGCATCGAGTGTGCTCTATGCATAAGGAAGAACAGAGATTAAAGAATGCTGGCAGAGCGAGATCTAAACATATTTTTCCAAACTTCCTGCCACATCTCTTCCTCAGGCGAAAGTCCCAAATCTCCATGCCAAGAGTTCATCATGCTCGTTAATGAAGAAGTTGAAGACCTTCGCATAAGGTCAAACCATCTGGAGGTAACTCCTTTTTTATTAGTATTGATTAATGAAATGTAAGAAAGTACTTCTGGAATATTCTTTAATTGTACTACATTAGGAAAAAGAGCATTCAAGCAGTGTCTCAATTGTATCCAGCGATACTGCTGATGGAGAGGCAAATTGTAACGATTTTGTAATTCAGCAAAGGACATCCATTAAGGATTCGTTATTAAATCTTGCAAAGTCCAGATACCACAGTTCTGCCACAATATCTAATTAATTGATCTATCATGTATCTTAATATGATAATTTTTCCTCAGCAATATTTGGCGCAATTCATACCATTTAATTTCCATCAAGTTATCATAAGCTTTGAGTACTACATGAGTGGAATAGAAAATGGGATGTTGTTTATCCTTCGAGTGTAGAGGGGTGGAAAGTGTGAAGGCAAGGTGATTATTGCCTTATAGACTTTTTTCCAATTGTAGCCATATGGGTAAATTAGTAGTGGAATCCACATCCAGCCACATCGATCCATGTCTCATGATGAAAGCTTGATGATATTGCAAGACGTCACGGAAATTCACCCCACCCCCCCATGGTTTTGGCTTGTTTTAATTATGCAACACAATACGGGGTTGTTTATTCTGCCATAAAAATGCGCTAAGGCAATTTTCGATGTCGTGATATATGCATCTTTTGAACATAAATAGCAGCATGCTCAGAATATAATTTATTTTTGGTAGTATCATCATCTTGATGGTGTCCAGGCGACCCTACCAAGTTAGCTTTAGAGGGGACCATTTCAGAGTAGAGTCTTTGATGATGTTTAGAATATAATCTGTGTTATATTGCTCCATGTCCTCCAGCGTGGGGCCTACATATACATATACGCCAAGGTATTTAATCTTAGTTGGGTTCCAAATAAATAAAGCTGTAAGAGTCCATTTCATGCCTGTCTTCAACACAATTCAGTTGTATTCAGTCTGTATCCAGAAACTGAAGCATAGCTGTCAATCACAGTTAGAACAGATGGAATTGATTCTGGAGTTATATAAACTAAGACGTCATTAGCATATGCAGATGGTTTAACCTCCATGACTTCATAGATAAATCCCTTAATGGAGTCATTAGCACAGATAGTAGCCAACAATGGCTCCAATGCCAAGTTGAACAATAGTGGCGAAAGTGGACATCCCTGCCATATTCCTCTCGACGGTCTAAAGGAATCAGAAAGTTGTCCATTGATATAAATTTTAGTAGTAGGGGCATAGTATAAAACTTTTACCATTTGAACAAATTGCATGGGGAAGCCAAATTTTGTGAGAGTTGCAAACAGAAAGGGTCATTCCACTCTGTTGAAGGGTTTTTAAGTATCATTATGCGATTCAGTCATATATAGGACTTCATAAAACTTTTTAAATTCCTGTAATATCTCAGTTGTAGTGGATAATGCAGTGTCCTGTAGCAGTCAGACTGGTGATAGATTTGCGCTCACTCATGTGTTTTAAATATGATGCCAACAAGTGGCCCAATTTATTGTTGTCTGCATATTAGTGGGCAGCTTGAACAAACACAGAATGAGCAGCAGCTTTCCTCAACACAGAATTATATTGGAATCTCCATTTCTGCAATTCCTCCAAAATAAGAATTCTACTCATGAGAAACAAAACACAACAATTAGCGCAAAAGGCCAAGTTTGCATAACATTAAATAGGAAAAAACAGGATATTGCTTTTCTTTCATCATCTCATGACCCTAATGGAAGATGAGTTCAGGTTAATTTGTGTGTTAATAAATGCTCTGTATCTATTACTAATATTTATGCACCAACACTGGACTGCCCTGAGTTCTTCGAGGAGATTGCAAATCACGTGAACTCCAATTCTATTCATCATGTCATTGCTGGTGACTTTAACTTAATTTTGAATCCAAGTCTACGTAAAATCTCTACAGCGACATATTGAACAACGAAAGTGAGTACTACTCTTTTAGATATAATGGCACAACTTGAATTACTCAATGCATGGAGAATGATTCACCCGAATGACAAAGACTACACGTTCTATTTCCCCGCCCCCTCCCCCCCTGCATGGCTCCTATTCCAGGTTTGACATGTTTCTCATTAGTAGCGCTCTTCGGCAAACCCTTTGTGACTCCGCGATCAAGGAAATTTTCATATCGGACCATGCTGCTATCACACTTACCTTGGACAATTTAGTATCATCTACATCATCTAAGACATGGAGGTTTAACCCTAGCCTGCTTGCAGAGGATGGCTTTAAGGAACATGTGGAAAAAGCTATCACTGAATTATTTCTTTTTAATATTCCTGAAGATACCAGCTGTAGTGTCACTTGGGACTCCTTCAAAACATATATTAGGGGAGTGATCATATCGTTTAGCACTATGATTAAAAATACAAATGCTACAAAGCTTCATAAGCTTGAAAATCTAATTAAAACAAAAGAATTAGCACATCAAAATGATAAAACACTTGTTATAGAAACACAGAACTTATTTTTCCCTTGACTACAAAAAAAGGTGTCAAATAAAAGAGAAACAAATTCATGAAATACAAGCTCTTTCTCAGACCAAGACCACTATTAAGAAGAGAAAGGAGATAAGAAAATAAAGGAGATATTTAGCAGAAAGCAAACAAAAGGTAAAGGTCTAAAAAGACTATATCCCAGACAACTTCTTACTTGCTAAACTTTAGACAGCACCACTGGTTAGCTTCTTAAGGTCTAAAAAAAGACCTAAGCTGTTCAGGTTGGAAAAAGATGTATCTCAAACCCAGATACATAATTTGTTTCAAAAACATGCTTGTAATCCAAAACACTTGTATATCAAAGCAAATTTCCCCATAAGAAATAATGGAAACTCCACAACCCAAAAACTTTAATACAAAATACTGTATGTACTCATATTGCAAGACTTTGCTTGTTTAGAACAGTCACTACACTCTTGCAGTGTCAGAGAAAGAGAGAGAGAGAGAGAGAACCATCGGCTTAGTGGATATACTGTATGTGGGATGTGGGTATACCGTATATACTTGTATTGCAAGACCTAGCTTGTATATCAAGTTAAAATTTAATAAAATGTTTTGCTTGTCTTGCAAAACACTTGCATACCAAGTTACTTGCAATCCAAGATTTTATTATACTTGTATGTAACAACACACTTGCATGGGTATGCCAGTAGGCGTGGTAGACGTGTAAAATATAGGCCTGCAAAATGCTGGCCTTTATTTCACACTCCTATACAAAACTGTAGGCGGACCTAGTGGTTGATTGAGAACCACACACCTGCATGCCTCCAATGTAGGCATGCTAAGGCACGCTATAGAGAATCAAGTCCTCAGTGTTCCGGGCCAAGGTAGAAACCTCTACCGTGGCTTACTAAAAGAGGGCAATGACACCTAGAGCTTGCTTGAAGACAAAACTAACAACCAGGGTTGCACGTTCCATTACATCAGAAAAATAACCTTCAAGAATAGCTGTGATATCATGCATTGTTGTAGATGGTTCTGAGTTCCAGATTGATTCAAAGGTTGGTCCTCTGTGCCTTTCTTCTTACCATTATTTATCGACAAATAATATGTCTTATTAATAGGCGGAACAGAATCTGGATCAAATTTCAAATTTTCCAGAAGAAACTTTTTAAACACATCCACAGGGGACATAACTAAGATTTTAGGACCGTTTAAACGTCTATTAAAGTTCTCCAATTGTTCAAGGTTCCTTGTAATAAACGTTTGATCTTTTATTACTGCTGAAACAGTCTCTTTTAAGTTATTTGTCACAATATGTACTTGAGAAATCTTATCCAAACAATCTTGATGTACTTTATCCACATAATGAGATATTAAATCCACTTTACTTACAAGTGCTGTCATGTCTTGTGTGGCCTTTTCTACCATCCCATTCAGCTTCTTTATTGCTTTCAAAAGCATTCCCAGAGTCACCACTGGCTAAGAAGCTATATTCTCAGCTTCTTTAATGTCTCCAGTTTTAACCAGCTCCTTTGAGGGTAAGGCTCCACCGAAAACTAGTCCTGGCTTAACTTCTTCAAGTTTCATAGGACCTGCCACCAAATCTTTTGATTCTGCTGGGCATGGTGGGAATTTAGCTATTGGGGGTGATAAAGATATATCATGTCCCAAAGAGCCAAACACTCTTTCATTCAACTCAAAAGCAGGACTCTCACCTCGATCATCAGTCTGGGAGTTGACAGTGATACAATACAGCACCTGGAGGATTGTTGGTTGTAGTGGGGATGATACTACAGCCAGTGGTGGAATGGCTGTAATCATCCCCTTCAATTTAGTGTACGGCACCGGTATGAAGTAAAACTGCACTTTTGGAATTCGCCGAGCAATACTACTAAGGTAAAACTCAAGCTAAAACATTAGGATGCTAGAATGCTAAAACACCATCAGTGGCCAACCGCCATCTTGACTCTTCCCCCTCTTTGTTGTGATATGTAAGTTTGGAAGATATGGTAGGAACAAAGGTCCTACAAAGTTCTATAATCATCTGGTCCTAGAGCTTTATTGGCCAGAAAGGATTTTATAGCTGATCAGCTCTTTCCTAAAAAGGTCACAATCAAGTCTTCTATTTACCTTAGATTTACCTTAGAGCAGGGGTTCTTAACCTGGGGTCTGTGGACCCCTTGGGATCCATGGATGGGTTTCAGGGGGGTCCCTGAGGGCCAGATAAAAATTAACATTTATATTCACTATACAGCCTGGTACTTTTGATTTTTCTCACAGATAACGAGAGAAAATAGATGTAGTATTAGTAGTAGATCTGTTTTAATTTGCACAAGAGGATTGTATTTAATAATTATAATGAATGGCATTACTTTTTGCATAAAAAGGAGTGTTTTTTTAGATTGTTTACTTTAATGTTTAATAATACTTTGTGTATGTCATATATGCATGAGACAATCAAATCTCTATAAATAAAGTACATTATATTCATTGCATGCAAAGTTGTGTTTATGTGAATATTTCTGGGGAAGGGAGTTCATAGTTTTCATCAGATTCTTAAAGGGGTCTGTAATTCAAATAAGGTTAAGAATCACTGCCTTAGAGCATACTATATACTGTAAACAGGTATAGAAATTGCTGAATTCTGTCCTTTTCTTTTATGGCAAGGTCATTGTTATCAGGATGACCTGTATTCTTTGCCAAAATGTCCTGTTTTTGAGATATTCAATCAGGAGGTGCGTTGTCTTTTTCGGCCCTCATAATATTTTGCAAGTTGTATTCTATTCTTTATATTTGTTAGCTGTCTAATCCCCAATATTTAGGTTCTAAGGAACATACAGTACAGAAAATAGGACTGATGCATACACCTGGAGTCACAGAATTAAAGCAAGATCAAATGCTAAAATAAAACTTTAGCATAATATTTAGTAAAATAGAAAGCTTTCATGTCCCTATGAAGGCCCAAATAAGAAGAAATTTGCCTCAGATATAAAGAGAATGATTTCCAAAGTTTTTAGTTGCTTAGAACTGGAAGGAAGGGTCAATAATTCATTTAAATCAAATACCTCTACTAGATGGAAATTCAAGTAGATGATGAAGCCAACTCAGTGTCTGTTTAGATGTAAGTAAAGATAGTGGGGCCGATATTCAGCCAGTGGGAGGAAGCTGTGATCGATACTGATCCCAGATAGTCAATGCAGGATGAAAATAAATGTCTCGCAGTCTAAGAATAGGTACAAAGTCTTAGTGCACGCTTACTTGAGAAATGAGGCTATAGTGTCAGTTGGGTTCTATTTATAACTAAACAAATTTTTTGCCTCTCAGATACAACAATTTGTGTAGTGTACACCCACGCTGGTTATTTTTGCTCACTTGCTTAATAACCCCAATAATTTCAATATAATACGGTCTTGTTTCATATAGCAAGTTACAAATTACTTTCTCTTTATTTAGCTTGCAGTATGTGGTCTTTTCAAGCATATCACTGAATTAAATTAATCGTTCTCAGATTCGTTTTGCAATTTTCTTCGTAATTAAAAAATTTTTTTGTTGGTCTTAATAAACAGAAGTTCTGGATTTTTAGGCTAAATTCCGAAACTGGCATATTCATTAATCATTATTAAGAGTGCAGCCTGGGGAATCTCCGAAGATCAATGTGCTTGAAAGAACAGGATGTTAACAAAAAAGTAAGGGCCTGTTTTACAAAGCCGCACTAGCAGCCCCGAAGCCCATAGAGATTTAGAGGGCTTCGGGGCTGTTGCCGCTAGCGCGGCTTTGTAAAACAGGCCCTAAATCTCCAGCACAAGGTTACTGAATGACTAGACCTACGGAATGATTACTAGAATGCAGCTGACTGACCAGTGGATCTGGAAGAGTGCCAAATTTTGATAATAAAAACTGAGGCTACAATACCCAGTAGTGTGGACCTAAGCAGAAACCAGGTGCAGATAGCACTCTAGAACCCATGAACTGTGTGACCTTCTATTACCAACTGATTAGCACGGAGTGTACAGGGGAATTTATTTCACGATCATTTGCAAAACAAGCCTAATCCTAAACCCTAGCCCAATAATAGCATAATTTGGGTTGTCATCCTCTAGCCATGTCCTTAATTCTGATGAGCGTTAGAGCAGTGTCAAAGCATTCAGTGCGCCTGCCCATTCTAAAACCTCTAATGCAGCTTTGTAAAAGGAGCCCAATATTAGGTTTAAATTGTTTTACTAAGACATGGTACCTTTTTCAATTTTCAATTGGACTCTGATATTACCTATAAAAATTATTAAATTTTGTAACCCATATGACTAAAACCATTTGTTTTTCTATTTTGACAATCCATGTTTCCAGTAAACCAAATTTAGGCCCCCTTTTATCATGCTGTGTAAGGGTTTTTTTTATTGCAGACCATTGCGATAAAAGCACCGACGCTCATGGAATTGCTATGAGCGTTGGAGCTTTTACCGCAGAGGTCTGCAATTAAAAAAACCCTTATGTAGCTTGATAAAAGGGGGCCTTAAAAACTAACAATTGATATTTGCATTAATAAACAGTTGTCAAGCTTTGTTTTTAATTTTTTCTCACAATTTTGAATCTTCAATTGTTGAATTATATTGTTAATTGAAATGGTATATCTCTGGCAAATGAAATGATTGAAAGATGTGGTTTGTTGCATTTGAATCAGCATCTTTTTGATTACTTAGCCAGCTGAATAGCTCAATTTCTAAGACTTGGTTCCTTTTCTTGGATTATGGCACAGATTGTTCTTGAATCTTTTTAAATGTGAAGCATTATGGATATCCCACTCAAGTACACCACTGCTGATTCCTAAGATCCAACACTGTTCGACTGTTCTAAAGAAAACAATCATCTCTTTTGGGCGATTTGGGACTCACAGCTATTATTCTTTCCTTATATTTCAGAAATACTGTAGTTCATAACACTTTTTATATTTTAGGAAAATTAGCCCTTCTGGCCCCCCACTCAACCAACAATACTCACTTTGAAGAAATTATCTCAAACCTAACCTGCCAATACACCATAAACCTTCCCCTTGCAGCCTCTGACAACAACACCATCCAATACTTCAAAACATTGCTTAAAGACTGCCAAATAGATCTCAAACCATCTGGTCCAACACATGAAAAAGGTCATACCCTTGACTTCACTGCCTCTACTCCCCCCCCTGTCCCCTGGTCAGACCATTATCTCCTTTCATTCAACCTACGCCTCCACTCCTCACAAACTACCAGCACTTCCTCTCACTCAAATAAACAAGTAAGAGGCAAAATAAATTCTGCTAAATTCAAAGATCAAAGTTGCTACCTCATGAACTATCACAACCGACTCGACTAGTATGATGCTGTCAGATTGGATCAAATCACGCACAAACACCCTAGATTCACTCACTCCCTTACACCACCACAAAGTAAGATGTACTAAACCCTCCCCTTGGTTCAAGAATAGAAAAGCAAACCTGCTGAAGACTGGAAACACAATGGCAGAAAAGCTGGCTGTCTGACCATAAAATACAATGGAGAGCAGCAATCAATAAATACAAATTTAATAGAACCGAGCCTAAGAACTACTACACCCAAGAGATATAAAATAATACCCTTGACAATAAGAAATTATTTTGCCTCATTCACAACCTTACAGCACCACCAGAAAAAGGCAACAATGAACATAATACAGTGGACCAGATTTGGAACACCTTCACTCCACTAACTACAAGCGAAACAGTGAACCTTGTAAAGAAATTATCCACTTGCAGCACCTCTCTTGACAGCTGCCCCCCCCCCCCATACCTTTTAGCCGCCACACCTGATGTAATCATCACCTGGATCACCAGATTCATAAACAACCTCCTAAATCAAGGCCAACTCCTAGCTGAAATGGGCAAAATAGCTCTCGCACCCATACCAAAATCACAAAATGCAGACCTATCCATCTTCTCAAACTATAGTCCCATTGAAGGCATCTCTGTACTTACCAAGCTTCTAGAAACTCATGCCAATAAGCAACTCATATCCTACATGGAACAATATACCTGCCTACATCCCTCTCAGTTTGGATTCTGACCATAGCATATCAAAGAACTCCTTCTGCTAACCCTTACTACAAAAATTAAACAGATACTAAGCATAGGCCAGCAAGTAGTCCTCCTTCAATTTGACATCTCTGCAGCCTTTGACTCTGTAAACAACCACCTTCTCTTAATGAAACTTATTGCAATTGGAATCACAGGCACCTCACTCAACTGGTTCAGGGACTTCCCAGAAAAGAGAGAATACCTTGTGCAGGATCAAGTATTGTAATTCCCTCCTAATAGAATGTCCACAGTATCAAATAAAACACATATAAGTAATTCAAAACTCCGCTACAAGACTGCTTTACAATAGTAAACCGTTTGAACATGTTAACACCTCTTCTCCAACACCACCATTGGCTTCTTTTTGAAGCACGATTAAAGTATAAGATCTTGATTTTGGCTCATCAAGCTTATTATACAAGTACTGTGGTTTGTCTTCATTCTTTGCTCTTGCTGTATCAACAAGTTCATACCCTGAGGTCATCAGAATCTAACAAATTACTTATTACTTTGCATAAAAAAATCTGGCTTGATATATCTCGGCATCTGACATTTATCGATGTCATCCTAACACTCTGGAACATTCTTCCATTTGATCTTCAATTAGAACCATCGTATTAGAAATGCAAGAAAGGATTGAAAACTTGACTGTTTAGGCCATCTTTGAAATTTTAGTTTTCCAGTTCAGAGATATGTAATTTTTATACTTGCATATTCCTTTTATATCCAGGCAGCAAAAGTGTGCAATAAGCAGGGTTGCACAGGAGCCTAACTCCCTTATTCCTATAGGATCAATGGTTTCATATTTGTATTTTCAGTATTCATGAGGTTTTCTAAGAACCTAACCTCAGGGAATAGTAGAACACACTGTACAACCCCCACACCCATCACTTTGCCATCCCAAGGGTATCTGCCAAATGTATTGGCTTTTTTTTTTTTAAGAATGTTAATATTACTCAAGCTTAAATAATATTTGCTTCTTTATTCCTTATTGTTCAATGTGAACATTCACTTCACTTTACCACATGTTACTTTTTCACATAAATAGCAGGTTGTATCACTTTGTATATTTTGGCTTTTCTTCAGGAGTCCCACCAAACAGTGGCAGATTTTCGAGTATATGTGGAAAATCACACCCGGAACCCAGATGAGTTGAGTCGGAAACAGATTCGAATATACCAGCTCTACAGCCGGACCACCAGCAAACACGTCCAGATCCTGGGCAAAAAGATTAATGCCGATGCAGAGGATGGCAACAAGTACGGTAAGAGGTAGTGTCCATCTTCATAAACAGGCTTTTACTATTAGTATTTTATTTGTATTATGTGCCTGACTTATGCAAAGCATGTAGTAGAACAGGAGTAGGTCCAGCATAGTCGCTCAGCAGCAGTTCTGTATTTTGCCATGCATAGGCTTGATTCCCAGGTCAAGCCTTCAGTACAATGGATGGGCAGTGGAGACAGTATTGAAAGTCTGTGGGGGTAGGGAGGTGTGGTCATTGTTAATGGTGACTCAATGCTCAAAAGCTTGCTGTGTAAGTAAGACTTATTGTAGTCAGTACAGCAATAAGGTGGGGAGGGGGGCGGATTGCCCCAGGTGCCGGCACCTCTCTGTCCTCCTATGCCACGCTCTGTCCTCCCATGCCTCTCTGTCCTCTCATGCCTCCCATGCCTCCTCCCGGTACCTCTTTATCTTCTCCAGTGGTAGCAGCTTCTCAGACCTGCTGCTTACACTGGCCTGGCTCCCCTCTTAAATCACTTCCAGGTCGCGGAACCAGGAAATGATGTCAGAGAGGAAAGCTGCTCATGCTGGTAAAGATTTAAAGAGGTTCCGAGGCAAGGGAGGGTGCGAGTGTGACATGAGAGGTGGGGAAGAAGCGGAGGGAGGTGGTGGAGAGGAGGGCCTGGGGGGGTGCCACTACTCCAAGCACCCCTACCCTCACTACGCTACTGGTTGTAGCTAGTCTTACTTGTAAGTTAGATCAGCCTTTGATGCACGAAAGGGTTCTTAGGGACGTTTACCAATCAGGGTAACAGCCACAGAGAATCCTACGCAAATGCATTACAGGGAGCTGCAACTAAAACCAATGTGTAATCTCAAAAAGGAAAAAAAAAGAAAGACTTCTGAATTTGCTGCAGTAAAAGTAGTTTAGATTGTGAACCCACTGGGATAAATAGGGACAATGCTTAGAGTACCTATTATTCAATGTAAATCGCCTTGGGTGAATCTCTTATTAAAGGAGGTTAATAAATCCCAAATAAATAAATGAAATAAAAGATGCTTCAGCTGTGGCTGGAAGATTTTTTATTTTTTTTCCCTTGTTGCTGCTTACTGGAGCTCTGCGAATACAGCCCTGTACTGCATTGGGCCTGTGCAAAAGAGCTGTAGCTAAGGCTCAGCTCTTGAGTGCAGGTGCCAGGCACAGTTCTTTCCCTTTTCACTCAGCCCAAATAGCATGCATATCATTGGTATGCTATTTGTGCTGAGCATCACCCGGAAAATGAAGCTCGCTGCCAACCCACTGTTTTCCACTGTGTTGCCAGGGATCTGTGCATCCAGCCCTAAGTGACTATGAAAAACTGAAACAAAATGGAAAATCTTTATGCACTGCCCCTTAATAAGATTTCTGTTACGAACACATGCTTGCTACCTGCCATTTCCTTTAAAAGTTCTAATACTTTTTGATATTCCAGTTTCTAGAGTTGTTTCTCCATGTGAATTTTCTAGAGTGCATAGTTTCCTTCTTCATATTTCAAGATGTCGTCAGGTTTTATGCGGGTCCAGTTAGACATCCCTTGTTTCATATGACATCCAATGGAATTACACTTCAAAATCCAGTGATCTACTCATATGCTGAATAGGAATCATATATCTAGTCTTATACTTTTAGATTTTTACATTGTTATCCACCATTCATAATCCACGAATGCCTTCTTTCCCCTCGCTCTTCTTTTCATTCCTGCATCCTGTCTCTCTGCTCCATCCCCTTGATTTGCTTCATTTCTTTCCTATGGTCTATCTCCCCTCCCAATTTGTTCATCCTTTTTATGATGTTTGCCCACATTCCTCCAGTTTTGAACAGATGGGGGGGGGTAGGGGGTAGGGGTGTTTCTTCAGAAGATGGCTTAATGAATGTGAAGTAGATTTTTCCCACATAAAAGACAATGGGCTCCTTTTACTAAGCTGCGTTAGCATTTTTAGCGCACACAGCATTTTAGCGTGCGTTAAACCCACGCTACGTGGCTAGAACTAACACCAGCTCAAAGCTGGCGCTAAGGTCTAGCGTGCGCGTCAATTTGTGCTGAGCAAAACTTACCTATTCAGCAAACAAGACCCCTAACGGCCCCACCCGTTCACATTAACACTTCGCCCCCCTTTCCTCCCCCCCTGCTCTCCTCCCCCCTCATAATAGCTTCTCTCTTCCCTATCTTCAACAAGCTCCCTCCATCCTCTGACCAATACACCGGCTTTTATTGATAGGCTCCTGATCCCATATAGTTCATCGAGAGTTCTTAGATCATCCTCTCAGTCTACCCTTAACGTTCCCTCCTTGAAAATTATCGGAACACGCCGTGCCTCTATTTTTTCAGTGACAGCACCAACGATTTGGAATTCTCTCCCTTTGTTCATGAGACTTGAACAAGATTTGCAGAAATTCAAGAGTAGTTTAAAGTGTCTTCTTTTCAAAGAAGCCTTCAACTGAATTTACTAAGTCTATCATGTGACAACATCTTATGATTTTTCTCATTCATGAAACCAGTTCACCATTATTTTTCTCTTTTTCGATCTCTCACAACTACTTTCTCTTACCCTACCCAATGTACTTCCCTTTTATGTACTTTTCTTGAAAAATTGTATTTCTGCCCGCCATTCCTATTGTTTCACAAGTTTATTTACCCCTGTTGGTCTAGTTATAAATATTATGTATCAGTGATTTCTTTAAAATCTTATTTTTATTTCTGTAAAACGCTTTGTAATTTGAAAAGCGTTTCATCAAATAATTTGAATAAACTTGAAACTTGAAACTTGAATTTCGGTTACACTTGTTACATAGTTGATAATTTGTTTGTAAACATAGATCCTAATCTAACTGATGTAAACCGCCTAGAACTCGCCGGGTATGGCGGTATATAAAAATAAAATTATTATTATTATTATTATTTAGCGCACGCTATTCCTCGTGTTAAAGCTCTAACGCGGCTTAGTAAAAGGAGCCCAATGTTCAAGTGGATGAGTTGGGTAACTAAGCAGTTACCTGGTTAGAATTCTCTGTTTGAAAACTATTTCCCTCATAGCTATGAGGGAACCAGTGGAGGAGTGGGCTAGTGGTTAGAGCAGCTGCCTCATCACCCTGAGATTTTGAGTTCAAGTCCGACTGCAGCTCCTTGTGACTGGACAAATCACCTAATACTTCATTGCCCCACGTACAAAGTAAGTACCTGCCTAAAATATGTAAACCACTTTGTGTAAAAGCCACACCGAAAAAGTAGTATGTCATTGTATTTTTGTGCTATTGCTTCTGTTTGCATACATGCTCATTGTGTCATGCCTATTTCTCTTGTTGACTCCTTAATAAAAATGATATTTAAAAAAAGTCCCATCCCCCTAAAATTGCACATGGATTTTCATACCGCACATACTTTAGTGAGATAAAGAAACCTTCCCTTCTAATGGACTTCTGTAAAGACGCCGTCTGTATACAGTCTCTTCCTGTGTAAACCGCTTAGAACTGTTTGTTGTATGGCGGTATATAAAAATAAAGTTATTATTATTATTATTTGAATTTTAAATTGCATGTGCTCTATTTTGTCTCACTTCCACCATCCTCAAAGCGGGTGCAAAGTGTGCAGGCATGCCTTTGTAGGCAGTTTAAAAGGAAACTAGTCTTGTTGGTTCCCTCTGAAAATTGCCTACAAGGTATCAAGGTATACAAGTGACCGTGAATTTGCAGTGATGTAGGGTGCCAAACTGATCTCCCAAATAAGATGTGGGCATGAAAATGGGACTGATCTTTCCTAACAAAGGGTCAGTAACAACTTTGTGTGAATCAGAAGAAAAAGAGCCATTAAGAGCCTGTTCCAAGACAAAGACAAAGAGTCAGTGATGAGCCAGTTCATGGAAGAGTCTAAAGACAGAAAATAATTAGGGACCTGGGACGTAGAACTGACCAACAACAGTGGTTTATGTGGATTAAGCAAAGAATAATTTGGTGAAAGATCCTCACAAACAGTAAATATTCAAAGAAGTAGGGAGGGAGAAAGAAGCAAGAAGAACTCTAAAGAAATCAGATAATGATCAAGAATAGTAAAATCAGTTAAGAGAGTTAAAATAAAAGAATGGAAGATGAGCAAGAGAATGAGGACCTATGCAGCTAGCTAAATAGATGAAGCAGAACAGCTTTTTGCTTAGGGCAAAGAAACCAAACCCAGCCCTGCCTTTTTATCTCCCTGGTGCTAATGCTAAGTGAGGAAAAAGGGAAATGGCTCCTCTGGCCAATTCCATTCCACTGCCCATGGGATGAATTCAGTGGATTGTGAGAGTGTGAAATCAGTAGAGAGCATCTTTCAAAAGTTTGCAGAAACAGGGAAGACCAAAAGGATAATAGTTAAAAACAGTGTCTGGGAGAACAAAAGAGTATAAGTTTGTTGAACGATAGGGGCGTGACAAGATGGCGGTGGTATGAGAATAGCTACGAAGCGGTGTGAAAGAACTGATGATTGCAGGCACTTTCCATTGGAACATTTTACCTTTTGCTGCTGTCATGATGCCACATTCAAAGAGGAAGGGGGTGATAAGGGCCGTACCTTTACCGGCCCTTTCTTCAACACCTATCCAGCAAACCGTCAACTGCTTCTTCGCGGTTCTGCTGACAGCTACTTAAGTTCCCGGAGGAAGTGACTCAGCTTTGGGGGAAGGTGGTAGAGAGCCTGTTCCCCTTTCGGGGATCAAAATATCTTTATCCCCTCCGGCTCTAACTACCCCCATATGTCCAGCTTCTGTTGGGGCTCAGCTGCGGGAGATCCATGATCCCGGAAGGGAATCAACGGGGCTTCCTGGTCAGGGCGCTGAGCCAGTAATCGCAGGACAGCTGAAGAAATCAACACCAGTACCAACAGAGAGAGAGGGAACTAATCCTTCTCCCACGGAGGTGTCCTTAGGAGACATTTGGTTGCTCCTACAACGGCTGGAGACTGCTATGGCCAAAACCACTGAGGAGGTAACAGATATTAACTCTAAGATTGATACTCTTACTAAAACTATTGACTCAGTTAAAATGGATTTCTCAAACCAAACCAAACAGATGCAGGATGATATACAGCAGTTGCAACTGTTTAAAATAGCAACAATTAAAGATAATTCCTCTATACATAAAAAATTTGAACAAATTGAAAATTATAATAGGAGATTAAATCTTCGCATTTTGAATTTCCCAATTTTACCTGGAACTCCACCTATAGATTTTTTCAAAAGATACCTAATTGAGATTTGGGGAATTTCCCCTGACAATATTCCTCCTATAAATAAGATTTACTATCTGCCGAATAAAAAGATTCCTCAAAGAGATACGGAGAAAAATAATGGACGAAACAGATTGATTTTGGTAATGTTACTGCTCTTTTGGAACAAACTTTGAACTCAGATACTGAAAGAGCTACGCTTCTAACATCTTTTGTTTTTGAGCAAGATTTAAATATGGTCTTAAGATTATATTTTAAGAATTCTCAAAAACTATTTGGAGAACAACGGATCTGGATTTATCCAGACGTTTCAAAAGTTACTCAAGAGCGAAGGAAAAATTTCCTTTCCCTATGTCAAGAAACTCTTAAATTGGGGGCTACATTCCTATTAGCTTACCCCTGTAAATGTCTGGTGAGGTATTTGGGAATTAAGTATGTATTTTTTTCTCCAGACCATTTGAAGGAGTTCCTAAAAGTCAAAAAGATAATTAAGGACTGATTTAGAATGGATTATAAATAGATAGTAGCCGTGTCACACTAAGCTTTTTCTTTGAACTTATTTTTAATTTAATGTCTCCAATATTATCTGATTATCACACCCCCACATAATTGGTAAAAATTGTTTCTTTGTTGCATGTAACAAGATTATTCTTGTGAATTGAAGTGAAAATTCAATAAAGTAATAAAGTTAAAGAGTATAAGTTTGTTGTTGTTTTCCCTCAGAAGGCAGACAAGGACTGACCGGAAGAAAGGAAAGAGTACAGAGAGTAAGGGTGAAGCAGAAAAAGAGGTATCTTTGGAAGTTGAGTGAGACATGTATTGTAAAGTTTGGGGAAAAAAGAGGAGAAACAAGCTAGTTTGGGAAAAAGAAATGTAGAGACAGCTTAGAAAAGCATCTTGTCACATATCAACTTATTCTGTAGTGATAAGCAAGTGGTATGAGAATGTTGTCTATTGGAGAGAATTAATGGATAGTCTCCCTTCAGACCTGTAGAATTAGGGGAAAGAATCAGATTCTCTCCCCAGCTTTCCAGTTCTGGGTAGGGGAGTGACATTGCAGAGAGAAAGAGGAATGAGACAAGTCTCAAAATGTTGCAGTATAGGCATCTTGGCAGCTTTTAGCCAGTGACATCATCAGCTGAAGAGATAAAGCATTTTAAAAATTCTTCCTGCACAAATACAGGAGAAAGACTAAATCTGAAATTCCATGGAAGTCTGAGTCAGCCATGAGGAATGTGTAATATTTCTATCATGCATAAATGACAGATGTTACTAAGTGTGAAGTGATATAACATCTATGGATTCCTAAGGAAACAGAAGGCAAGCTATGTGAGGAATAAACAAGGCAAAGACATGCAACTTAATCTACTCAGGAATTCTTTGTTTCTACTATTGAAAAGTCAAGAAGACCCAAACCTATAATGTCAGTTCACAACCGACTTTAGGGTAGGGTCACCCATGGGAATTACAAGCACTCCTAATGAACGAGGAATGCCGCAAAGGCCCTCCACTGATTCAACCCACACTCAGTATGTATTAATTAGAAGAACCATACAGCCGCCTGCCAATCCAAACTGATCTGAGTAAACACAAATTGGAAGCACCATGGCTTTGAACCAAGAAAATCTATCCTTCTTCTAAGAGGCACAGTCAACACTCTCTCTAGGAGAGGGGCCATCATTGCACCTCTTCTTTATGAGGGAGGGGAGATGCAATCAAAACACCCTTCAGGGTGCCACCCATACCAGAATCAGCATTGCATAATATGTAGCAGAAGCTTTCACACTGTTGAGGTAAGATGCCATCGAAAGATAGAATCTCAATTCAAACACGTGCTATCTTACTTTTGATCTCAGGTGCAGATGATAATTTCACACCTGTGAAAATAGATGCAGCGGAACTATCATACCTGTGTTCAAACCAAGAATACCTTCTGGAAATACCCTCCTTCAGAGACATCAAATATAAAATTGTCAGGACAAGAATGTTCTCAGTGATGGCTCTGAGGTGGTGGAATCCCCTTCTGAAGGAATTAAAACTAGAAAAGGACACTGGAAAGTTCAAGAAAGGGATAAAGACCATCATCTTCATAAACTAATATAGTAGATGATGGCACATAAAGACCTGAATGGTCCTTCCAGTCTGCCAAACCTGATTCAATTTAAATTGTTTTTAATTTTTTTCTTCTTACCTATTTCTGAGCAAGAATCCAAAGGTCTACCCGGTACTGTGCTTGGGTTCCAACTGCTTAAGTCTCCGTCAAAGCTCACTCCAGCCCATCTACATCCTCCCAGCCATTGAAGCCCTTCCCAGCCCATCTTCAATCAAATGGCCATATACAGACACACAGACTGCAAGTCTGCCCAGTACTGGCCTTAGTTCTTCAATATTTACTATTATTTTCGGATTCTAGATCCTCTGTGTCCATGCCACGCTTCTTTGAACTCTGTCACCATCACTGCTTTAATAATGCAACATAGAGGAGATAGCGGGCTAGTCCCCACTAGGAACACGATAAGGTGAACACAGTAGAGATACCCAGAATTGCTGAGGGTATGATAAACAAAATACACATAACTAGAATTATCAGGATGTATGTAAATCTAAGATGAACATAGAACACAATACAGATATTAGGTGTGCAAATAAGTAGGATTTAGTATGAACATAGTACATGATACTAGTATTATATGTGTTTATACGTAGGATGATTGATTATGGTATAAATGTGTCTACAGTATACTGAAAACCATCTCAGAAAATACTAACTCTGTATTGTAATACCTTTACAGAAGTTCATGTGGACCGCTCTGAATTGATTCCCCAGTCATTAGTAGTGGTATAGAAGCTCTCAATAAATAAACAATACCTGAAAGGATCTTGGTATTATTGTTGATGATATGTTGAAACCCTCTGCTCAGTGTGCTGCAGCAGCAGCAACTAAGCAAACAGAATGTTAGAAATTATTAGGAAAGGAATGGAGAACAAAACTGAGAACATTGTAATGCCTCTGTATCGATCCATGGTGCGACCACACCTTGAATACTGTGTGCAATTTCGGTCACTGCATCTCAAAATAAGATATAGCAGAATTAGAAAAGGTACAGAGAAGGGTGACAGAAATGATGAAGGAGATGGGATGACTTCCCTATGAGGAAAAGTTAAAGAGACTAGGGCTCCTCAACCTAGAGAAGAGATGGCAAGTCTGATTTGCCAGGATTCGGTGGGATATAAGATTGCACATAAGATAACATGGTAGAAGTCTATAAAATACTGAGTAGAGTAGAAATAGTAGATGTGAATTGCTTGTTTACTGTTTCCAAAATTATAAGGACTAGGGGCCATGCAATGAAGTTCTTAAGTAGTAAATTTAAAACAAATTGCAGAAAATATTTCTTCATTTAGGCCCAGATTCTGTTTATGACGCCCAGTCTCAGAAGCAGATGGGCGTCCTAAACAGAATTGCACCTAAGCCTGCCTAAAAAGAACCCGATTCTCTAACTGATGTCCATGTTACAGACGCCGGTTAGAGAATCAGGTAATGTAAGTAGACGTAGCCGCTGAGCTTATTGCGGCAAGGGATCTCCCTACCGTGATAAGTTTAGTGGCCATGGCCGCCTGTCCCCTCTGAACGATCGCTGGCAGGAGGGATGCCCAATCCCTCTTGCTGGAACTCCTTCGCCCCCAAACGATCGCTGGCAGGAGGGATGCTCAATCCCACCTGCCGGAACACCCCCCTAATAGATCGCAACAGGAGGGATTCCCAATCCCTCCTACCAGAACCCCCCCATAGATCGTGCTGCATCCCCCTCCCGGACCCCCCCCCCCCACACACACTAGAACCCTTCCTAACCGCACCCGGACCCCCCTAACCTTTTTCAAAAGACTGACAAATGGGTCTTGCCTCCATCCAGCTTGCAGGCCCATCTGAATGAGGTGGGCCTGCCCCTTCCTAGTGCATTGTGGGATGCATCGGGGAGTGGCCTAAGGCCTGATTAGCCCAGGCACCTAAGGCCTTGCCCATAGGAGGGGCCTTAGGCACCTGTGCCAACTGGAATCTTAGGTTGACCCATACCTAAGGCCCCTCCCATGGGTGGAACCTTAGATGCCTGGGCCAACCGGAATCTTAGGTTGGCCCATGTGCCTATGGGCAGGGCTGCAGGTATGCTGATCCAGCACAGGACCTTGACTATCTGCACATGCTCAAGGCCTGCCAACTCCCACCTTCTCTGAGAATCTCAAGGCCCCACACTGGATCAGCATACAGCATTGGTGGCAGCAACTTTTCTTCAAAACCGACTAGGTAAGCACAATACCTGCATGGCAGGGGGTGTGCATGGAGGGCAATGGCATGGATCATCTTGAGGTTGGGTGGATAGCGGAGCTGGTGTTCATTGGGGGAGGGGCATAGGGAGGAGAGGGGTGGAGGGGAGGGGAAGGGGCATGGGGGTATATAACTCTATGTTCTTCTTGAGTGCTGGTGATCATCGAGGGTTAAAGGGAAGACAGCAGCCTTAATGATTGGGTGGCAGCTCAAATATAAACCAAGACCCCCATTTTTGAGCCATTTTTTGTCCCAAAAATCTCGGGTTAAGTTTGAGTATATAAAGAAGTCTACTGTTGGAGAATTTCTCCCTAAATGGTGGTTTGTCAAAATTTTACTTAAGTTGTAAAGCCCCTCAATGGACATGTAGTGTTGCTTGATTCAGGAATCTAGATGTGGGTTTAGAATGGGCTAAAGCTCTACAGATTCAAATGGGGAGATCCACTGTGTATCCCTGTAATAAGTAGCAGAGGAGCAATCTACTTTTTGGGGGATTTTGTCAGGACCTTGGAATATGGAGTGGTGACTGCTGGAAACAAGATACTGAGGGGCTTGATGGATTTTTGGTTTGGCATAGTGGTGCAATTTTCAGATGTTTGTATTACAGAGTAGTTAATCTCTGGTTTATGTTTTTTTACCTCAGCTCTCCTTGTGGTAGAAACAGACACATTTGGAAGTCATGTCCGAATAAAGGGCAAAGAAACTGGATACTACATATGTATGAATAAAAATGGCAAAGTGCTGGGAAAGGTAGGTATTGGAAATCCCTAAAAGTCTGCCCAGACTGCTCTTATTATAAAAAACACTGGGATCTTGAATAAATAGAAATCATTGCAAATAGAAATTATTATAATTATAATCATTAATTGAATGACTATGTTTTCATCATCTCTTATTTATTTTATTTAGTTAGTTTTATATTCCATCCTCTCAGGGGAGCTCAGAATGGGTTATAGCAGGGGTGTCGAAGTCGGTCCTTGAGGACCGCAATCCAGTCGGGTTTTCAAGATTTCCCCAATGAATATGCATGAGATCTATGTGCATGCACTGCTTTCAATGCATATTCATTGGGGAAATTCTGAAAACCCGACTGGATTGCGGCCCTCGAGGACCGACTTCGACACCTGTGGGTTATAGTATTACACACATAATTCAGAGTGATATAGCAGATGACTTATTGGTTCCAAATTACATGCAGAGTACAGAAAGGGGCATAGAATTACATGCTTGATGCACTCAGTAGTTGTGGGGGAAGACTGCAGGTGAGGGAGAGGAGTAGGTGTATGGGGAAGACTGACTGCCGACAGGATGTGCCTCTCACAGCAAGAGGCATATCCTGTAGGCAGTCAGCTGGCGCAGGCGCCTCTCCTCCCCTCTGCGCATTCTCTGTTTCAGCACCCCCTCCTAGCACCTCAGGGCCCCCTCTGAAGGGCCTCCGTACCTGCGCAGATGTCAATGTGTTGACGTCACGCATGTGTATGATGTCATCATGTTGCCATCCACACACTTCCGGATGCCCTCGAGCCGTGGCCTCCAATTTAGTGTGCCGCCGGCTCATAAAGTTTGCGAGACACTGATATAGGGTGTTGTTTAGAGCATTAGTACTTACACACAAATTGCTGTATTCTCAAACACCAGCGTACCTACATTCTATGATCATTCCCCTCAAGAACATTAAGATCCTTGCAGGCCAATAGACTGGTAGTTCCCTCAGATAAGAAAGCCAAATAGGAATTTACAAGAGCAAAAGCATTTTATTACTTTGCTCCCTGTTTATGGAACAAAATTCCAAAATACTTACGTTTGGAAGCCAATTAAGAGCTTTAAAACTCTTCCAAATGTCTATTATTTCATCAGACCTTTGGGATTGAAAACACACAGGATCTGCATATGCAGTATATTAAGGAAAGAACAGAGGGTCCAGCAGAGTCGACTGCTCTTGGACCGCATTGCAATGGACTTGAATGGATGGCTCTTTTGAGGGGTGTATTTTATACTGTGCTTGAGAGAGAAGAGTATAGGTCTTTCCTATCATTTTTAGGGAGTTCTTTTCTTTAATTATTGTGTTTTATTGTAACTTCTTAGATCTATTGAAAGTTGAATAATTTCTGGGTTTTTGGGGGGATGACTAAGACATGGAGGCTTATTTTCAAAGCACAAAAAGTACCATAGTAACATATGGTACTTTGTGGGGCTGATTCTATTAAAGGCGCCTAACTTAATTGGAAAAATACCTTTAAGAGGCTCAGTAATTGCTAAAAAAAAAAAAATTAGTTGGGTGATAGGCACCTATCTGATACTATAAATGATAGGCACCTATCGCATGGTGCTTAGCGATGCCTAACGCCTCAGTGGGTGTGTCTATGGGCGAAGCACGACTTAGGTGCCTAAAATGTAGGCCATTAAAACCCTCACCTACATTTCAGGCACCTAAGTTTGTACATGGGCGCTGCTAGCCACGATTCTGTAAACAATGCCTAAATGTGACTGACATGCAGCCGGCACCTATTTTTTAGGAAATATCTGATTTTGGCGCTGTTTATAGAATCAGCCCCTGTGTGTCTAAGTGCTTTGAAAATGAGCTCCATAGCCAGCTAAGCTGATATTTATCAGCTGGCCAGCTAAGTCCTAGCAGCCAAAGATAGGCCTGCTTTTTAGGCGGGCCTATCTGGCTGCTGAACTTAGCTGGAGAGCTGCTGAATATTGGTAGTGACCAACTATGGGCTATTTAGCCAGCCGGGAGCCATTTCCAGCTGGCTAAACAAAGCAGAATACTGGGCCCTAATTTGTTTTCTATAGTCTTGTCACATTTCTAGTATTAATGGACTACACCTCTGGGATCAACCCTCCGACACTGTCCATGGCAGGAGGGATGTCCACTCACTCCCACCGCCGACCCTGTTGATCCTCCAAACCGCTGACACTCCCAACATTCCCCAACACCCACCTGACACTCCCCAACACCCATCCGACATTTTTCAACATACTCCAACACACACACCCCCGACACTCACCTGACATTCCCCAACACTCCCCAACACCCATCCGACATTCCCCAATACCCACCCGACACTCCCCGACACCCACACGACAAGCTTAGGGATCAGATCTGGAGAACTCACATGACAGGGAAATGCAAGGTCATGCATGTTGGGAAAAAGAACCCGATGTTCACTTAGAAGATGGGGGGATCACCGCTAGGGGTGAGCAACCTTGAAAGAGACCTGGGAGTGATGGTAGACACAACATTGAAGGCATCGGCGCAGTGCGCCACAGCCTCAAGGAAAGCGAACAAAATGTTGGGTATCATTAAGAAAGGTATCACGACCAGGACGAAGGAAGTCATCCTGCCACTGTATCGTGCAATGGTGCGCCCGCACTTGGAGTACTGTGTCCAGTACTGGTCGCCGTACCTCAAGAAGGACATGGCGGTACTTGAGAGAGTCCAGAGAAGAGCAACTAAGCTAATAAAGGGTATGGGGGACGTCTCATATACTGACAGACTGAAAAAGCTGGGGCTTTTCTCGCTGGAAAAGCGACGACTTAGAGGAGACATGATAGAAACCTTCAAGATCATGAAGGGCATAGAAAAAGTGGACAGGGACAGATTTTTCAAATTATGGGGAACCTCAAGTACAAGGGGGCACTCAGTGAAATTGAGAGGGGAAAGGTTTAGAACAAATGCCAGGAAGTTCTTTTTCACCCAGAGAGTGGTGGATACATGGAACGCGCTACCGGAGGATGTGATAAGCAGAAGCACGCTACAGGGCTTCAAAGAAGATCTGGACAGGTACCTGGAGGACAAAGGGATTGAGGGGTACAGATAAGAGTAGAGGTAAGGTTATAGGGATAGGATTAGAGGTAAATGGTAAAATTAGTCAGAGACCACTGTTCAGGCAATGGGCCTGATGGGCCGCCGCGAGAGCGGACCACTGGGCGAGATGGACCTCTGGTCTGCCTCAGCGGAGGCAACTTCTTATGTTCTTATGACAGTGTGCAAAGGAGATTTAAATTCTTCTTAGTAGACCTTGACTTTGCCTTCCAAAGTATAAGGTAGGGAGACTCCAAGACTTATGGTTTAGGGATATATGTTGGCTAAAGGCTAAAGGTAAAGGGTCATAGAAGGTCATGGATTTGATATGCCCCTTTCTGTGTACAATAGAGTCTTGGTTAACTGGGTCTCAGTTAACCGGGACTCTCACACAACCAGAAAAAAAAATTGCTGGTGGGGAAAAAAGTCCCAAAATGTCCCCCGAAGCACCTGCGACAGCAATTTGAGCCGCAAATCCTTCCTCCCTCAAGCCCCCAAGCCCTGAAGCAGCTACAAACCCCCCTCCCTCTCAAACCAAAGCACCAACACAGCAACAGTCCTGAGTTGCAAAGCCTTCCTCCCTCCTTCCCTCAAGCCCCGAAGTAGAAGAAGCAGGCGGTGGTCCTGAGCTGCGAGCTCCCTTGCTCCCTCCCTCTCTCTATATCTCTCTTCCTTACCCAAAGCACAGCAGTTAGCAGGAGGCACAGGCTGCTTGTGGCCAGCCCCTGCAGGGATTTTCCTCTGACGTGTCACTTCTGACGCATCAGAGGAAAAACCCTGCCAGGGCTGGCCGCGAGCAGCCTGTTATGAGGCTGCCTCCTGCTGGCCACTGCACTACAGGTGAGGAAGAGAGCGAGGGAGGGAGCAAGCAAGGGGGTTTGCAGCTAAGGACCGCCTCCTGCTTCTGCCACTTTTGGACTTGAAGGAGGGGGGGAGGGAGGAGGGCTTACAGCTCAGGACTGCTGTCGAGCTGTTGGGGGGGAGGGAGGGGGGCAGGGATTGAGAGTGTGTTAGACAAGGTTTCTAACACACTCTCAATTAAATAGAAAAACAGTTATCTGATATCCACCAATCCCCATGAGTGCCGGATAACTGAGATTCTACTTTACAACTGAAGCAGTTTACTTGTATTTATACAGGTACTTTCTAATCAGCTGATTGGCAAAGACTTACTTTATCTTATCCTTTATGAAACTGAACTAATTTCTCAAGCATTGACTTGGCATTAGATGGAATACAAATGTTTAATTTTTTTTGTATGTTTTTCCCTCTGTGTGATTTATTCACATGCCATGACAAAATGACCTGGATATCACAGAAGGATCTCTAACAGCAGCTTTGTCTCTCTTCTTACGGCAGTTGAATGGCAAGAATCGGGAATGTGTGTTTGTGGAGGAAGTTCTGGAGAATAACTATACCGCCTTCATGTCTGCCAGTTACCAAGGCTGGTACCTTGGCTTCACGCGGAAGGGGCGGCCACGGAAGGGGCCCCGCACGCAGCAGAACCAGCGAGAGGTCCATTTCATGAAGCGGAATCCCAAAGGCAAAGGGGAGACTCACAACCTCTTTCACTTTACCACTGTCACCAAACGAACTAAAAGAGCCCATCACTTGCGATCCCAGCCTCAGCTGGAGGGGAATCTGCTCTGGAGGCCTTAAGAGAAGATAACTGGAGTTTCCGTTGTACATAGGGCAAAAGTACAGAACACTTTCTACACGTGGGAAAGTTCTATTTTTATATTCTACATGGACAGGACCAGATAGAGCTGGTCTTTATTTGTGACTTTAGTAACTGCTTAAAGAGGTTGTAAAGTATGTGAAAACAGCAACAAAAGATGATTTATTGATCACTTTTGTATGTTTTTAATTTAATTTTAATGACGACACAGGCTGTAGAAGGTGGAAAAATATCTGGCCATTTTCTCCAGATGACTTTTTTGACTACTGTCCATGGTTAAGACAGGGAAAAAGTTTTTAAATCTAGTGACAAAAATCAAATTCCGAAGCCAAATCCAATGTTCTTCTTGAGAAAAATGCTATCAGAAAACAGAGAGGCAAGAGGACAGATCACAAGAAGCCATGTTACCACCGCACAGAATCAAAAACTTGGAGTCACAGACACAGGCAGGAGTTGAATATAGTGGAACTCTATTGCAGTGACTGTTCCTAACAGACTGGATAGTTCTCTGGGTCCTCTTTCTTTCTTGTGTATTTCAGAGGGGCAAACATCCTACTATAGTAATTAAGGCTACTGTTCTTACCAGTAGTTAGCGACAAGGCGCCAGCTATTGGAATGGACAAATCTCTCTTCAGGAAGCCTTGTCCATTCTGAAAGCCAGTTACAGATGCTAAAAGGATACAATTGAAAATGGAATAATAACAAAATAATGTGCAATGCTGTAAATGTCTGTATAACTATTGTTACCATATTTTTCTCCGGGAAACCCTGGACACATGACCCCACCCAGTTCTGCCTCCAGCCCCGCCCCAACAAAGCCTCCTCTCTTCTTCCGGGGAAGCTCCAGCTGCGTTTGGAGGGTTTGGAGCATGTGTGGATGTGTGTGATGTCATCCATGCATGCTCAGAAGTCCTCCAAATGCGGCCGGAGTTCGCCGGGGCTTTCCAAAATCTGGACAAATGCTGGATTTTGGAAAGTCCATCTGGGAGCCCAGATAGTCCTCTAAAAAGATGCTCGGTATTCCTTAATGACATATAATACAATGGCTTCAAAACATATAGCCTCAATTAGAATTAATATATATTCTTGTATGACCTCAGCAGTACAAACTGTGAGAAAGTTTTCATTCACAGTATAATTTGCACTAAAGTCTTCATCGGTCAGAGTTATAAGACTTGATAGAAAACTCTGACCGATGAAGACTTTAGTGCAAATTATACTGTGAATGAAAACTTTCTCACAGTTTGTACTGCTGAGGTCATACAAGAATATATATTAATTCTAATTGAGGCTATATGTTTTGAAGCTTCTTGGATTTTTGGCCTTATAAAGATATATATTATTGCCTTATATACTTGTTTATATAATACAATGGCACATGCCATCTAGAGTGTAAAGCAGTCTACTCTAGTGCTCATTAGGTGTGGTCCCATAGCCAGTTCTGACACTAACAAGAAATATTGTCCATGGTAATATTATTCCAGCCAACAGTATATGCTCATAGGCTATCTCTTGTATTTTTCCAGTAGTACAAGATGTCTATTTCCTCACAATACTGAGATTATTGCTCTTTTTGGAGGGAGGGGTAGGGAGAGGGGGGAAAGGATTATATGATGCCAAGAAAAGGAAACAGGAAGAAATAAGTAAGATCAAACTGAGATGAAAATACCTGTACATTGTTTATCACAAAACCAAGCATTTAGTCTATCTGGGAAAACCAGACTTAGGGGCCTTTACTAAACCGCATTACATGCTAATGCATGTGTAACGCATTTAAGTGTTTTGTGGCAGCTTGCTTGTCAGCTTGCGCTAACTCGCACATTAGCTATAAAAAAAATATTTTCCCGTGGGCATGTCATGGGCTGAGAATGAGTTTAGGAACGTTAACCAGCTGGTTAAGAGCACTAAAGGCCAGATTCTCTCAAGGGCGACTAGCTTAATTGGCAAAAATCCCCTTAATAGCATCAATAATTGAAAAAAAAAATGTAATTGGGCTACAGGTGCCTAACCAGTTGTATAAAAGGTGGGCGCCTATTGCATGGCACTTAGCGGTGCCTAATGCCTACATGGGCATTTGTATGGGCAGAGAGCGACTTAGGTGCCAAGCGCAATTTTCTAAAAACTTAAGTAACTGAAATGTAGGCCTTTGAAACCCTGGCCTACATTTTGAGCACCTAAGGTTTTACATAGGCACCACTGTGCATGATTCTATAAATGGTGCCTAAACATGATTGACCCATCACTGGTGCCATTTTTCTAGGTGCTGCCCAATTTAGGTGCTGTTTACAGAATCCAGGCCTTAGTGCCTCCTAAATAGGAGGAAGTAAGGGCCGCAATGCCATAGCAGCCCCTCTCCCGCCCTCTTCTCCATCCTCCCCCTACCGTGCGTGTGCGCCCCTTCCCCATACCTTTTGATCTTCAGCATGAGCAGCCACGAACTTGCTACTTGTGTTGGCTTTGGTGCTCTTTCTGACATCACTTCCTAGGCGCGGGGTCACAGAAGTGATGTCAGAGAGAGCGCCGAAGCTGATGTGAGCAGGAAGTTTGTGGCTGCTTGTGCCAAAGTTAAAAAGGTATGGGGGAAAGGGCGTGCGCGTGGCAGGGAGAGGAGTGGGGGGGGGGGGCGGAGAGCAGGAGGGGTGCCAGTGCCCCAAGGAAGACAGCGCCCAGGGCGGACTGCCTCACCCACCCACCCCTTACTATGCCACTGAGGACCAGATTCTATAAATGGTACTTGACTCAGTAGGCATCTGTAAAAATGGCACCTATTATATGTCAATCAAAGTTAAGCGCTATTTATAAAATAGCACCTACTGCCACCTAAATCGACTTAGGTGCAGCCAGGCATCATAATGTTAGGTGCTGGTAAATTAGGCTAGGGTTTTCTTGGCCTAATATACTGACACCTAACGTAGACACCTAGCAGCACCTATGTCAATCCACACCCAAACTATGCCTGCTTTCCAGTTAAGTCTAAAGATGGTGGTAGGTACCTTGGTGTGGTCATCTACCACAAGGTGGTAGGCGCCTGCCAAGTTGCCAACTGGCCAGTTAATTTTTTTAATTGTTTTTTTGTCTTTTAATGGTGCTTTCAAATAGCAGCGCCAATTAAGCCAATTAAAAAAATTAAGTTAGGCACCTAAATCGGCAGTGTCTTGCTGATTTAGGTGCCATTTATAGAACCTGGGCCTAAGTGTTCCCGCATTAAGTTTTTTCAGGTAGTGCGAGCTAATTAGTGCATGACCTGAAAAAAAATAATCTAATCAAAAAATGCCTAAAGTACTGTTGCATTAGAAATGGACTCAGCATGTGGGAAAGTCCCAAATTACATGTGCTAAGCCCATATTCTAACATTGTTTAGTAACAGGGATCCTTAGATTTCTGGTGGCTTCCATTAGAATTTTCTTCCTTAAACCATGAAGAGAAGTCTAAGGAAGAAGGGAACATGGTGTCTGAAATCTCTGCACTCTGCAAAAGAGGAAAAAAAATCCTTCAGTTCATTTATTAATGTATTTGGAAAAGGCAGAAAAAATTCAAATCTTTTTTTAGTTCAGGTGAGGATGGTTGCTTTAAGTTGGAGTTTCATTTCATTTACAGATTGGTGCAGGGAAATTCTACACAGAATAACCCCCTCTTTTACAAAGGTGCTTTAGCCGTTTTAGAGTGCACTAAAAGGTAATGTGCGCTAAACACTAGCGCGTCCATAAACTTATAATGGGTGTGTTAGCATTGAGCGCGTGCGAAGATTTAGCACACGCTAAAACGCATAGCGCACATTAGTAAAACTAGCCCTAAGTGAAGAGACTTTGTAAAAGAGGGGATGAATTCCTCTCAGGCAGTCATGCTGTTTCTGTCTGTTTACCCACCAAAAAAATTTAATATTATTGACTTTATTTTTTCATAGGCCTTGATAATGAGCTTTTCCTAACGGGTGGATATTTGATAAGAAGTAGAAAGAATAGAGGCAACTTAGCAAAGTTATGGCCTAATGTTGTGGGGAAGGTTTGAATATGTTCCCCGACTGTTGATTTATTCTTAAATGTTACTAATAGAGTAAGGGTGGGCCACCTGCGGCCCACTGTTGAATTATGTGCAGCCCCTGAATCATGGGATGTATAAACAGAAAATGTCATTAATCAGAGTTTTGGCAATTTTAAATAGAATATTTTACAAATATTTTCAGAGTAGCTACACAAGCAGCTTCTTTTTATCATGTTTACGAAGGGCTTCTGAAAAATTTTCAGCCCATACAACAAAGTTAGGGCAGTCTCCATTGAGGGCTATAAACTTTTATCGTTCTGTATTTTTCCGACGGAATGAACAAAGTGGAAAATGACTGGACTAAGTGTATGGCTGTCGATGGAGACTGCCCCAACTTTGTTGGTTGGGCTGAGAACTTTTAAGCAGCCCCTCATAGTTAAATGATCATTTTTAATTTTACTTATATATTTTTCACCAAAGGTCTGTAGAACTCTATGTATTTACAGTTCCAACATTATATAATGTTGCAGACATCTAGAGTTAGTACTGACATTTATGTGGCCCTCTGTGCATAAAGGTTGCCCACTCCTGAATTAGATGGAATGTTCCTGTATCCAAGATATTCCCTTCCTAAAGAGGACATTTCTCTTGACTCTTTTCCTGTCTTTAATGTTCTTTCAGTTGCTTTCATTCTTCAAGCAGAGAAGCAGATTGCAATCTGGAAAACCAGAGTTCAAATTCTACTTTTCCCATTGATACTCTTTGTGCTCTAGGGCAAGTCACTTCACCCTCCATTGCCTCATGTACAATTTTTTTTAAAAAATTAGGTATTTATATACTGCCTATCAAGATTATCTAAATGGTTTACAATCAATTAGCCTATTTGGACAGGCAAATAACTTATATGCCTGAATGTACCTCAACTTAAGCACGGATTTGGAAAGACAAGTAATAAATCTAAAATCCAAGCCTAAATCCAAATACATTAAAGTGTGTCCCTGGACCTATTTTGCTTCATTTCATCACATATCTCCTCTGTCTTATTTCACCAGCCTCAGTCATTTGCAGCATTTCTCTTTCACCACTGGATCTAACTGCTGCTATGTTACTCAACTTTCCTTTGAAAGCTCAGTATGCCTGCTAGAACCGGAGGACAATTGAATAATTCTATGGCAAAGTACCTAAAATTAGATGCCCAAAGGGCACTTGGTAGAATCTATGCTATAAAGGAAGGTAGGTACCTACTTTCCATGATAGCCTAACTAAGTACAAATGCACAATGGCAGCAATTCCATAAAGTTGCACCCAGAGATGAGCGCAACTTATGTACGTCAAAAGCACCATTAAATTAACATCATCTATGTGAACTAGAGGAAGAATTCAGTAAAGGTTGCATAAAGTTAGGTGCCAGGATGATACTCGTTAAGTGCAAATTCTATAAAGGCAGTTCTGCATGGATCTGTCTTTATAGAATACTAGCATAGCATGCAATTTCACACCCAACTTTGGCCCAGCCAAAGGCTAGCTTAAATGCTTACACCCAACTACTGGTTGGTTAGGATGGAATTTCAAGTATTCTATAACCATGAGCCTAAATCCATGTCCCTCCCCTGGCCACACCCCCTGTGGAGTTCCGCGCAAGATAAGTTAGGTGTTCAGAATATAGAATAGGGTATAGGGCAGATCCGAGCGCAATTACAAATGACTACCAATTAGCACTTGTTAACACCAATATTTGATTGTTATCACCTAGTTAGCCAAAAACTGCATGCTCAATTTTGGGTGACCTATACAGAATCTGGCTGTAGGCACTACATACTGTAAAGTATCACCTAAGTGCTATAATGCCTAACTGCATAGGACACATACAAGTGGGTAGAGCATGAGTGGTCCATGAACTTGTCTCCCAGCTACATACGTGGAGGGCCATTTTTGATAGTGCCCTTTGGACATTGTACGCAAGATGTCCAAAGTCAGAGGTGGAGAAATGGCCATTTTTGAAACTGGCAAAACTGCTAGATATTCTAGTTTTTTTAATCACCTACTTAGATGCCTTGGCTGCCAGGACATCCAACCTTAGGACATCCAACTTTGTTTGCCAGTTTGACCACAAAACTGTCCCAAGTTCAAAACATCCAAATCCAGATCATTTGGACATGGGAGGGGCCAGCATTATAATGGATTGACCACAAAGACATGCCAGCAGAACAATGGGGTAACTTAGAGGGCACTACTAAGTACATCATATAAAAGGTGCCAGATGTACATCTCACCATATACTCCTAATCTATGTTGAGCCCTCAAAACTCCCCCAAAACCTACCATACCCACCTGCCTACCACCCCAAAAGTCCTTATGGCTATATGACAGTATAGTAGGATTATGGTGGATTTTGGTGGGCTCACACTTTCCATCATAAATGTAGTGGTTAGAGTGTCTTATGGGCCTGTGTTCTCTTCTCTATGACTTTCTAGTTTACTCATCAGGCTACTTAAGACTCCTGTGTGATGCTCTACTAGGATTTCCTAATCCAGGTGCTGCTGTTCTATAGACAGGTATGTACTGTTTCATTCAGATTTGAGGAGAGAGTGGGAGGGGGGTTAGTGACCACTGGGAGAGTGCGGGGGGGGGGGAGTCATTACTTAATCCCTCCAGTAGTCATTTGGTATCTTTGTGGCACTTAGACACTTCTAAAACAGGTCTAACTCAGAACATCTAAGTTCCATCCAGGACATCTTGGGAAAGATTCAATTATCGCTGTAATACGTCCAAGTCTAAGCCCAGCCAAAGCCCACCATGAGCATGCCTACAACACGTCCCCCCCCCTTACTCTTAAATGCACAGCAGAAAGAACGCCTTGCTAGATGTCCATAAGATGGTTTCAAATATCGGCACTTGGACATCCTGGCGATTAGGACATCTAAGTGCTGTTTATGCCATTTTTGGGATGTCTGCAGTTTTTGAAAATGAGCCCCATAGTTTATAGAATACCATAAACTACACACATCACTTAGTACACCTAGGTGTTCCAACTTACTTGCCAGCTTGAGCTTGTATTCTATAACAAAATCTTGGTGCCATGATGCTGTTATAGATTTAACGCTAAGTACATGGCAATGGGACACCTACGCTGAGGTACTTGTTTATTTTTAGCATTTAGGTGTGACCAATTATACCAGCCATACAGCCATAACTAGGTTGCCAGCCCACTAGGGACAGGGAAAATATGTACCTGAATGTAACTCGCCTTGGAAAAAGGTATGAGCTAAATGCATGCTTAACTTACAATATTCTATAAGTTATGCACATAAGTATGAGCTCTGCCCCTTGTATGCTTCCTTGCAAATACATGCTAGGCAAGATACTCACTGTATTTACAGATAGCATGTAGGCGGGATATTGGCGCATATGCGCATATGTACAAATGCATGAGTATGATAGCATTCTAAGCATTTATGTATGAATTGGGTTTGTAAATGTTAGCAGCTGGTTTATAGAATTGCCCCCTCAGGCCCAGATTCTCTAATTGGTGCCATTGTTGGGGGCTGCCTTAAAAGCAGCCGCCAATCATACGATAGCGCCGTTTAGAGAATTGTGCCTCTGGCAAAAGTAGGTGCCCGGAAATATAAGCCAGGGTTCTTAAGGCCTACATTTCCAGCACCAACCTTTCACGTGAATCACGCCTACATAAGCGCTTTATGGGGCCTAATGCCACTTCTGGTGTTAGCCACACCTACAGTCGCGTTACATGCCGTAAAACGCCTACGCAGGTGCAATTCCAGTGCTGTTTTTTTAGGCGCCTTGAAAATCATTTTGAAACATCTTTTAAATGGCATTATTCACTTACCTTAGGTATCAGTAGGGCACCTGAGTTAAGGTGCTATTTATAGAATATGTACTTCAGTGCCTTAGAAGCTTATTGCATCATGTTTGTGCTTTTGCCTTTTTAGCTTTCTTTTGGTCAGACAACAGGAAAGCTTTCTTTTATCAAGGGAAAAAGACAGAGTTTCCAGTTGTTCTTTAGGGCTGCAGACTTGGAGCACAGGAAAGGCAGTCTAGATATATTTTCTTTACAACAACACATTTTCAGTTTTTAGGTAAAATAGAATAGAAAAAAATAAGTCTCAATGAATAAAATGTTAACATAAACCACCTCTTCCCATCCACATGACTGCCAGGTAAATTCTGATACAACTTCCCCTAAAGCACTCCTGCTAGAGTGCTTCACACAGAGAAACATTAAAAAAAATTACTAAACATGACAAACTGAAACTGCCAGACCCACGTTATCTAGTTTCTGCATTTTTCCTGATGACTGTGGAGCTGCACTCACTGCTCTTCGCTTTTACTGCAGATTCTCTTTGCCTGCTCCATGCATTCTTGAATCTGAACGCCATATTTGGTCTCACGCTGTCCACTGGGCATTATTAATGTGATGTGTCTGCGCTCCATCTTGGACAGACCCTCTCTAGGTGCGAGAGAGACTATTTTCCAGGTTATTTTACAACCTGTGGCTTCTCTGCTAAGACTGCCAATGAGTGTCCAGAGTGATGGTTTTGATCAAATTCACAAATGTCCATAAGGTACCAAACGAGCATGAACAACTCATTTCACATAAATATGTGAGTAGTCCTTTGATCCCATGCTCCTCCCACATTTAGGTCCCCTTCACAATTACACATTTATATGTGAAGTTACAGAATAACGCTTTGGGCATAAAAGTGACACCAATTCGGTAGCCTTATACAGAATTGTTCTTAAAGACTCCTAGAGGTAAATGTTCCTCTATTCCTGTATCAGCCCTCTAAAGAGTCTAAACCAGGGGTTTCCAACCTGCGGCCCGAGGGCCGCATGGGGCCCCGTGAAGTATTTTGTGTGGCCCCAGTCGAGGGCGATGCAGTGTTTTGCTCTGCTGTCCCCGGGTGTTTACCGTCTTGCCGGCTCCCTCCTCTGTCTTGCTGCAGCGTTTGCACGTTTGTGCGGCCCCAGAAACATTTTTTTTTGGCCAATGCGGCCCAGGGAAGCCAAAAGGTTGGACACCCCTGGTCTAAACCATGTGGTCTACAGAACTGGCTGTCTCAAACAAGAGATTCTTTTGGTGTTACTAATTACTAAAAGACTGATGATGCTACTAATATTCAGATCTCTAATCTGGAATACAAAATAACTCATGGTAATATGACCAGTGTCAAATTGTCATCAGGGTTGAGTTGGACATAGATTGGAAAAATCTCTTGTTGAGTTGTATATCTAAAATGTTTTACAATTATAGCATTTGTAGGATTGTCTGCTGCCTTTGGGTCTGTACTTTAAATTAGATTCAAGAAATTTGATGTATCGCTAGTAGGGGATAAGCAAGTCACGTTACTTTAAGTGCAGTTCTCTCTCCCCTAGAGAGGGGACCGGACAAGGCCTGTTTTAATTTTATTATTTTTTTATTTATTTGAAGAGACTTGATATATCACCTAAATATACCGAGTGCCACTAGGCAGTTTACAATTAAAAAAAAAAAAAAATCCAACATTTGGAAAATAAATCACATTATTATTAATAAAAGAACAGAGCATAGAGACAAAACAAACCAGGATTTGGATTTAATACAGATTTTTGTTCAGCTTGCCTCTAGTTTTGTGCCAACTTTTATGCGTCTCAACAACATTTATGGAAATAGAAAGTAAAAGTCTTCCCTTTTACCTCAAAAAGGTCAAAAACTGGATTCTCACCCTTTTATAATTATTGGTGGCAGATTGAATCAGCTACGATATTTGTGGAATCAAAGTTGGGGTGTGAACTAGGTCAAAGGCGATCATCCCCTTTCTCAATGTTACTAACACATTTTGTACATTCATAATGGCAATTTATGTTTGAAATATTTTTGACAATATATTATGTATAATATAATATTTATTGCATTCCAATTTGTAAATGAATGCTCCAGAGACTTATTTTATGCCTCTTTTATTAAAAAGAACAATATTTGAACATCAACCTTGTGTGCCAATTCCTTTAATAGGAAATAGGGGAGGGCTAACTAGATAAATGATTGTGAACCCCACTCTCCAGGTATCATAGACAGTTTTGGATTTCAGGAAAGGCACACTATGCAAATTAACAAGGTTCTAGGATAAAATGGGTGAACATAAGAACATAAGCAGTGCCTCTGCTGGGTCAGAACAGAGGTCCATCATGCCCAGCAGTCTGCTCATGCGGGGCCCTACCCTCTATCTATCCCCTTCTATCCCCCTTTTCCTTCAGAAAATTGTTCAAACCCTTCTTAAACTCCAGTACCATACCTTGTCCTATCACGCCCTCTGGAAGCACATTCCAGGTGTCCACCACCCTTTGGGTGAAGAAGAACTTCCTAGCATTGGTTCTGAATCTGTCCCCTCTTAATTTTTCTGAATGGCCTCTCGTTCTTGTAGTTTTCAAAAGTTTGAAGAATCTGTCCCTCTCCACTTTCTCTGTGCCCTTCAAAATTTTGTAAGTCTCTATCATGTCCCCTTTTAAAATCTTACGAAGGGGTGCTGAAAAGTTCTCAGCCCAGCCAAGAAGAGAATGACTTGAATTTGGTTCAATCAATGATCTGAAACAATGTCAAAAAACATAGAATTTCATTTCTGCAAATTGGCACTTAATGAAATAAGATAAAACTCTTTTCAGCTACAGTGGCAAAATAATGCTCAGAATTTAGGAAGTTGATTGGTTGGACTGAGAACTTCATACATCTGTTTTGGGACCTGGAGGACTAGATTTTGTTTTAATGGTTTAAATTACAAAATGAAAACAAACATTCTTTGGGGACCTAATTTGAAGTTGACAGCAGTACTGATAGTGATTTCATGTTTTAACAATCCAGCTGTTATAGAAGGTGATTTTCATTCGGCCTGGAGTGGTGCAAAGTTCGCAGGTGCTTTAAACTTGTGCAAGAATTCACCAATATTTAAAGTAAAAGTCTGTTGTCTAAGAAAAAATAGTATCAATACACATTTATACTTCAGTTTTGTATGAGTACATTTTTCACCCAAAACAGCACCTGAACTTTTGAAAATTTGAAAGGTCGTGTATTGTTTCAAATCTTATCCCTGGGAAATTCAGATTAATACAAGCTGATAGTGGAACCCCAAGCATACTTTTATTCATATAGAAAAAATTTCAAAAAACCCATATTACATTACATTACATTAGGGATTTCTATTCCGCCATTACCTTGCAGTTCAAGGCAGATTACGAAAGAATTATCCAAGATGTATTACAACAAGAACTTACAAAAAAAAAAAAATTGGTCATTTTCAAAAAGAGTAAGAAATGGGTAAGGTTATTTGTTTGGGGTAGTTGGCTTTAGTGAGAGGTGGAGTTTGAGACTTGTGGTATTATTTCTTTTTTCAGAGTTTTCTTGAAGAGTATGGTCTTTATTTCTTTTCTAAAAGTCTTGTAGTTGAGGGATGCCGTCAGTAGATTGGCGATTTGGTTGTCTAGTTTGGCTGCTTGAGTGGCCAGGAGGCCATCATATAGTTTTTTCCGTTTGACCTCCTTAATTGGGGGTATGAGAATGGGGTGTGAGTTTTCCTTTGTCTGGTTGCGGTGTTGTGGATGAGGCGGTTATTCAGGTAGTTTGGACTGTCTCCGTATAAAGTCTTAAATAGTAGGCAGTAGAATTTAAATTGTATTCTTGCTGGGATCGGAAGCCAGTGCGATTAGAGATATGCTTCTGTAATGTGATCATGTTTCTTTAATGAGTAGATGAGTCTTAGTGCTGTGTTTTGGATAGTTTGTAGTTGTTTTGTTATGGTTGTAGGGCATGGGAGGTAGAGGATATTACAGTAGTCAAGTAGGCCTAGTATTAAGGACTGAACTATGAGCTGGAATTGAGTTTTCTCGAAGAATTTCCGAACTTGTCTTAAGTTTCTCATGACTAAGAATGACTTTTGTATTGTTTTATTGATTTGAGGTTGCATGGTGCAGCATCTGTCGATAGTTATTCCTAGTAGTTTTAGGGTGGTTTGTATGGGGTAGTTGATTGCGTTGATTTCAATGTTGGTTATGGTTGGTAATTTGTTGTTTTCTAGGAGGATGAATTTCATTTTATCTGGGTTCAATTTCAGTTTGTGATCTTTCATCCAGGTTGCTATTGATTTTAGTGTTTGGTATATTGTGTTCGTCATGGAGATTTCAGGTTGATCGAAGGGTATGAGAATGGTAATGTCATCGGCATAGCTGTAGGAGGTTATGCCTTGTTTGTCCAGGTGAGAGCTGAGGGAGGCTGTATAGAGATTGAAGAGAGTCGGGGATAGAGGGGATCCTTGGGGAACTCCGCAGGGGTTTGACCAAGGTTCAGATTTTTGTTTGTCTGATTTTACTCTATAGGTTCTTGATTTAAGGAATCCTTCAAACCATGTGTATACTTTATCTGTGATACCTATTGTATCCAGGATTTGTAGTAGAATGTTATGGTCCACCAAGTGAAATGCAGCGGTAAGGTCTAGTTGTATGAGCATCATTTGTTTCCTGTGCTGAGATGTTGTCTGGCTGTGTCCAAGAGAGATCCTAGTAGTGTTTCCGTGCTGAAGTTGTTCTGAAGCCGGATTGTGTGGGATGGAGTATGTTATGGTTTTCTAGGTAATTGGAGAGGAATTTGGCAAATAGTCCTTCTATTATTTTGACGTAGAGTGGAATAGAGGCAATGAGTCTGTAGTTAGCTGTTTGGTCTATCGGTCCTTTGGGGTCTTTGAGGATCGGAGTGATGATGATTTCACTGAGGTTGGTAGGGTAGTGGCCGTTTATTAGCGAGATTTGTATCCAGTTTAGAAGAAGAGCGTGGAATTTTGTGCTGGATGTTTTTAGGAGATATGGTGGACAGTTGTTGAGGTCACAGGATGCATGGCTGTATTTTTTGTAGTATTTGTTGAATTCAGGCCATTGTATGTTGGGGAATTGAGACCATATTCTATCTGCTGCAGTAGAATCTCTATCTATGGGGAGAATTGTGAATTCGTTAGGATGGGTAGAGGTGTCATTGAGGGTAGCTCTTGCATTGGTAATTTTATTTTGGAAGTGTTCTGCTAATAGAGTCATGTCCACTCGAAAATCACTTGTAAATAATAAAACAGCTATCAATACCAAAAAATCCCAGAGTCACAAAAACGAGAGAGAAGTGTAAAAGAGGACCTATAGGGGTATCAGACAACCCGGCAAACAAACTATGTTCGCAGGGAAAAATTCCTCATTTGCCCCACGGTACCTCCACCTCCTATTTTTTAATAATTTTTTAAATAATTTTTTAATAATTTTTTCAATTGTCTTCTATCTTGCTTAGTTAATTTCATTAAATAGTTTTTTCGATTCATACATGTCTATAATGTCCAATCTGGAAAAACTTTACTTAGCTTTTAGCATTTAGCATAGCCATCAATCCCCAGAACGCCAACGCGTTTCGATTAACTTTGTCAAGGCGACATGGGGGAGATTTAAGTTGAACAAACACAGCGTACCAACCACCGGCTGAAAAGACCAAAAGACCGGTCTTTTCAGCCGGTGGTTTGTACGCTGTGTTTGTTCAACTTAAATCTCCCCCATGTCGCCTTGACAAAGTTAATCGAAACTCGTTGGCGTTCTGGGGATTGATGGCTATGCTAAATGCTAAAAGCTAAGTAAAGTTTTTCCAGATTGGACATTATAGACATGTATGAATCGAAAAAACTATTTAATGAAATTAACTAAGCAAGATAGAAGACAATTGAAAAAATTATTAAAAAATTATTTAAAAAATTATTAAAAAATAGGAGGTGGAGGTACCGTGGGGCAAATGAGGAATTTTTCTCTGCGAACATAGTTTGTTTGCCGGGTTGTCTGATACCCCTATAGGTCCTCTTTTACACTTCTCTCTCGTTTTTGTGACTCTGGGATTTTTTGGTACTGTTAATAGAGTGGCTGGGGGGGGGTAGTATTGTTAGTGGTCAGGTAGGGTTTGGTGTCGGTTAGGGTTTTTAGAATTTGGAATAGTTTTTTGGTGTCTTGGGTTTCAGTGCCTATTAGGTTGGTGTAGTGTGCTTTTCTCTTGTCTTTTAATTGTGATTTGTATTGTTTGGTGATTTTTTTCCAGGCGGATTTTGTATGATCTGAGTTTGATTTTCTCCATTTTCTCTCTAGTCGTCTACATTGTCTTTTGAGTTGTAGCAGTTCGGAGTCGAACCATTTATCTGATCTCCTGCTGGATCTGGATTTGGTTTGCAGTGGGGCTAAATCATCAAGGGTGTTGGAGCAAAGTCTTTCCCAATGTAAGATGAAGTCCTTGGGATTGTTTTCTAGAATAGTTTCATCTATTTTAGACCAGAATATGGAGGGTTCGATGTGTTTGCGTGAGGTGTATGTTACTTTATTGAGTTTTGTTATAGTTTTTTTGTTGTTTTTGGTCCAGTTGATGTTGAAAGTGTAGGTGTAGTGGTCTGACCAGATGGATCTGGACCATGTTCCGTTAGATGTATGAATTTCTGTTAAGGATGGTTGGTGTGTCATGAAGGCTGCAATATCAAGTTGGTGGCCTTTTTCATGAGTTGTTTGTGGATTTAGCATTTAGAAAGATAAGGCTTTGAGAAATGAGAGAAAGTTATCTACTTGTTTGGATGATTGATCATCTAGGTGTAGATTTAGGTCTCCTAGGAGTAGGTTGTAGGTTGCTATTAGTGAGTTTTGGTATATGAAGTCTTCCACTTCGGTTCTTGCTAAAGACCAGTTTCCCGGTGCTATGTAGCAGAGCATGCAGTTTAGTGTGTCTATTAGTGTGGTGCTTGAGAATTGGCAAGCTAAAAGGTCCATGTACGGGTTAGATGTTTTCTCAATTATATTAAGGGTTAGATCTTGTTTGATTAAGATTGCTAGGCCTCGGCCTCTTTTTTTTTTCTCTGCAGACCACTGTAATTTTGTATCCTTGTGGGCAGATCAGTTATTCTGGGGTCTGAGTTGGAGGTTAGCCAGGTTTCTGTGAAGAAAAGACAGTCCAGGTTTTCTTATGTTATCCAGGTTTTTATAAGCTCTGTTTTTGGACCTAGCGCTCTGATATTTAAGTAGGCGCATTTGAGTGTGGATATCTCTGTGTGATAGTTGTGGGTTGTGTTTGGATATATAAGTGATTTGGTGTGCCGGTGTGGTTTAGTCTTAGTGTGTGTTGGTCTTCTTCCCCATGCTGTGGTAATGGAGTGTAGAGTGTTAGATTGTAGGTTTGAGTTTCTGTCACTTGATGTTCTCCTATTTTGGAAGAGAGATTTATTTATATCTGTAGCGGGTGTAGGGAGGAGGTTATTTGCTGCTGTCTTCCTGCTGATTAAAAGAAGGATTAACAGTATGAAGTGCTGGGTTCGTGAGGTTAGCTTCATTTTGGGGCGCTTTTTTTAAAATTTTTCGTTTTGTTTGGTGGTTGGTGGTTGGTGAAAGGTGGTAGAAGGGTCTTTGGTGGTTTGGCTGCTATTTTTCGGTTGGTTTTACGTTTGGTAGTGTTGTGGGGGTGGATCGCTTCACAAAGGTGCTATGAGCATCTCAGACAGCGTGCTGTTAGGCGTTGAATCTTTTATTGGTTCAGCGTAGTCCTGTCGGGTGGGGAGGAGGAGTGGAGTGCGCTCCCATGCCGGCAGGCCTCCCTGCCTGCTCCTGGGTCCAGCGATGTCGGCCAAAGTGAGATTCAAATAAAGCAAAAAGAAAAAGAGACAAACTAAAAACGGGTGCTGGGAGACTCCCTGAGCCTTCCAACTGGCTCAGTGTAGTCTCGTTGGGTGGGGGGAGGGGCTGAGTGCGCTCCCATGCCGGCAAGCCTCCCTGCCTGCTCCTGGGTCCAGCGATGTCAGCCCTGTGCAGTCCCGTCGGGAGGGGGGAGGGGCAGAGTGCGCTCCCACGCCGGCAAGCCTCCCTGCCTGCTCCTGGGTCCAGCGATGTGGCCAAAGTGAGTAAGTAAAATACTGTTCTACACATGGGAATAGCTTTGAAAATACCCCTTTGTAGCAGAGTTGGGCAGCGTGCCCAGGAGAAGGGTTGCACAGACAGACAGACCACACTCTGGACATTCAGGAAAAAAACCTCTTTAATTAGACAATAGTGCAGAACCTGTTTCTTCACAGGCTCCTATAAGTTTAGGTTCTTCAAAGAAAACAGGCTTTTCCCCAGTCTTTTCCCAAACACAAGTCCCATTCTCCTTAGGGCTTGACACACCCCAAACAGTCTTTATTCTAGGTGCAGGAAACAGTGAGGCAGCATTTGGTCCTAGGTCTTAGTAGGCACTAGAAAAAAGGCGGAGTTTTACAGTAGAGTCTCTGAGTTCCAGGCCCTTCTAACCAGCTTCTCCAGCTCCTAGGTTCCCTCTAGCACATCTCTCTGCCTGGGTCTGGCTCAGCTTTTTAAGTTCCCCTGAGTCACTTCCTGGTTTCCTATTTTTCTCCCCCTCCCCCCTCCCTGAGGGAAACACTTTCTCAGTGCTGTTGTGGTTGTGAGACAATTTAGGAGAAGTTCCGGGTTTTCCTGAGGTTTATTCCGAGTCTGAGAAACGAGGTCAAGCAGGGGAAGTGGCAGGGTTTCATACCCTCTGTCACACCCCTCATGATAGTCACTTTTAATGACAATTTCAAGCATACAACTCAGAAGTAAACCTCTTTCAAACTTACCATGCTTATAATTCCCTGGGGTGTGTCCTGTATATATGATTCCATGTGAACAGGATTTCACATAGTGGATGCAGAACTGCACAAAAATTGTATAATTCCCTTTATACAAGGCACTTAGAAGCATGGTAGTTGGCACGTTTCTTGGGGAACCTATTTGCTACACTTCGAACACTCTCCCTCACTTCCCAACTACAGAATGATGAAAATGCAAAGCTAGCAGTGGTATTGAGTAGTGAAGTGTTGGAGAGCAGTAGGTGCAGGGCCGGATTTTCCTATAGGCTAACTAGGCTTCAGCCTAGGGCCTCAAGATCAAGAGGGGCCTACATTCAAATTGTCAGCAAAATTAAAATTACACTATTCTAAAAACAGTGAACATTAAAACACTGAACTGAAAATAAGGAGAAATTCTACGCTTCGGGATCAGAACTGGCTCCGGCTGCAATGGGGCGCCGACTCGGCTTCTTCCTTTCTTTTTCTCACCCTGGGAGGAGGATCGGGGAAGGAAAGACGTCAGTCCGGAAACAGCTGGGCAAAGCCCAGCCCCGCGGGGAGAGAGGCAAAACGTGGATCCGTCAGGACAGGGCGGCCCAGACTGGCATCGAGGGGGGGTGTCAATGGAAGGGGGATGAGAGGCAGGCAGGCTGGCATCGGAGGGGGGTGGGAGGGTTTAATGGAAGGCAGGCAGGCAGGATGGCATGGGGAGGTGTTCAATGGAAGGGGGATGGGAGGCAGGCGGGCATCGGAGGGGGGGTGAGGTGAGGAAGGACGCACTGGGGGCACTATGAACATAGGAAGAGGCAATGTTGTGTGTTATGTTTGATTAGTTATTGTTACAAGTACTATATATGGTGCTGAGAATAAATGTCCAAATAAGTGTTCTCGACTTTTTTTTATTTATTATCCGTGTCACATTTTTTATAAAGATTAGTACCAATAACAACATGTTTCATTTAGCATATTGATATATATCACAGTAATGATGTATTTTATTATCTCTCATGTAATTTACAAACTTAAAAATGGGAGGTGAAAGGGCCTCATAAGTGAAATAGCCTAGGGCCTCTTTTCATCTAAATCCGGCCCTGAGTAGGTGGGAGCCAGTCCCAGCCTTCTGACTAGTGGAGGAGCATCCAGGACAGAGGGCTAGAGGTAATACTGAGGGGGAGAAAGTAGTATGTAAATAGTTGAGGAGCCAGGGTTGAAGATAGATAAAAATGGGGAAGAAGCCATGTGCTAGTCTGCAATGTTCCAGGTTAGCAGAATGAACTATTATACACCTGTGGCTGCACATCTCCTAAACCCTGCACACCCACTCTCTCACACCCTTTGTAGTACACCCCTGACCACATAAAAATATAGAAACATGATATCAGATAAAGGCCAAATGACCCATCCAGTCTGCCCATCCGCAGTAACCATTATCTTTTCCTCACTCTAAGGGCCTGTTTTACAAAGCCGCACTAGTAGCTGTAGCGCGGTAACGCCCCGAAGCCCATAGAGATTTAAAGGGCTTCGGGGCTGTTGCTTGCGGCTTTGTAAAACAGGCCCTAAGAGATCCCACGTGACTATCCCATGCCTTCTTGAATTCAGACACAGTCTCTGTCTCCACCACTTCTTCCAGGAAACTGTTCCACGCATCTACCACCTTTTCTGTAAAAAAGTATTTCCTTAGATTACTCCGGAGCCTAGCACCTCTTAACTTCATCCTATGTCCTCACATTCCTTTCAGATTAAAGAGACTCGATTCATGTGCATTTATGCCAAGTAGGTATTTAAACATCTCTATCATATCTCCCCTCTCCTGCCTTTCCTCACACAAGGGGCCGAAATCTAAAACATAGGCTAAGTCACGGGCTGAATTTATAATTAAGATACTTAGGGGTCCTTTTATTAAGGTACGCTAACCGATTTAGTGCGCACTAAATGTGCACCTTAATAAAATGACCTCTTAGTCTTAGTAGAAATATAGGGTTACAACCTCTCCAACCCCACGCTGGCTCTGTGATGTACACAAAATAAATAAAAAAGACTTTTCCTCTCTCTTTTAGGTCTTAGTTCACGCTTGCTGTATAACACCAGCTCTGGCAAGATACACATTTCAAATCTGATGTATTGTAATCACATAACAGAAAATAAAATTATTTTTTCACCTTTTTGTTGTCTGGTTATTTTTCAAATCTTGTTGGTTCAAGGCTCTGGTTGTCTTCTGATAACTTGCTTTGCCAGGGTCTCCTTCTTTCTTCTTCCCTTCCCTCCCCCTCTTGATGTATTTTATCTGCTCTTTATCTCCAGATGAACACCTCTCATCTCTTCTGCTGCTGGTCTAATGGACTAATCAAGGCTGGAGTTGCCCCCAAGTCACATAGCTGGGAGGGGGGAGCAATGGCCTCATGCACACAAAAAATGAATACCCCATTAATGTGGCTGGTGGGAATGCGTTAGTCCTGCCAGATGAAGACCTCCCAGCAGAAGGCACACAAACTGTGTAGCTGGCGGCAGTGTGTCTGCCCAAGCTTCTACTGCTCCATCCCTCGCGTACGCTATGGTTGTGCAACTTGTGCAGAGACTGGCAGGAAAAGGAACTGTGTCGAAATTGGAGCACATTCCCTCTGCCACGGTCCCACCCCTCCTCTGACGTACGGGACCATGGCAGAGGGAACACTCTGATGAGGCTACTGCAGGGTTCTGATTCGACGCGGCACCTTTTCCTGTCAGTCTCTGTACAAGTTGCACAACCATAGTATACGTGAGGGATGGAGCAGCAAAAGCTTGGGGAAACACACTGCTGCCAGCTGCACAGTGTGTGTGTGCCTTCTGCTGGGAGGTCTTCATCTGGAAAGACTAGTGCATTCACACAGGCTGCTTTAATGAGACCGGGAAGCTGCTTGTACAGCGGTAAAAAAATGTGCCGGTGTGCCAGCTTAAGCAAAAATGTTTGATTGTTTGGCGGATCAAATTTTATTACCCTGCGGGCCAGAGTTTGACATGTCTGCTCTAAATTATACATATTGAGATCTTTAAGTCTGTCCCCATACATCTTATGACGAAGACCACACACCATTTTAGTAGCTTTCCTTTGTACAGACTCCACTCTTTTTATATCTATTGGGAGGTGCGGCCTTCAGAATTGTACACAATACATATGCACACAGATAGAAACATGATGGTAGATAAAGGCCAAATGGCTCATCCAGTCTGCCCATTCACAGTAACTATTATCTCTTCCTCTCTCTAAGGGATCCCACATACCTACACACACACACAGCTCTACCACCCAAATACCAGGTGGGGGTCCCATAGGCTATTTTCTGTGAGTTGGGCATTTGTACAGGAGGAGGAGAATAGTGGATTTGCCATTGATTTTATATGTCACCTTTTACCTTTCCCATTATTTAATGATGAAATTTTCTGCTATATATATGATAGCATAAACCTGGGAACAACCTTCGTAACAGACCAAGGGAAGCATGAGAAGAAGGCACCCATAGAAAGGGAACCCATAGCAGGGAGAGAGAGAAAGGCTGAGAAGAAGGAAGAGAGTGTCTTAAGGGAGAAAAACTTCTGACCCAACCCAGAAGCCCTGCTTTCATTTCAACCATTGCATAGAATAAGGATTCATTCATATTCAAGTGTCCATGCCACTGAAGAAGTGTGACCAAGGAGCAAATCCCTTAATATTAAAATTGGATTTTACCGTAAGGGCAAATAGTGAGGATGGAAGGCATCCCTGCTATGTGCCCCTCAGCTGGAAAGTGTCTGAATAGCTTAAATAAGAGTGTGGTAGAGCGGGAAGAGATTGGAGCATAGTAGTTGGAGCTATAGCCTCAGCACCCTGACATTGTGGGTTCAAACCCCACACTGCTCCTTGTGAGCATGCTGGGACAGTTAGGGAAAATGCTTGAGTACCTGATATGTAACCTATTCTGAGCTCCTTTGGGAGGATGGGCTAAAAAAATCAAATAAATAAAACAAATATTAAACTTTGGGGTGGAGTAGAGAGGAGATATTCTTACTAAAAAATGGGCACCAAACCCATCACCTGTAAAACATCTATTATAATGCCCACTCCAACCAATTGAAAGTCTTCTCCACATCTCTAGTTAGTAATGCCATCATCATCTTCTTTGGTTTTGCCTTAGGCTCCAAGCCAATCAGGGCCTCAAGTCCTTCCCAGTGCATCCCAAGATGCACTGGGAGGGGGAGGGCCATCATTTTGAAGAGACAGCATCCTTCCTGCTAATGTTTCATCCAAAGGTACAGGGGTGTGGGTGGGTGGGGATGTCAGAGGGATGTTGTGGTGTGTGTGGGGTATTAGGAGGGAAGATGGGGGGAATTTGAGAGTTGGAGGGGGTTGTGGGGTTGTGGGATATCAGGTTTGGCAGAAGGGGACTCTCTTTGGAGGGAGAATGGGGGATTAGTGGGAGAGAGGGAGATAGGAAATGGGGATCTTTCTACCAGTTCAGTTGATCACATTAGGGGAATTCCCTGATCAGCTGAGCTGGAAGAACTCCCCAAAGCTGTGGTTTCAGGGAGTCCTGCCGGCTTAGTTGATCAGGGATTGCCCTGCCACGATCAGCTGATGGCAAGCCCTGGACTATTTAGATTTTTAATTTTTACATTTCTGACAGGGTAGAACAATTGGTAGGATGAAAATTGGTAGGAAGATCCTACCAATTGTCTTCCTACCAATTTTTGGGAATCCCCAACAAAGTTAGGCACAGGAAATGTAGGCCAGGGAGGCGCAATTCTCTAACAGGCACTGTTGTGTAATTGACACATGATCGGCAGCCACCGACCTCAGCTCTGGTTAGAGAATTTGGGCTTAAGCTTTTAAAAGCAAGTTTTAGCATAAGAAATGTTTGACAATATTTCAAAATTAGGAGGTGTTTTGAACAAAATTTCAAAAGATGTTATATTATACTAGAGATATAGAACATTTGGTTTAATGGCTTGTGTTATCCCAAAAATGTTTGAAAAAAAAAAAAGGATTGTTAAAGTGTAAAAATCATTGCTTCTACAGAGATTGGTGTAACCATCTTACCTGAAATTATTGCAGCCTCAAGCATGGTTAAATTAATTCAAGAGCTTGGGCTCTGATGGGGTAAACATATTTGGGTGATTGAATGGTGTTAATGGAATGTACTTGCCTTCTCCTACGGTACACTATGGGCTCCTTTTATGAAGGCGTGTTATGGCCTTAACGCGCGGAATAGCTAAAAATGTTGCACGTGCTAGCCGCTACTGCCTCCTCTTGAGCAGACGGTAGTTTTTTGGCTAGCGCATGCTAATCCCGTGCGTGCGCTAAAAATGCTAGCGCACCTTTGTAAAAGTAGCCCTATGAGTATCTTTCTTGATCCATGCTGATTATGATTTGGACTATGCTGACTACGAGCGCCCCTAGCTATTTTGGTAGAACCCAGCCAGATGCTGTTCTTTGCCCTCCAGACACCAAAATGATTTGAGATGAATCATCTTATTAGTGAGGACCAACAGATCAGAGTTTGTATAGATCAGGCTAGTATTTGGAAACTGGACCACTGGAGAATAATAAGCCAATGAGCAGGGAAACTAGTGACTGAAACAGCAGATCAAATTCATAAATCTGAGCTCTGCTCAGCCAAACAAGTATTGATTCCAAAGGCTAAAAACAATTTCCAAAAATATCTCATGAAGAGCATTAATATGCTGTTAGGACAGTGGTTCCCAAACCTGTCCTAGGGGACCCCCAGCCAGTCAGGTTTTCAAGATATCCCTAATGAATATGCATGAGAGAGATTTGCATATAATGGAAGTATGCATACAGGTATGCAAATCTCTCTCATGTATATTCATTAGGGATATCTTGAAAACCTGACTGGCTGGGGGTCCCGCAGGACAGGTTTGGGAACCACTGTATTAGGAGTATCCAATTGAGCTTGGCTCTAGGTCAGGGGTAGGGAACTCCGGTCCTCGAGAGCCATATTCCAGTCGGGTTTTCAGGATTTCCCCAATGAATATGCATTGAAAGCACTGCATGCAAATAGATCTCATGCATATTCATTGGGGAAATCCTGAAAACCCGACTGGAATATGGCTCTCGAGGACCGGAGTTCCCTACCCCTGCCTAGGTATTCATAGACGTGTGCCTGATCGTACAAGGATTTAATGATAAAACCTTACGGTGAATTCATGCTGTCTTCATGGTTTGTTCTGTAATCTATTGCAGTGTTCTTCAACCAGTGGTCTGTGGACCGATGTCGGTCCGCAAAAATTTCCTGCCAGTCCATGAAAAATTTGAAACATGGAGTTTTGCAACTTTTTCTTTTACACTTCATATTTTTAAGTTTATCATTCTTTCTTTAATCCTTTTTTATTTTCTGAAGGTTTGAGACTATCATCATCATGTTCTGATGATGTCGTATCTTTGGCGCGAGGAGAAGAGCTATAAATCAGATTCATTTTCACGCGCGGTTTCATTTAGCAGTGATGTCTTTCAGCTCAGGCAGAAGCCCACAGCGTTCTACAAATTTGGTAAGCCCTTTTGGATTTGTTTTCTAATTTTGACCGCCTCTTTAAGCATGCAGAACTTCTTAAAACGTTTTTTAGCAAGCATTTTTCACAAGCTTTATTTAAATATATCCTTTACTTTTGATTTAGCGTTTTAAGGTATCACGTCAGGCAGCAGGCCCCTAACAAGATATCAAGAGGTAATTCTCACCTTTTTTTTGACTTTCAAGTCAGTTTCTTCTGCCTGGGCTTACACATTTTTATCTTTTTTCTTTCTTTCTCATTGGTTCTTTGTATGCTATATTCTAATTTTTGTTTAAAACCTATGCATTAGTTGGACGTTTAAGTTTTACACACTTACACCTTATATATTTTTGCCGGTCCACAAAATAATTATTTTATTTCCACCAGTCCATAGGTGTACAAAAGTTGAAGAACACTGAACTATTGTCCACTGATGGCCATTGTCCACTTTTCCCTCCAACTTATTGTATTCTTAGAGTTCATGGTTGTCTGGGGGAAAAGGGCTTGCAGTCAGATGTTGGCAATTTACTAACAAAATAAACACATCCCTCTCAGAGCAGTGGGTCCAGACATATGGAAGCACATAGGTTATGGGGACAGAAACCATCCCTGAGCATCCTGCTGTTCTCAGTCATATGCTGAACATTAGGATCTGGCTCTTTTCTTATTTAAACCTTACAGGAGTTCCATTTATTCTTTAATTTCACTCACTCAGGGCCAGGGCCAGGCACAATGAGAACCCTGGGAAGTGACACTTTGCAAGTGATACCAATTATCCCAACCTCCTGGGGGACACAAGGATGCACTTGTTTGTGTCCAGGAACATGTCATCCTCAGATTCTCAACTCTCCAGCAGAATCCACCAAGCAGAAATGATGAGATGCCATCATAATTAGTGTTGGACAAACAGTTGAGCTGCCACAAAGTCATGGAGGTCGACTAAATAGCTGAAAGTCCACATTGTGCATCCTCTCCCTCACTGAGGGCTGCCAGCACCTCTTTCCACTTCGTTAGGGCTGTTGTTTGTGATTTCTCAACCCTGGCATTCTTTACTAGCCTTCCTCTTTTCTCTCAACCCTCCCCTCCATCTCTGTTCTCACCCCCTCTCAGTTCTGCCCTAACCAGTTGTACCCCATCCCAGCATCTCACTCTGTCTACCTCTGTTATTTAAAGAAATGAGTCAGAACGCAGCAATTAAAATCAATTTCAGGCCAAAGTCTTCCCAGCGAGCCATACAATGGAGCCCTTCACCTAGAGATGATGAGCTGGCGGAGGTTGGAAGATGACATCAGAGAGCACACAGCAGGGAGGGAAAGTAAACCATTACCCCGCTTCCCCTCTCCATACTTATTTTCCCCTTGCTCTCTGCAGCCCCCTTCCACCAAACTCAAGAGAGCACTCCGCATGTTCTTAGTCTGCAAGATGTATCTGTGTGACAAACTACTGACAATATGGTGAAAAACACATGTCTGGATAGCATCTGTAGATCTCAGGTGAAAAGTCTGCTTTTCTATTTCCTTTCTCTTTCATCTTCTTTTTTGTTTTATTTTCTTTGTTCTTTTAACTTTCCTCTCTCATTTTTTTCTCTCTTTGTTTTTTAGTATATCTCATTTTCTTATCTCATTTCTTTCTTTCTATACCAAATCTGAGGTTACACTTTATGCCTTTGGAATTTGCAATGTATCATAATTTACTTTTAACTTGAGATGAGGTTTTCTTGGATCACAGAAAAACTTTCATGAAAGTCATAGAATATATAATGAAGTGCTCATTTTATCCAAGGCTGACACTGGGGGGGAGGGGAGGGGGCAACCAGGGCAACTGCCTAAGGTCACCCATGCCATAAGGATCCCTAATCCTGTCAAAACTCAAGCAGGTACAACCTGCCAGTGGGCATTTTGAGGCACCCTTCCACAATTCTGCTCTGGAACTCAGCATATGTAATATCACCTTGGAAATAATGAATATTTTGGTCTACATTCCATTTGAGTAAATTTCTTGATATTAGGTAGAGAGGGCAGATTGGAAGGAGGTGTAGCATTATATACTAAAGATGACATTAAGGTCACAAGAATCTCAAATGTCCAGTACACTGGGAATCCCTTTGGGTTAATTTGGCCAGAGGGAGGGATAAATGCTTGTATCTTGGCATAATTTATATACCCCCAAGACAACAGGATGACCTGGATATGGAAATAATCGGAGATATAGAAAATATCACCTTGCGTGGGGACACAGTATTGTTAGGTGACTTCAACATGCCTGATGTGGATTGGGATACACTCACCTCTGCTTCCCGCGGCAGCAGCAGGAGGCTATTAAACTCTATGAAGGGAGTTTGTCTCAGGCAACTGGTGTTGGACCCAACAAGGGATCAGGCAATACTTGACCTATTACTTACCAATGGAGAAAGTGTCACAGAGGTCTCGGTGGGCGAAACATTGGCCTCCAGTGACCACAACATGGTATGGTTCAATCTTAGGAAAGGTTTCACTAAATCTACCACGATGACCAAGGTCCTCAAATTCAGGGACACAAACTTCCAAGACATGGGTTCCTTTGTTCACCAGGCACTACAAAGCCAAGCAGAAACCGATAGCGTGGAAGAAATGTGATCGACTTTGAAAGCCACCATACAGGAAGCGACAAACCGCTATGTTAAATTAATAAGTAAACGGCGAAGGAACAATAAGCCGCAGTGGTTCACTGCGGAGATCTCAGACCTCATCAAGGAGAAGAAAAAAGCATTCATCTCTTACAAACAATCGGGGAAACAAGACACTAGAGCAGACTACCTGACCAGGTCAAAAGCCGTCAAAACAGCAGTCAGAGAGGCTAAATTCCACATGGAGGAGTCTCTGGCAAGGAATATCCAGAAGAGAGAGAAATCCTTCTTCAGGTATATCAGTGACAGAAGTAAAAACTCAGGCGGTATTGTACGTCTTAGGAAACCAGACGGAGACTATGTGGAAAAGGATTCCGAAAAAGCCCAGCTATTAAATGAATACTTCTGCTCAGTCTTCACCCGTGAAGCGCCGGGGCTTGGCCCTCAGCTACAGACAAGGGCTGACTCAGTTGACCCGTTTAGTAACTTCGAGTTTACGCCCAGCAGTGTTTACGGTGAACTGTCAAAGCTCAAGATTAACAAGGCAATGGGGCCTGACAACCTACACCCCAGGGTGCTTAGGGAGTTGAGTGATGTCTTGGCGGAGCCACTGTCAGCGCTCTTCAACCTCTCCCTTAGTACAGGCAGCGTCCCGTTGGACTGGAGGACGGCTAACGTCATTCCACTCCACAAGTAAGGCTTAAAGATGGAGACTGCAAACTACAGACCAGTGAGTCTAACATCGATAGTGAGCAAACTAATGGAAACTCTAATCAAACACCAATTGGATAAGATCCTGGATGAGGAGAATCTACGGGACCCCCATCAACATGATTTACTAAGGGGAGATCATGCCAATCCAACCTGATCAGCTTCTTTGACTGGGTGACGGGGAAGCTGGATGTTGGGGAGTCCCTGGACATCGTGTACCTGGACTTTAGCAAAGCATTCGATAGCGTGCCACACCGCAGGTTGCTGAGCAAGATGAGTTCTATAGGATTAGGTGACACATTGACGAAATGGGTTGGAAACTGGCTTGGAGGTAGGCTTCAAAGGGTAGTGGTGAACAGCACCCCCTCCGAAATGACGGAGGTGATCAGTGGAGTGCCACAGGGCTCGGTCTTGGGCCCAATCCTATTTATCAGCTTCTTTGACTGGGTAACAAGAAAGTTGGACTTGGGAGAGTCTTTGGACGTCGTGTACCTGGACTTCAGTAAAGCTTTTGACAGTGTCCCACACCGCAGGCTGCTAAGCAAGATGGAATCGATGGGGTTAGGAGAGACACTAACTGCATGGGTCAATGACTGGCTGAGTGGCAGACTTCAGAGGGTGGTAGTTAATGGTACCCTCTCTAAAACATCGGAGGTGACCAGTGGAGTGCCGCAGGGCTCGGTCCTGGGTCCACTCCTTTTCAACATATTCATAGGGGATCTGACTCAAGGGCTTCAAGGTAAAATAACACTATTTGCCGATGACGCCAAACTATGTAATATAGTAAGTGAATGCAGTTTACAGAATTATATGGCGCAGGGCCTGTTTACATTGGAAAGTTGGTCCTCAACCTGGCAGCTAGGCTTCAATGCTAAGAAATGTAAGGTCATGCACCTCGGAAGTGGAAATCCATGCAGGACGTACTTCTTGAACGGAGAAACTTTAACTAGGACTTCAGCAGAACGAGATTTAGGAGTAATCATCAGTGCAGACATGAAAACTGCCAATCAAGTGGAGAAGGCTTCATCTAAGGCAAGGCAGATATTGGGTTGTATCAATAGAAGTTTCGTCAGCCAAAAGCCTGAAGTCATAATGCCGTTGTACAGGGCCATGGTGAGACCTCATCTGGAGTACTGTGTGCAATTCTGGAGGCCACATTACAGTAAAGATGTGCGCAGAATTGAATCGGTTCAGCGGATGGCCACCAGGATGATCTCGAGGCTCAAGGGTCTCTCGTATGAAGAGAGACTGAACAAATTGCAGCTCTACACTCTCGAGGAACGTAGGGAGAGGGGAGACATGATCGAAACATTTAAGTACCTCACGGGACGTGTCGAAGTGGAAGATGATATTTTCTTTCTCAAGGGACCCTCGGCCACAAGAGGGCACCCGCTCAAACTCAGGGGCGGAAAATTTCATGGCGACACCAGAAAGTATTTCTTCACAGAGAGAGTGGTTGATCATTGGAACAAGCTTCCAGTGCAGGTGATCGAGGCAGACAGCGTGCCAGACTTTAAGAATAAATGGGATACCCATGTGAGATCCCTACGAGGGTCAAGATAAGGAAATTGGGTCATTAGGGCATAGACAGGGGGTGGGTAAGCAGAGTGGGCAGACTTGATGGGCTGTAGCCCTTTTCTGCCGTCATCTTCTATGTTTCTATGTTTCTATCTTTATAAGAGACTTGGCAGAAGGCCTTCGAGGTAAAATAACATTATTCGCCGATGACTCCAAACTAAGTAATGTAGTGGGCAAATGCACAACGAAAGAAGATTCAATGCCCGACAACATGATGCACGACCTACTACTACTAGAGCGCTGGTTTAGGACCTGGCAACTTAGCTTCAATGCCAAAAAATGCAAGGTTATGCACCTAGGCAACCATAATCCATGCAAGACTTATACCCTCAATGGTGAGATTCTAGCAAGAACGGTAGCAGAACAAGACTTGGGGGTGATCGTCAGTGAGGACATGAAGGCTGCCAGTCAGGTGGAGCAGGCCTCATCCAAGGCAAGACAGATCATAGGTTGCATACGCAGGGGTTTCGTCAGCCGTAAGCCGGAAGTCATTATGCCTTTGTATAGATCCATGGTGAGATACTCGCTCGAGGAGCGCAGAGAGAGGGGGGACATGATCGAGACGTTCAAGTATCTCACGGGCCGCATCGAAGCGGAGGAAGATATCTTCTTTTTCAAGGGTCCCACGGCAACAAGAGGGCATCCGTGGAAAATCAGGGGCGGGAAACTACGAGGTGACATCAGGAAATTCTTTTTCACTGAAAGGGTGGTTGATCGCTGGAATAGTCTTCCACTGCAGGTGATTGAGGCCAGCAGCATGCCTGATTTTAAGGCCAAATGGGACTGGCACATGGGATCTATTCACAAGGCAAAGGTAGGGGAGGGTCATTAGGGTGGGCAGACTAGATGGGCCGTGGCCCTTATCTGACGTCTGTTTCTATGTAAGCTATGATTGTAAAACCTGATTAAGATATTTTTTAGCTTGTTGAAGATCTACTGTCCTAATAGAACATTAAGAGCATGCTATGCTGTTATCTCAGGAGCAAGTGATGAAAACACATTATGCAAGTACACAGGTCATCTACAATTGCTGTAGCTGGAGAGAATCCTTCAGAAAATGGAAGAAGGATCCGACTGAAAATAATTGTAAACACCACAAGGAATGTCAAATCAAATGCAAGGCACTAATAACAAAGTTGAAGAGAGATCTTGAAAAGAAGATTGCGCTGGAAGCAAAAACACACAGTAAAAACTTTCTTAGGTATATTAAAAGCAAGAAGCTGGGAAGAGAATCAGTTGGACTTTTAGGTGACCGAGGGATAAAAGGGAAGACATAGACATAGCGGAGAGATTAAATAATTTTTTTTGCCTTGGTCTTCACTGAGGAAGATGTGGGGGTGATACCAGTGCCAGAAATTGTATTCAGTTCTGATAATCATAGAATCTCATACACATCTGTGTAACAATGGATGATGGGGTCAATTTGACAAACTGAACAGTAGCAAATTGCCTGGACCGGATGGTATGCATCTCAGAGTGCTGATAGAATTGAGAGTTGAATATGCCTTAACTTTAGTAGTTAATGTGCATTAATTGCAAACCTTGTAAATGGGCAACTCAGTGCAAAATGATAATGTGCACCTGACATGGTTATGTTTCAGCAATACGCCTAACTCACGGTATCTACTCGCTAACTGTTTTATTAAAAATAAAAGGGAAAGGAAGCATAAAACAGATTGAAACACATAAATAAACAATACTTTTTAGTAAACAAACAAACTAGATAATCTGGGGAAAAGAATTTCTTTATTATCTATAAATTTTTTAATATATATTTATTGGACATATGAAGAAAGAAATGGACCCTTTTACTAAACAGTGGTAAAAAGTAGCCTTAGCATACCCTTAAGCAGGTTATTCTTGCTCTCTAAGGCCATTTTTTTCTGTTAGGGTAAAATGGCCAATTTTCCAATTTTTATTGTTCAATGGACAATCACTAATTTTCTCAGCGCATGAACCCATATTGCCAGCTATTTTGTAGCTAAACATGCGCAAATCGGTTAGTGTGCGACAATCCCCTCATGTTAACCAATTAGTACAGAACATGCCTATTCAAGGTCCCTAGACCCATTCCCAGTACTAAAAATACATTTTGGCCCAGATTCTATAAACAGCATCTGAAGTTAGGTGTTTAGATTGGCACTCTAAACAAACATGTGCCCCTTTTGATGGCATGCAATTGTGCATGCACGTGTTCCTCCTTTATTGAATCATGATTAGCACAGTCCCTGCTGTTTGGGTACCTAACAGCTCAATATTGGCATGCATTGTGGCACCTAGCTTTTATGAGGGGGTGCTGAAAAGTTCTCAGCCTCACCAAGACGAGAATGACGTGGATATGGTTCAATCAATGATCTGAAACAATGTCAAAACACAGAATTTCGTTTCGGCAAAATTGGCATGTAATGAAATAACATAACCCTTTTTTCAGCTACAGTGACAAAATAACATTCAGAATTTAGGAAGTTGGTTGGTTGGGCTGAGAACTTTTCAGCCCCCCTCGTAGAGCAGGGGAGGGGCAACTATAATCCTCAAGGGCCACAACCCAGTCAGATTTTCAAGATTTCCACAATGAATATGCATGAGATTGATTCTCATTTACTGCTTTCATTGGATGCAAATAGATCTCACACACATTTATTGTGGAAATCTCAAAAACCTGGTTGGGTTGTGGCCCACAAGACCTGTGGTTGCCCTTATAGAATTACCCCCTACGTATAGTACAGCACAGAAAACCAAGCTGACGGTCACACTTCCCTTTCCTTGGTTATGCTTAGTGTTCAGTAAATATGCTATTTTGGAATACCATTACTGGACTGGAATGCCTCCTTTAACTTTGATAGCATGGGGGCGGTTTGAAAAGTTCAGTTTAAAAAAAACAACAAGTTAAACATATTTTTTAAAAAAATGACAAAATCTATTTTTCTGACGAGATGAAAAAACTGTACACTCACTGATCTAAGTATACAGCCCTCGATGGAGACTATGGGCTCCTTTTACTAAGGTGCGCTAGCGTTTTTAGTGCGTGCTGCATTGCCGCATGCACTAACCCCATGCTACGCACCAAGAACTAACGCCAGCTCAATGCTGGCGTTAGCGTCTAGCGCATGCGGCAATGCAGCGTGTACTAAAACCGCTAGCGCAGCTTAGTAAAAGGAGCCCTATGTTGAGAAATATACCGGTAACTGTTTTTTGGTGTTTTTTTTTAAATATTTGTTCAACTTGTTTTTTTACCAAACTTTTCAAACCAGCCTCATATGCATTAGACTTTGAAGTGGAGAATCCCTTCCCAGGAGATTCCATGCCAGGCATTTGTCTGTAACCTTTGGGGGCCTAGATCCAATTGACCCCTTTCAACTAGCCTGAGCACATTAAAAGGGGCAACATGTATTTTGTCAAGTGTTACTTCATTCATAATATATGCACAATATGCTTATGCACACTTATATACCACCTTAAGTCTAGGCAGTTTCCAGTATCATAAACAATCATAAAATTCCAAAAAATAGACAGTCATAACAACACACATTATCTGCATATCAATAAGTACATGAACATGACCATCATTCACTGTTCGCATACATATGGCGGTCACATATCCAAGGCAGCATGGAATCATTTATACTTCTTACATATAGGCATCAACAAATAATTGAGTTTTTAGGAGTTTCTTACAGATGACACATTCTGTGCCCCAGGAAGATTGTTCCACAGGTATACACTAGCAACACCAAAACATTTTCGTTTTTGAAGTCACATATCTTACTTCCATTTCCTTTATTGCTGTTAGGTTCATCCCTCCCTCTGATCTTAATGTCCTTCCCGGTTCGTATATCTCCCACAATGCCCCAAAACAGGCTGGGGCCGACCTATACAGAACCTGGTAGACTATCGTAAGAACTTTGTGCTGTACTCTCTGTCTTACTGGGAGCCAGTGAAGCTGTTTCAAAGCCGGTGAGATGTGTACCATTCTTGGTGTGTTTACAATCAGCCTTGCAGCCGACTTCATTACTAGCTGCAAAGCCTTATTCTTTGTGCAAGTCAATCCTAGGTAAAGTGACTGTATGTGCGTGACCTAAGCTATGATAAAGCAATAGTCTCAACATATTAATATGCTTGTCAGTGCAAGTGCAAACTCCTCTGAAAGCTCATGATGCGTGCACATTTTTTGTTCTGAAATAAAGCAGCCGCAGCATAACAGTTTTTCCAGGGAGCTGTCAGACAGTATCCAGCTATTAGTTTCTCAGTAAAAGCCAAAAGAATATCTGATTAATTCAGCCAAAGTTCAAAGGGCGCATTTCTAAAGTCAATTCTTAAAGCATGAGGACCACATTCTACCAGGGCAATGGATACATGGAAGAGTCTTCCAGAAGAGATGTGCATTCATTTTGAAACAAAATGAAAAATGCAACATGACTGGCTTGTTTTATTTCATTCTATTTCAAAACAGAACTGACCCAAAGGTATTCAACACTATAGGCAAATCTTTAGCTATGCCCCCCCACCTACCAAGCATCTTAAAACCCTTCACATTCATAGTCCAGCATCTCCCCCCTCTCTAACTCCCAAAATTCTAGCATCTCCCATCTTTTTTCCCTAGGTCCCAACAGTTCAGCATCTCCCTTTCCCTTCCTCCCACCAATTGTCCAGCATTTCCTTTTCCCCTTCTTATCCCCCATACACTCCAGGATCTTTACTTCCCCTCCTTTCTCTCCCATAGCCTTTATCCTCTCCCTCTCCTGTATCCAGCATTTCCTTCTTTTCGCTTCCTCCTATCTGGCCTGCTGCTGCCGCCACCCTCCTTCTGGAACACAGAAGACAAGCAGATTCAACACTGGAACAGGACTTGAAGAACAGGCCCACACTCAAGTGACGCCTCATTCTTCTTAGAGGGTGGGACGCAACAGTGCATGAGTGTGTAGGCCTGTGTTTGAAGGCCCTGCACTGGTGCTGAAGCTACTTTCCTCTTCACCTCCAGAAAGGGGGGGGGGCATTATTGGTGGTAGCAGGAGGAAAACAAAATAGGCAAGGTAAGATGTAACAGTCCTGCTGCAGCTGCTCCCCAATTGCTGCTGCCTATTGGTAGGGCCAGCCTTGATTCAAACCAACAAAAGTCATGTTTTGGAATAATAATAATAATAATTTAAAAAAATGAAACTAAATGAAATTCAGGAAAAAAAAGAAACTAAATGCAGTTGCTGTGTACATCCTAGTTTCCAGTAGAAGTGGGAGAAGAAGCACAGTGATGGCATTTACAAAAAGTCTGGGATAAGAAGAGAGGATCCTTGGTGGCAAAAGAGTGAATGGAATACAACCACAATGAGAGAGAAGCTGGACTGATTAAATGGGCCTTATGGTATTTATCTGCCTTTCTCTTCAGAGAACTGTATCCACGACATCCTGTATGTCTGTCTTGGCTGTTTAGACTGTAAGCTCTTTCAAGAAGGGACTGTTTTCTTCTGCCTATCTCAGACTCAGGAAGTGGCATAGTAAGGGTGGTGGGGGTGGAAGCGGGTGGACCACCCCAGGTGCCATCTCGGTGGAGGCCTGGCACCGCTCTGCCCCCCACCATGTCATGCTTCCACCATCTCTTCCCCACCCCCTATAACTCTTTAAAATCTTCATGAGCATGAGCAACTACTCTAGCCTGTTGCATGTGAAAGGCCTGGCTCCCTCTGAAATCACTTCCAGGTCACGGGGCCAGGAAGTGACATCAGAGGGAAAGCTAGCATATATAGCAGGCAGAGAAGCTGCTTGCGCTGGTGAAGATTTAGAGGTAAGGGCGTGGGAAGGGACGGCGCAAGTGTGGCATGGGGGCACGGAAGAAGTGAGGGGTAGAGAAGAGGGTGCAGGGAGATGGCACAGAAGGAGCAGGGGGTGGACAGGAGGGCACAGGGTGTGCCACCACCCAGGTACCTCCCACACTCACTTTACCACTGGACTCAGGCTACAGATTCAAACGTGCAGAAAGAGTTTCTTTCAATAGCTTTTTAAGTTTGTTGATCAGCATAATATTCTACATCCCCAACAATTGGACTTGTGTCCTGGTCTTAGCTGCAAAACCACCCTCACTTCTTCACTTAGTGACTTACACTTAGCAATTGGCATAGGCAAGATTGCTTTTTTCATCTTTTTAGATCTTTCTGCTGCTTTCTGTATTGTTGATCATTTCCTTCTTCTCTCTAGACCAGTGGCATAGTAAGGGGGCCAGCATATCTCCTCCTCCCAGTTTTCCCTCCTACCTTGCTTCCATTATTGCACCCTATGCTTCCCCGAGACTACTAAGGTTTCTGGATGATCACCGCCTGCAAATACTGGCTATTTTTGTGGTGCTAGGTTAGAGGCTACAAAACAGTATGTTTTTATTATGCCTCACTTTCCTTGTGGAACTCTTTTCTAGTTACCGTATTTTCACGCATATAACGCGCGCGTTATACGCGTTTTTACCTACCGCGCATACCCCTCGCGCATTATACACGTGAGCGCGGTATAGAAATTTTTTTTTACATAGTTCCCACCCCGCCCGACGCCCGATTCACCCCCCCCAGCAGGACCGCTCGCACCCCCACCCCGAACGACCGCTCGCACGCGCTCCCACCCGCACCCGCGTCCACGATCGGAGCAAGAGGGAGCCCAAGCCCTCTTGACCAGCCGACTCCCCAACTCCCCGACAATATCGGGCCAGGAGGGAGCCCAAACCCTCCTGGCCACGGCGACCCCCTACCCCCACCCCGCACTACATTACGAGCAGGAGGGATCCCAGGCCCTCCTGCCCTCGACGCAAACCCCCTCCCTCCAATGACCGCCCCCCCCAAGAACCTCCGACCGCCCCCCCAGCCGACCCGCGACCCCCCTGGCCGACCCCCACAACACCCCCACCCCCCTTCCCCGTACCTTTGGTAGTTGGCCGGACAGACGGGAGCCAAACCCGCCTGTCCGGCAGGCAGCCAACGACGGAATGAGGCCAGATTGGCCCATCCGTCCCAAAGCTCCGCCTACTGGTGGGGCCTAAGGCGCGTGGGCCAATCAGAATAGGCCCTGGAGCCTTAGGTCCCACCTGGGGGCGCGGCCTGAGGCACATGGGCCCAACCCGACGGATAGTCGGGACAGCGCACGGAGAGTCGGGGAGGGCGAAAGGAGAGTCGGGGTGGCCAGAGGAGAGTCGGGGCGGGCGAAAGGACAGTCGGGCTGCATGCGCGGTATACCCGTGAGCGCGGTATACAAAAGTTTTTGTACATAAAATCGTGGTTTCTGCATGCTATACCCGTGTGCGCGTTTTACACGGGTGCGCGTTATCTGCGTGAAAATACGGTAATATGCAACTGGAATTATCTTATTTCAAATTTAGAACAACTTTAGCCCTCCTTTTTATGAAGCTGCGTTAGCATTTTTTTAATTGCTGGCCATAGCGGTAAAAGCTCTGATGCTCATAGAATTCCTATGAGCGTTGGAACGTTTACTGCCATGGCTGGTGATAAAAACTGCTAACGCAGCTTCATAAAAGGGGAAGACATGTATTCCATAAGGTTTTTGGTGACCATACTCTTACAAGATGTAGTTACTTGGGTTCACTGACCCCATTTATTATTTATTTATGTGTTTTTACTGTTAGGCTTTTCCTGTGAGTGTTTTCTGTACTATTTAATTGGCATTCTGTTTCAATGTCAATTTTAATGTTGTAAACCCCTCTGCAATGCCTACAGGAAACATGGTATACGAGAAAGATAAAAAGAACCACGAACAATAAATTACATTTCAAATACTCTCTGTCACCCTCTAGATCTTGTTTTCCTTCCCTCCTTCCCATTCAGTCTGTAGAAAGAGACCCTGTGCTGCTCCTTGTGACCCTGGGCAAGTTATTTAATCCTCCACTGCCCCAGGTACATGAGATAGATTGTGAGCCCACCGGGACAGATAGGGAAAATGCTTGAAGTACCTGTAAAAGATATGTAAACCACTGAGAACTCTGTAAGATTCAGCAGTATATCAAAATTTGAATAAACAATAAACGGTGGAAAGGGGGAGGAAAGAGGGCTAGAAATAGAGAGAAATCAAGGAGAGGGAAGAAAATAGCACTGAGAGGAAAAATGAATGGGTTGGTGACAGAGGGGCAAGGGGGAAAGGGCAGTGGAAAAACATACTGTATATACAGTATAATAATTATGGCAAGATAGCAGTATCTGCTTTCTATATAGGTGCTGGTACAAATGTCAGCTGACGACCGATGAATGTTTATATTTCTATGACACAGACCTTCATGCATGCAGTCTAAACCAATTCCTGTCAACCTGTTCAACTGAGAGGAGATCTATAAAATTATGAGAAAGTGGAATGGGTAAATGCAAATCAGTTGTTTATTCTGACAAAAAATACCAAGAGTAGGGGCCATGCAATGAAGTTACTAAGTAGCACATTTAGAACATAAGAATAGCTTCACTGGCTCAGATAAATGGTCCACCTTGCCCAGTATCCCATCTTCACATTGGCCAATTTTGTTTTTTTCACTCTGATTCAATTCTGGAATTCATTACCAAAGGCTGTATTAAAAGTAATGAGAGTAGCCGGGTTTTAAAAAGGTTTGGACAAATTTCTAGAGGAATAGTCCATAACTTATTTTTAAGGCAGACTTTGGGAAATCCACTGAGAGGAGACAGATTCATAACGAATGCAAGGAGGTTCTTCTTCACTCACAGGGTGGTGGACACCTGGAATGCGCTTCCCGGAGAGGTGATAGGACAGAGTACAATTCTGGGGTTCAAAAAGGGACTGGATGATTTCCTGGAAGCAAAGGGAATAACAGGGTACAGATAGAGGTTTACCTTACAGGACATTGAGCGAATAGGGTATGGATATTTTAGGTTAGGTAGGGAACACTTTCAGGTCATGGACCTGGGGGGCCGCCGCGGGAGCGGACTGCCGGGCACGATGGACCCCTGGTCTGACCCGGCAGAGGCAACGCTTATGTTCTTATGTTCTTTATGTTCACTATTTATTTCTAGGATAAGCTGCATGGGATATATCTGCTTTCTGGGATCTGGCCAGGTACATGTGACCTGGATTGGTCACTGCTGGAAAGTAGAAACAGGATACTGAGCTTGATGGACATTTGGTCTGACCCAATATGTTAAGCCTTATGTTTGCCTAAAAGATACAGTGCATGCATGAAATGGCATATAACATCACTACTTGTCTAATATCAAATTCTGATCTAAAAGTCATAAGAACATAAACACCTTCACAGGATCAGACCTAGGTCCATCTAGTCCAGCGATCCGCACACGGGGAGGCCCAATTAGGTGCTCCCTGTTGGAGACCCGGATCTCCCATATCCCTCGATATGATTTGCAAGAAGGTGTGCATCCAACTTGCACTTGAAACCCTGAACACTAGTCTCTGCCACAAGCTCCTCTGGGAGAGCATTCCAAGCGCTCACCACTCACTGTGTCCTAAATAAAAATGATCCTAAATAAAAATGATCAAACAGACTTTTCATGTTGCATGGCTGCAGTTAAGGGCTTTTCACTTAGCTCTCATACCTCGAAATGTGGGAATGTTTCCCTGGAACTGTGTATAGATGTACCTTTTGTGCAGTTTGTCTGTCTTAACTAGATTGTAAGCTTGTTCGAGCAGGGACTGTCACTTACATGTTTTGGTGTACAGCTCTGCATAAGTCTGGTAGCACTATAGAAATAATAAGTAGTAGCAGCAGTAGCATCAAATGGATGGACAATACTAGGCGGTGTCAGGTCAAAAGCGCGCCGGGACAAAGGCGCGCCCTGACAATTGAGCGCAGCGCGGAGGCATGCGCCGCTCTAAATTACTGTTTTTAGGGCTCCGACGGGGGGGAACCCCCCACTTTACTTAATAGACATCGCGCCGCGTTGTGGGGGCGTTGTGGGGGGTTTGGGGGTTGTAACCCCCCACATTTTACTGAAAACTTCACTTTTTCCCTGTTTTTAGGGAAAAAGTTAAGTTTACAGTAAAATGTGGAGGGTTACAACCCCCCAAGCCCCCCACAATGCCAGCGCGATGTCTATTAAGTAAAGTGGGGGGGGTTCCCCCCACGCACCCCCCCGTCGGAGCCCTAAAAACAGTAATTTAGAGAGGCGCACGCCTCCGCGCTGCGCTCAATTGTCCGGGCACGCCTTTGTCTTTCGCGCCGTTGTCTATGAACCATACTAGGCAGCTAAATATATTCATGACCTGTGTACTAGAGCTCGGGGTCATGTAGCTTGCACTTGGCATAGTAAGCTAGTACCTTAAGACCCAAGCATACACAGAAAGCTACCTCTCTGGGATCTTAGTGGAGATGCACTAAAATTTGCACATTCATATCCAATTACAAATGGAGAAACATTATCCCCCCACCCCCCAAATCTATATAGTTGAGCATATATCAGACCAGTGCACAAATTTGGGCATGCAAGTTTATAGAATTGTGCCAGTTGTGTGCCGATCTTAATTATTAATCTTGAGGCAGTGCAATTAAGTACCAATAATAGCCTTTAAGTGGCATTAATTGATGCTAGTTGGCACTAATTTATAGATATGCATATAATTGCACTTCTATAAACATCGCACCTAAATGCTGTAGCATGCAACTACAAAGGATATGTGTCCATTGGTGAGTCAGGGGCATGTCTTTAGCTGTAAATATAAGTTACAGAATACTATCATTTACATGTGCAACTGCCAACTTTAGGTTTCAGCATTTACACTAGCATTCAATATAACATAAGTGCCTGTGCCTAAAGTTGTTTTATCTAAATTTAGGCCCATGCATGCCAACTTATGCCCTATTCTACGAGGGCTGGCTGAAAAGCAATGAGACTGCCTCTATTTTTCTTTCCAAGAAGTAGACACGGCTCTGGTGAAGCTCATACCACGACGTCTCTGAACCTGCCGTTGGACTTCTGCAGTCTTCATCGTTGGATCTGCAAAACATTCAAGTACCGATAATCGAAACAAAAACTTACTGTAGATATTTTGCGGGGTGTTCACGCTCTAAAATGTTCAACTCAGAAGGGGGCATGTTAGATGCATGTTTTGGGTGGGATGTGGGCGGGCTGTGGCCTGGGTAGGTTAGACTTGGACGTTTTGCGGCGATAATCTAACCTTTTACAGGATGTTCTAGATCAGGGGTCTCAAAGTCCCTCCTTGAGAGCCGCAATCCAGTCGGGTTTTCAGGATTTCCCCAATGAATATGCATGAGATCTATGTGCATGCACTGCTTTCAGTGCAGATTCATTGGGGAAATCCTGAAAACCCGACTGGATTGCAGCCCTCAAGGAGGGACTTTGAAATCCCTGTTCTAGATGGAACTTAGACGTTCCAAGCTAGTCCTGCTTTAGAAGTGTCTAGGTGCCTAAAAGGTACCCAAATTGACCAGATGTCCACTGGAGGGATTAAATAACGACCCTTCCATACTCCCCCAGTGGTCACAAACCCTTCCCACACCATAAAACTCTGAATGAAAAAGTACATACCTGTCTCTAGAACAGCACCACCAGGTATAGTAAAACCTATTAGAGTAGCACACAGATGTCTTAAGTGGGCTAGTGAACCAGACAGGAGGATCCAGACCCATAAGACACGCCAACCACTACATTTATGGTGGAAAGTGTTAGGCCGCAGAAACATTCAAGTTGAAAATGTCCAAATCTAGATCATTTGGACATCGGAGGGGCCAGCACTGTATTGGACTGACCACACAGACATCCCAATAGAGCAGTGGGGCAACATAGACAGGTGAACTTCACATAAAGAGTGCAGATATACAGTGCATCTCACCATAACCCCCTTAAACATACTGTGATTCCTCCAAAACTCCTCCAAAACCTACTACAGTCAACCCTCGATTTGCGAGTAACGCATTTTGCGAGTGTTTTGCAAGACGAGTAAAACACTTCAGCAAACTTTGATTCGCAAACTGAGCATTGACTCGATATGCGAGCCCCCACCCCTGAGAACAAGCTTTGCCCCCTCCCCCCCCGCACCACCCCCCAAACCATTACCTCGAGTGGCCAGGACACCGGCACGCAGCACCAACCCACAGGATGTGCCGGTGCTGGTGCCGAAAGAGACTGCCGCTTATTTCTGCTGGGCTGCTGCGGGGCTTTGAGCATCTGTACATGCTCAAGGCCTTATGGCTCCCACTCTCTCCGAGTCGGGAGTTTGCATGCTAATAATTTGCATGCAAAAAATCATTAGCATGCACAAAAGATAGTAAATCAATCGTTGTTTTAAAATCAGCCAAGAATCCGCCAACAGCGATTGAATCACTATCTTTAGTGAATCTGGGCCAAAGTTAGATGTCCTGGCAGCCTATACGTTTTGATGCCAAGATGTCCAAGTAGGGGATTTTTGGAAATAAATATTTGTACATCCCGTTCAAAAATGGGTTTTTCTCTGCCTATGACTTTGGATGCTTTGCGGGAAGTGTCCAAAGTTAGAATTAGATGTTCTTTTGAAAATAGCGCTCCACGGGTCCTTAATTGCTCTGGTTGATAAAAGCCATATGAAGTCCCCAAATATTTTAAATGACATTTACATGGATAAGCCAACAAAAATGTAACTCCCAAAGATAGAACTTCATGTCTCATAACCAAAAAGTATCTTGCATTTGTCTTATTACATCTGGGTAAATCCACACTTTTTTCCCATAGAATAGAATTTAGGAAGTTCTAAAGAATAACTTCAATACTAAATTTACATCTTGTTCAAAAACAAACGATGCCAGCAATGTCAATCTTTCTGAGTTATCACTTATAGAAGATTCAAAAATTTCAGATAAATTAAGTTCAACATTTCTTTTTCTTGAAACCTGGAAGGCCATTTTTGAAAAGGACGTCTAAGTTAGATTTGGATGTTTCCCGCTAAACGTCCAAAGTCAGAAGCATAGAGATGTCTATTTTCGAAAGTCAAACTATTAGACATTCAAAAAATATTTTTGTTTTGAAAATCATCTACTTGGACATCTAGGCTGACAGGATGTCCAACTCTTAGGACACCTAACTTTATATCCCATTTTCGACCAAAGAAATATCCAAGTTGAAAATGTCCATTTAGACTTGGGAGTGGCCATCTTTGTGATGGACTGGCCACACAGACATGCCAACAGAGCAGTAGGACATCATAGAGGGCACTGCTGTGAACTACATAAAGAGTACCAGAAGTACATATCACCATATACCCCTTATAATTTATGGTGATTCCTCCCAAACTCCCCCAAAACCTACTAGACCCATCTGTCTACCATCCTAATAGCCCTCATGACTGCAGGTGACACCTATATGGCAGTAGAGTTTTGGTGGGTTTCAGTGGGCTCACACTTTCTACCATAAATGTAGTGGTTAGAGTGGCTTATGGACCTGGGTCCTCCTCTCTATGGTTCATTAGCCCATCTACCAGGTTACTTAAGACACCTGTGTGATACGCTACTAGGCTTTCCCATACCAAGTGCTGCTGTTCTAGAGACAGATATGTTCTCTTTCATTCAGATTTTTGGGGGTTGGATTAGTGAGCAGTGGGGGAGTGTGTGTGTGTGTGTGGGGGGGGTCATGTCTTAATGCATCCAGTGGTCATCTGGTTAGTTTGGGAGTCTTTGTGGCACTTAGACACTTCTAAAACAGGTCTAGCTTTGAACATCTAAGTTACGTCCAGTAAGTCTTAGAAAAGACTTGATTATCACCGCAAGACATCCAGGTTAAGCATATCCAAAGCCTGCCAAATACATTCCAATAACACATCTCCCAACATCCTCCTGGAACTCTGGATGCAAAACGGAAGAAACATCTTGTTAGACATCCAGAAAAATGGTTTTGATTATAGGCACTTGGATGTTCTGGTGATTAGGACGTCCAAATGCCAACTTAGGTGGCTTTCTGGATGTTTTAGTTTTTTGATTATGAGCTCCATAGCCTCTAAATATTCCCCTATATTTCTTGAAGGAATATTTAGTAATATGCTTTATTTAAAGGAGGAATATTTTGTGAGGAAAATATTAAAACTGCCACCAAATATTTCCTTAAGGCATCTTTAGGGGAAATCTCAGGCAATCTTCTTATGGATTACCAGTGTATCTTTCATTATAGACAAAGAAGTATCTTTCACAGCTCTTATATCTTCCTTTATGGATGTTATTTGGTTTGCAAATTCCATTCTAGTCCCATCCAGATTTTTAGATAAATCATCAATTTTACTCACTAGCAATGAAATTTTTTATGTGTTGATGTCTCTACTGTGTCAGGCTTCTGGAGAGCCTTCCAAATGTTCTCTAATGTCACCGCCTCAGGGAACTTATCAGAACTAACGGCTGGTTGTTCTTTAAGTTTCCCAAACTACCCCACAGAATCCACTGTGGCTTCACTCCTGACTGGGGCCTCCAAAAGGGCGACTTCTGCTCCAGGAAACCCCATTGGAATGGCTGGGACTGATGGACAAGGAGGCATATTGCTCTCTGAAGGGGAGAGTGAAACATCCAACCCCAAGGCCAAGGAGTCTCCTTCCCCCTGGGCCGATGGCGTGAATCCTCCAGAGTTTGTCGGAGTTTGGACAGTTAAAACATCAATAGCCAGCTGCAAAGTGGTTTTTGAGCTCGAAGGAGGCATTTTAACCACTCCCTTATGTTTGGTGTGCAGCATTGTGAAAAAAGGCAAAAGGTAAAAGATGTTATACTGATCCCTTCACGCCACCGTCTGGCTACTCCCATCTCAAATATTGACCATCCATGTCTTTTTATGTAGAGATTGGTCTGCATTTTTTGCCTGGATTTTGTGTAATGCCTGAGGGGTAAAAGAACAAATGTAGGACAGGAGGAAGACAGTGTCCCACAGAGGTAGAGCCTTGAGAGTTTGCTTCAGTGTATTGAGACCATTGCTTATCCCTGTGGGTAAGTAGCATGAAATTTTGCTACCTTCTGGGTTTCTGCCAGATTCTTGTGATCTGGATGGGCCAATGTTGAAAACAGAATACTGAGTTAGATATACGTCACTTGGTCTGACTCACTATGGCAAATCTTGTGTTCTAAATAGGCATCTTTTTTGGACTCCTTATATTGGCATCCTGTTATAAAACCATGCCCCAAATTTTTTTCTCTAAAGATATGCAATACATGCATTTTTGAAATGGATTAACATAGATAAACATCACCTGATAAAAGCACCTGCTGATATTCTATGTTCATATATTTTTAAAGATATGTCTGTGCTTCATTTTTATCATTTTGGCTTTTAATTGAATGAAACATGATGTCACAGCAAATTCCCAAGCTACTCCTTGCAGCAGTAAACATCCCAAGATGCTAAGAAACATTCCACTAATATTTCCAAGGACCTGCATGCTGTTTACCATGAGAAAAGGAGGCTGGAGCTGGCCCTTCCGGCAAGACCAACACCCACATTCTTATGTGGATAGAATTCAGAGATATAACATGTCAGGTGGAGAGGAACAGGCTGTACACCAGACTAACTAATGATCACTGCTACAAATTGACTCATTCTTACCTCAAAGTGAGGTCGGAGAAACCTGAGCTCATCTTTGGCTTCATGGAATTCTTTCCCTTCTTTAATGGACAAGGTATTTTATGACAGCCTCTATGTGGGGAATGAAATTCTGTTACTTTCACACAATGAAGTCCCTTTTGCATAAAATATTCATAGAGATCAGATAATTTTGTACGTATGTAACATTAATAAGATTGTGTAGCCATAATCTGGGTTATTCTTCCCTATGTGAATCACTTTGCACTCGACTGCATTAAATTTCATGAGCCATTTAGATGCCCAGTCTTCTAGGGCCTGATATTCAGAACATGAGAGGCAGCCCGTCTACCGCCTGCGGTCAGCAGTGAACCTGGAAATTCAGTGATGGGGCCGTATCCAGCCACTGGCATTGAATTTCCATTCTAAATGCAGCCATGTTAGACATGGATGGATATTTTCGATAGTGCATCTACCGTAAGTCCAACTTTGACATTTCCAACAAGATGTCCAAACAGGGAAAAATCAATTTTTGAAACTGCTAAACATCCAATTTTTTTTTTTTTTAAATGATTTATTTAGACGTGTTCAGTGGCATACCTAGGGTATGTGTGTGACACCTGGGGCCAATAATTTTTTAACCCCCCATATAAAAAGGGATTGCAGGAACTGCCCCTGGGGCAGACTGCACCCAGGGTAGACTGCCCCCTTCCCGCCTCCTCCCTTGGTATGCTATTGCCAGAGGAAAGGGATTTTGGTCTCCAAAAGTTAGTAAAAAGTCTATTAAAATTAGTCCAATGGATTACCTTATTTCCATTTTCTATTTATAAATGTTTATCAATACAGCTACTTTATTATAAAGCAACAATAAAATCTTTTTTCTACCTTTTGTCATCTCTGGTTTCTCTTTCCTCATCTGCTCTTCACTCTCTATTCCATTCAGCATCTGCCCTCTTTCTCTATCCCTTCCATTTTTCTCTTTCTGTCTCCATTCCCTCCCCATGCTCTGGCATTTCTCTCTTCTTCTTTCCTTCCCTCCTTCTCATCCCAACTCACCCCATGGTCTGGCATCTGCTTTCCTTCCCCTATGCCTTGGGATCTCTCTCATGCCATCTCTCCCTCCATGCTCTGGCATCTCATTTTCTTCCTTTCTCTCCCTCCCTTCTCGATGGTCTGGCATCTCAGTCTCCTTCCCTTCCCTCCCCCATGCCCTGGCATCTCTCTCTCTTCTTCTCTTCCATCTCTCCCTCCTCCTCCATGCTCTGCTATTTCCTCTTCTTCTTTTTGGTCCTTCCTTCCCTTCCCAATGGTTTGCCATCTGTCTCCTTCCCTTATGGTCTGCACCTGGGACAGACTGCCCCCTGCCTTGTCCTCTCCCCTTGGTATGCCACTGTATTAGATTAATCAATTTTTCAATTAGCTTTCAGACGCCAAAACCTCCTTCAGGTCAGTACAGTATATTGCTGTTACAATATCTTGTTCTGATCTGAGGAAGAGAGTTTTGGTTTTGGTCTCCAAAAGTTAATAAAAAAATTAGTCCAATAAAAAGATTACCTTATTTACATTTTCTATTTATAAATGTTTATTAATTCAGTTACAATGCTACTTCATTCTAAAGCAACAACAAAACAATCTTTTTTCTACCTTTTGTCATCTCTGGTTTCTGCTTTCTTCATCTGCTCTTCACTCTCCATTCCATCCAGTGCCCACCCTCTTTCTCTGTCCCTTCCAATTTTCTCTTTCTGTCTCCATTCCGTACCCCATGCATTGGCATCTCTCTCTTCTCCGTTCCTTCCCTTCTTCCCACCCTAGCTCACCCCATGGTCTGACATCTGCTTTCCTTACCCTATGCCTTGGAATTTCTCTTCTCCTTCCATCTCTCCCTCTATACTCTGGCATCTCCTTTACTTCCTTTCCCTCCCTCCTTTCCCGATTATCTGGCATCTCAATCTCCTTCCCTTCCCTCCCCAATGCCCTGGCATCTCTCTCTTCTTCTTCTCTTCCTCCCCCTCCATGCTCTATCATCTCATCACCTTTCTTTCGCTCCTTTCCCTTCCTGATGGTCTGGCATCTGTCTTCTTCCTTTATGGTCTGCACCTGATTCGGACCACACCCTACCCCCTCTTTGGTATGCCACTGTATTAGACTAATCCATTTTTCAATTAGCTTTCAGAAATCAAAGCCTCCTTCTTCAAGGCAGTACAGTATACTGCTGTTGTGATATCCTGTTCTGACCTGAGGAAGAGGGTTTTGGTCTCCAAAAGTTAATAAAAAATTAGTCCAATAAAAACATTACCTTATTTCCATTTTCTATTTATAAACATTTATCAATACAGCTACAATACTACTTTATTCTCAAGCCAAAAAAATAAAATAAAATTCTACCTTTTGTCGTTTCTGCTTTAATCATCTTCTTCACTGTCTTCTTTCCATCCAGCAACTGCCCTCTCTCACTGCCCCTTCCATATTGTGTCTGCCCTCTCCCCCTTCCAATGACATCTTCCCTCTTTGCCCCTTCCATAAACTATCTACCCTGTGCCCTTTCTCTCCTTTGTATATGATACATTTCAGCTTCACACCTTCTCTATTTTTCTCTATCTGTCTCCACTTTCTCCCTTATGCTCTGTCATCTCTCTCTTCTTTCCTTCCTACCCCATCCCATGGTCTGGCATCTCTGTTTCCTTCCCTTCCCTCCCCCATGCCCTGTAATCTCTCTCTTCTCCTTCCCTTCCATCTATCCCTCCCCTTCCATGCTTTAGTATATCCTCTCTTTCATTTCCCTCCCTTTTATCGCACTATAATGAATTCCACCCCCACCCTCCAATGGAAAACTTATCCATCCATTTCCAGATGTGCCAGTAGCAGGTATATCTTTAAACTGGTGTTACCTGCTTAAAGTTCTACATGTATATTCTGTGGTGGCACTTCTGTGTATTTTCAGTGGCAGTAAAAATGTACTGTAAATGCTTCTATTGAATGTATATTCAGTATCACTATTCATCTTACTTTATAAATCTACTACATAAATACTAGAGGTGTGTGTGCAGGGTGCAGGGGCAATGGAAATCCACAGAAATCTGCAGGGATGGGAACAAAAAAGCCATTACTACTGCGGGGACAGGAGGGGATGGTTCAAAAGTGAATGAGGATAAGAGGAGAAGGTTTGAAAATGAATGGGGATGGGAGGGGATGGGGACCAGATTATGTCCCCATGCATATCTTGACTCAGAAACTTACACAGATAGCTCAGCTTAAAAAAAAAATTGAAAGAGGAGCTTACCTTGATGAAAATTGATGCATGTGTTCAGTAATTTTGGCAATGTTGGAGACCACTGATAAACTGGTGATGTCAAAGAGAAGGCTTCTGGGTTAGCAGGAGGCCATGTGTAGGAACCACAGCTGTGGCTTTGTGAAGACAAGTGTGGCAAGGAGGAGGGAGTTGGCCAGAGAATGTAAACACCCATGGGAGGGAGGGAGGCATGAACTTGGGACCCAGTACAGAGGGAGGGAAGGATGATGAAGGGTGCATTGGGACACGGAAAGGAGGAAGAGGGGCACATTGGCACAGGAAGGGAGAAGCAGAGTTGCATTGTAACAAAGAAGGAAGGGAGAGAGCACAAACTTTGGACAAAGGATGGATGGAAGGAAGGAAGGAAAGAAGGAGCTTAAATTTGGGACACAGAATGGAGGGAGGGAGGGGAGCATGAACTTGAGACATAGGATGGAAGAATGGATGGAGTGAGGGAAAGAGATGTTGAGATGCGGAGGAGATAGAAAGTGAGAATTGTTGGACATGGGTGTCTGAGTGAGAGGGAGAGAGAGATGTGCACATGAGGACATGAAGAAAGAGGAGAATTGTTGGGCATAGGGCGGAGAGAGAAATTTTGGACATGGTGGTGCAAGAGGTGTGAGGTACAGATGAGAGAGATGAGAGGGAGAAATGTTGGATGTGGTGGTGGAGAGAGAACAGTGAAATAGATGAAGAAAGAAAGTAAGTGCAAACCTCCTATCTTTTCTTTCTATTTAAACTACAGTACTTTATTTTGAGGACTGTTTCTTTAATGTTTAATGTTTTTAAAGATTGTGTATTGTACAGGATCCGAGTTACATACAAATTCAACTTAAGAACGGTTTAAAAAATGGAACTTATTCTTAACCTGGGGACTGTCAGTATTAATATTGAGTTTGGATATATATATACAGTATATTGAGTTTGGACAAGGAATTCTTTTTCTAAAAAATTTATTTATAATTTTCAATATACATATCAAGTTTAAACTTGTACAGAAAGCAAAAGTTATGCAATTTTATCATACATAAAGGGAAAAAAACAAATTCAAAGACAAAACATAAGCTTAATTTCCGCTCAAGTCCAACATTTATGGATCCCAAATGTTACAAAAGCGAGAATTAAAGGAACAAATCATAGTCAGGAATTAGGCCTAATTAGCAGTACCTACAACTTTACTTTTGATGGTTGCTTTAGCCACGGCTAAAAATTGGCTACTGAGACTTTCTTTAAGAACAAACAGAAGGACTTTTTGGGTTTAAAAATTTAAATGTATCCAGATTTGGCTAGAGAGACCCAAAAACATTGTAGAAAATTTTTACTTTTGAAACCAGGTGTGTTAGCTCTAGAGGCAACTTTCTTTTTGCGTCATCCATGCAAATGTATCATATTTTATTCTTCACAAAAATTTGTCTTCTTTGAGCCTTTCTAACTGTCAACTTTCTTGTCAGTATCATGATTGGAAAAAGAAAGTTCTAATGCCCTGTAATATAATATGGAAGATATCCTGGACAAGGAATTCTGCTCATCTCGTACTACCTACTGGCAACACAGGTCCCATGTGGCCTACACTGACTTGTGTTGCCTGCTCCTTGCTTGGAACTTCTGTCACCAGCACACCATCAGAACATTCTTTTCAGTTTCAGGACGAACAAATGAGGAACATAAAATAGAAATGAACCCTGACACTATAGAAGGTTTATTATTTTACATAGCTTGAAATGATTGTTTTCACAGTTCATATTAATAAATAATATTATTTCTTGCATATTTGACAAAGTTATACCTACTGTTTGTGATAAATTTTAACAAGTTATAGGACACATTTTATGTTTTGCTTGAATTTACAAGATCTTTTAAAAGTGTGCTGGGTATGGGAATGATGAGTGGATGGTACCAATTTGATGGGGATGGTGTGGGGATGGAAAAAAATTTGACTGGGGACCAGGGTGGGGTGGGGATGGCGACCACATTATGAACCCTTTAATAAACACAGATCCTCTGGGATCAAAATGTTGTAACACTATTTATTTTAAATCAAGCCCTAGTCTAGGCTATTATTTTAATTAATAAGCAGGACTGCAATATTCTCAAGCGAACAACATTCACCTTAAGTAATATCTTATCCAAGGTCTGGTTAATAAATGATGTGTTCAGTTCATCACCAATTTCCAAGTAAAGCAGAGCTGGATTTAGGCTTGGTAAAATTAGGTACATGGCTAGGGTCCAAAGGATTGTGGGTAGGGGTGGAAGTTGGGGAAGGGCCTGTGAGATGTGTTCAGGAAGCTAGGACTGCCAGCTGTCTGAGTTTTGTTTCAGGATTTTACAGATTTGTAAATTAACTGTTTCATAGCCAGAATGATGGCTAAAGTACCTGAATATTTTTCATAGTTAAGCGCTCTGTAGCTCTCTAATGTTTCCTCCTTCCATTGTAGAGGTCATCTTTGAGTCCTCTCTTTTTGTACACACAAAGTATTTCCGTAAAACCATAAAGAAGGCAATTTTATAATTGGTTGCCTGGATTAAAAAGATTAAGGGCACCTATTTTCAGACTGCTATTTAAGATACACAGGCTGAACAATAAATACTAGTTATACTGTAAATACTTGCACAAATCCAGTTGGGAACAGACTTCCTGACTGATGTTTCATGTCCCCTCTCTGGCTTTATTCAAAGCTAGCCTGAAAATTCATCCTTTGGAAGCTTCTTTGAAATGTTAACCCTTGTTTCTCTTGATTACAGCCTTGTTAGCTTCACAGTGTTGCATATTTATGTATCGCAAATCTCTTGAGGTGGTGTACAATGAGGATAAGCTGGACATAAGCAATAGACGCTAAAAGGGAAATTCTATAAGAGGCACCTAAAGTTAGGCATCTAACTTAAACCCCCCCCCCCTTTTATTAAGTTGTGGTAGAGGTTTATACCATGGCCCGAAATGCTAAACGCTCCGACGCTCATAGAATTCTATGAGTGTCGGAGCAACATTGTAACATTTAGTGCTTCGGGCCACGATAGAAACCTCTATTGTTGTTTAGTAAAACGGGGGTTAATTAGTAAATTGGTTCCAATAATGAGTTTCAGTAAGGGCATGATAAAACAGACATGGATACTTTACAACCTATTAAACTGGAGATAGTTTACCTCACAATTATTTATCTATGTATTTCTAGTAGTATAACAAATATAAAATATTTTAATAGATACCATAAATTATATATAAGAACATAAGAGTTTATTTATTTAAAAATGTATTACTCACAAACATCCAATTCTGAGTTGTCATACTAGTACAGACCAAAGGTCTATTAAGCCAAATGTCCTTTTTCCAACAGTGGCCAACCCAGGTCACAAACATCTGGCATAATCCCAGATTTATGCAGATCAACAGATTTATGCTGTGTATCCTAGGAATAAGCAGTGGTTTTCCCCAAGACCCTCTTATGGATCTTATGGATTTTTTTTAAATTATACAAACCATTTTTAAACCCTGCTAAGCTAATTGCTTTCACAATATTCTCTAACAATGAATTCCAAAGTTTAATTACATCTGAGTGAAGAAATATTTTCTCTGGTTTGTTTTAAATCTACTATTTAGTAGCTTCATTGCATGTACCTTAGTCATAGTATTTTTGGAAAGAGTAAACAAGCAGTTCACATCTACCCTTTCAGAAGAACATAAGAATTGCCATACTGGGACAGTAACCTGTTTCCAACAGTGACCAACCCAGGTCCCAGGTACCTAGCAAGATCCCAAGTATTAAAACACATTTTATGCTGCTTATCCTAGGAATAAGCAATAGATTTACTGATGCCATCTCAATAATGGCCTATCGACTTGTCTTTTAGGAAATTATCCAAGCCTTTGTTAAACTCTGCTAAGCTAACTGATTTCACCACATTCTCTGGCAATGAATTTCAGAGTTTAATTACACGTTGCATGAAGACATATTTTCTCCACTTTGTTGTAAGTCTACTATTTAGTAGCTTGATCGCATGCCCCCTAGTCCTAGTAATTTTGGAAAGAGTGAACATGCATTTCACATCTACGCTTTTCATTCTGCTCAGTATTTTATAGACCTTTATTACATCACCCCTGAGCCGTTTCCTCTCCATGCTGAAGAGCCCTAGCCGCTTTAGCGTTTCCTCATAGGGAAGTCATACCATCCCTTTTATCATATTCATTGCCCTTCTCTGGACCTTTTCTAATCCTACTATATATTTTTTGAGAAGCAGTGACCAGAATTGCACATAGTATTCAAGGCGCAGCCACAACATGGAGCGATACAAATGCAAAACATTCTCATCTTTGTTTTCCATTCCTTTCCTGATAATTCCAAACATTCTATTTGCTTTCTTAGCTGCCACTGAACAGTGAGCAGAGGGTTTCATCATATCAATGATGTGTCTACATGTAGATCCTTTTTTCATGATCCAGCTCATCTATGAATTTGTCTTCCGAAAGTAGTCACTTGAGAACCCCTGTCTCACTGGTAAGAATATCTACATCCAGATAGAAGGTTAAATCTAACCCCCCTCCCCCCTTTTGCAAAGTTGTTAGGCTTTTCTTGTTGGGCTACAGTGCATTTGCCAAGGGAGAATTGCTACCGCAGCTTTGTAAAAGAAACTCCTTAGTTTTTGTGCTTTTGAGAACCTTTGTGCATTTCCTGTAATTGTGCGTTGGATTCTCCCTCCATATTGTGCACTGCTATGCTTGAGCACCTGATTTGTAACCCGTTCTGAGTTCCTTTGTGAGGACAGGCTAAAAAAAAATCTAAATAAATAAATATTGTGAATTACGTGTATTTTCTTTGTTGCTTTATTCTTGTTATTATCCAATTTTCATAACCAAGTATTTCTTGGATGTATTCTATATAATGTGCACAAATATTTTATATTTTTTTTTTAAAAGAAGAATTGCAACTAGTCTAACTCTATACATCGTGTCGGTCCTATCAAACTTTCCCAGTCAATTGGGCTTTAGGGCTAGCCCACAAAAAGCAATATCAAAGTCACATCATTCAGAATGACTGGTCAATTGCTGACCTTTGGTAAGCTCATGTTTCCTTCTGCAGCACAGTGCAATAATTCCATTTATAAAATAGCACTCTCTGACCCCAGGGCACTGGAACTATTTACTCTAGACTGGTAGAGATAACTCAACCGATAGCCTAGTTCAGTGCTTATAAAGATGAATGGGCATCCAAAACAGAGGAGCACTTTAATGCTGATTGTTGTTTATCTACCTATTTCCCCTGTCAGAAATACAGTCAGAGTAATACTAATATAATCTTGTTCAGGATCTGCATCTCCTTTAAGTGATGACAAGATTCATCCGTGCAACTGAATCAGTCACAGCCTGACAGGAACAGCTTTTGTGTACAGTAAACAGTATGAGCAAAATCTCTGCATGCTCCACACTCCAGCTCAACCTACACACTCTGTCTCTCTCAGAGATGCCCCTGTTGGCCAAATCCTAAAAACGTATCCTATCCATTACCGGATAACGATGCAGTCTCACTTAAGCTCATGTTACAGCCAGCAAAACAGATAAATTGAAATAAACCAAAACAGATCATTTTAAATGAGTTATGGGTGCAGCTGCAGGGGAGAAGGGGTTGCAAATTGAATAGAAGGACTGAAGGTCTGTTAAAGGTCTTCAGAAATCAGTTTGAAAGAATAACCTTCCTAGTAATCTCAGACAGGAAAACTGCACTTTCAAATTTAAATTAACACTTACAACTCTTCTCTTCAAAGACACATTCGATATGTAAATGGAGATAGTCCTTCAACAATAATATTTTTTCTTGCTTCCAGAATGGGTTTTTAATCTGTCTATCCTTTCCCTTCATTGTTTGCTCCGCTCCCAATTTTATTTATTTTAAATTTTTATATAATGATAATTGTAGCAGTGTTTTCCCTATATTCCTTTTGTATCTAGTATTGTCTCTGCTTTAAATTTTTAAATTATTGTTCAATTTTTTGTAAATCACTTAGATTGTGAAATAGGCGGTATATCAAATTGAAATAGAAGTAATAGTATGGGGTGGTAATAGAAGTCACCAAGATATAGATATATATGTAGATATTTAATAGGACGTTTAAATGCTAGAAGCACTTATTGGTGAAATGGTGACTTTTATAATGGCACAGGTGAACTCAAGGTACAGATGTTCCATGTGTCACTGACAGCTTGCTTGACCTATTAGAATTCAACATTTGCCACATCCAGCTGAATACAAAGGTATTTCTACTAATCTTATCTACTCTCCTGGTAATCTATGACCATGATTGGTAAGTTTGATCTCCAATGCTCTCTTAATAATAGCACATTGTAACAATGATAAAAATCATTATAAGAATTTAAAATATATTTGCACACTACTACTATTACTCTCCATTCAGTCGTGTCTGACCCTTGCATACTCTGTAGACCAGTCCTCGCCATGCTTCCCTGTTTTCCAAGGCTTCTTTCAATTGCTTGATGTTCATTTCCTTGTTACTCTTGATGGTATCCAGCCAATGGGCCTTTGGCCTGCCCTGCTTCCTTTTATCACTGATCATTCCAAGTAGCATCTCTTTTTCTAGTGAATTTGCCCTCATAACATACAAAATAGGTCCGTTTCTGTCTGGTAATCTTGCCTTCCAGGGGAAACTCTGGGATTATAGGACCAAGCACTACTATACACTCCAGTTATGTATTCGCTGGATACTGTGCCAACTATGACCTTACCCCTAATGCCAGAAAATCAACGAATGAACTTTTTACTATATAGAAAGGGGAAAAGGCCTCAAAAGCCACAAGGCAAACCTTTGCACCGGAGCTATGAGGGAGAACTAAGTATTCTCATAGGCTCCCCCCCCCCCATGCTTCTATCATTGGACAGAAAAACCCCTTTGGATAGCTTACGTTTTCGCATAAGTTTTTAAAGTTCAAGTGCATTGACAAATATCTAAGTAGTATCTTAATAGCTTAAACATCTATTGAAAAATGAAAAGCAAGCATATCTTATCTTTAAATGTATGAAGCTTCACTGAGTACTGCTTGTTTCTCCATATCTTCTCACTTCTTTATGTCTCTGCCTCTGTACAGACTATCATTGTAGCGGGATACAATCCCTGCCCTATTCTGCCAATGGCCAATGTTTCGCGATTTAGACAATCATTTTATCAGGGCTCTGAAGTGTGAAAGATGCTTGTGATCTATACTGCTTAGATATTTTGCCAGTGCACTTGAACTTTAAAATATATGCGAAAATGTAAGCTATCCAAAGGGGTTTTTCTGGCCAATGAGAGAAGCATGGGGGGGGGGGAGCTGATGAGAATATTTAGCTCTCCCTCATAGCTCTGGTGCAAAGGTTTGCCCTGTGGCTTTTGAGGCCTTTTCCCCTTTCTATATAGTAAAAAGTTCATTAGTTGATTTTCTGGCATTAGTGGTAAGGTCATAGTTGGCCCAGTACCCAGCGAATACATAACTGGAGTGTATAATAGTGGTTGGTTTATTTTTACTCCAGTTTCCACCATTTTTTAATTTATATGATCAAGAACATCTTTGTTGGTGATCCTAGCTGTCCGTAGGATTTGTAGAAGTCTTCTCCAGTATCACAGCTCAAAGGCGTCAAATTTTCTTCTATCTGCTCTCATGAGTGTCCATGTCTCACAGTCAAATGTCACGATTGGGAGCACAAAGGCAGGGACCAGTCTTTGATGGTGACTGAGACGTCCTTGCACTTCCATATTTGGTCCATGCTCACCATGGCTGCACGCCCTAGTGCTAATCGATGCTTGATCTCTGCTGATGAACCACCACCATGATCAATGAGGGACCCAAGGAAAATGAAGCTGCCAACCACTTCTATTTCTTTGTTGTTGATCTTTATTTGGACTACCTTGCTGGCAGAGAGTGAAAAGGACCTCAAGAAGTTGATCCTGAAGCTGAAAGAAGAAAGCGAGAAGATAGGACTTTACTTGAACATCAAGAAGACCAAAATCATGACTACCGCCAACATATTTGCACACATGTATAATATAATGAGAAAAATTTGTTTTGACATTTTTTAAAGTTATATATTTCCATACTTATTTGTTTCCCCCTCCCTTTGTTGTGTTCTGTATTGTTAAATGAGTGTTCATGTTCATTTCTCTTTTTCCTTTTCTCATTTGCCACATTATGGGACCTGAAAGTAAAATGGAAAAGCATCCTTCCTTATAAAATTCTCCTACAAAAGCCCCTTCGTGGGAACATGAAATTTAGTCATTTAGATCATAAGGCATCACTGATTCTCTTATAACAGTTGATGCTCTACATTTCTCAAGATTCCCTAACCCAGAGTCAAATGATCTGTTATTTCCCTTGGAACATATGCCGCGCCTCCCTTTTTTTCTGTCCCACGCTATCCTTCTTGAATAGTTTATAGCCTGGTATACTGTATTCCTGTCATAGTTGTCTGTGTGCTAATATGACTGCCAGTATATCCAAGTGAACATTATCCATGACTATGTTTAGATCTAGTATATAATTTCCCAGACTATGTGCATATAGACTCCCCTCATTCTCATTTCTCTACAAATGTGTAGTAAAGTGGTACCTTGGAATCCAAACTTAATCCATTCAAGTTCCAAAACATTCGGGTTCCAAGACAATTTTTTCCATTGAAAATAATAGAAACTGGATTAATCCATTCCTTGGTCCAACAAACTCAGATTTTCCAATAAATTTAACAGTAAACACACTGGCAGAGACAGCAAGATCGGGTCCCCCTAGCAGAGGCAGCAAGATCGGATTCCCCTGGCAGAAACAGCAAGATCGGGAGGCAGCAAGATCAGGCCCACATGGCAGAAACAGCAAGATCCGAAAGTAAGGGAACTGCAAGCATTGCTCAGCCCAAAGCTTCCCTCCCATGTGGAAACAGGAAGCTGCGTCAGAGGGGAAACTTTGGGCTGAGCAATGCTTGCAGTTCCCGTACGTTCAAATTCCAAAGCAGCGTTTGGATTCTGGGACAAAATTTAATTTAAAAAAAGGTTCGGATTCCATGTTGTTCAAGTTCTGGGGCATTCAGATTCTGAGGTATCACTGCATTTTACTTAATAAGGGCTGAATTCTGTAACTGGTGCCTAAAAAAGATAAGTGCCTAAAGTTAGTTGCCCATTGCATGAAGTTAAGTAAATTGATACAATGGTAAGAAGAATTTTGGTTTGAAATGCTACAGAATAATGAATTTGGTACATTATGAGGACTTTGAGGAATTATGAAATCCGATGAAGACATTGGGGGCTAAGAATAACAAACAATACATGGCCCAATACAGAAGATTTCCTATTCACGAAATATTTATTTGAGATTGCTGCTGATTAGATGAGTTCAAAGAATTTGGTTGTGAGGAGGATGAATGGGTGCTGGGTTCATTTTTATATGGTGTGTCAATCACATTTAGGCACCCATTACAGAATCGTGCTTAGCTGCGCCTAACTAAAATGCATTTAATATAGGCCAGGGTTTTAAAGGCCTACGTTACTGGTGCCCAAATCCTTTAGAGAATCCTGCCTACTGGCTCCTAAGGGCTCCTTTTACTAAGGTGCGCTAGCGGTTTTAGCGCGCGCTGAAGATTAGTGCGTGCTAACCCTGCGCTACACGAAAAATACTAATGCAAGCTCTATGGAGGCATTAGTGTGTAGCGCGCATGGCAATATAGCGCGCGCTAAAACCGCTAGCGCACCTTCGTAAGAGGAGCCTTAAGTCTTTCGCCAACCCAAAACACACCTACTTTGGTGTCAGGCACCGCTAGTGCCATGTGATAGGTGCCTATCTTTTGTAGAATTGCGCCTAAGAGGATAGGCACCTATTTCCCAATTAATTTTTATTTTTTTCAATAACTGAAGCCAATTTACTAATTAAGTTAGGCACCTCTTATAGAATTTCTCCCTTAGGGCTCTGTCCACCCAGCACTGAGTAGATGGTTAGAGCAGTGGGCTGAGAACCAAGGAAGCCAAGCTCAGACCCCCACAATTGCTCCTTTTGATCTTGGGCAAATCACCTAACCCTCCATTACCTCAGATACACACATAGTGGCCCTTTCACTAAGCTGTGCTAAAACGTGGCCAGTGCTGTTATTAGCAAGGGGCTATCCCACACACTGAGACCCCTATTAGCATACCTGTAAAATGGCTGCATTTCCTATTTCCTCTGTAAATGACCATGCTCTAATTTCCCCATTAGCGCATCAGCACTTACCAACACCTATTTTCAAGTTGGTATGGGCTCCTATGCTAATAAGTTGGCGCTTGCCAATATAGCTGCTCTTACTGATTAGTATAGAACAGTGTCCCACATACTTTCTGAAGCCGCGGCACACTAAACTCAGTGTCGCAACTGGAGGGCATCCGGAAATACGTGGACATCGATGCAATGATGTCATGCGCATGTATGATGTCATCATGTTGATGTCCGTGCTTGAGCAGAGCCTGCTATTTCTGGTGTGGAGAGGAGGAGAGGTAACGGCAAGGAGGAGAGGTGCCGGCGCTGGCTGACTGCCTATAGGACATGCCGTTAGAGGCACATCCTGTAAGCAGTCAGCTGTTGCCAGCGGCTCTTCTCCTCGCTGGCGTCATGCGGCACACCCAGAATTTCAACATACAGTCTGTGATACACTGGTATAGAACAAGCCTACTCTCCACCCCTAAAACACCCCTCCCCCATCACTAAAAAAAAAATAAAAAATTATTTTTTAGCACATGGGAAGCGAATGCCAATCCCCAAACTAGCACAGGATGCCTCAGTGTGCCTGCAGTGGTGCTTTTTACCCTGCTTACCACAGCTTAGTTAAAGCGTCCCTTAGATTTTAAGCCCTAGGAAAATTTTTTACTGTACCTGAATCTGAATGCATTTTGTTTTGAATTACTAAGAAAGACATGAGCCAAATCTAAAGCCCTTCTTCCAAAATTTTAATTTTTTTTTTTAGGAAGATGCTTTCTTCACTTTTTGACCAGTGAACTCCATTTTTCTTCTGCAGTCCATGAGATACCATCATATGGTCCTGGAAGGCAGAACACTCTTTTTTCATATATAAAGTTTTTATTATCATGTCATGATGCTTAAACACAAGCTGAATGCCAAGAGTTCCAACAAGGAGAAAAATACAATAACAACAAATACAAGCACTGCTAACTGTAGAATTCCACCTTGTACAAATTTATTTATTTTAAAAAATGTATATACTGCCTAAACTCTAAGCGGTTTCCAAGTAACAAACATTTATAAAATTAAAGTGACAACCAACCACCATTACCTACATTTTATTTTTTAATTTTTAATTGAAACGTATAAACGTATCCAAACAAGTATATAGGATATGGGAATTTAAATAAAAAATATAGAAATATCATTATTCTTAATACAACTTAAATCAGTCATAGAAAAATAAAAATAAATCTCATCAGGCCCACATTATTGGGGAGAAAGCATTGCATTACATAACGAAAACTTTAAGTAATCAAAAAGAGATACACATACCCTTAACTTTTATAGAGGCATTTAACTATTAAACTCCTTATTTATTGAAATTATCATAAGCGAGAAAAGAAAATTCTACAAAAGAGGTTACTAAGAATGTTCAAGGAAATACTCTAATTGAATGGGATCAAAGAAAACATAATCCTTATCGTGAGAAGTTACCAAACACTTTCATGGGAATTAAAAAAAAAAAAAAAGTGGCACCAGATTCCACTACACCATTATCTACACTTAACATCTTGTCTACATACAACATACATTATTTTCTGCAGCCTATAAGCAGACAGTAATGAACATCCTGCATAATAATGTTTCCAAAAAATAAAAATAAACTTGATAACATCAATATATTCAGCTCCATCCCTCCTCCCCACCCACCCATCCCTAAACTCAAAACCCATAACAAGCAAAATATGCACCATGTACATCCTACAACTATAATGTATGCTATATTCCTCCAAATACTCTATGGTGACCAAACTTTCAAAAATGCACTCAATTTAGACATCAAATATGTAAGCCCCTTGCTTGCCAGGTAGATGGGCAGGGGGTCACACAAAGTACTTATTTAGTTTCGGGCCATGGGCCAGGACCAACTTTGCGCTGGCAGGCCAGAGCAAGTACGCTCCACAAATTATCTCACTCCTCCAAGATAAAGGCCGACCACACCAAAGGTTGTAAATTCCAAACTGAAGTTTTACTCTTTCAGCATCGAAAGAGCGCTTGCTTAAACAAACTCCAGTTTCCTTTACAAACTCCAATTATATACAGTCTTTCCTTTCAGCTGGCAGTTCAGATGTTTCAAATAACATAAAGATCCTCCTTGTTGGATGCAGCTTGGTAAGTCAGGAAAAGGAATTCTTCTAAAAAGACATCTCCCACCCAAGGACAGATTGTAAGTCTCCTCTTCTGTGTTATTCTTCAAGAACACCCTCCACAGAGTCTAAGAGCTGTCTTGGTCTCTCAGTAAGATGAGCTTCTAGAAACTCCCAGCATCCCAACTGACCCCATTCTATAGCTCGGGTGCCAAACTTTCCTTATTAACATCCCAGTTCTGTAAATGGTGCTCAAAACTGCACAGGGCATTTTAGACATGTGCCCAATTTGCATGTGTAATTTAATTGAATAATGAGCCAATTCGCACCAATAATTGACTACTAACCAAATTATTGGTGTAAATTGGCAACAGACTTTGTAAAGATGTGCACATATTAATTTTTGAGCGTGAATCTGAAAGGGAGGCGTGACCATGGGAGGAGCATGGGTGAGTCAGGGGCATTCCTACAATTTACATGCAGTGTTATAGAATATGGCAGATCCATGCCTAATTTAGGTGCAAGGATTTACACCAAGTTTCAGTTGGTCTAAATCTTCTCACCCAAAATTGGGCACAAGTCCCAGCACCAAGGACTATTCTATAAATGGTGCCCAATACAGAGAGCCGTTTATAGAATAGCGCTTAGCACTTTTTTTTTTTTTTTGCACCCAAATTTGGGCACCATTTACTGAATTTAGTCCTAAGTGTCCAGTTGCGCACACAGGTTTATAGAACGAGGGGTTATATACCTATAATGGGTGCAGTTTAGTGTGCTACTCTTTGTAGAATCTAGTTGCTTAGAAAAAGAGAAACATGATGGCAGATAAAGGCCAAATGGCCCATCCAGTCTGCCCATCCACAGCATCCACTATCTCCTCGTCTCCCAAAGAGACCCCACGTGCCTGTCCCAATGTTGTCCTGACACAGGCCCAGGTGCACTAAAGCCAGGGATCGTTGCTAAACCTGTTTTGACAGCTTTAGTGACGACTGTATTTGCTGACCTGATGCAGAAAATGGCTCACTGCGTGGTTTTCTGCATGATCGCTCATTCACCGATCTGAACATACAAATAAGCTCATTAATATTAAAATGCCATGTAAACTAGCAGAGCAATTGATGCTCTAATATGGCTTCCTGATCCACTAAAAAAAGTGATTGCTTTTAGCGATCCAAAAAAAGTGACTGGTCAAGACCAGTCGCTTACCTGTTTAGCCCCTTTTTTTTTTTTTTCTAATGGGCACAGATGACATGCATGTTACACATACACAATATCTGCCCCATTAGAAAAAAAAGAAAAGCACCCCTTCCCCCCCCAACCGATGACAGCCTTCCCCGATGAACTGGCACCAAAAAACGATCTCTCCCCCCCCAAACAAGGCAGCAAAAATGGCAGGAAGAATGCTCACTTCCTCCTGCCATGCCTACCCTTCCCCCCCACAAAAGAAAATTGGCAGGAGGGATGCCCACTCCCTTCTACCATGGTGTCCCTCCCATGCAACAGAAAATTGGCAGGGTTTTCCCCCTCCAAAAAAAAAGGCAGGTGGGATACCCACTCTTTTCTGCCACCGGATGCTCCCCCGAACCCTCTGGTACCTTTGTCCATTGGAGGGATGCCTACTCCCTTCTGTCACTTGATGCTCCCCCATACCCCCCCCCTGTAACTTTGTCTGTTGGAAGGAGGAGGGAAACACAATCCCTTCTCTTTCAAGGCCCACTGACCCTAAATAGCAGGCCTTCCCTCCTCATTGTATCATATGATGCAAGAGGAGGGGTATAAGGCCTGGATTGGCTCAAACACCTAAGGCCCCTCCACTTGGGAGGGACCTTAGGAGTCTGAGCCAATCAGGGCCTTGGGCACCTCCCCATGCATCACATGGGATACAGAGGGGAAAATCTTTTCAGACAAAAATTACTTACAAAAATGACATGTTAAAAAGAACATGTCCAAGAACTAAACCTTGAGGCACATCACTTGTAACATCCCTTTCCTCAGAGCGATCTCTATTGACTATTACCCTATGTCACCTTCTAGTCAACCAGTTCCTGACCCAGTCTGTTACTTTGGGGCCAATACCTAGGACACTCAGTTTATTTTTTATATGCCTGTGTGGAACACTATCAAAAGTTTTACTAAAATATAAATACACCACATCCTCTATCCAATTCTCTGGTCACCCAAAGAAATTGATCAGATTTGTCTGACAAGACCTGCCTCTAGTGAATCCATGTTGCCTTAGTTCCTGTAATCCACTGGATTCCAGAAGCTTCATTATTCTCTGTTTTAAAAGCATTTCCATTAATTTACTTACCACAGAAGTCAGACTTGCAGACCTGTAGGGACCGGGGAGATATGACACAGATGTTTAAATACTTGAAAGGTGCTAATATAGAAACAAATCTTTTCCAGATAAAAGAAACTGGTAAAACTAGAGGGCATGAATTGAGGTTGCGAGGTGACAGACTTAGTAGTAAGGTTAGGAATTTTTTTTTTCACAGAGAGAGTATTGGATGCCTGAAATGCCCACCCGAGGGAGGTAGTGGAGATGAAAATGGTGATGGAATTCAAAAAAGCATGGGATGAACACAAAGGATCTCTAATTAGAATGGTATAAAACAAAGTAAGGCTGACATTGAGCAATCCTGCATGGTCTGTGTCCCAGTCTGCAGCCCATCCCCTTGCACAACATCATTCCATCCTTCCTTCCCATCCCACATAGCAGAACCCCACCAATCCTCCCACCATGAGGCCAACATACCTCCTGTTATTCCCTTTCTTGTTCTTTCTTCTTGATTTTATTGTAGTTCAACCATCTCTCCTCTCATTTGTGTTTGTCTGTCTTTGTCTCTGTCTTTGTAATTTTAAACCTTGAATTACCATTTTTATATTGTAACTCACTTAGCATTCAAGATAGGTGATTAATCAAATATTTATGAAACTTGAAACTTGTTCCAAATATTTATGAAACTTGAAACTTATTCCAAATAGCAGAAGTGGCAGCAATGAACAGGCTGCTTCCCCGCTGGGGCCTTCCCTCTGCCACTGCATCACTGATGAGCGGGAGCAACATGGAGCATTCAGTGTGGCTTCCTGCGCTAATAACCACTATTGTGGTTTAGTAAAAGGGGGGGGGGGGTGGGATAATTAGGTTGAATGAAATGTTTTCTAGAGAATCTATAGGTTCATTTCAGCACCTCCAAAATAACTTCAACTGACCTTCTTCACAATATTTTAAATATGCTCAATTACACATAGCCATTACTACATTTACAAATTCTTATAAAGTTATATGCCCATCCCCAGATATTATTAATATTTTTATTTCTACTACATTAGGCAAAGTTGCCTCCAGAATTTATTGTCTGTTAAATATGACAAAAAACACACCCAAACTACAAAATGTATAGTCACTAGAGGCAAATACTATGCTATCCAATAAACAATGGTCATGGTTTTGGTTAAAATCAAATAGACTCCCTTAGGCCCAATAGTCAGACCATGGGAGTTAGCCAGGCTGACTCTCACAGTCGGTGCTGAGCCTGATATTGAATGCTGGGCTGTTTCGGGTGACCGGCATTGAATATCCGTTTTATTGTTGGCTGCTATAAACTTAGCTGGCCATACCAATATTCCACAATGGCCGACTAAGTTTATAGCAGCCAAAGTTAGACCAGCTATTTAAGCAACCTGATTTGGGTGCTCGACTTAGCCAGCCAGTAGTTTGAATTTTGCAGATAGCCGGCTAAGTCATGTGACATAGCAGGCTATCCATTAGCCCCTAACCACTAATATTTAGCGGCCATTTTGCACTGAATACTTGTGCTTAGGCGGCTATGTGCTATCCTCATTGCTGGCCAGGAGCTGTTCCTAATTGGCTAAATAGCTCTGAATAACAGGCAGCTTGTCTCTACTCTCATTCTGCAAATCCTTATTTTTTTCTTTTGCACAAAGCTTTAAACCAATTGAACAACATAAGGCCAACTCTTAATTTGTACAGTATTTATTGGCTATGCAATCATGATATTTGTACTGTATGCGATTTGGGATAGAATAATTTTATAACTAATGTTAAAATCCATTTGTCTTACAAACATATCATCTTAAGATCTGCTTCTTTACCTAGTTATGTAGATGATAATCCTATGCAATGTACTCTTCTCTTTTCTTTTTCCCATCTGACTTTCTCTCTTTGAGTAGGGTTATAAAAGTACAACAAAACGAGGCAGTATACAAGACCCAATCCCTTTCCCCTTTCTCCTCATCTAGAGACTCAGGTTCAAGCATGGAAAGCGGGTATTGAAACTGGCTTGGATGCCATTTATTCCTCATCTAAGGGGCAATCCCTTCATTACAGCAGCTCATTGCGCTCCTCTGCTCCCTGGTACATGCTGATCTACTGTTATTAAAGCAGAGACTTTGCAGGATTAAGAGACTTTGGCGCAAATCTAAGTCCAATGATTTTCCATAGCAATATAGATGGGAATTTTGCCTCTTTAATCAGCATTTGAAACAAGTTAAGAGAGAATACTTCTCCAGTCAACTAACTTCCTTGGAGAATAAGCAAAAGACTGTTTAGTTTTCTAAAACAAATCGCTTAGCAGCCTACAACTGATATCCCTCCTAACATGCTATGTGTTGATTCGCTAGCTCAGATTTTTGTGGCTAAAATAAAGACATACTGTAGTTCACTATCTTTGACTACAGTTCATACCTCTGGATTGTCAGATGATTTAGCCCTTCCAACCCCTCCTTCTACTAGGCCAGTGGATCACTCTTCCAGACTATCAAATGATTCTGCCTCCCACTCTGTTGATAGTTCCAACTAATTGGCTACCTTCTCTCTTCCCTCACTGGGTTTTTGTTTTTTTACTTCCACTGTTGGCTCTATGGGGCTGATTCTACAAATGGTGGTGGTAGATGCCGCCTATCTTAATTGCTTTAATTGATGATAAACGGGGTGGTAATTGTCATTTAAAAACAATTAAAAAGTCATTTTAAAAAAGGTAGGTGCCTGCAAGCGCCTACAAAGACTGGCGTCCAACTCTCACCTATCAGTGCCTACATCAAAAGTAGACATGGTTTATGTCAGAAGTTGATGTAGGCACTAGTAGGCACCTCTATGGACGTGGTCCTCATTGAAAGTATAAAAAAGCAGAACCAATAAAAAGTCAAGATGAATTGTGTCTTTCTTAAACTATAAATCTGCTTAAATTAAACTGACAGGAAAAAGCCTCAGATTGCGGAGTGATTTTTCCCACATTGGAATTTCTTCCAAGAGAAGAAAGAGTTTTATCTCTTTACTCCTGATGACATCACTGGCTTGAACCCGTCCTCCCTACCATTATTGAAAGTAGGCACCAGAAGTGTAGGCCTGTAAACCCTGGCCTACATTCCTGGTGCCTACTTTGGACATGGCCACGATTTTGTAAACTGAACCATTGTGTGATTGACATTTGAACGATGCCGCTTTTCTGGGCAACCACTGATAATGGTGCAATTTACAGAATCCGGCACTGTGTGTCTTACTTCTTGCCCCCAATATCATCTCAATCCAATATTTTTCTTCATGGATTAAAGCTTCTTGACTTCAGTTTATGACATGGCACAGCACTGAATATCGGGAGCTAATTTTGCCTGCAGCAGATAGTTTTAAAAATTGCTGATTGCCACAGGCTGAATATCAGCCAGAAAATTTCATTAAACTCCTAAATGTAGGGGCATAAAAATGTGGGTGGCAACAGGGGCAGAATTAGGGGGTGGGGAGGATGAGATTAGGAGCTTGGCACATATTTTCAGCACTAAACTCATAAAGTAGGTTCACAAATCTAGGTAAATTAATGGCAGGCATACATTTATAAATATAACTTTGAAGCCCCTAAATTAAGATGAATTTTCATTTGAAAACTTATGGCTAGGTTTGGCTGAAAATAGGGCACAGATTCAGGAGTCCAATTTAGGAGAATAAATGTAGGAGTCATCATTTTTTGAATATCAGGTCTAATACAAACAAAAATTCAAAACACAAAAATAATACATCTCAAATAAAATGCACCTTGTTTAGAAAGCACAGCTAATAGACAAGCTTTTAAAAGTTTATTAAGCAAAGATAGCAAGGCTCAGTTCTAATCTGAAAAGGAATTGCATTCCAGAGAGCTTGGGCAAAAAAAATGAAAGGCTTGGAACAACTAGCTGTATACTAATCAGACGAGAGGGCCCATTCTGATACGAAATTTATAGAACAAACAAAAGAAAGGCCCGAGTATTCCACAGTCAAGAAACAGAAGTCTAAACACAAAAGAAAAAAAGGACTGTGGAATGCAATGATCTTGACAAGGCGTTTATTAAGACAAGTTAATTAAAACAAAATAAAAAATCTCCACTTCATGAATGACTGACATATGATGTGGTACGAACCCAACACGATCCGTGTTTCGGTGGATAAACCTTCTTCAGGGGTCCAGGTCAGTATTCACTCAATGGTGTAAAAGGAAACAAAATATGGATAAAACCTTATCCATGAGTTGCTAAAATGAAACACTACTTCGAAGTAAGAGAAATGGCGGGACACGAACGCAAAAGTAAAATTTAAATTTTACTTTCGCTTTCATGTCCCGCCATTTCTCCTGCTTCACAGTAGTGTTTCACTTTAGCAACTCACGGATAAGGTTTTATCGACCCCTGAAGAAGGTTTTTCCGCTGAAACGTGGACAGTGTTGGGTCCATACCACGAAATTTATAGAAACATGAAAACTACCTTACTGGAAACTAGTATAATTCCCTACAAATAAACATCTCTACGATCATCCTGGTTGCTGTATTCTACAGACGCTGAAGCTTCTACAGCAATGGCAACTTTTGATTAAATGAATTACAATAATCAATACACGAAGGCCCAGATTTTATAAATGATGTTTAAAGTTAGGCACCTAATTTGGTACATTTAGCTGATCTAGGAGCTCCTTTTACTAAGGTGCACCAACGTTTTTAGCACACGCACGAAATTACTGCGTGCTATACCGCACGGTACGCTTTTAGAATAACAACAGCTCAATGCTGGCATTAAGGTATAGCACACATGGCAATTTAGCGTGCACTATTCCGCAAGTTAAGGCCCTAACGCACCTTAGTAAAAGGAGCCCTAGGTGTCTAACTTCTAACTTAATTTTCTTAATTGGCTTAATCGCCATCATTAATTGAAAGCACCATTATAAAACAAACAAAAAAAATAATTATCTGGTAGGTGCTTACTCAATAGGCACCTACTACTTCAAGGTAGGCATCTACATGAAGCAGCAGACATGGTTAGGAGCAGATTCAGGGTGGAGTTTAGGTATGGTTTGACTTAGGCGCTGGTAAGCACCTAATTTAGGCACACTCAGTTAGACCAAGTAGTACTATGAATACTGTATACAATACTAAATATGGATGTATATATATATGTGTGTGTATAAGAAGACTTAATACAAATAAATATATGATATATTTTATATAGGTATGTACAAGTAGATATGTATAAGCAGATAGATTGATTATATATTATAGGCAGAAATAAGAAAGAGGATTGATTATGGTTTAAGAGGGCTGTATTGAGAACCAACTCAGAAAAACGCTAACTCTGTATTGTAACACCTTTACAAAAGCACAAGTATTGATTAAAGTTTAATAATGTATTGATTATGGTTTAATAACGTCTGCATTGAAACCATCCCAGGAAACACAAACTCTGTATTGTAACACCTTTACAGAAGTTCATGTATTGTAACACCATTACAAAGCTCATATAAACCGCTCTGAATTGACTCCCTCAGTCATTAGCAGCGGTATAGAAGCTTTCGATAAACAATAATAAATGACAATGTGCCTAAGGATTTAACACTTATCAGTGCCTAAGACTGCTTAGGTGCTGCTAGGTGCAATTTTATAAATGGTGCCTAGTGGATGATTGACAATTGAACTCAATGGCGCCTAGAAGTTAGATGCTGTTTATAGAATCAGGGCCAAAGTGACTAAAGGATGAACCTTTGTATAACAATTAAAAGGTAACCAGAGCCAGGGAAAACATCTTGGATGACTCTGCCATCCAAATGGGAATAAAGGGATCCAGTTCAGGGAGACATCAATTTCATTTGAATTACCGTAGTATCAGATACTCTCAAAGTAAACAAAGAATCTTTTCCAGGTCAGTAAATCTCTCTCAACCCTTAATCCAGTGATATGCATATTCAAACTGGGGACGACAACCATTTTTTTGAATGAGTGCGGTCTATCATATTACTCTGCCAACTTACCAAAGCTGATTAAAGCGATGTGTTGTAGCTTGTTTATAATGAATAAATAAACATAGGGATCAAAATAATATCCAATTGTGATAATAAACTAAATAACTATATTCATATCACAATATTAATAAATTCAATAAATTAAATTAAATAGTGCTCAGACCCACAACCATTAGTGTTCAAGTGTAAAAACACACTACACCGGCTGCCGTCAGACCATCATAGCACTATTCATGTCTGTACCACCAGTTAACAATCTAAAATCCATTTTCTATAAGATTAACTTATCTTTTTATAGTGGTTGATTCACAGCCGATGGTCCCATAATAGGCAGCTTAGTGTTATAAAGTGTTCGTGCATATTATAAATATCTTCTGGAAGCCAAGAAACACAAGGACTTCTGACTTCCAGAATGTAACTTGTGTTTCTTGGCTTCCAGAAGATATTTATAATATGCACGAACACTTTATAACACTAAGCTGCTTATTATGTGACCATCGGCTGTGAATCAACCACCATAAAAAGATAAGTTAATCTTATAGAAAATGGATTTTAGATTGTTAACTGGTGGTACAGACATGAATAGTGCTATGATGGTCTGACGGCAGCCGGTGTAGTGTGTTTTTACACTTGAACACTAATGGTTGTGGGTTTGAGCACTATTTAATTTAATTTATTGAATTTATTAATATTGTGATATGAATATAGTTATGTAGCTTATTTATAACCATTTCCTCAGTTATATTGGTACATAAAGAATTCATATTTAGACCAACATCACAAATATCTTCGGGCTTTTGGGACTTACAGGATTACATATGGCCATAATTCCTGAAATAAAATGTTCTGAATATATTTGCAGATAGCCCTTCCAGAACCTTCTGTCCTTTCCTTCTATGATATAGTCAAACCTCCAACTGAGAAAATGTCTCTACTGTAATTTTCAGCACAAGAAATTGCTTTTTTGTTTCCCTATTAGCATTCCAATAAAAAGCAGCATGAGACTTAACAAGCCTTAGAGTTTTCTAGGGGGGTAGAGTATTATTTTTCCACTGTCATTATGAATTGCCATGTCTGTCATTTAAGCAATTGTAAATATTCATTAAACCAGGTAAAAAAATGTCCTAACAAAAAATTGAGATCACAAAGGAGCCAAACTTTCTAGGACCAAGCTATTATGGTGCATGAACTTCCCTCCAGAAGTTTCTTTGATTATAGTCTCTGGGACAGGAGATTGTGAATTTAGCTTACACTCTTCAGCAGTAGCTCAAGGCAAGTTGCATTCAGGTACAGTAGGTATTTTACTGTCCTCAGAGGGCTCACAATCTAAATTTGTACCTGAGACAATGTAGGGTTATGTATCTTACAAGAAGTGACAGGCAGCAGGACACAAATCCTAGCCTCCTTGGCTTTCAGCCCATTGCATTAACCACTAGGCTACTCTTCCACTGATAGCAGCATGTTAGGCTTTAAAGCTAGTCTCTAGTACAGTGTTCTTCAACCACCGGTCCATGGACCAGTGCCGGTCCACAGAAATTTTTTGCCGGTCCACAGGGCCAGCACGTGCATCAGGCCCAAAACAGTGTTCTTCAACCACCGGTTCATGGTGCGATCGATGCGGCGTTAACTTTGAGCCAGCTCCCTCTTCCTAACTGATTCGGTGCACAAAGCCACGAGCAGTGGCTCTTACGGGCGTCCTGCGCCTGAACCGGAAGCCTTCTCTCTGACGTTGCAACGTCAGAGGGAAGGCTTCCAGATGAGGCATGGGACGTGCAAGGTGCAATTAGTACTATTATGGGGGCGGGGTCTGGGGTGGAGATGGGCGGGGTCTGGCCCACAACTTAGCCCCGTGTTCTTCAACCGCTGGTCCAAGGAACCGATGCCGGTCTACAGAATAAGTCTTTTATTTCTGCCGGTCCATAGGTGTAAAAAGGTTGAAAAACACTGCTCTAGTACTCAGATATACTAGCAATTGGTCTCTTCCTAGAGTGACCACCTGTCTTATTGAATATAGTATAGGCCTGTTTAAAAGAATTGTCCTATATTTGGCAGAGGCAAGAAAAGGACAAACAATTATCCTGTTTTCAATCAGACACAAGAAAAAAATACTTAAGAACTTCATACAGGCAGTTCCTGGGTTAAGAACAAATTATGTTTTTAAAGCTGTTCTTAAGTCGGATTTGTATGTAACTCAGAACTTGTAGCTTTTAAAGATTTTTGCTGCTTACCTCTGCTTCCAGCTGACAAAAGGGCCAACTGTCCCTCAGTGTTCCCTCTAAGGTACAGTATGCACAACCACACACTGTTCTTAATGTGGCCATTCATCATTCCTGAGTCTGCTGTAGGAGAAATTTAGCAATCTATGCCACTGGAAATACTGTTCATTGAAATCAAATGAAGCCACAACCACGTTCTTAAGTATGAGTTCTACTTAAGTCGGATGTCTGTAACTCAAGGACTGCCTGTATATGAAATGTATGGACAGATCTCACTGTCAAACCCTCTTTCATGTCCTTTCCTCTCCCTCTTCTGCTTCTTCCTGGCTCCCCTCACTTTGCCCTTCTTTCTTTCACAAAACTATGGGTGGAGTGGTGTATGGCCATCAGGGTGAAGATATATGCTAGCATATGCTCCCTATCCCCTCAGCTGCTCTCCCTCCCCTATACTGCGAAACACTGGCCATCGTTGGGAAGGCCAAAAAGTTCTGTTTGACATTTCAGTTTTTTATTGTTTCACTTATATTTCAATCATGTTTATTGGAAATGATAAACCATAACAACATTCAAAGTTAAACTGGGAGCCTGATCACAGCTTCCGGTAACAAAACAAAGAGGAGTAAGTTTGGTGCAGTTTCAAGGATCAAGGCAAGCATTTCCACAATTTTCAAATACCTGCCCAACCCATACCCAACTTCCTGAACCCACCCCCGAGGACGAGCTCTGCACATTCCCCAGATAAAACTGAGTGAAGACCACAGACCAAAGAAAGTGCAGAACTCTGCTTCATGAAACATGTAGCATTGAGACCCAAAAAGGTTACCAAGTCTGTTGAAACAGTTAATAATAATAATAATAACAGTTTAAATACCGCAGGACCGTGAAGTTCTATGCGGTTTACAACGATTATAAGGTATTACAGATCAAATGGAATGAAACAAAGTTCAGAGTTGATGAGTAACAGTTCTATAGATCATTTGTTGAGGACTAAGATTGTATAGATCAGTTACCTAAGTACTTCAGGAACAGATGTGTTTTTAGGTGTTTCTTGAATTCCCTATAAGTAGTAGGCTTGAGCAGTTCCAGGTCTTTACCCCATAATGCTGCTTGATGTGAGAGAAGATGTTGGTGATGACTTTTAAATTTAAAACTTCTAACCGGTGGAGAAACAAAGTTCGGATGTGAGGTTCTCCTAAATCTGTTGGTTGTGAAGGAGAAAAGGTCTGTTATATATTTAAGGGCTAAGCCGTAAAGTACCTTGAAACAAAAACAACCAAACTTGAATTTCACACATGCCTCCATCAGCAGCCAGTGCAGAAATCGGTAGGAAGGTGTCACGTGATCAAACTTCTTTAATCCACAAAGTAACCTAACCGCTGCATTTTATACCAGTTGCAATCGCCGCATGTTTTTCTGTGAGAGTGCCAAGTAGGCAATGTTACAATAATCGAGTTGACTCAGTATGAGGGATTGTACCAGAATTCTAAATGATGAGACATCAAAGTAAGCTCTGATGGACCGAAGATTCCAGAGGGTGAGAAAGATCTTTCTAATCATGGTCAGGCTCTGATCCAGTGTTACTCCCAGTATCTTCATAGTGGGCTGAATGGGATAACTAAGGTTATTGATGCACAATGATGCTTTGGTGTCAAGTGGGCATGGCGATGCTATAAAAAATTTTGTTTTCTCTAAATTTAGCTTTAGTCTGAATTCGGTCATCCATTGCTCCATCCAATTCAGTACTTCTGTTGCTATGGGGGTGACTTCTGAGACAGAGGTAGTAAATGGGATAATTATCGTGAAGTTGTCAGCGTAGCTAAATAGTTTTATCCCCAGTTGGGACAATTGCGCACCCAATGAGGCCATGTAAACATTGAAGAGCAATGGGGATAATGGTGATCCCTGTGGCACGCCAGATGGATTGCTCCATGTATCAGAGAGATCGTAATTAAAACGGACTTAGTAGGTGCGTGAAGTAAGGAAACCTTGAAACCAGTTTAATACCTCTCCTCTGATTCCAATTGCGTCTAAATATTGTAATAGTTTCCCATGGACCACCAAGTCGAAGGCAGAGCTCATGTTAAATTGCATGATTAGGGCGTTGAGGCCCTTACTAAACAAGTAGCGCACATTGTCCAGGATAGCTGCAATTACTGTCTCAGTGCTAAACAGAGGCCTAAAACCAGATTGAGTTTCATGCAAGAGAGAGAATTGGTCGAGCTATTCCATCAGTTGGGTGTGTACCATTCCTTCCATGATTTTTACAATAAATGGGATGGATGCTACTGGTCTATAGTTGGTTACTGATCTTGGTGATGCTTTACGATTTTTTGGAATTGAGGTTATTATAATATGACCATTATTAGTGAGGAATTTTCCATTGTTTAGGTTATTGTTTAGGTAATTCAATAGGGATAGTTTAAAGTCTAATGGAGCTGCTTTCATAATTTCTGGGGAACAAGAGTCCAGGACATAGTATGATTTAGAGTATTTGTTATAACTGGATGTAGTTCTTCCATTCTAAATTGTGGAAGGAACTCCAAATCATGTCCGCTGGTATTTCATTTCTTTGTATATCAGTTGATTAATGATCGTATTCAGCAATTATCGAATAGTTATTTCTTAGGTTTTTAATTTTTGAATTGAAATGTGCTAGATCAGTTGCTGAGGGTAACTTGGTGTTATGCATGGGTTGAGTGTAGCGTGTGGTGTCAAATAAATTTGTAACTATGTTGAACAGTTCTTTAGTGTTAGTTCCGTTTGAGCTAGTGTTTAATGAGTTAATTATGGATGAGTAAAATGTTTTACGTTTTTCTTTTATCTGTTGTTTGTAGAGTTTTATGTTGGATCTCCAGTTGTCCATGGGTCTGACAGCTTTCCCGTTTTTTTCCAGATTCTTTCTAATCGTCTTACTGATTGTTTCATTGTTAGGAGTTCGATGTCAAACCATTTGTTGTATTTGTTTGAGCAACTTTTGCTATTTCGTTTGGGGGCAATTTTATCTAAAATGGATGTGCTAGTTTTCATCCAATGATCATAGAAATCCACTCCTTCTATCTTTGTTTGTAGATCGTATTGTGACCAATATTCCTCTGGGTTAATATGGCCCCTTGTGAGGTGTTCTCTTTTTGTCCATGGGCGTTTTTTAGATTTTAGCCGAATCCAGAATAGATTGAAATAATAAGTGAAATGGTCAGACCAGATATCATGACACCAAGTACCGTCCGAAAGAGAGATGGGAGGATTTATGATCTCCTTTATGGACATCGCTACCATATCTAAATGATAGCCTTTTTCATGTGTTTGAATGGGTGAAGGGAGATTGTAATTGAGTAAAGAAAGAAAGTTTTTAAAGTCCTTCGCTTCTAGATTGTCTATTTCATCTAGATGTAAGTTTATGTCTCCCGCAATTAGATTATATTGACGAAGTGATTGAGTTATGTAGGACAAATTCGCAGAAGTCCTCTCTAGTTTTTGGCCAGCTTTTCGGTGGAACATAGAATAATATACAAGAAAGGGAATCTTCTAGTTCCTCATTGCTAATTTTACAGGCTAATATTTCTAATTGGTTGGTCATTTTGGAATCTAATATTTCAACTACAAATCCTTCCTTGGCGACGATTACTAATCTTCCCCCTCTTCTTCCATCACGATTTAGCATGTGAATTTTAAAATCATCTGGCAGAAGATCATTTATTATTGGGTCATCTTCAGATAGTAGCCACTTTTCCGTTAGGAAAAGACAGGCTATTTGCTTGTTGATGATCCAATCTTTAATTAAAAATGCTCTGTTCCTATCAGATCTGGTGTTAAGATATGCACAGGGAATGTGATAGGTTTGGTGGACGTAGTGGTTCTGATAGGTTTTACTTCCCTTATCCTTTTATTTTTTGAGGTACGTTGATGTCTTCCGTTGCTTGAGATTACCTTGATATGGTTTGCTCTGTCTTCCTGTTGGTTAATTATGAGCCTGATGGGTAGATCAGGATAATGGGCTGAATGTAGCTGTGGATAGAGTGACTTAACATCCTTAATGTTACTGCATATTAGATAGATTAGTAGAATCTGTAGGAGATGCATGCTTGTAGATTAAACTGACTCCTACTTGTCCTAATGGCTATTTGGCGTTTCTGTTACTTCCAGTTTCTAGGATAATTAATTAGCAGTGAATCAGAAGGCACTAGATCAAATTCAGTAACAACAGTTAAATGAAGTTAAATTAGTTAAATAGCAGTAAATCGGATATCCCTAAGTAAGATTCGATAGCCACAGTTAAATTAGTAATTAAATTAATAGTTAAATTAGCAATAAGTTAGGTAGTGCTGAATCCAATTCAGTAGCAACAGTTTTAAAGTTATGTGCACCATAGGTTGTCTTGTACTGTGAGTGCAGGTTGGAAAAAAGAACCAAAATCGGCAAACTGATGGGGGTAAGTTTGGTTCTGAGATGATACAGCCATGCGCTCGAGCAGTAATAGCAGGTGCAGGCTGGAATAGATAATACAGACTTAGGTTATCTAGGCATGCAAATAATTAGGTAGACCAGTCATGCAAATACTTATCAGTTTGATCAGTGGAAGGAGGCTTCTTTTGCTCCGCTCAGACGCTTCACAACTTTGCTGTGCGCCTTCGCCGGCGCGCCAAATGGCAGTGCGCCGTTGATGGTGTTGGTTTTAAAAGAGGCTCCTGCTGGATTGGGGGAAGGGCAGAGTCGAGCTCACACGCCCTGGTGGAGCTGAGCACTCGACCTTGCCGCTGGTCCGCTGGTTTCGGTGCGGGAGAAAAGGAGCTCCCACACTCGCTGCTACCTCTTTGTAGAGTTCCCCGCTGGATCGGGGGGAAGGGCGGAGTTGAGCTCACATGCCCTGATGGAGCTGAGCTCTTGACCTTGCCGCTGGCTTCGGTGCGGGAGGAAAAGGAGCTCCCGCACCCGCTGCTGCCTTTTTGTAGAGCTCCCCGCTGGATCGGGGAAAAGGGCAGAGTCAAGCTCACACGCCCTGGTGGAGATAAGCTCTCGACCTTGCCGCTGGCCTGCTGGTTTCTGTGTGGGAGAAAAGGAGCTCCCACACCCGCTGCTGCCTTTTTGTAGAGTTCCCCGCTGGATCGGGGGAAGGGCGGAGTCGAGCTCACACGCTCCGATGGAGCTGAGCTCTCGACCTTGCCGCTGGCCTGCTGATTTTGGTGTGGGAGAAAAGGAGCTCCTGCACCTGCTGCTGCCTTTTTGTAGAGTTACCCGCTGGATCGGGGGGAAGGGCGGAGTCGAGCTCACACGCCCTGGTGGAGCTGAGCTCTCGACCTTACCGCTGGCCTGCTGGTTTCTGTGTGGGAGAAAAGGAGCTCCCGCACCCACTGCTGCCTTTTTGTAGAGTTCCCCGCTGGATCGGGGGGAAGGGCAGAGTCGAGCTCACACGCCCTGGTGGAGCTGAGCTCTCGACCTTGCCGCTGGCCCGCTGGTTTCAGTGCGGGAGAAAAGGAGCTCCCACATCATGCGCTTGCCGCTTGCCCACTGGTTTCGGTGTCCTTTAGAGGGGGACAGGGAGTTAATAGCTTGCCAATCCAGTCAAGAGTGATATCATGTGAGTAAGAACATAAGAACATAAGAAGTTGCCTCCACTGGGTCAGACCAGAGGTCCATCGTGCCCAGTGGTCCGCTCCCGCGGCGGCCCATCAGGTCCATGACCTGCGACGTGGTTTCTGACTATTCCTATAAGCTACCTCTACTTCTATCTGTAGCCCTCAATCCCCTTATCTTTCAGGAACCTATCAAGACCCTCCTTGAACCCCTGTAGCGTGCTCTGGCCTATCACAGCCTCCGGGAGCGCGTTTCATGTGTCCACCACCCTCTGAGTGAAAAAGAACTTCCTAGCATTTGTTCTAAACCTGTCCTTTTTCAATTTCTCCGAGTGCCCCCTTGTACTTGTGGCTCTCCACAGCTTGAAGAATTTGTCCCTGTCTACCTTCTCTATGCCCTTCATGATTTTGAAGGTTTCTATCATGTCTCCTCTAAGTCTCCGCTTTTACAGGGAGAATAGCCCCAGCATTTCCAATCTGTCAGCGTATGAGAAGTTTTCCATACCTTTTATCAGTTTTGTCGCTCTTCTCTGGACTCCCTCAAATACCGCCATGTCCTTCTTGAGGTACGGTGACCAGTACTGGAAGCAGTACTCCAGATGTGGGCGCACCATTGCCCGATACAGCGGCAAAATGACTTCCTTCGTCCTGGTCATGATACCTTTTTTGATGATACCCAACATTCTGTTCGCTTTCTTTGAGGCTGTTGCACACTGTGCTGATGCTTTCAATGTTGTGTCCACCATAACCCCCAAGTCTCTTTCAAGGTTGCTCACCCCCAGCAATGATCCCCCCATTTTATAGTCGAACATCGGGTTCTTTTTCCCTACATGCATGACTTTGCATTTCTCAGTGTTAAAACTCATTTGCCATTTTCTTGCCCAGTCTTCCAACCTCGTTAAGTCCCTTTGCAGGCCTTCATAGTCTTCCTTGGTTCTAACCCTGCTGTAGAGTTTGGTGTCATCCGCAAATTTAATAACCTCACAGTTTGTCCCTGTCTCCAAGTCGTTAATAAATATATTGAACAGGAGCGGTCCCAGCACCGATCCCTGTGGGACTCCACTCGTGACCCATTGCCATTCTGAGTAATGGCCCTTTACTCCAACCCTTTGTTTCCTGCCTGCCAGCCAGTGTTTGATCCATCGGTGGATATCCCCTTGCACCCCGTGGTTCCACAGCTTCTTAAGCAGCCGTTCATGGGGTACCTTGTCGAAGGCTTTTTGGAAGTCAAGGTAAATGATGTCTATGGATTCCCCTTTATCCATCTGGCTGTTTATTCCCTCAAAGAAGTACAGCAAGTTTGTGAGGCATGACCTTCCCTTGCAGAAGCCGTGCTGGCTTGCCTTCAGCTGCCCATTGTTTTCTATGTGATCGCAGATGGTGTCCTTAATCAGTGCTTCCATCATCTTTCCCGGAACCGAGGTCAAACTCACCGGCCTGTAGTTTCCCGGGTCACCCCTTGATCCCTTCTTGAAGATGGGCGTGACATTTGCTATTTTCCAGTCCTCTGGGATCTCCCCTGTTTCTAAGGAAAGGTTACATATTTGGCGAAATGTTTCTGCTATTTCGTTCCTCAGCTCTTTTAGTACCCTTGGGTGGATGCCGTCCGGACCTGGTGATTTGTCGCTCTTTAGTCTGTTTATCTGACGGAGGACATCCTCCCGGCTTACCTCTAGTTTGACCAGCTTCCCATCCCGGTTTCCATGTAAGATCTCCTCAGGTTCTGGAATATTGGATGTGTCCTCCCTCGTGAAGACTGACAAGAAGAACTTGTTTAACCTGTCAGCTATCTCTGTTTCCTCCTTTACCACTCCCTTCCTGTCTCCATCATCCAAGGGTCCCACTTCCTCCCTGGCCGGTTGTCTCCCCTTCACATACTTGAAGAATGGTTTGAAGTTTCCTGCTTTCTCTGCCAGTCTTTCCTCATATTCTCTTTTTGCTTTCCTTACCACTCGGTGACATTCCTTTTGGTGCCTTTTGTGTTCATCCTGGTTGTCCTTGGTTTGGTCCTTTTTCCATTTTCTGAACAATGCTTTCTTGTCACTTATCGCCTTTCTCACTGCATTTGTTATCCACACCGGGTTTTTTGTTCTATTCTTTTTGCACCCTTTCCTAAACCTGGGGATGTACAGGTTCTGTGCTTCGTGCATCGTGCCCTTGAGCAGGGACCAGGCTTTTTCTACGGTCTCCATCTTCCCTGAGCTGCTGCTGAGTTTCTTTCCCACCAATTTCCTCATGGCCTCGTAGTTCCCTTTTCTGTAATTGAGTGCTGCCGTTGTGGTTCTCTTCACTTTTGGTGTTCCTATTTCTAGCTTGCACTGGATCATATTGTGGTCGCTGTTTCCTAGTGGCTCTAGTACTACCACCTCCTTTGCGGGTCCCCCTAGCCCGTTGAGGATTAGATCAAGAGTGGCTTCTCCTCTTGTTGGTTCCATGACCAGCTGTTCCATGAAGCAGTTCCTTATAGCTTCCAGGAATTTTGTTTCCCTTGTGCAGCTTGAGTATCCAATTTTCCAGTCTATGCCAGGGTAGTTGAAATCCCCCATCACCACCACACTTCCGCTTTTGCTTACCTGCCTTAATTCAGCCTCTAAGTCCTGGTCATTTACTTCCGGTTGTCCTGGTGGGCGATAGTACAGTCCTAATTTAATGTCTGCTTCATTTCCTCCTGGTAGCTTAACCCATAGTGATTCCAAGTTGTCCGCCCCTACTGCTGTTTCCATCCTGGTTGAAGGAATGGAGTCCTTTATGTACACCATACACTCCACAGTGGTGTATTAGAAGTCAACCAGGTGAGCAAAATCACTTTTTTCTACTGTCACAGCTTTATGAAGGAACCTTGGCAAGCCTTTAGAGATAGGCTGTGCCCCGCCAGGAGCCCCAAACAGGAGAACAGGGGACTCCATCAGTCTACATTTCCAGTGCTGTCGTATAAAAGTTATAATAGCAGACCAAAAGGCCCGAACAGCTGAACAATGCCAGAACATGTGGCCCAATGTCACCCAAGCTGCTTGACATTTGGGGCAGGAGTAACAAGGTCTGTATGAAGCCACATAAGCTTGGCATGGCGATATGTACAATCACATTAATAATTTGTATTGTATTTCCTATAGGAGGGAGCCATCCGAGATGGTACAAGAATAAGTAACATAGGATCTCAAGAGAGACTTTAGGATGGCGAATTGCAAGTCCTCAGACAAGATCTCCACTAGCAGCTGATAAGAAATTGAGAGAGCTGCCATCTGGATGACAGTGTCATGCCATCAAAGAGATACTTTACTTAGTGAACCAAAAGAATATAAGGATGACAAACACTCCTGTTTCTCCTCCATCAAATGTTCATTCAGCAGTAATCTCAAGTAGTCGTTGGTAGACAAAAGTATCCGTGTTCTGAGATGAAACTCCTGTTGCAGTTCCACAAACGATTTGAAAGTCCCCTCTGAGGTCATTGTTTCACTTATAAAAATTGTTTTTCCACTATGGCTTAAGCAAGACTGGTATTTATATTTTAGTGAAACCAGGTTTTTCTGCCAATGATAGATCAGTAGATATGTTTTGCTTGTGCTGAAATTGATTCTGAGGCTTTTCTTTTTAGTTAATCCTTTATTTGGCATTGCTGCTCAGAAGTAACATGTGTCTTCTATGGTTCTTATGGGAGGTCTGCATCTCCCTGTTTACATGGCACTATTGCTCTCATTCAACATCAAGTTGCATAAAGCAGACGTTTCACCATCTGCCAATTAAAGGGTTAAACTAATACTTTTGCACACTATTGTGTTTCTGGTACACTGTTTTTACAGCGGGGCCTCTTTTTCTTTTGGTTATCATACTTAACCTACTCCTTCATAACTGGAAATCCACACATTCAGGAATATTACACGTCTGAATGAATTACAAGGTCTGAATGTATTGAGAGTAATATTTAGTAATATTCATTAAACCAGGTAAAATATGTCCTAACAAAAAATTGAGATCCTTTTGTCTCTGTCTCCTCCCCCTTTTCCCCCCAACTCAATTATGATTGATTGTAGACGGCTTACATTTGTTTTTATTTGTGGTATATTAAATAAAACAGCTGTGAATTGCAACTACAATGATATAAATTTTAGGAGATCCTGGGCCCAGGTCATTGCAATTTATATCATTCACTAGCACATTTTTATATTTCAAGTGATCCCAGGAAATTGGCAAATACAGGTTACGCATGTATAAATTAATCCAATAAGTCAATCCAACAATATTGGGCCCAGACAGATCTGGATTGCATCTTGCATTTTGCAGCAGAAGGAGATCTTTCCAGCAAATATTTTATCATTTTATCATAGCAAGTTTGAATCAAGTCCCATGACTGAAAAGAATGCTTTAAAGGGGAATCATGAATTGTATACTTCCCCTTACTGTGGTTAAGGATGTAGAGCAGAGCAAAAGTAGCTGCAAAGTGATTGCCGTGTTAATGAGAAATGAACCAACTACTGCTTTCCAATATATTTCAAATGTAACTCATTTTTCATCAACTGACTCATATGACGCATTCAGGATTATGTATTGGCAGCACATTAGTGATTTGCACCACTAAATCACATCCAAACAAACAGGATGTGAAGGAGTGGGTGCTCCAAGATGTTAATACAATTGCCGTTTATTCTAGGAAAACATACTGTAAATTGAGACGTCTCACTGACTATTTGGACCTTGGAAAGAATTTTTATGTAGTCTCTGTCTGGGATGCCTGATAGATGCTGCATGGTGTCAGACAGGGTTCACTCCCTCCTAATTCTGGTTTCCTTCATACAGCAAGTGAAGCCTCTTGTGCTCCAGAATTCTTCCCTCTCATTTCCCGCACTCCCTTCCTCTTTGCTGCCACAAACACACACACACACACACACACACATTAATTTTCTCCTCCCTTGACCTCGATTTGTAGATGATAACAAGTTGCTGAATAATAGTGCTTGTTGTTCAACATATACTGTAGAAGTAGAAAAGGTTAGGCAATATGGATCTGATTCTATAAAGAGCACCTAACTTCTAGGTGCCGAGGAACACAATTGTCAATTATCCACTAGGTGCTATTTATAGAATCGTGCCTAGAAGGGCCTATGTGGTTTTAGGCACCAAAAGGTGTTGGAACCTTAGTTGCACTCCATTTATGCCAAGGCTTTCTTGGACTGTATAAATGCATCTGTCAAACCACGCCCAGAGTCCGCCCCTAACCACACCTACTTTCTGGTAGGTATCTTGGAGCAGACAACTATCTCGAGGTGGTAGGCGCCTATCAAGTTAGGCACCCTACCAGCTAATTCATTTTAATTTTTTTATTGCTTTTGAATGGAGCTTTTCAATTAATGATGTCGATTAAGCTAATTTTAAAAATTAATTCCTCCTCCCCCTTTTACAAAACCATGCTAGTGTTTGTTGTTGCTGATCACGGTAACAACTCTGATGCTCTTAGAATTCCTATGAGCATCAGAGCTGTTACCGCTACAGCTGGTGCTAAAAATTGCAAGCGCGGTTTTATAAAAGGGGGGGGAGCTAAGTTAGGCACCTAGCTCAGCTAGGCACGCAGATCTAAGAACCTAACTTCAGGTGCCATTTATAGAATCTGGGCCTATGTATGTCTTTTCTTTAGCATAGAATAGCCTACCCTGAACAGGTATAAAAACTAATATCTACTCTCCTTATCTGTTTTAACAGTAACTACCTGACCAAATCTCTACAAAGTAGGATACATGCTTCACTTTTCCTGCATTTCCACCTGGTTTGAAGCACAACGCATCTGAGGAAATTTTTTATGATAAAGCATATTTTCAGGTTTACTTTAAAGGTGTGTGTCTCTTGGACCAGTGGTTCCCAAACCTGGTTCTGGAAGCAACATAGCCAGTCAGGTTTTCAGGAATCCATAATAAATATTCATGAGAGGGATTTGCATGCAATGGAGGCAGTGAATGTCTTTCATGGATATTCTCTCCATGCTCCATTCTCTCCATGGATATCCATAATGAATATCCATGGAAATCTCTCATGGATATTCATTATGGATATCCTGAAACCCCAAGTAGCTGGGGTGCTTCCAGGACCAGGTTTGGGATCACTTTCTTGAATAAATTTAACTGTGGCCTTCAGGGCTGATTTTAGACATGCTGGGGCCCAGGGCAGAAGTTAAGGATGGGGCCCCTGATCCTTCTCCCTTCCATTACTATCACACATATAAATAACTTTAAATGATTTCTTCACATACAAAACACAGACAGACCTTTACTAAATACCGAATTGGGAACCTCAATAAATTAAATTCAGCAAGAGGAATAGACTGCAGAGGGTCGGAGTAAAGGGCCAATATTCTGACTGGCGGGGAGTCACGAGCGGTGTGCCGCAGGGATCGGTGCTGGGGCCGTTACTCTTCAACATATTTATCAATGACCTGGAAAAGGAGGCAAAGTGCGAGGTTATAAAATTTGCAGACGATACCAAACTGTGCGGCAGAGTTAGCTCCAGGGAGGAGTGTGAGGACCTGCAAAGGGACCTAGACAAGCTGGAAGACTGGGCGAACAAATGGCAAATGCGCTTTAACGTGGAAAAATGCAAGGTCATGCATATAGGGAAAAAAAACCCGTTGTTCAACTACAAATTGGGGGGGGGCATTGTTGGGAGAAAGCAGTCTTGAGAGAGACTTGGGAGTGCTGGTGGATGCATCACTGAAGCCATCCGCACAGTGTGCAGCGGCCTCAAAAAAAGCCAACAGGATGCTGGGCATCATAAAAAGGGGCATAACAACCAGGATGAGGGAAGTCATCTTGCCACTGTATCGAGCGATGGTGCGTCCGCATCTGGAATATTGCGTTCAATATTGGTCGCCGTACCTCAAGAAGGACATGGCGGTACTCGAGAGAGTCCAAAGGAGAGCAACGAAACTGGTAAGAGGGCTGGAACACTGCCCATATGCCGAGAGGTTGGATAGGCTGGGGCTCTTCTCTCTGGAAAAAAGGAGGCTCAGGGGTGATATGATAGAGACCTTCAAGATCATGAGGGGCATAGAGAGGGTGGATAGGGACAGATTCTTCAGGCTGAAGGGGACAACAGGTACGAGGGGGCATTCGGAGAAACTGAAGGGAGATAGGTTCAAAACGAATGCAAGGAAGTTTTTTTTTCACCCAAAGGGTCGTGGACACTTGGAATGCGCTACCGGAGGACGTGATTGGGCAGAGTACAGTACAGGGATTCAAACAGAGACTGGACGGATTCCTGAGGGATAAAGGGATCGTGGGATACTGAGAAAGCTAACCAGAAAATAAGTATAGAAACCCGACCAGGTCGTGCATGTGCAAGACCGGAGGGCTAGGACTTTGATGGGAAGATAGGACTCAATAGGAAGCCAAGGTGGCATGGGGGCCCCTTCTGGTGATTTGGACAGGTCGTGACCTGTTTGGGCCGCCGCGGGAGCGGACTGCTGGGCAGGATGGACCTATGGTCTGACCCGGCGGAGGCACTGCTTATGTTCTTATATGTACTTTTTGTACTGAACACAAAGGGGTCCTGGGTCCAGGATCTCCTAAAATTAGCCACCTCCCTTACTGGTGGGGATTCCATAGCCCTGCCAGTTGAAGACCACCTCTTCTGCTCTGGAAGATAGTAATCTCCAAGCTTTGCAACTAGCAGCAGTGTCTTTGAGCTGCCACCAGCTGCAGCGCTTGCAAATTTCTGGTTAATGGAATGGAGGAAGAAGTCTTCAGCTGATAGAGGTTTGGGAGTCCTCATTAGCTTAGGTTTTTATATTTTGCATTTGGGCATGGGGGAGGGCAGGGAAAAAATTTGGTGCTCACCCATTTTAAGCTCAGGGCCACTGCCCTCCCTGCCTCCCCTCCCCCATCAACTGTGTTCTACACCACTGAACACAATACTGTACAAAAAACGGTGATAAACATATCCAAAAGCTAACATATTCCGGTTAATAAATTTAAAATAAAATACTTTTTCTACTTTTGTTGTCTGGACATTTTATTTTCCCATCAAGTTGGTCCCATTATGTCATTTCTGCTTTCCGGTGTCTTCTGATAATTCTCTTTTTAGTGGTTGCTGTCCATATGTATTTTCTCCCTTTTCCTGTCTTATTTCATTCCCTCACTATACCCGACTTTGATATACTGATCTTTCCTTTTTAGCTTGTTACCCTCTTTTCTTTTCCGCCTCGCCATCCACTCAAATTTTACCCTTCTTCTTTGTACTTTTCAGCTATCTACCAACTTTCCATCTCTTTTTCATGCTCTAGCTCTCCCATTTCCCACCTCACTCCTTTTCCCAGTCTCCTGTTTCCTTCCATCTACCACTGTACTCACTTCTCTCTCACTCATCTTCTTGTCAACCTCCTTTGAACTTATCCACATGGCTGCACCATTTCCAGAATCCCTCTTCCTCGCTCCACTCTCATCATGTTATATCTCCCTGTCCCTTTCTCCCCATCCACTAGCATCTTCTTATCCCACCTCTCTTCCTCATGGGTCCATCTTTCCTTCTGTATTCCCCCCCTACCCCCATGGTCCAAAATTTCTCCTTTTTTTCTGTTGTTCTTCTTCCGCCCGCCCCCCCCCCACCCCCCTTGATGCTAAACAATAGGATTGAGAGAAAAAAAGAGATGCTGCTTCCTTCCATCCCCAGGCCCAACTTCTCTCCCTTTCTTTTCCCAACTGCCCTTCCATCCCATATCTTTCCCTCCCTCCCTGGTCAACAATCTCTCCCTTTTTCTTCCCAACTATTCTACCCTCCCATCTTATATCTTTCTCTCCCTCCCTCCACACCTCCCCATGTCCAACTTTTCTCCTTTTCTCTTTTCTCCCTCCAGACCATTGCCCACCATCTCTTTAAATCTCCTGTTTCCGAGCCCCACAAGTTCTTCCCCTTCACTTCCCCTTCCCCACCTCCAGTCTGCTCAGACTGACCACAAGGAAAGACACAACAAAATAGCAGCCATAATACAATGGGATATCTGTTAAAAGTGTCATTCACCTGTAACCAGGAATTGGTGGGACAAAAACATTGAAACCATACTAGAAAATGAACAAGTGGAGAGGAAGTGACCATCAGTGAAGCTGATGACTGCTTAGTGCAGAACTCTGGCACAACCTCTAGTAAAGTAGCATAGCCTAAGCTCTACAAGCAACATCACTGGATTTATTTATTAAACACAGTAACACCATGTTGTCTGAATGCTGAAATAGAATGAACGATGCTGATCTTATTGGGAATTTGCAGAGTCTCAAGAAGAATGTTGTTGCCAAATTGTTAAGAGCAATAAGAGCAACTGCATATAAATATACGTTAAACTTTCTGGTTTTGTGATTTTAAAATATTTTTTTTTGTATGGAAGTAAAGGAGTTTTAATTAATTTATAGGAGACCTGAAGCAGTGCTAACAAAACATGAATTCATGATTTGAAGGATGGCTGCCTCTGCTATAATTTCAGATAAGTTTTCAAATGAATTGTCTTGAGGTTTGCACGAGTTTTTGAATAATTTGTTTTGAAGTCTACACAAAGGGCTCCTTTTACTGAGGTGCGCTAGGGCTTTAACGTGTGGAATAGCACGCGCTACATTGCCACATGCTAGACCTTAACGCCAGCATTGAGCTGGCGTTAGTTCTAGAAGTGTAGCGTGCAGTGTAGCGCAAGGTAATTTCCTGCGTGCGATAAAAACGCTAGCGCACTTTAGTAAAAGGAGCCCAAAGATATTCAAGAAAAATTGAGGCTTGCATGTTATTTAAACTGGGCACTCTCTGTTATAAAGTCTTACATGGTCAGGTGCAGGAGTATTTACTATAATTATTTACTTTGCTTACACCAAACCGTTCTTTATGCAACTCTACTTTATTTGTCTTCCCCCCAGCTCGAGGTTGTACTCAAAAGAGATTCCAGCAGCTTCTGCTTGCTTATCAGGCAGCGAGAGAGGAGAGGGAGTTACGCTCTTTATTCACAAAGTCTTGTTCCTATTTACATTTTAGAAAACTACTAAAATCAATATTATTTACAAAATTTCTAGAGCACTAATATGATCTTATGATAAGTTTTGTAGATCACTGGGAATGTCCAGTTTTTATCTTTTTGTGAACCGCATCGATCCGTAAGATTTTACGGTCTAGAAATGTAAATGTAATGTAATGTAAAAGTTATAATGTATAATGTATAATTACCCACAGTAACTCCAAACCAGGGGATGTACTCCACATGTAACCTTCAGTTAATGGAGAGGAAATGTCATTACTGTGCTGCATAGGAAATAATGTGATGCAATTAGCTATTCTTGTCCGGGTGGCATTAACTGTGCCAAATTATCTGCCCATGTTAACATATTAGGCCTGGTAGCGACCCAGGTTTTAACTGTAAGGCACAGTCTCCACCTACCCATTCTCTGTCTGTCTGTTAATTATTGGCGTAGGGCCTGTATTGTCTGTTGGCCTCTGTTAACTGCTGCATTAAAAGCTAGCATAGCTTCGTAAACAGTCTCCGTGATAAAATACAATCCTGATAAATACCAAATGAAAATATGAATTCTCAAGTTCCTAAATTCAATTTACAAAGCTATCTTAAGCTCAAACAGTAAATCTATTAAACAAATTAGAAATACTTCTTGAGCAACATAGGCTCATAATATAATCTAAGTGCACCAAGTATTAAATGATTTAATATTAAATCATGCCTTTATGACTTGTCCAAAACCTAAAAAATCTTTAAGCAAGTGAATCTCAGAGGGATGGGCATTCTACAGTCTAGGTGCAATTATTAAAAAAATGTTCCATTTCTTATCTCAGAGAGTTTTAAGGTTGGGAATATTCAAAAAGGCCTCTCGCAATGAGTACAGGCTATGTGTTAGTCTATAAACACATAGGAGCCTTTTTACTAAAGCTTAGTGCGCACTAAGGGCTGGATTCTTGAAAAGCCGCCAAAAGTTAGTTGCCAGAGGATGCCTAGATCGCACCTACCGGCGACTAACTTAATGGTTTTAATTGGTTCTAAGTGGCATGATAATTAATGACGCCATTAAAAACCTATTAAAACCTGTCAAAACAAAAAAAAGTAGGCAACGCTAGGGTGGCCTCCAGAACCGGCACATAGGTCCACGGTGCCTAGCAACATCGAAGCCCTGGAAGTGAGCATTTTTAGGGATGGCTATGATTCTGCAAGGACCCTAGGCACCAGAAATGTAGGTCTGTAAAACCCTGACCTACATTTCCGGCACTGGTATCCCCGATTCTGAAAGCAGCGCTTGGCCATGATTGACACGTGGCAAGCACCCTTTTCACCTAATTACAGAATCAGCCCCGTGGCAGATGTCCATTTTCTAGCCTCTTGCTGCAGCAGGCACTGCTTACAGAATCAGCCCCTAAATGCTAAGATGCTTATTATATACCAATGAGCTAGCATTTAGGATGTACTAAGCTTTAGTAAAAGGATCCCACAGGTTTGTTTTGTTTTTTTACAAATATGTGGGGTTCTCCCAGTAATCACTTTGAATAGAAGCAAAATATTCTTTAATTAAGCTCTGTACTATATTGGAAACCAATGCAATTGTCTAGAAACTGTGAAATATGAAAGGCAGCTCTGTGGGAAACCCACATATACCGCATTTCAGTAATATGGTCTGGAGACCAATAATGCATACATAATGTGACTCTAAAAAATTCTGATTTAACATACACAGTTTACCAAAAGCTACATGTGTGACCATGTTGATATGTGACTTAATTGACAACTTATGATAGTATTTGATTCTCAGATTGGAGGTTTCCTTGCTCATTGAAATTAATATCTCATCTATGTAGAAAATCAATTTAAATCAAGTCCAGAGGTGTAGTTCTCCCTACCCAGATCCCATTGGATTTCTTATTATTCAACTTCAGTCTGTTTTCCCCTAAACATACAGACATCACTGCTAGACACAAATTTACATTTGACAGACAGCTGGTGTCATCTTGGTCAGGGGAAAATATCAGCACAAATAAAAAAAAATTCAAGCTGGACTGCTGGAACAATATCACATACATTCCTTAAAAACACATTGAATAATAATAATCTAATATAATAAAATGATAGGCCGCGCATGCGCACTAAAAAAACGTGTTCCCTGATCCCGTCACGGAAACACGACTGCGCATGTTTTACGTCACCACTTGCTCGCGGCGGCTTTCAAATAAAAAAAAAATTACACAGCTGCGGCGGTCTTCCTCAACCCCGCCTCTCACTGTGAATGGTACCGGCTCCTCTCTCGAACTGCACCAGGATCGAGAGAGGAGCTGCAGCGCTGGCTTTCAACTTAAAACAAACAAACAAAAAAAAAAACAACTGGAGATCACCGCTCTCACCCGGCTCCCACTGTGCAACCCCCCCACCCCCCAACTGGAGATCGCCGCTCTCACCCGGCTCCCGCTGTGCAAACCCCCCCAACTGGAGATCGCCGCTCTCACCCGGCTCCCACTGTGCTACCCCCCCTCCAACTGGAGATCGCCGCTCTCACCCGGCTCCCACTGTGCAAACCCCCCCCCCCAACTGGAGATCGCCGCTCTCACCCGGCTCCCACTGTACAAACCCCCCCCCCCATGGGAGGATGCGCCGCAGCAAAGTGCTGCTCACGTACTGGAGGGGGAGAGACATATCGCTTCTGCACCGGTACAAACATCCCTCCAGCGTTGGCAGTCGCTGCACGTTAAACAGGCTGCTTCAGGCTTTCTTCTGCAGTTGAGTCCCTCTGCTGCGTCACCGATGACGTCATCAATGAGGCAACAGATAGACTCAACGGCAGAAGAAAGCCAAAGTAGCCTGTTTAGCGTGCTGCGGTTGCCAACGCTGGAGGGAGGTTTGATTTTAAAGTCATCTTGCTGGGAGGGTCGCAGAGTCAGCGGGGGTTGGACTGGGAGGGGAGAGAAGCATCTGCCTCGGGTGCTTCAGGCAGCAGCAGCGTTTACAATTCGCTGCTGTTGCCGGCTTCAGGCCTTCCTCTCTGGCCGGTCCTGCCTACTTCCTGTTTTCATGAAGACAGGACCCGCCAAAGAGGAAGACCTGAAGCCAGCAACAGCAATGAATTGTGAATGCTGCTGCTGCTCAATGAAGTAGTTAAATGAGGAAAGGGAGCAGAGGGGGAGAGAATGGCTTGGAGGGAAGGAGGAAGGTATGCCAGACCAAGGCAAAAGGAAGGAGGAGATGGAGAGAGAGAGAGAGATGGAAAGAGAAGAGAGGGCAGTGAATGGAAGGAGCAACATAGAGGGTGAACAGTATTCTAGCACCCGTTAATGTAACGGGCTTAAAGACTAGTAATAATAATAACAGCTTATATACCGCAATACCGTGAAGTTCTATGCGGTTTACAAAGATTAAGCAAAGGTACAAATTGATTGACTTTAAGAGGGGAGGAAGAAAGAGGGTTAATAGGACAGGAAATCCATTTTTGAGAAGAGAGTGATCAATAGAACAAGTTAATCACAATAGAGGGGAGAGAGAAGAGAGGATCAGTTGTCTAGTAGTAATAATAGTGTTGAAAATAACAAATCTTGTGGAACTCCACAAGTCAAAGAACATGGAATATAACAAGAGTCACCCGAATGATGGAGTAAGTTCTTTTTTTTTTTAATATATATTTTATTAAGTTTCAAAATACTTAACATTGCAAAACATAATTTATAAACAGACAATAAGGGCTCCTTTTATCAAGCCACGCTAGCGGGGTTAACACGCGCAACTTTTCATCACGCTTTAACCCCTGCGCTAGCCAAAAACTACTGCCTGCTCAAGAGAAGGCGGTAGCGGCTAGCGCATCCTATGGTTTAGCGCACGCTATTATGCGCGTTAAACCGCTAGTGCGGCTTGATAAAAGGAGCCCTAAAACATGAAAAAAGCACTAGAATTTACAAGTATTTAAACAAAATTTTTTATCCCTCCCCCTTCCAGTAATAATCAACATTAATAGCAAACATTTTACCCACCCTCCCGCCCACCCTGGATGTGCATAGAATTACCAAATACTGTACAATATTCAATACCCTAACAATTCTGCATTTATCTTTTCATTCCTATATGTGGAGCATAAGTAAGTTCTTTTATATAACAAGTGGGAAAAGCATGCAGCATATGGTTCTTGGGATTCTTTCTAAACCCTTTGTTCTTGTTTGTATACATGTTTGGATCTGTGTTGTTTCTATGTTACTGTATACTTGTATACGTATGTGTAGCAGACCTCTAAGATAATGGGGCTAAGGGTTGACGCCAGAGAAAGTATAGACAAAAATGCGATAGGGTCTGTGGTCAAAACTGCACAATTCTTCCAAACCCTCTTTTCTTAGCACAGACTATGAAAGCATCCTTTAGATGTTAGTATTAGACAGGCACAGTATAGTCTTAAAAAATGTAGCAGGGAGGCCCTTCAGAATAATAATGAAATAACCATTTATTGGACATAGTTTAAGCTCTGTAATCCACTCCTCTCACCTCTTTAGTAGGTGAATAGGTATCCTGTGCTCCATTCACAACTACCCTCCTCTCCTGTGGCTTTGTATTCCCCAATGCTCCCTTTTTCTTAGATCAGAAAGATTCTTAAAACTTTAAACATGGTCGCTAAACCAGTTCCAGCCGGTTTAGCATTCATGTATTTTAGCAGCAGATTATCAAAACAGCTTACCGTGGTCTTTTCCGAGTTTCCTAGCAGTCTCCGACTCTGCCATGCAAATGTATTACGAGGTCGTTAATATTTAAATGAGCACTCTGAGCGATTCTCTATTATCGCCAGGTGATTCCCAAACCTCGCTGTCCTACATTCTGGCAGGTCTGAGCTGTGCAGCCTTACTTTCTGGTTAGTGTCTGAGCACTGATTGGCTCAGGAATTGACAGGAAAACAAGACTTAAAACTCAGACCTGCCAGAAAATTTTGCCGCTGCCAAGCAACCTCTCCTGACACCCCTCCCCTGTAGCAGGAGGAATGCCCACTCCCCGACATCACCCCCAGCAGCGGGAGGGATGCCCTCTCCCTCTCCCCTCCAAGCAACAGCCACCCAACACCTCTCCCGGGCCTCTGATGACCCCTCTTCCCCCCTTACCTGTTTATGAAGGCCAGACAGAGGGGCCTAAGGCTCTAATTGGCCCAGGTTGCTTCTATGGGTGATGCCTTAGGCATTTGGGCAATCAGAGCCTTAGTCCTCTCCCTGGTGCATCCCAGGATGCACAGTGGATGGGAATGCTCGCCTGCTGGCCGGGGGGAGTAGGCAGACCTCTGGCTGTCCTTCGTAAACAAGGTAATGTGGGACAGAGGGGTCATCAGAGGCCAAGGGTTTTGGGGAGGCTGTTGCTTGGTGGCAGGAGGGAGTGGGCATCCCTCCTAATTCCCAGTGAGGTGTCGGGGGGGGGGGGGATGGGTGTTGCATCCCTCCTACCGATCTTCGATTCGGGCTCCTTTTTGTTTGGGTTTATTCTGTGCTTGTGCTAATCACTATCACCAACTTAGGTATCCTTATGTGTTTTCCTAGACAAATGCCTGCAGTGAAGGCATCTTGCCTCAGGGAGCCTTTTACTAAAAATGTGCATCCCGATTGGCTGCCAGACAGCAATAGGATGCCTACGCCACTGACTATAGAAATGATAAGTAGTTGTAGTGGTAATAAAAATGAAAAGGTGTGAACTACATCTATACAAATAAATTTAAGGGTAAATATACAGCTAGGGGTGTTGAGCATTTTTTAAGCTGCCGGGTCATATGTGGGTATGGGCATTGAACATCCAGGTTTATGCTCTCTTTTATGGAGTTAAGCGCAACATTCAGCACTTAACTGCCTAAGTGACATCTGATAAAGAAAGAACTGAGGTTTATGCGGTACAATTTGGCTGCTCAATTTAGGCAGTTAAGTGCTGAATATTGGCGCTTCACCGTAAAAGTGCTGACTCCACCCCTAGATTGCCCACAAAACAGTTGGTGTTCAGTGGTGATATTTAGCGGCACAAACTGCTTAAGTGCCGTTGAATATCAGTGGCTAGCCCCACACAGGTGATTTAAGTGGCCTTACCTGGCCATTCAAATTGCTTTGAATAGTAACAACCCCTTAGTTGTAATCGCTTCTTAATTTTCTTCATTTTACATTCAGGAGAAGGCAGATTTGGCTAGATAATATTTAAGGACGTTGAGGGGGAAAATAGGCTAATTTTTATAAATGTGATTATGCAGGTGGAAAACTTTTTACCACCTGTATGAACAGATCAGGCTGCTGAAATCCACCAATCTCTCTTATGAGATGGAACAGTTCTCCCTACTTTGATTTTGACATATACCATCCTCGGTGGCCCTGGGTTATCCACTGCTCTTTTATCAATATTGTTTTGGCCTCTGATGGATACAGAAGTGGAAACTCATAGCACCTAATGAAGTCTGAAGATTTCAGCATGCTGGGATCTGGCAGCAGAAAGTCTGTCCAGAGAGAGAATTCTGTTCCTTCCACCCATCAGTTGTGAGTACAGCCAGAGGAACGAGGGGCCATGATAGATGGAGCTAAAATAGCTGTACATCGGCCAGGCTGGAATGCTATTACCACAGCTATCATGCTCTCCCCCGAGATTCCAGGCTGCTGTTCGAAAGCTTAGCAATGCCTAGAATGTCAGCATATTCCTTTTAAAAGCAGGCAAGGAAATGCAAGCCTTGCTACTTACTATGTGAGGCTGGGAAACATTCCAGTCAGCAGCAATATAAATTATATATAGACCACCCAGGGAAAGCACAGCTTCATAGATCTCTCAGTATCCTTTACCAGGTAAGATACCATCTCTGTTTTTCCTTTCGCATGTATTCTAATGAATCATCACAAAAAACTTCCTTATAATTAGCCTACAGTGTAACTTGTAGAAAAAAAACAAAATATCTTTAATAGGGAGGCCTAAGTTGAACCTAAGTAATTTAATTAATTCATTAGTTTATAACATTACAACATTAACAGTGAATTTGAGAGATCATACCCAATATACCCCTATAGGTAAAACATCTGTGTAATAATATATTACAGGTACTGTATATTGGCCCAAATATAAGACAACTCCCTTAAGTTCCGGCTGGTCTGGTAGAATTCTTAGAGATGGAGCTCAATAATAAAGGTGAAGAAGCTGTCTCTTCAGAATAAGGAACTCACAGCAGAGTAACTGTCTAAAATGTGTGGCTGCTCCAGCCTCCTTTCTTCCTTCCTCTATCAGCTTCTCACTCATCTAACCTCTTATTTATTTATTTGATTTTGTAGCCCATCCTCCCATAGGAGCTCAGAACCGGTTACAAATCAGGTACTCAAGCATTTTTCCCTGTCTGTCCCACTGGGCTCACAATCTAATGTACCTGGGGCAGTGGAGGATTATGTGACTTGCTCAGGGTCACAAGAAGCAGCATGTGGTTTAAACCCCAAACCTCAGGGTGCTGAGGCTGTCCCTCTAACCACTATGCCATACTCTTAAGGCTCACCTTATGCCTAGAACAGACTGCCTTAGTCCATTTGTCAAGCTCCATCTTTGGTAGTATTCAAATCTAGGCTAAAAGCCCGCTTTTTTTGAGATTACTTTTAACTCATAACTCCCACTTGCTTGTAAAGCTCCCATGCCTGTTTTCATCATTCCCTCTCTGAGAAATTCCCTAAACCCCTGCTTGTCTGTTAGATTGTAAGCTCTTCTGAACATAAACTGTCTCTTGAATGTTTAATGTACAGTGCTGCATATGTCTAGTAGTGCTATAGAAATGATAAGTAGTAGTAGAAGTAGGGGTAAAAGTTTGAAGGTGGTGTATAATAGGTTATGAGTAACTGGGCATTGTTCATGCCCATAAAGCCTCCCAAGTCCCAGAGGATCCCCTAGAGCCCCAAAGGACCCCTACCCTGGCCCACCAATGTAACCTTTAAGGTTGGGGGAGGGATAATGAGCTTCAACTTCTGGAAAACTTACTAAGCCAAATTGACAAATTCAAGCATAATAAATCACCTGGACCAGATGGTATACATTCCAGGATATTGAAAGAATTCAAACATGCTGATCTGCTCTTATTGATCTGTAACCTGTTGCTAAAATCATCTGTAGTAACTGAAGATTGGAGGGTGGCCAATCTTATGCCAATTTTTTTTTTAATGGTTCCAGGGGAGATCTGTGAAATTACAGACTGAGAAGCCTGATTTTACTGCAGCAAAATAGTTAAAATTATTATTAAAAATAAAATTGTGGAACATGTAGACAAACATGATTTAATGGAACAAAGTCAGCATGAATTCAGCCAAGGGAGGTCTTGCCTCACTAATTTGCTTGGCTTCTTTGAAGGTGTGGATAAAGGTGAGCTGGCTGATGTAGTGTATCCAGATTTTCAGACAGCTTTTGACAAAGTTCCTCATGAGAGGCTCCTGAGAAAATTAAAGTCATGGACTAGGAGGTAATGTTCAGTTGTGGATTAGGAATTGGTTATTGAACAGAAAAGAGAAAGCAGGGTTAAATGGCCATTTTTCTCAGAGGAGGAGGGTAAATAGTGGAGTGCCACAGGGATCTATACTGGGACCGGTGCTTTTTAACTTATTTATAAATGATCTGGAAATTGAAATGATGAGTGAGGTGATTCAGTTTGCAGATGACACTAAACTGTTCAAAGTTGTTAAAACACATGCAGATTGTGAAAAATTACAGGCAGACATAAGGAAATTGATTTCAAATATTTTTATTGAAATTTTATCAGGAAAAAATACAATAAACAAAACAGATATGATAGATGCCAATGCATGACTGCCTAACTGTATAGAGAGAAATTACAAACATCATCAGTAAATATATAATAAGGCAATCGTACAAGGCACTCCCATAGGAGACATTAGAATAACCTGGAAAGGGAAAAAGGGGAAAAACATCTTTCCATAAGCATAAAAACCGCATAACAATATAGATTGTGCACTCCGATCATGTAAGGTTTTTTTTTAGATACTGATATTAGGTTATCTGATGAGAGTAAATAGTGGAAATGTCAACATTTATAGGGAAGACATAAGGAAATTGGAAGACTGGACATTGAAATGGCAGATGAAATTTAAGATGAAAAATACACATTGGGAAGAATAACCCAAATCATAGTTATCAGATGCTAGGGTCCACCTCGGGGGTTAGCACCCAAGAAAAAGATCTGGGTATCATTGCAGACAACACAATGAAACCTTCCACCCAATGTGTGGTGGTGGCCAAAAATAAGCAAACAAGGTACTAGGAATTATTTTAAAAAGGGATAATTAACAAGACTAAGAGTGTTATAATTGACTCCCCAGTCATTAGTAGCAGTATAGAAGCTTTCAATAAACATAATGCCTCTGTATCTCTCCATGGTGCGACCTCAAGTGGAGTATTGCATTAAATTCTGGTCTCCTTATCTCAAGAAAGATATAGTGGAACTAGAAAAGGTTCAAAGAAGAGCAACCAAGATGATAAAGGGGATGGAACTTCTCTCATATGAGGAAAGACTAAAGATGTTAGGGCTCTTCAGCTTGGAAAAAAGATGGATAAGGGGACACGATCGAAACATTCAAGGTACTGAAGGGGATAGACTTAGTAGATAAGGACAGGTTGTTCACCCTTTCCAAGATAGGAAGAACGAGAGGGCACTCTCTAAAGTTGAAAGGGGATAGATTCCGTACAAACATAAGGAAGTTCTTCACCCAGAGAGTGGTAGAAAACTGGAATGCTGTCATAGGGGAAAACACCCTCCAGGGATTCAAGACAAAGTTAGACAAGTTCCTGCTGAACAAGAAACGTGCACTGGTAGGGCTAGTCTCAGTTAGGGCGCTGGTCTTTGACCAGACGGCCGCCGCGTGAGTGGACTGCTGAGCATGATGGACCACTGATCTGACCCAGCAGCAGCAATTCTTATGTTCTTATATCTACAAAATCCTGAGTGATGTAGAATGGGTACAAGTGGATCGATTTTTTACTCCATCAAAAATTACAAAGCCTAGGGGACACTCAATGAAGTTACAGAGAGATACTTTTAAAAACCAAGTGGAGGAAATATTTTTTCACTCAGAGAATAGTTAAACTCTGCAACATTGCCAGAGGATGTGGTAAAAGCGGTTAATGTAATTGGTTTTTTAAAAAGAGATTTGAACAAGATCCTGGAGGAAATCTCTACAGTTTGTTATTAAGATGAATATGGGGGAAATCACCGCTTGCACATCACCATTTTGCTGACAGTAGTCCTGGGAGAGATAGTGGTCAGTGGCTGAATAATATAGTGTGTTGAATGGATTTTCTTGTAAAAAAAGATTTCTTTAAACATCTAGAATAAAGATTGTAGGATGATTTAACCTGCTGGAAAGAGGGGTGTTTATAGATAAAACTATATGATAAAGTTGAAAGGCGTGTAATGATGGAGGAATCTCAGTAGGATTATTAATTAATTATAAAATGGGATAGATTGTGCACTTAACATATACGTAGTTTCATTATTTTCATTATTATATTGGAAATAACTATCAAGCCCCATGATAGCAGTATGTTTAAAATATGAATGTTAATGGGAATTTCCATATACAGTACTAAGATATTCTTAACGATACAGTGGGTCACTGGAGAAAAGGCCAACTAATAAAATCCATACGAGTGATTATATTATATAGTGGTAAATAAAATGTTCACTTAGTGGTGTTTTCGATTCATATTAACAGTCTTCATTTATATATTGTAGAGCATTACAGCAGCCTGGAAGAACTCTTGAAGAAGCCAGTTAAGGACGGCAAAATGGGTCCTGTCAGGCCAAGACTGTCTGCCAACCTTTAACCCTTTCAGGACCATAAGGATCGTAGGCCAATTTTTGTGGTTTTGACGACATTTTTATGGTAAAAAGGGCTTGCAGATGCCAAAAAATTGATTTGTTTTGTGAAATATCATTATTTTTATTTAAAAAATCACACTTCTGGCTTATGGACAGTGTGGCAAGTGAATCTTCTCGTCAATCTGGCAACGACGCTAATGAATGAATGTCGGAACCAGTTTGTTTACATAAAGGCAGTATCATATGGAATCCGTACATATCAAATTTAGAACTGTAGACTATCCCAATCAAAATTTATAGGATTTTAAAGTTATGGGACAAATATGTCCCTTGGTCCTGAAAGGGTTAAGATAACTGTTGGCGGTAACTAGACGCATGCCTTATATACGTGAAGCATGCTGCATGAAATAACATCACTTGCACAAAAATAAATGAGATAGATAAGTATTAATGGGCTAATAATCAAATAAAAAAAACAGGAGAGGCCTAAGGCAACTGGGCCAATTCTGGTTGACCCAGGTGCCTAAGGCCCCTCCTGTGGGCGAGGCCTTAGGCGCCTGACCCAATTAGGCCCTAAGGCCTGCTATTTGGAGGATGTTGGGCCTGCTGGGCAGATGGGCCAGGGACCCATCTGCCCGGCCAACTAACCGTAAGCGGAGGGGGATGTCGGGGATGGGGGGTGGTCGGGGGATTCTGGGAGGTGCGACTGTGGGTTGGGGGGCTGATCGGGGGTTTGGGGGCATTCATTGGGGGGGGGGGGGGGTGTCCTGGGCAGAAAGGCCTGGGATCCCTCCTGCCTGTATTTTAGAGGGGTGGGGGGTCACATCTCAGCAGGAGGGGTTGGGCTCCCTCCTGCTGCTATTGGTTTGGGGGGGTCACATCTCAGCAGGAGGGGTTGGGCTCCCTCCTGCCAGTTTTGGTTCGGGGGTTGCGGCAGTTCGGGGGCGGGGACAATTGCGATCGCGGCAGGGGAGATGAGTCATCTCTCCTGCTGTGATTATTGCGGGGAGTGGGATGGTGGTGGATTCTGTAACCAGTGTTGTTTTTGACAGACGCCAGTTACAGAATCCAGCTTTTAGGTGAAGGACTGGCCCCTCCTTCATCTATAAGGTCTTGTTTTGGGCGTTTGGGACTTAGGCTATATTTTGGTTGATAATATGTTGTAAGTTTAGACATAGTGGTGATATGGGCGTTTAAACTGCTGAACATAGAGGTAGGCCATTCTCAAAAAAAAAAACCCTAATTTTGGATGGTTTTTTTTTGAGAATGGACATTTTCCCTGCTGCTACTTTCTGCATTTTGGACCTTAGGCCAAAAGGGGACTTAGACGTTTTTTATTTTGATTATAAAAAAAATTTAAATAAGAAGAAAAAAGATTTCAGAGGTTTTTTAGGGTCGATGATAGAAACGTGGAACCTTGTAAGTCTTGGTTCAAATATATCTTGGTTAATCAAGCAGGTTTCTGAGACCCTTTTCCTCTCTTCACACCATATCACTTATTGTATGGTGAATAGTGGGAGTTTGTTGGTTATGAAAGTTTTATATTTTCCCCACTTACCATCTTTTTTTTTTAATGGTAACGTATGTACAGATCCTCATCTGATTCTGCAGGGGTAACTTGTCTGTTGAAGCTAAGTCAGTATTTGTCACTTTGAATACCTCAATGAAGAACTGTTAGTTTGAAAAGAAAGTGTGCTAAGAACTGTTTCAGGGATCGCGGGGGGGGTGGGGGGGGGACTCAGAGGAAGAAGCTAAACTGTGACGTCACCCTGCCCATGACAATTTATAGGTTCTTGTGATTCCCTTCACAGGACATGTAGTGCAGGCTGTGCACAATTTTGTTAGCCTCTGTCTAGATTTCCTCATTCTGTCAATATTGGTCACCGTACCTAAAAAAGGATATGGCGATACTCGAGAGGTTCAGAAAAGAGCGACACGATTGATAAAAGGTATGGAAAACCTTTAATATGCTGAAAGATTAGCGAAACTGGCGCTCTTTTCCCTAGAGAAGCGGAGACTTAGAGGGGACATGATAGAGACTTGCAAGATCATGAAGGGCATAGAGAAAGTGGAGAGGGACAGATTCCTCAAACTTTCGATAAATACAAACGAGAGGGCATTCGGAAAAATTAAGAGGGGACAGATTCAGAACCAATGCTAGGAAGTTCTTCTTCACCCAAAGGGTGATGGACACCTGGAATGCACTTCCAGATGGTGTTATAGGACAGAGTACGGTATTGGGGTTCAAGAAGGGATTAGATAACTTCCTGAAGAAAAAGGAGATAGAGAGGTATAGATAGAGGATCACTATACAGATCCTGGACCTGATGGGCCGCCGTGTGAGCGGACTGCTGGGCATGATGGACCTATGGTCTGATCCAGTAGAGGCACTGATTATGTTCTTATGTTCTTCTGGAGATAAAACTTCTCAAAATGGAGAGAGATAACATAACAAATTTTTATTTATATATCACAAAAGCCTTTCGTTTCTATGTGGTTTACAAAAGAGGTATAACTGACCAATGTCACTGATGAGTTGTGAAGATTTATCATTTCCTTTCTTCTACATAGTATAGCTCTCCCAATACATCCTAGCATGTCACTGAATTTCTCCACTGGGTCCATTTGCTTGAGCCTGTTCTCCAACTGTTCTCAGTTGGCCTGTTGTCTCTTCCTTTAGAAAACTTCACCCCATGTTTAAGCTTAGTTGGTTTAGGGCCATCTGCTCTTCCCTCATTATGACATAACCAGCCAGAAGAGAGGTAACTGTGCTCCTGCAGCACTCCTCTTACATGGACATCTTCAAGTGGAACAGGATGAAGCCCCTTAGCAAATAGAAACAAAGCCTCTTACACTTCATTCTAAAATGCAAGGCAAGGTTGGATGAGGAACAGTGACTCCAGAATCTTCCTATTGGTAGAAAACAAGGAAAGATTTGGATGTCCTTCAGTGTTAGCCAAACACAAACTGACAACTCATATTAGTATTGTTTGGACCTTATTAGAAGATGCATAGACACACTCTAAGCATGCTTCGCGAGTCTCAGTCATACACACAGTCTTACTTGGCTCTTGCACTAATGATTTGCTGGCTATTTTTAGAAACGTGTTAGAGAAGAAGGGAGTGACAGTTCATGTTCACATTTTGAGAAGAAGAATGTGAGGGAAATGCTAGAAGCTGATACATTTAAAAAATATTTATTGTGTTACCAGGGCAAGCAGCAAAGACTAATAATTTGTAAAGGAACAGGTGCTTAGTGTACTAACAGATTTAGACTCAGACATAAGAGTAATTTAGAACTGTTTTGAACCAGAGAGAAATAAAATATTCATATAGTGGATCCCTTGGTTGCCTGTGGGATCTCACAGTTCCAAGAACTTACAGTACTAGAATGTAGAAATAGTATAATGGTTAAAGTGGTGGGCTGAAAATCAGACAATAGTTCAAATTCCAATAACACTCCTTGTGACTTTGGAAAATCATTTAACTTTCTGTTACTTCAGATACAAAACTTACGTGGTAAGCCCTCCAGGGTCAGGGAAGTACTTATTGTACTTGAATGTAACTTGCCTTGAGCTACCAATGAAAAGTTATGAGAAATTCAAAACGTTAATAGTGAAGGTGATTTTTAACTTCTTTGATGGTTTCTGAGGGGTAGAGAATGACACAGGGACAAATATGTCCTCATCCCCATGGGATTTATCTCCATTCCCATCCCCGCGAGTTCTATCCCTGTCTCTGCTCCATCCCTGCAAACTCTGTCCTCTTCTGCACTTACAGTGTTTGAGGCTTGTACAGATGAGGACAGAGCTTGCAGGAGCAGGGACAGGGATGGAGACAGATTCTGTGGGAACAGGGACAAATTTGTCCATGTGTCATTCTCTGTTGAGGGGTAGGAATGTTTCTCTCAATTCTGTTCATTCTTTATCAGTGACTCCTAATCTCAGGATTCCCAAGCACTCACTTAAAAATAGATTAAAGTCTACTTTACCAAGTGGACTCGCCATAGATTTTGAGTCCTTTCTCCCTGTTCATAAGCTCCCACACTGCTCATAGGTTTCCAATCCTTAGTCTTTTCCTCCTTTTAACTGGAGAAAAGTTGAATATTTATCTCCTTTAAATTTACTCCAAATAAGGTTGGTACTTTAGGACCCAGCTGTCCACAAGGCTGCTAAGCTCTGAGCCTAGTTCTGGGAGGCAGAAAAGAGGCAAAATACATTTTCCTACCGAACTACTTTGATTTGGGGAGACAGGACATTTTTATAGATATGTTAGTGATGGAAGGAAGTGCAAAGTGGCATTGTGAGGCTTAAGAATCAAGGAGAGGAATATGAAGAGGCTGATAAGGAAAAAGTAGAATTGTTTAATTAGCGTTTCTGTATTTTATTTACAGATTGTGACAAACCCAGCATCAGCTCTAGTTTGGCCCCTGGTAAGATCCGGTGCAGAAGAACTGACCAGACTGATTCTGGCGGTCAACTTGAGGCTGACCCCTCTTGCCCCTATAATCAGAGCAATAATGGTATGGAGCAGAGGCAGGCAGACTGGCAACAGCAGCCTCCAGTCTATAAGGTAGCTAGAGAAACCACAAGGAATTTAGCTGCACCGAGAAAACCCAGGCAGGGAAAGGCTGCTTTGGAACCAAAGCCCATCCCCCTCTACAGGCTGAAGGGGATTGGCTCTGAGCTGCTTAAGAGCAGACTGATGCAAGCAGGAGGAAGAGGAGCGAGTGACCAGGATGAGTCACTCCCACAGCCCAAGGCAGAGTAGGAGCTAGGCAGCAGAGCCAGAAGTTCCAGACTGGCCCATGCAGGAGGTGGAAGAAATCCTCCCCACCTCAAACTTCTAGTTTCATAATGGTGTGGAAAGCATGGAGGTACAAACCGCTAGTCCTGTGAGAGAAAGCCAGGCAGAATCCATGGACATTGAGTGAGAAAGAGAGAGAGTGAGTAACTGGGAAACAGTTGGTGTTTTTTTTTCCTCTCATGCTTTCTTTCTGTGTGAGAAAAAGCCTGAAGAATTTCTATGTGTTTTAGGCTATATATTATTTTTGGTTAAGTACAATACTTACCTGAATGCTGCCACTGGATTTACTTAAAGTAAAGTTTGGGCTAAAGAGCCTGAGAGTGGAATGAATGAGTTTATTTTTGAATTGTGGAAATCCTGCTGTGGTTCCCGTTCCTGGGAAGCTAATTAGCTTATCTCCCTCAGCTGTTTTGGCCTTCCATGAGGTAGCTGAAGAAACGCTGGGCTGTTTGCAAAGCTGTGCTGAGCAAGGCTGTGCTGTGGCTTACTGCCTAATGAGGTTTCTAATATTGTTTGTAACAAGGGTTTGTTCTGAACGTTGCCTGACTGCTGAAAGACAGCTGTTTCATGCCTCTAACAAATATTGCTGGGAGAGAATTTAACTTGTGTTTGAACACCATTATAAAGTGCATTTCTGAATCAGAGTACAAGGTCTCAGGCAAAACCACCTGTATGAGATTTCTGTTTTGGTATTTCATTATTTTTGCAATGGACTTTGTTTTGAATGAAATGCTAAAGTGACTTTATTTTATGTTGCACCTTTTTGACCGCTGAGGTCAGAATAAACATCTTATTCTTGCTTGAAGAACGTGGTTTGACTGGTGGTGTTTTGAAAACCCATACTTACCTTGTCTCTCCCAGGCCTAGGCAGTCGCCTAGGGCCAACTGAAAAGTCCTGAAGATACCCCTGGTTAGAGGGGACACGCCAGATAGCTCTGTGCTGAGGAGTGTTGGTGACAAGATGAAGGTCAGAAAGTGGAATCCTAGAAGGCAAATACTAATAGAAATGGATGAGTGGTAAATCTTGACTGATTTTCAGATAATTGTATTTGGGAGGTGCTAGTTACACGAAAAGTGGGCAAAGAGATGAGGCCAGATGGGATACAGCTGAAGGGGCCAGATGGGATACAGCTGAAGATGCTGACCTTGTCAATACTTCTTTAGAGTCTGGAGTGGTCCCAAAGGCAAATGTGCTACCTCTCCACTAATGCAAAAGTAAAGAAGAGGTTGGGAACTATTGGCCAGTTAGAATGATTTCTATGATGAATAAAACTGGATGCCCATCAACAAATTACAACTAAATGCCTCCAAAACAGAACTCCTTTGGATTCACAAAGAACATTGCAATCACACCCGTCCCTCACTATGCTGGGACTCAACTACCATTACTGCAAAGGACCAATTATGCAACCTAGGAATACTCCTTGACTCCAACTTGTCACTTTCCAATCATAGCTCTCAGGTGGCATCTTCCTCATTTTACTACTTTCTCATTTTTATCTCTCAGGTGGCATCGTCTTCATTTGGACAACTGAAAAATAAGGAACTACTTTTCTGAGTCTGACTTCACCCAACTACTCTATGCATTAGAACTCTCCTGCATGGACTACTGCAACACCCTATTCAACGGTCTCATGGCAAAGAACATACAATGTCTCCAGATGTACAAAATGTGGCAATTAGACTTCTAAAAAACCTCTGTGCCCATGAACCTGTCTCCCAGGCTTTATTGTTGACTCACTGGCTGCCTGTAGCCAAACATTGTGTCTTCAAGGGCCTGATGCAAGCATTCAAAACCTTGCATGACATGGCGCCATGCTACATGACAACTGAGTTTCCTCTGTATGTGTATGTCCCTCCACTCCCAGGATGAAATATGGCTCAAAATGCGCCCTGGTCATTCCCTTCAACTGTAAACTGGCAAACGAAATTCCTACTCCCACTTCATACTGAGCCATTGGAATCAACTGCCTCCACAGATCAGACCCCTTAAGACTCCTCAACTTTAGAAAAGCAATAAAAACATACCTCTTCACCAAACTCCCCTGCCTAAGGCCAATAGATTACAAAGAAATATTAATGTCTATAAGAACATAAGCAATGCCTCTGCTGGGTCAGACCTGAGGTCCATCGTGCCCAGCAGTCCGCTCACGCGGCGGCCCAACAGGTCCAGGACCTGTGCAGTAATCCTCTGTCTATACCCCTCTATCCCCTTTTCCAGAAGGAAATTGTCCAATCCTTTCTTGAACCCCAGTACCGTACTCTGCTCTATTACGCTCTCTGGAAGCGCATTCCAGGTGTCCACCACACATTGGATAAAGAAGAACTTCCTAGCATTCGTTTTGAATCTGTCCCCTTTCAACTTTTCTGAATGCCCTCTTGTTCTTTTATTATTCGAAAGTTTGAAGAATCTGTCCCTCTCTATGCCCTTCATGATCTTATAAGTCTCTATCATATCCCCTCTAAGTCTCCTCTTCTCCAGGGAAAAGAGACCCAGTTTCTCCAATCTCTCAGCGTATGAAAGGTTTTCCATCCCCTTTATCACACGTCGCTCTCCTCTGAACCCTATCGAGTAATGCCATGTCCTTCTTAAGGTACGGCGACCAATATTGGACGCAGTACTCCAGATGCGGATGCACCATCGCCCGATATAATGGCAGGATAACTTCTTTCATTCTGGTTGTAATACCCTTCTTGATTATGCCTAGCATTCTGTTTGCCTTCTTAGCGGCCGCTATGCACTATGTCGTCAGCTTCATTGTCATGTCCACCATTACCTCCAAATCCCTTTCTTGGGTACTCTCATTTAATAACATCCCTCCCATCGTATAGTTGTACCTCGGGTTTCTGTTTCCCACATGTAATACTTTACATTTCTCAACGCTTCATCTGCCATCTCGTCGCCCATTCCCCTAGTTTGTTCAAGTCCCTTTGCAATTCTTCGCAGTCCTCTTTAGTCCGAGCTCCACTAAATAGTTTGGTGTCGTCCGCAAATTTTATTATCTCACACTTCGTCCCTGTTTCTAGATCATTTATGAATATATTAAATAGCAGCGGCCCGAGCACCGAGCCCTGTGGGACTCCACTCGTGACCCTCCTCCAGTCCGAGTAGTGGCCCTTCACTCCTACCCTCTGTTTCCTACCCGCCAACCAGTTTCTGATCCATCTCTGTACGTCTCCTTCCACCCCATGGTTCTTCAGTTTCCGGAGTAGGCGTTCATGGGGCACCTTGCCATAGGCTTTTTGGAAATCTAGATATATGGGGGTAAATTCTCTATTAGTACGTCTAACATAGGCGTGCTTTAGACGTCCGGCAAACGCAAGTGTCAATCAAACGGTACTTAGGCGTGCGGTAGACGTCCCTACAACCTCTTCGCGCAAGATAGACGCAGGTTTCTGAAACGTCATTAAGACGTCTCCAATGGACCCGTGATAGACGTGGGTACGATTTTTTTTTTTTTTTTTTAAGATTATACTTTTTTTTATACTCTTTATTATCACTCATTCAGCATTGTAAGTATAGGATGATGAAAAAGATAACCAAAACACAGTATACCATTTTGTAAACTATATATTAGTTGATCTAGTAATATCAGTGAGGTAGGGAATGGCAGACAGAGAACACTGCTGTGTTGTATCTTTTTCCTCTAGGATATCAGAATTGTACAGTTTACCATTAATACAAGGAAAAAAAATATGTTATGTTTCAAAGGAGAACTAGAAGATGAAACGTACCGAGTGGGTGTTGAACTTACATTATCAGTATGGAAGGTGGGAACTGGTAGATGTATGCTACACAGAAAGCTGTACAGAAATGGCATACTCACCTCCTATTAGAAGTGGAAAGGATAGGACTTTGAACACCATATAGACTTCTTATAAACTTCATTTAAGTTCCACAAAGACTGGCAGGAAAGGCACCCTAAGTCATCCAATAAGCTTTCTCTCGATTTCCCAGAGACATTATTTCAGAGAGGATAGTTTAGAAGTGATATCTTGCTCGAAAGAACACTCTCCTGGTCTTAAAACATTGCAACAATCAGCTCATTCTTCAGAACAAAGGTAAATCCCATAACTTACACTGGCCCAACTTAGAAACAGAATCAAAACACAGATTAGACCTGAATGTGGCTTCTAGTTCACAGGAAGAGGAAGTAGCCAGCAGCACAATGCTGACCTCATTGTGACATCATCAAGGTGCACCTGGAAGGTAGATATGCCACAAGTAAAAGACAAGCCGGGAGTTGAACTCACAATCTACAGAGGATTGATATAGTGCTTTTACTCACTGACCTACACCTGTGTCTCTGGTTCCCCTGTCATAGCATACCTTAGTGATGTGCTAAAGTATACTCTACTTAGCTATCATATCACAGTCAGTTGAGGCAAAAGACTGGTAGCTCAATGGTGTAAAGCACTGTTGTCACGGATGCAACACCCATATTCTTAAGTATGGTTCATTAAATGTAATACAGAGTCAAAATTATGCTGTTTATTTTATCAAACCTAAGCTCAACTTTGTAATGTATTGTGTATAGTCTCGCTAATGTGTTTGTGATGAAAATGAGATGCGATAGGTGTATATCCTATATAATAAAACCCTAGCCGCGCATGCGCACATACCTGCGTGCTTCTGTGATCTCTGCTCTGTGATCAGTAGGTCTGTGGCCAGCAGGAATGCAGATGTAGCAGCCAGGCGACTCCCCCTCCCGCCCTCACTCACCACCAAAACCACCACCGCCAAAGCCTCCTCCTTCTGCCCAGCCGGGAGGAGGGCTCTGAGTCGCTGAAGACTTTCCCAGATCAGCTTACACAGTCCCTAAAAAATTAACCTTTTCATCTGAGGCGCGAGGCTGCGGTGACCTTCCTCCCCCGGCTCACTAAGGTTTCATCTTAAGAAATTCAAATGCATTATTGAAAATGCAAGTGACTATTCTCTGTCATCCTAGACACCCCTGCAACACCCCAACAACACACTTCTGCAGCATAAACCCCTCATGTTATAATCAAGTAAAAGACAAGCCGGGAGTTGAACTCACAACCTATGGATGATTGGTACAGCGCGTTTACTCACTGAGCTACTGAGCTACTTAACTCTAGCCCTAACCCTAACCATAAAGTAGTGTCTGACATCATAGAAGCCGTTAGAATTTTGAAATCGTTTTGGACGTTCATTGGGTGTTCTCAGATCAAATACACCTGTAGATACTTGCAATGATTACCCCTTGTCAAAGCTTGTACCTAAAGCCATTTCTGGAGACTCCCATTCCCAAATCCCCAACATAGCTCAGTGCTTAAAAGCACTGCATGTATCTTCCAAAGGTCAGGGGTTCAAGTCCTGACTAAGGTTACCAAATACATAATATTCTTTTTTTTTTCCACCCACCCAAACATGCATAGCTAAGCTAAAATATGTGAACCTCACTTCCCAATCTTTATTTATTTAATTTTTAACTTGTCATAGTGTTTGGGGGAGGTGAAGTTTCATTAGGTTTACATGGTAAGCTTCTAAGCGTTCTGCTATACTTTTTTGTATAACAGCGATATCAGCGTGCTTTAGGATGTAATCAACAGTGTTGATGTAGTGTGGAGCGGCCGGTGCAAGCACGCCCAAGTGGCACAAAAACGTCATCGCGTTTTTTTGCGTTGTGACATCATAGAATCGCCCGTTCTTCATACGCAGTTATTTCTCCTAAAATGGCTGCCAGGAGACAGCCAAATTTCTCAACAGAGGACTCCAGGCTGCTGGCCAGGCTCTTTTTGGTACATGAGCACCACTATTTTAGAGTGGCAGGCCATCGCAGGTCATACCTGCAGTTCAGGAACTCCTGGACCCGCCTGACCCGGCGGTATAACAGAAGAGCCTCATGTCCCAGGGAAGTAAGTATTCCAAGTCAGGCCCTCACAAATAATCATGTAATGATGATGGAAATCTGTCTCAATCAAATTGGTCATGTTATTGTGGGTAAATCTTGATTCTTTTTAAAAACTACAATTGTGCATACTGAAATTAAAGCACATCCCAAAGGAGCAGTAGTAGGATTTTAAATGACAAATTCAGCTCCTATAAGGCATCTATTCCATTCACAACATGCACACAACTAATTTTTGGGTCATGAACATCGCATTTGTAATAGAAACATCTTGAAATCAACTTTGCCAAAGGAAAACAAATATATTAAAGTGCTGCTATGTCATTTCAAATACCTACAACTTTCCTGTATCAATCTGCTGGTCTAGGGAGATAGTGGCATGATGTTTAAAGTGACAGCGTCAGTACCCTGACATCAGGGGTTTCAAGCCACGCTGCTCCTTCTGACCAAACTATTTTATTGTCCCTGCTGCATGATTGTAAGCTTACCAGGACATGCTGTAATGTGGGGCAGTGCTGATAGGCTACAGCCTCAGCACCCTGGGGTTGTGAGTTCAATCCCACACTCCTCCTTGTGATGCTGGCCATGTCACCTCAAACCCCCCCCCCCCCACACACACACACACACTGTCCCAGGTACAGTAGAGAGATAGCGATGCCTCCAGCCCAGAAAGGGGAAAATGCTGGAGTACGTGAATACATTCATGTAAAACATGTGGCAGAAGGGGGTGGAGGCAGGCAGCAAAGCAGATAGGGGCTCTTGGAGGGCAGCATACTCCATTTTTATGTGCTTATAGAGGTCAATACTTAAGTAAACATGTTATGCCACAGTGCTAGATGGCACTCATCATATCCCTCCCTCTCTGTTTTTTTTCTCTCTCTCTCTATTATCCAGGTTGAGGATCTCAGGAAAAGGGGGCGGCTGCTGAGGCGCCAGGAGCGGGCCTTCCTTGAGGGGGTGAGGGAGGAATTGCGCGCTAAAGCCGGTGAGTAATGAGTCCAGCGTGTGTTTCTTTGTGATCAGCCTACCAGAATAAATAGATGAAAATGCTTGAGTAGCTGTAAACCATTCGTAATCATAAAATCTGTAGTAAAGCTGCTATTGGGATATCATGTCACAATGGCTTTATGGTGTTCTACTTGCCTCACTTACTTACGCTATATTTTGATGTTTACAGTGGAGTAGGTGCTTTGCATCCTGTTATTAGCATTTGAAGAAAATAACGTAGTAAACAATGTCATGTTCAAAAGTGTTGTGGACATATCTGACTGTATCCTATTTCTCTCTTGTCAAGCAGCAGCGCAGGCACCCCCTCAGGAGGTGGCACCCATGACCCCACCCTGGGCCACGGAAGTGAGGGAGGGGGCTCCGCCATGGCGGAGGAGGAGGAGGGGGAAGAAGAGGAAGATTCCCCATGGCAGATTGCTGAGCCACCCACACCGCCTGCCCCACCACTGCCCCCTGGACCTCCACCGCCTGCCCCACTACTGCCCCCTGGACCGCCTGCCCCACCACTGCCCCCCTGGACCCCCACCGCCTGCCCCACCACTACCTCCAGGACCCCCACCACCATCCCCTGTTGGACCTTCCCCTTCCCCCACCCATAGCCCTTCCCCTCACTCTCCTGCCCTTCCTGTTCCCATCCCACCCCCTTTCCTTGCTGTTCCCCCCCGGAGCAGCCCGACCAGCCTCAGGAGGGGGCGGTCAGGGAGATAGAGCCCTACTCTGCCCTCTTGGAAGAGGTGCAGGTATTGAGAGGGTGTGTTGAGAGGATGGAACATGCCCTCTTGCGGCTGGTAGCCGAAAGAGGGCATGGTGGCAGCAGCCATACACCCTCTCAATAACTGCACCTCTTCCGCCCCCCTCGCCTGAGGTAGCTCAAGCTGCTCTTGGGGGGGCACCCACCCTCTTTCCCTGTGTTATGTGTTATGTAAATAGTTATTTTTTTCAAAAGTTTAAATTTTAAAAAATTTTATATTTGAATAAAAAAATTGTTTATAGTTTAAACTTTCCTGTGTGGTTTTAACCTTGTAGCATCAGCAGTTTAGTGGACAGAGTCCAAGGTAGATAGGGGTTCAGGAGGGACTGCTGAATGGGCCCTTTTCAATATAACAACAAGGTGACATATAGAAAGTTTGACAATCTTTATTGGGGTCTGTCATTCATTCTATTACCTGCTAGCCAGTCTGATGTCAAATCATTGCAGAATCTAGGAAAGAAGCAAGTGAATGCAAGGGTATATGCAACTGTAGGTAGATGACGACATCTCAACTATGATGTGCAAAGTAAGCCAGTCCCTGTTCCAAAGTAAATGGCTACATAAGGAAGAGAATATAAGTCACTGTGGTAGATTTGTTATTGAGGAATAGGGTTACTGCTAGTAAGAGTTGGCTCCACACCAGGAGAATCCAAATGAGACATGTGGGTTTTTCTTCCTTTCACGGAAGGTGATGGAAGTAAAGGCCAGATACCTCAATCTATCCTCCTGGTTCTTGAGCTGCACTATTTTGGTTAAAGCAGGTGTGGAAACCACAAAGATGCTCACAGCTGCACTGCTCTCAGTAATACAAAACTCCATCTGACAATACTGCAGTTGCCTGTCTAAGACACCTGAAAACAGAAAAGAGGAGAAGCTGGTTTACACAAGGTTCACAAACAGGGGGTTCAACCCCCAAGGTCCATATCTGTCCTCCCTTCCCTGAAGCAATGTGTTAACCTCATTTATGTTGAGCTGCTTAGATGTCACCGTGGTATAGTTGTTAAAGCAATAGCCTTAACTCGCTGATGATGTGGGTTAATATCACCTGTAATCCTCCACTGCTACTGTTTAGAACTCATGTGAGGGAATAGACTAACTGAAAACAAAAAGTTTGTGTGCATATAACAACAGGAATGCGTGCCATGGTGTTCTATGAGGCCAACATTATCAATTTACTATTGTTCCTGAAAGTCATCAAGGATACCTGTGTGAAGAGAACAATAGAAGTGTGAAACATTTATTTCACTCATCAGAAGAGTGACTCAAGTGAAGAATAGTAGAGTAAGCAAATTAAGGTTACCATATATCATTCTCACCTACAACTGTTTGGCTAGGTGCAAGCTGGTGTGCTGAGCTGCTCGTCTGGTCTCTCTCTGGCAAACACATAGGTGATGAGCAGAGTTAACCTGAAATGAAGAATAGAGAGAAACTGTTAACAAAGACCTATGTCTCCAAAATTAAACACTGAAGTTGTGGCAGAACACACACCTAGAAGTAACAGAGCTGCTAACATACCTTTAGACTCCTTATTAAAAATGGCAGCCATTAGCCACTCATTAGGAGTTTTCCACCTGAACCATGTACACTGATTGGATGTCCACTGAATGGCAGTGTTTCCCCCCCCCCCAACACACCCGACCTATTCTTATCAATGAGTTAGTACACAGAACCATTCCTCACCTGATTTTAACTTGCCTGTAATTTGATTCTACAAAGAATTAACTTTAACTCTATGAGTAAACCCTCTCAGATGTATGAACACATCCATTTTACTTACATATCCATATTTCTACCAGCAAAATTTCTACCAGCATGGTCTTTATCAGTCTTCTCAGTCATTTTTGTCAGCCCTGTGGAATGGAGAGTAAGAGATATCAGAAATAAAATAACTATTATAAACAATAGCACACAATGAAAGCCCATAAAGAGAAGTCAGTTTTTGCTGGTTGGTTTCTTTAGTTCTATCATAAGGACACCTAAGTAGCTTACAAAATATCATTCTCACCTGGACTTACTATCTGAGCTGCTTCTAGAAAAGATAAAACAACATATTAGAATGACATGTAGCTTGTTAATGGCTCTGTGGAATAGAGAGAAATGGGAGGCAGAGATAGGAAAAAAAATGTAAAAGACTAAGACAGAGTAAAGTCTCAAACATCTGCATAAGCAATAGGACAGAATAGAAAGGAAACACTACTCACCTGGACCTTCTTATACCCATGCACGCCTATGTAGCGTCTGACGTCAGTAGGGCGGGAAAACTTTCTCAATGCCTATTGGGCGCCGTTCGGGTGCGGTTGCTTGTCCCGCTTCCTAACCACGCCCATCACACCTCATTGGCTGTCCTATGGGGGTGTGTTTGAATGTGTTCTATAAGTAGCCTGAAAAAATGTCTTCACCTTACAACATAGCTCCAAAACGGAAATCGAATTTCTTGCATGGAGAGTTGCAGATATGGAAAATGGAGGTGGGGCAGACCATGACATTATGAAAGCTGGGAGAGTGGTGGGTGTGGGCATCTGTGTGTAACCTGGCCTGGCCCCTTCTTTTCCCTAACAATTGATTCCCCTCCACACTTAACACAAAACCTAAGTCCTCAACAATCCCTCACACCAACACCCAGAAAAATCCATAAACTAAAGAAATACAGATAATGGAGGTGGGGAGGAGTGTCAAAGGCAGAAGGGAGTATAACGGAGAACAGCCAAGTCATAGCACAAAGTTTCATCATTGATTAAACGGAACACCACAAACACCAACTCACATGAGGGGGTCTTACATAGGAAAAATGGCTGTGCCAAAGCTTTCTATATACTAAAGACTAATTAGCGTCTGACGTCATAGGAACCGTTAGGATTCAAATCTAATTGGATGTGCGTTTTGCCATATACAGCTGTAGTGACGTTGTAGTCATTTCCTTCACATCTCTAAGCTTTGATACGAAGCTCTATGTTCTAAACAAAGTTACCTCTATAGCTCTATGCCTTAAGGCATTGCTTTTTTTTCATCTTCCATACATCAGGGGGTTCAAGTCTTGAGTAAGGTTAGCAAATAGTTTATATTCATTTCTCAGCCAGGACACCTGGTAACTCTTTAGCCTTGCCTTTACATATCAATATTTTGCTTCAGCTTTTATTATGTGCAGCCATTGTCTAATATTTAATGCAACCTGTTCTCTCTCATGCTGAACACCCTCCCCCACCAAAAACATCCCCCCTAACTGTATCATTCTTCAACACCTGTCCAAGCCCTCTGAAGTTTGATTTAACTCATAGCTGTTGGCCAATGCCTATATTGCATCAAAAGAAACACATTCCTACTAGAATGGCTTGTAGTTAGGAGTAAATGAAAGCATCTCATGCACCTGTGGCTGCAGAATGCTGAGGAGAAACAGCAAATTCTCCACTTCTGAGAACTGTTAGGATGCAAGGAAACAAAAGTGAACAACAAACAGCACTGTAATCGGCTCTCTTTTGAAAGCAAAGAAAAATCAGCACACATTATCAGCACTTAAGAGAATAAACAGATACACACCTTAACATTCAAGCTTCCCTCATTGCAAAATGGAGGTCTTCAGTTGCACAAAACTGACCTCATTGTGACCTCATCAATCTGCACCTTCAAAGTAGTATGCCACAATTAAAAGATGTGCTGGGTGTAGAACTCACAACCTCTGGATGTTAGGAGCACAGACTGGCTCCTAACACATAGAGCTACAGCTGCTTCTACTTAGGGCCATCTCACCACCCTTTCATATCATACTTGACTGAGCTGTCTATGCTCATTAGCTATCATATCAGGATGAACTCAAATAAGTTTAAGCAAAGGAATGCCTAAAGATTTGGAAGGTTTTCAAGTAGAAAACAAATATCAAATATGTATTAAAGAATTGCAGCACAAATGACGCTGATCGGTAAGGGCAAAAAAACACCACTCTTCCGGGTATGACGCCTAAACGGAACAGATTACTTACAGTCATATATCCATTAGTACAGTGCTTAGAATGAAGATTAGCGTGTGAGAAAAATGGAGCTCCACCTCACATGCATTCAAGCACACTTGGGAATATGGGTTTGGGGCTCAGTGAAAGCAGCGCTTTTAACCATTGAGCTACCACTCTTTTGTCGCAGCCTACTATGACATTATAGCTAAACTCCTTTTCCCTTAGCACTTCACTAAGATATGATATGACAAGGGAGCCAGAGACATTGGAGCAAAAGGTGCTGTAGGTCAGTGAGGAAAGGCACTCTCTACCAATCTTCCAGGCTTTGAGGGTTCAAATCCCAGCCTGTATTTTACTTGTGGCATATCTACCTTCCAGGTGCACTTTGATGATGCTTTCCACTTCTTATAGGAGTTGAATATAACATTACTGTACAACTTTGCTGTGTAGCAGAAAAATAAACTTTTCCCCCTTCCATGCTAAGAATTTGAGTTCAACTCATCTTATATTTCTCCTTTTAAACATGGCATACTTTGTTAGTTTTTATCATGGTAAAGTATACATTTCTGAAATGGTGAAGAAACAATAATATACAACTGCAGTGTTTTGTCTCACCAAACTACTATAAGCACAAGAAAGCATTTCTAGGTCAACACGGTAATGTTTCTGTTTTGAGCTCTGACCTCTGAAACTCCCCGGTTCGACTCCCACCTTTGCTCATTTTAATAAGGTCCTAGTTTTTTCCTATTAGCTCTTATAACAGGGTCTACATGGTGGACTTTGCCATTTGTAAGGTGCACATTTCCCTTTCCAGGCAAACCTATTTTCAACTTACCATGGCTCGGACATCCTAAGCAGTGATGAGAGGAAACCTTTCCTCTGACAGCAAGATGACATTTGTGGATCGCCTGGTTAATGTGCTCTCATCACTGCTTAGGATGTCCGAGCCATGGTAAGTTGAAAATAGGTTTGCCTGGAAAGGGAAATGTGCACCTTACAAATGGCAAAGTCCACCATGTAGACCCTGTTATAAGAGCTAATAGGAAAAAACTAGGACCTTATTAAAATGAGCAAAGGTGGGAGTCAAACCAGGGAGTTTCAGAGGTCAGAGCTCAGAACAGGAGCATTATCGTGTTGACCTAGAAATGCTATCTTGTGCTTATAGCAGTTTGGTGAGACAAAACACTGCAGTTGTATATTATTGTTTCTTCACCATTTCAGAAATGTATACTTTACCATGATAAAAACTAACAAAGTATGCCATGTTTAAAAGGAGAAATATAAGATGAGTTGAACTCAAATTCTTAGCATGGAAGGGGGAAAAGTTTATTTTTCTGCTACACAGCAAAGTTGTACAGTAATGTTATATTCAACTCCTATAAGAAGTGGAAAGCATCATCAAAGTGCACCTGGAAGGTAGATATGCCACAAGTAAAATACAAAAAAGATATGCAGGGGTAACTCATTCAAATCAAAATTACTGTCAAGTGACTGAAGAGGTCAGTAGAACAAAAATAAAGTCACTGCTAGTTCATCAATACACTTAAGAAACTTATTTTTTATTTAGAACTCTGCTCAGAGACATGAAGGCTGAAAACTTGGCCTCACCTACCAATCATTGCAGTGTTCAAAAATGATTTTTAATTTAAAGTACCTTTTATGCTAGCTAAAAAGCTATACTGAAAATATAAATGCTTCCATGAATTTTATAGTTATGAAAAAAGACTTAACTTTGAATAGTGACTGGTTCCGACGTGCACGCTTCGTGGCTGCGTCAGGGAACCGACAATACAGCTGGATTTAGAGCTGGTAGTGAAGTCACATGCAATTAAAAAGCTAGATCTCTCAAAAAGACGTTTCTTCTAAGAAACGTTTCTTCTAAGAAACGTCTTTTTGAGAGATCTAGCTTTTTAATTGCATGTGACTTCACTACCAGCTCTAAATCCAGCTGTATTGTCGGTTCCCTGACGCAGCCACGAAGCGTGCACGTCGGAACCAGTCACTATTCAAAGTTAAGTCTTTTTTCATAACTATAAAATTCATGGAAGCATTTATATTTTCAGCATAGCTTTTTAGCTAGCATATTAAAAGGTACTTTAAATTAAAAATCCTTTTTGAACACTGCAATGATTGGTAGGTGCGGCCAAGTTTTCAGCCTTCATGTCTCTGAGCAGAGTTCTAAATAAAAAATAAGTTTCTTAAGTGTATTGATGAACTAGCAGTGACAAGTAAAATACAGGCTGGGATTTGAACCCTCAAAGCCCGGAAGATTGGTAGAGAGTGCCTTTCCTCACTGACCTACAGCACCTTTTGCTCCAATGTCTCTGGCTCCCTTGTCATATCATATCTTAGTGAAGTGCTAAGGAAAAAGGAGTTTAGCTATAATGTCATAGTAGGCTGAGACAAAAGAGTGGTAGCTCAATGGTTAAAAGCGCTGCTTTCACTGAGCCCCAAACCCATATTCCCAAGTGTGCTTGAATGCATGTGAGGTGGAGCTCCATTTTTCTCACACGCTAATCTTCATTCTAAGCACTGTACTAATGGATATATGACTGTAAGTAATCTGTTCCGTTTAGGCGTCATACCAGGAAAAGTGGTGTTTTTTTGCCCTTACCGATCAGCGTCATTTGTGCTGCAATTCTTTAATACATATTTGATATTTGTTTTCTACTTGAAAACCTTCCAAATCTTTAGGCATTCCTTTGCTTAAACTTATTTGAGTTCATCCTGATATGATAGCTAATGAGCATAGACAGCTCAGTCAAGTATGATATGAAAGGGTGGTGAGATGGACCTAAGTAGAAGCAGCTGTAGCTCTATGTGTTAGGAGCCAGCCTGTGCTCCTAACATCCAGAGGTTGTGAGTTCTACACCCAGCACATCTTTTAATTGTGGCATACTACTTTGAAGGTGCAGATTGATGAGGTCACAATGAGGTCAGTTTTGTGCAACTGAAGACCTCCATTTTGCAATGAGGGAAGCTTGAATGTTAAGGTGTGTATCTGTTTATTCTCTTTTTAAGTGCTGATAATGTGTGCTGTTTTTTCTTTGCTTTCAAAAGAGAGCCGATTGCAGTGCTGTTTGTTGAGAAAAAAAAGGGGGTTGTAAAAGCCATGTGTAAATTATATTATTGTTCGGGCAGAAATGTGGTTTGTTATCCATGCAATATAATGTGTTCCATTGACATTATATTTATTAGGACAGAGAAAAGATGAAAATTACCTATTCAAACTCACTATTGGAATTATTGATGAAAAAACACAGCGAACATCTGCCTCGTGTCTAACAAAGAGCCGCAATTACGAAAGTTGAAACGGCATTGAAATCCAAGTTAGACCAGGGTTTCTTACGTCTACATAATACACGATATTTAGACGCAGGCGTTCGCTCAGGTAGCGCCTATCTAGTGTCCCCATTTGGCACGCCCACAGAATGCCCACGGAACGCCCACGTCCAGAGCTGGAGATGGGACTATGCTTTCTGTAGATGTCAGTCCGTCAACTACCTCTTAGGGACGTCTATGTGTTGTTTATCTTCCAATTAACATTAATTAAGACCCTTAACTCCGTAATTATTCACTTATATCGGACGTCCAAAGCACGCCTAAGTTAAACGCAGTAATAGAGAATTTACCCCATGATGTCTATGGGGTCTCCTTTGTCCATCCGTTTGTTAATTCCTTCGAAGAAGTGCAATAAGTTCATTAGGCACTTTCTCCCCTTGCAGAAACCATGTTGGCTGGTTATCAGAAGTTTGTTTCTTTCAAAATGTTCATCGATGTTTTCTTTTATCAGTGCTTCTGCCATTTTCCCCGGAACCGAGGTCAGACTTACCGGTCTGTAGTTTCCCGGTTCACCTCTTGATCCTTTTTTAAAGATGGGCGTAACGTTGGCTATCTTCCAGTCCTCCGGGATCATGCCTGTTTTCAGGGATAGATTGCAAATTTGCTGCAGTAGTTCCACTATCTCCTCCTTTAATTCCTTCAAAACCCTTGGATGGATTCCGTCCGTACTCGGGAATTTGTCAGTTTTTAATTTTTCTATCTGCCTGTGTACACCTTCAAGGCTCACTTCCATGGATGTTAATTTTTCTGCTTTATGTCCATTGAAAATTGCTCAGGTTCCGGTATGTTGGATGTGTCTTCGTTTGTAAATACAGACGAAAAGAACATGTTAAGTCTTTCTGCCACTTCTTTCTCCTCCTTCACCACTCCCTTCCTGTCTCCGTCGTCCAGCGGTCCCACTTCCTCCCTAGCCGGTTGCTTCCCTTTAACATATCTAAAGAACGGTTTGAAATTTCATGCTTCCCTGGCTAGCCTCTCTTCATACTCTCTTTTGGCTTTTCGAACCACTCGGTGACATTCTTTTTGATACTTCCTGTTCCCCTCAGTTTTGTCCTTTTTCCATTTCCTGAATGAATTTTTCTTATTGCCTATCGCTTTCTTCACTATTTTAGTTATCCATGCCGGGTCTTTTGTTTGACTCTTTTTGCACCCCTTTCTGAATCTGGCGATATACAGATTTTGCGTCTCGCTCACCGTGTTCTTGAGAAAAGACCAGGCATGTTCTACCGTTTGCCATTTTTTGGAAGTGTTCCTAAGTTTCTTCCTTACCATTTCAATCATTGCTTCGTAGTTTCCTTTCCTGAAGTTGAAAGTTGTCGCTATGGTTCTCTTTCCTTTCGGTATTCCTACCTCAATCTTGAACTTGATCATGTTATGATCGCTGTTTCTCAATGGTCCCACTACCTCTGCTTCCTTTGCAGGTCCCCTTTACCCATTTAGGATTAGATCCAGAGTGGCATTTCCTCTCGTTGGTTCTCTAACAAGCTGTTCTTTGAAACAATCTTGTATAGCCTCCATGAATTCTGTCTCCCTAGCGTATTTTTAGCTTCCAAGACTCCAGTCTATCCCAGGGTAGTTGAAGTCTCCCATAATAACTGTGTTACCGCTTTTGCATTCTCGCTTCATCTCGGCTTCCATTTCTTCATCGATATCTCCGGTTTGCCCGGGTGGACAATAGTATAGGCCCCTCTTTATTTCAGGCCCTTTCCATCCCGGTATTTTAACCCATAGCGATTCCAGCTTGTTGGTCGTCTCTGCTGTGTCCATTTTTGTCGATTGTATGCTTTCTTTTATGTATAGGGCTATTCCACCTCATTCTGTCCTGACCTGTCCTGGCGATAGAGCTTGTACCCCGGGAGTGCTATATCCCATTTGTTTTCTTCATTCCACCATGTTTTAGAGACTCCAATGATGTCTATGTCCTCTGCATTGGCCATGGCTTCTAATTCCCCCATTTTGTTTCTTAGGCTCCTTGCATTAGTATATATGCAATTTAGATCCTGATATTTTCTTGTCTTCATTTCCTTTCCCTAGATCCTTGGTATGTGTCACATAGAATAAAAATGTATAATGATATATCTTGCACTGTAACTATGTCAAATTTATCTTGCAAATTGTATATTATGTATATTGGTATTAGATCCCTAGTGTGTATTGAGTTAGGATAAAACTTGTATTGAAAAACTTTGCTCTGTAACTGTGGCAAATTGTAACCTGTAAACTCTATACTATGGGACCCATAATCAAAAAACAAACATCCAAAAAGCATCCTAAATCAGCACTTGGATGTCCTAATTGCCAGGATGTCCAAGTGTCGATAATCAAAATCGGGTTTTTTGTACATCTAGCAAGATATTCCACCCTCTGTATATTGTGACGGGGAAGCCCCTGTCACGGGTTCAAAACCTGCTTTAAACCCTGCCACTAAAGCAAATGTGCCTATTCCTAAACCAAAGAAGCTGCCCATTAACTCTGTTACCAGTGCTAAGATCAGACATGCAGGACAGAACAGAGAAGGGATTGCACAGAAGAACAGAATACCTGTTCCCAGTCAGCCACTATAATCCCTTTTATAAATCATCTGTTAATTCTCTAGCTAAACCTCTGGTCAGGCAATCTGACACAGCAAGGGTTAAGGAAAAGGATGGAGCTAACAGGCAGAAGTGGTTAGAGCAGGAGTGAAAGTTACACTGCAGAATAAATCAAAGCCAACTGAGAACACACACAGGCAATCAGGAACCTGGGGGGAAGGACGTTCCTCACAGAACAGAAGGCTAGGAGCTCTATCTTACTGCCTTCTGCTAAGAAACCTGTCCCACAGCGCTGCCATGCTGATAGAACTCTGCTTCCTAAGAAGAGGCTAATTGGAAGGGAAAAGCTCCAGGAGCAAGGCTGGCCGAATGCTGTTCCAGAGGATAGCTTGTACCCAGCTTCAGAGAGTAAGGAATCTCTTATGAAGATAGAGGAAGATATATTTCTGAGGGAAATGAAATGGACTGCAGCCCAGAAGCCTTAGACCAGGGGTGCCCAACACGTCGATCGCGATCGACAGGTCGCTCGCTCAGACGACCCCAGTCGATCGCAGAGCGGGTTCCCTTCTTCCCTTCTCTTTTATCCTCTCCTGACTGGCCTGCTCCTGAATTCTGCTGCTGCCTCCGCTGCTCAACATAAAAAAAAAAAAACAACCGGCTTGGAGAATTTATGCTCCGGGGGCTAACGTGTGCTTGTACCGGCTTCCCTTCTCTTCCCTCTGAAACCGGAAGTTATGTCCGAGGGGGGGGGGGGGGGAAGAAAGAAGGGAAGCCGGCATGCACATGTTAGAGCCCCATTCGCGGGCTAAAGCGGGAGACAGGTCAGTTAAGCTTGCGATTTGCTCTTCTTGTTGCCAGGTCCTGCCTACTTTCTGTTTCCTCAAAGGCAGGACCCGGCAGCATTTCTCCCAATAGGTCGATCTTGGGCCAATCAGCCTTCCTCTCCCCGATGTCAATTCTGCCGTCGGAGAGGAAGTTCTGGCCAGCGGAACTTCCTCTCCGACGGCAAAATTGACGTCGGGGAGAGGAATGCTGGTGGGCCCGAAGCAAGGAGAGCTTGGCCGGCGGCGGGTGGCTTTGGGGGCCTGTTATCCGATGGCAGCAGCAGTGGCAGTGGCTTGGGGGAGGGCAGGGAGAGAGAAAGAGGGCAGGCAGGGAGACGGAAAGAAGAGAAACAGAAAAAAAGAAAGGGGGCATGAAGAGAGAAAGAAAGAGAGGGCAGGAAGAGAGGAAGAAAACGTTGGAGGGGGGGAATGAGGTCAGGAGGAGAGGAAGCATACAGGCTAAAAGAAGGGAAGAAAGATTGGATGCACAGTCAGAAGAAGAAAGTGCAACCAGAGACTCATGAAATCACCAGACGAGGTAGGAAAAATTATTTTATTTTAAATTTAGTGATCAAAATGTGTCTGAATTTATATCTGCTCTCTATATTTTACAATATGGTCCCCTTTTACTAAACTGCAATAGAGGTTTTTAGCGCAGGGAGCCTATGAGCGTCGAGAGCAGCGCTGGGCATTCAGCGCAGCTCCCTGCGCTAAAAACTGCTATCGTGGTTTATTAAAAAGGGAGGGGGTGGGTATTTGTCTATTTTTGTATGGTTGTTACAGTGCATAGAGTCATCTGCTTTGACCTCTTTGAAAAAACCCCGGAATAGGAATGATAATTAACAATTCTATGCATACAGTGTGCGTTGTGTTTTTTTAAAATTTTATTGTTGGTAGATCATTTTGACTTGGTCATTTTAAAAGTAGCTCGCAAGTCCAAAAAGTGTGGGCACCCCTGCCTTAGACTATATGTCTGAATGCAACATGAGTGAGTAAGGTACTGTGTGGGGGAAGGGAATGAAACTGTGTTCTATAACAATGGTCTAAAAAGTGCTTGAAGAAACATTTCTGTCCTCATGTGGGACTGTATAATGAATGAGTGTTTGATGTGTGAATGTGAGGATTGGTTAGCAACAGAAATTAAACTAGAATCCCTGTATGCAAGCCAGTGGCGAACCTAGCATATGTGACACCTGGGGCTCATCATTTTTTGACACCCCCCATCTATATGAAAAATATGATTTTTAGTAACAATCCACATATCGCACCAACAAGAGTGTACTTAGGAAAAGGCAGCATCTTAAACACTGCAGTGAGCACTAGAACACCAACACCAAACAAGCCAGATTCCGCACAGTCAATTGATCTTGCAGTCAATGCCAACTGAAAACTATGTTCTTTTCATACACACAGAACAGAGATATACCCTCGCCCAATATGGAATAATCACAAACTAAAAATAGAAATATGTAGACAAAAGTTAAACTGAACCGCCAAGAAACCAGAATCTGCATACAATGCAACACCACAAAAACAGTAACACATGTCCTCTAATACTGTGCAAAATATAAAGATAGTAGGTGTAAATTTGAAAAAACTGATACATAACAATCACCACTTTACAAATTAACAAATAAAAATAAAACAAATAATGAGAAATAAGAAAATACCATTTTATTGGACTAATCCCCGTAAGCTCAGTCCCCATCCCCGCAAACCACCTGATTCCATCCACACAAGCTTTGAATTGTTTTATATTGAACTTATTATATTAAAGTATAAAAAGAAACAATATTCTGTACAATTGTCAATTTATAGATCAGCGTCTTTTCCCCACTCTCTCTTCCCCATTTCCCTTCAACGTCCTCAGCCCACTCTCTCTCCACTTTCCTTCAGCGCACGCACATAAAAACAAGCAAATAATTTTATATCATTTTCATTCTATTCATTCATAGAAATTAAAGTCTAAATAATGCCAGTCACATAACAAAACATGATTTTACAAAAATAACTCCCTGCACAGTCAAGCCTGCAAGGATTACTAGATGTCTTTCAGCAGCTCCCCTCCCTCCCTCCCTCTTACCTTTGTGGCCAAGTCAAAATGATCTACCAACAATAAAATTTTTAAAACACAAAGCACACTGTACGTAGAGAAAATGTTAATTATCATTTATATTCCGCGAGTTTTCAAAGAGGTCAAGGCAGATGACTTTATGCAATGTCACCTCAGTAACAACTATACAAAAATAGACAACTATACCTCCTCACATTTTACTAAACCACGATAATGGTTTTTAGCGCAGGGAGCTGTGCTGAATGCCCCATGCTGCTCTCGACACTCATAGGCTCCCTGCGCTAAAAACCACTATTGCGGCTTAGTAAAAGGGGGGCCATAGTGCTAAATATAGACAGCATATATAAATTCTCAAAACGGGCACATTTTGATCACTAAATTGAAAATAAAATCATTTTTCATACCTTTGGTAATTTCATCAGTCTCTGGTTGCACTTTATTCTTCTGACTGTGCATCCAATATTTCTTCCCTTCTTTCAGCCTCCTGTATGCTTCCTCTCCTCCAGACCTCATTCCCTCCCCCAACTTTCTCTTTGTTTCATCCTACCCCCTTCTTTTTTTCTCTCCATGCCCCCTTTCTTTCTGTATGTCTGTCTTTCTCTCTCTCTCTCCGTGCCCCATTTCTTTCTTTCACCCTGCCCCCTTTCTTTCCATCTCCATGCCCCCTTTCTTTCTGTATGTCTGTCTTTCTCTCTTCGTGCCCTATTTCTTTCTTTCACTCTGCCCCCTTCTTTCTTTCTCTCTCCATGCCCCCTTTCTTTCTCTATGTCTGTCTTTCTCTCTCTCCATGCCCCATTTCTTTCTTTGTTTCACCCTGCCCTCCCCCCATGCCACCGCCATTGGGAAACATGCTGCTGCCACCGCCACCGGGGAAAGGCTGCCACTGCCACAATCAGGAACAGGCTGGCGCCGAGTTCTCCCTCCCTGCTTTTCTTCCCCGCGAGGCCAACCATCTCTCGCCGCCCGATGTGAAATCTAACGTTGGAGAGGACGTTCTGGGCCAGCCAGCCAGGCAGTACATTTGTTTTAGGATTCAGCAGGGTGTGGGGATGGGGGCTTGGAGGGGACTTGATGTAAGGGGGAGGAAGTAGGGGCATTTTATTTGGTGGTGGGTCTGAGCTGCTTTAGCCTTATTTTCCTTTTCAGTGCCCGAATCAATCAGGGCCAGATTCTGTAACTGGTGCCTAGCTCTCCTGCCTTTCCTCCAAAGTATACAGATTGAGATCTTTAAGTCTGTCCCCATATACCTTATCATGAAGACCACACACCATTTTAGTAGCCTTCCTCTGGACCGACTCCAAAATTGTACACAATATTCTAAATGAGGTCTCACCAAAGTCTTATTCAGAGGTATCAATACCTCCTTTTTCCTACTGGCCATACCTCTCCCTATGCAACCTAGCATCCTTCTAGCTTTCATCGTCATCTTTTCAACCTGTTTGGCCACCTTAAGATCATCACATACAATTGCAACCAAGTCCCGCTCTTCCGTCGTGCACATAAGTTCTTCACCTCCTAAACTGTACCATTACCTCTGTTTTTTGCAGCCCAAATGCATGACTTTGCATTTCTTAGCATTAAATTTTAGCTACCAAATTTCAGACCATTCTTCAAGCTTTCCAAGGTCTTTCTTCATGTTATTCACACCATCCAGCGTCTACTCTTTTGCATATTTTGGTATCATCTGCAAAGAGGCAAATCTTACCCGACAACCTTTCAGCAATATCATTTTTAAAAATATTAAAAAGAACAGGCCCAAGAACAGAACCTTGACGCACACCACTCTTAACATCCCTATCTGCAGAGTGATCTCGATTGATCACTACCTTCTGTCACCTTTCACTCAACCAGTTTCTGACCCAGCCTGTCACTTTGGGACCCATCTCAAGGGCACTCAGTTTATTTGACGTCTGTGTCGAACACTGTCAAAGGCTTTGCTAAAATCTAAATATACCACATCTAGCACACATCCTCTATCCAATTCTCTGGTCACCCAGTCAAAGAAATTGATCAGATTTGTCTGACAAGATCTGCCTCTAGTGAATCCATGTTGCCTCTAGTCCTATAATCCACAGAATTCCAGAAACTTGACCATTCTCTGTTTTAAAAGCATTTCCATTAATTTGCTTACCACAGAAGTCAGTCTTACAGGCCTATAATTCCCAACTTCTGCCTTACTTCCACTTTTGTGGAGAGGGACCACATCCGCCTTCTCCAGTCCTCCGGTACATAAGAACATTAAGAATTGCGGACTGCTGGGTCAGACCAGTGGTCCATCTTACCCAGCAGTCCGCTCACGTGGCGGCCCTTAGGTCAAAGACCAGTGCTCTAAATGAGTCCTTTCTCACCTGCGTACGTTCCAGTTTATCAGGAACTTGTCCAACTTTGTCTTGAATCCCTGGAGGGTGTTTTCCCCTATAACAGACTTCAGAAGAGCGTTCCAGTTGTCTATCACTCTCTGGGTGAAGAACTGCCTTACGTTTGTAATCTATCCTCTTTCAGCTTTAAGGAGTGCCCTCTCGTTCTCCCTACTCTGACTATTCTTAAGAAATATGTTGTACCTTTGCTGTTTGTATTTTGTACTTTGCTGATTATCCAGCTCTCTTCAATTTAAACCGCCTAAAAATCATCTGATTGTGATGGTATAGAAGAATAAAGTTATGTTATGTTACTTCTACCAATATTTTCCTCTCTGCTTACACAGAGTCAAGGGTCTTTACTTCACCCCAACCTGCAGTCTTTACACCTAACAGCTTGGTACCTCTCAACCTAACTGCCACTCTACAGTTCTCTCAATCTGTACAGGACATTCTAGAAGCTTCCAGGAAGCCGTCCACTGGGCAGTGTTACAACCAGAAATGGACTAGATTTTCTACTTGGTGTACTACTCATCACAAGGAGCCACAAACTACCTTCTTGTCTTCAGTTTTGGATTACTTGTTACACTTATCTCATTATGGCCTCAAATCCACATCTATTAGAGTCCACCGGAGTGCTATTGCTGCTTTTCACCAGCCTATTGAAGGGAAACCTCTCTCTGCTCATCCTGTAGTTTCCAGATTTATGAAAGGACTTTTCAATGTCAACTCACCTCTCAAGCCGCCTCCAGTGGTTTGGGACCTCAATCTTTTTCTTACTCAATTAATGAAGTCTCCTTTTGAACCAATAGATTTTGCTCATCTTAAACAACTGTTACGGTAAATAACTGTGCTTTCTGGTTAGCTTGGAGGTCACCCACATGTGAGAATAGGCTGCCTGCTTGTCCTGGGATAAAGCACAGTTACTTACCATAACAGTTGTTATCCAAGGACAGCAGGCAGCTATTCTCACAACCTCCCCACCTCCCCTGGTTAGCTATCTGAACTGAGACGTGGGAAGGCACTCGTGCATGCGCAGTGCGGCAGACTCGAAACTTCTGAGTTTCTTCAAACAAGTCTGCTTGCGAGGCTGTCTGCATCCTGACTCCCTGTGGATGACGTCACCCACATGTGAGAATAGGCTGCCTGCTTGTCCTGGGATAATTATAAATTCTATGAAAAAGACTACTTGTCCATTAGAACCAATATCTTCAACCTGGATTCTTGATAATAGACATAGACTGTCACCTTTGCTTCTTAACATGATTAACAATGGTTTATCCTTAGGAGAGGTTCCTTTCGACAGAAGACTGCTATAATCTATCCAATTCTTTAAAAATATTCTTTAGACTCGTCACAAGTATCTAATTTTCATTCTATTTCTAATATCCCATTTGTATTGAAAATTCTAGAATATGTTGTCTTCCAAAAGCTCTCTCAAAACTCTGAGCTGTCACATATGCTTCATCCTTATCAATCATATTTCAGGAAGTTCCACCCTACTGAGAAAATTTTAGTTTCACTCCTTAACGATTGTTATATTGCAATAGATCAAGGAAAAGCATTATTATTAATTTCATTGGATCTCTCTGTTGTTTTTGATTTAGTCATTTTCTTTTGTTATCCTGGCTTGAATCAATGGGTATCACAGGAATGGTACTTAGCTGGTTTAAGTCATTCTTAAAAGACAGAACTTCCAAAGTTTCGATTGGCGCCTCTTGTTCATTAACTTGTCTCTTTTGTTGTGGTGTCCCACAAGGGTCTATATTATTACATTACATTAGTGACTTCTATTCCACCTGTACCTTGCAGTTCTAGGTAGATTACATCAGAAGATAACTGGACATTTCCAGGAAAATTACACTCTAAGGGGCTGGTTACATAATAGAGTCTTAGAGGAAAAATTACAAGATGGGTAGCAAACATAGGAGAAATTACAAGAAGAGTAGAAATCAGAAGAAAACTGGACATTTACAGGGAAATTACAATTTAGGGGACTGGCTTCATAGTTGAGTCTTTGAGGAGAAAGTGCAAGATGAGTAGCAATTTGAGGGGGAATTTACAAAGGGAGGGGGAAGGACAAGGGGAGAGTTAAGATAACTGAATTTGATTTCTTTTCGAAATGATTTGAAGTCACTTGTTGCTGTCAGCAAGTTAGTGATGGAGGGGTCTAGTTTCGCTGCTTGCGTCGCTAGTAGGCTGTCTTCTTGCGCTGAGTATCTTTGAATGGGGGGTAGGAAAATGAAACATAGAAACATAGAAGATGACGGCAGAAAAGGGCTACAGCCCATCAAGTCTGCCCACTCTGCTTACCCACCCCCTGTCAATGCCCTAATGACCCAATTTCCTTATCTTGACCCTCGTAGGGATCCCACATGGGTATCCCATTTATTCTTAAAGTCTGGCACGCTGTCTGCCTCGATCACCTGCACTGGAAGCTTGTTCCAATGATCAACCACTCTCTCTGTGAAGAAATACTTTCTGGTGTCGCCATGAAATTTTCCGCCCCTGAGTTTGAGCGGGTGCCCTCTTGTGGCCGAGGGTCCCTTGAGAAAGAAAATATCATCTTCCACTTCGACACGTCCTGTGAGGTACTTAAATATTTTGATCATGTCTCCCCTCTCCCTACGTTCCTCAAGAGTGTAGAGCTGCAATTTGTTCAGTCTCTCTTCGTACGAGAGACCCTTGGGGTCAGAGTTCTCCTTTGTTTGGTTGTAAGGTTCCGATTTAGGCGATTATTTAGGTAGGTGGGGGCAGTACCATTTATTGTTTTGAATAATAGTATAATTTGAATTAAATTTGTGCTTGTATGGGTAGCCAGTGTGAATCTAGGTAGGTATTGGTGATGTGGTCAAATTTTCCAAATTTCCAAATTTTCCAAAATAGATCAGTCTGAAGGCTGTATTTTGTACAGTCTGTAATTGTTTTATCAAGTTAGTGGGGCATGGTAGGTAGAGGATAGTACAGTAGTCCACTAGACCTAGGACTAGGGATTGGACAATGAGCCTATATTGCTCTTTGTCAAAGAATTTTCTTATTTTTCGTAGATTGTGCATGGTTAGAAATGCTTTTTGAGTGATCTTGTTGATTTGGACCTGCATTGTGCAGCATCTATCTATCGTCACTCCTAGGAGTTTGAGAGCGGACTGTATAGGGTATTTGGTAGCATTTATTTCTAATTCTGTTATGGATGGGGTTTTGTCCTTTTCAAGCAATATAAATTTTGTTTTGTCCGTGTCTGAGTTCAGCTTCAATTTGTGGTCTATCATCCATTTTTCCATTGCTTCTAGTTTTTTTTCAGATTATCTGTTGAAGTGGGATCTGGTGCGTTGAAGGGGAGGAGTATGGTTATGTCGTCTGCGTAGCTGAATGATGTTACGTCAAGGTTATCTAGAGTGGTACCAAGGGAGGATATGAAGAGGTTGAAGAGCATGGGCGACAGTGGTGACCCTTGTGGTACTCCGTAGGGATTGGACCAGGGGTCTGATTTAAGATCGTTTGTCTTTACTCTGTATGTTCTTGTTTTAAGGAATCTTTGGAACCAGTTGTATACCCCTCCTGAAATCCCTATGGCTTCTAGTATCTGAAGTAGTATGGTGTGGTCTACCAAGTCAAAAGCTGCAGAGAGATCAAATTGAATTATCAGCATCCTTCTTCCCTTGTTATTCAATATCACCCTTCCCTTGTTATTCAATTTCACCCATGTTATTCAATAGCTTCTTAAGTTCTCTTGCTTTGAGAATTCAGGATCATCAGATCAAATGTTATATTTATGCTGATGATATTTTGTTGGTATCTACAAAAATCCAACCCCGCCCCCCCCAAAAAACCCAGATTAAATTTACTTACAAGCAAGTTTAGACATGATTGATGAATGGAATTTGGAAAATAAACTAATATTAAATCCTCAAAAATACTACTGGTTATGGATTGCTGGTTCTTTATAGTCTCCGGTGGAGTCTCTACTCCTGCGATCTCACCCTGTAGAACTTCAAAATTCTATAAAGTATTTAGGAATCAATTTAAATACAACTTTGACTTTTCATCCTTAATTGGTCTTGGTAGTTAGATCTTGTTTCTATTATTTGCGCATGATACACTGTATATGTTCACATACAGACACTTCTTGCTGCGAATCTCTCGTTTATGCATTGGTAACATCAAAACTGGACTACTGTAATACTGTAATATCTATATGAGACTTTTTCAGGTTTCTCTTAAAAAACTGCAGGCAGTTCAGAACACTGCCATTAGAGTCATTACAAACGCTCATAGGTATGATCATGTCAACCCCATTATTTAGGGAACATCATTGGCTTCTGATAAAATTCAGGCTGATACATAAAGTGTTAACTTTGGCTTTCAAAGAGTTGACCAATGGGCAACCTGATTATCTCACAAAAAACTTTTTCCTTAAAAACCTCCCTGATCACTCGTCGTCGACTATAAATAGATTGACACTACCATCTACCCATTTGGTTAGATTAAAATCGACTCAAAACTCTGCCTTCTTTGCATCAGTGCCATATTTATGGAACTCTCTTCCTAATGAACTTTACTGTGAGTCTACTTATACTAAATTTAGAGCTTCTTTAAAAACTTACTTATTTGGGCTGGCATTTCCTTTTTAATTTTCTTTTATGATAGGGTTTTAACCTTTAGTTGAGTGTTGCATCATACAGTAATCAAATGGGTCTTTTTTCTCTTTATACCTGTATTATAATTATTGGAGCTCTTTTTCTTTTTAATTGATGTACACCGCACTGATGTTGTAATAAAGAGCGTTATATAAATGCTAATAAAGCATAAACATAAACATTCTAAAGTCAGGCCACAACAGCCATAAGTTGATCGCGGCAGGGGAAGTTATCCCCAATCAGCTGAGCCAGCAGTGCACCCCAAAGCCATGACTTTGGTGAGTCATGCTGGCTCAGCTAATTAGGGGAAAATACTCCTACCATGATCAGCTGAGCGACTGCAGCAGGGGATCCTCCAACCTGCGATAAGCAAGAGGGATGCCCACTCTCTTCTGCCTGCAGCCTCCTGAACCCATGACCCGCCTCAACCAATACCCCTGAAACCATCCCAAAGCCCCCCACAATGACACCCCCAAACCCCAATCCCATGACTCCCCAACTGCCGATACTCCTGAACCCACCACCCTGACACCCCCAAGCCTCGACCCCTCCCCCCTTACCTTTTGTAGTATGGTCGGCCAAAGGGATGTCTATACTATCCATCCAGCAGGCCCGCTTCTTCTCAATGGCAGGCCTTCCCATTCTCGATGCTTCCTGGGATGCACCGGGGAGGAGTCTAAGGTCCTGATTAGCCCAGGCACTTAAGGCCTAAGGCTTAAGGCCTTAGGCCCTTTCCTGGTACATCCCAGGATGCAAAACCAAAGAAAGAGGCAAGTGAGATATCTAAAACCAGCCCAAAAAGATGCTACATTTATTAATGCACATTAAAGTCCAAAAAGAGAAACTCTCTTCTGTAATGGTCCCAACTAGGTTCCTAGTTTCGGCAGATGCCTTCTTCAGGGGACTAGTAAGATACTGAAATTGCATAAACATTTTAAACAATTAGAAAACATAGAGATAATATGAACTTGGATCCTAGTTGGGACCATTACAGAAGAGAGAGTTTCTCTTTTTGGACTTTAATGTGCATAAATAAATGTAGCATATTTTAGCTTGTTTTAGATATCTCACATGCCTCTTTCTTTGGTTTTACATTTGTTGTGTTCACAAGGAAAGTTTTGTGCTTTTCTCTTTGTCTTGATACATTCTAGGATAAACTAGGAAAGGGAAGGCCTGCCATTGTGAAGAGGCAGGCCTGACAGCTGGAGGGTGTAGGCATCCCTCCGACCAGCCATACTACAAAAGGTATGGGGTGGGTTGTTTGGGAGTATCATCAGTTAGGGGGGTCATGGGTTCAGGGGAGGCCTGCAGGCAGGAGGGAGTGGACATTAGAGAATGACAGGGGGAAAAATTTTATCACCATTCCTGCCCTGTCCCCACAAGCTCAGTCTCCGTTCCTGCCCCATCCCTGTGAGCTCAGTCCCCATCCTCCATATTGTCATATCCCACCTGCACAAGCCTCGAATAGTTATGATTTTATACTGAACTTATTTTATTAAATATAAAGCCCGAGAGCTAGTCTCGACGGACGGCTCTAACGCGGAGCTGGGAGGCCCGCAGGGCCGCCCATCGGGTAAGGAACTGGGGGGGGGGGGCAAGGTAGGAAGGGCATTTGAATGTGCAAGGGTGAAGGTCTTTCCCGCCGGGGGATTGACCTCTGATAGGTTAAAGCCACAGCCGCAGGGTTGGGTGGATAGGGGTATAAATAGGAGGTCTCTCGGAGGACCTTAACGGTTTCTGGTCCTCCGAGGCAGCTTTCCCGCCCTCCTGCCTGTTAGTACTAGGGGGTTGAGTGTTGGGCTTAGGTTGGTGGTATCCCAATCTACTGGCGGCTGGTCTCATCATGGGATGAGCGGTGGGCCGGCTGGGAGCCATGCCTGGTGGGTCGGATGACCCTGGACAATAGGGCATGTGGGGACATGCCACCCCTCGGACCCTTGCTTAGACGGCAGGGTTGGGGGTCATTTACATCTGAGTCGGTAGCTCGGGATCTGGGTCACAATGGTGATACCATTGTGCTGGCTTAATGGATAAACTGTTATTTAATGCTGTTTGAAATGTTATTTATAATATGTTAAATGTTATTTAAATATGTTTATTTTTCAATAAACAGGGCTGCGGCCAGGTTTCACCACACAGGTTTACATGTCTCCTTGGGGTTTGTTTAAGGGTTTGAAGGGCAAGGAAAATGTTAGCATTAGGGAAGCGGGCCGCTCCAGCTTCCGCTGTTAGTATAAAAAGAGACTATCCTGTACAATTGTCATTTTATAAACACAAATAATACAGTGCAAGGATCAACAAAAACCCTTTCACAAATATCCCCTCCACTATTGTGAAAACTGAACAAACCAAATTAGTACAGGATGCTACATAGAAAAATCAAGCTAACATAATACTTCAGTCACACATGGCAGGAACAGTGTTAGGGGAGAGCAACTAGGGCAACTGCCCCCTGGTCAGAGAGAGAGCCCTAAGCCAGCTGGAAGCTAAAGAAGCGCAGCCTGGGCTTTGCAGTTCCCAGTTATGTCTAATACCAGCTCTAGCAAGATACATATTTCAAATCTGAAATATTCTAATCACAAAATATAAAATAATTTTTTTTTCTACCTTTTGTTGTCTGGTAATTTTATTCTTCAAATCACATTGGTCTCAGGCTTTGATTTTGGGTTCCTTCTGTCTTCATCATGGCATGGCTGGCTCCTGAAGGTAAAATAGGCCCCAGAGGAGCTGGGGAGGAGATGCCGAGTCTGACACTAGTGCAATTTTTTTACCACAGGAGCAAGACTTTTTCACTACTTCCACGGGGCGGTGAAAAGTCTTGTCCCCATTCCTGCAGGGTGGTGAAAGGTCTTGTCCTCATTCCTGCGGTAAACCAGTTGCAAATGTCCTCATTACTGCGGATTTACTGCAGTGACCATGGTTTACCATGCTAAACAGTCCCCATGTCATTCTCTAGTGCAGTGGTTCCCAACCCTGTCCTGGAGGAACACCAGGCCAATTGGGTTTTCAGGCTAGCCCTAATGAATATGCATGAAGCAAATTTGCATGCCTATCACTTCCATCATATGCAAATCTCTCTCATGCATATTCATTAGGGCTAGCCTGAAAACCCGATTGGCCTGGTGTTCCTCCAGGACAGGGTTGGGAATCACTGCTCTAGTGGACATCCCTCCTGCCTATCACAGTTGGGGGGATCCCCTGCCACAGCCATTCAGCTGACTGCAGTCATGCTCATTATAATACTAATGAGCTCCTTCTAATATATTAGCTTAGGATTCTCAGTGGCTGCTATGACTATTCGTAGCAGCCATGAAGAACACTTTTCAGCATCGACAGATGAGTTTCCTTGCAAGTAAGGCTGGTTTCAACCACTCTGATTTGCAAGAAAATCTTTTGTGGATCAGGACCCGAGTCAGGAACTGGTTGAGTGGAAGGCAACAGAGGTTAGTGGTCAGTGGAGATCACTCTGATGAAAGGAATGTTACTAGTTGTGTGCTTTAAGGTTCGGTTCTTGGACCTGTTCTTTTAAACATTTTTTTAAGTAATATTGCTGAAGGGTTGTCAGGTAAGATTTACCTCTTTGCAGATGATACCAAAATCTGTAATATAGTAAACATCCCTGATGGTGTGGATAACATGAAGAATGGTCTGAAATTTGGCAGCCAAGATTTAATGCTAAGAAATGCAAGGTCAAGCATTTGACTGCAAAAACCTGAGGCAATGGTATAGTTTAGGAGGTGAAGAATTTTTTGTGCATGAAAGAAGAGCAGGACTTGAGTATGATAGTGTGTGATGATCTTAAGGTGGCCAAATAGTTTGAAAAGGCAATGGCAAAAGCTAGAAGGATGCTTGAGTGCATAGGGAAAGGAATGGCCAGTAGGTAAAAGAAGGTATTGATGTCCCTTTATAAGACTCTGGTGAGACCTTATTTAAAATATTGTGTACAATTCTGGGGACCACACCTCCCAAAAAGATATAAAAAGGATGGAGTCGGTCCAGAGAAAATGGTTGATCTATGTCATAAGACATACAGTTCAAACCAGTCGCAAATGGCTCCTATTAGCACCTCAGAAAGGCCCACAAGACACTTAAATCCAATTTTCTAAGGTGCTTATATATTGTTCATCTTTTCCACCTTCATGCTTTAAGAATTACAAACAATATTTTGCCTTAAGACCTCAGAACCACCACTCCTCCGTCCCACTCAAGGTGTTATTTCCCGGGGAGATTCATGTGGTAACTCCTCACCGGTCTAGGCTATTTTTTAACCATTTATGCAATTTTATACAGTTGTATAACCCTTTATTTTTTACATTTTTAGTTATTTTTTACTTATCTAAAATAAATCATATCACAATTATTAAAAACTCTTCAATATATCCCATTACCCTTAACCTTTAACATCAACCCATCTTATCATCCTACTCCTTACCATAACCGCTAACATCCAACCTACACTTTTGTTTTCATTTGTAAGATGGCGGCGGCGTTTTAGGGCTCATTATTTATAGTCTTACTGCTGAGAAACCAACCTCCCTCAGGGTTAACCTGATACTGAAGAGCCTGCCTCCTGTCCCAAGGAAGCAAGCTGACTCCCGTTGTTACACGCTGACATAAACAGCTGGGATTCCACCGATCCCATTGGAGGAATCAGAACAAGTCTCGAATTAACAATGAATATATTCAAGCCCCGATCGTCTAACATATGATACGATTGAAATATGCAGTATCTGAATTAAGATGGAGGGTGATAGACAGTCTGCAGCAAGTTGAGAGGGTGGGAGGTAATATGGAAAGAGAGTTAAATGTTAAAGAACAGCGGTGGATCCATAGGCTTGACACGGTTGAGCCAACTGGATTAAACGCCGAAATCAAGTGGGCTTCCGTGTTCTGATTCCTCCAATGGAATCGGTGGAATCCCAGCTGTTTAGTTATGTTAGCGTGTAACAACGGGAGTCAGCTTGCTTCCTTGGGGCAGGAGGCAGGCTCTTCAGTAATAGGTTTACCCCAAGGGAGGTTGGTATCTCAGCAGTAAAACTATAAATAATGAGCCCTAAAATGCCTCCACCATCTTACAAATGAAAACACAAGTGTAGGTTGGATGTTAGCGGTTATGGTAAGGAGTAGGATGATAAGACGGGTTGATGTTAAAGATTAAGGGTAATGGGATATATTGAAGAGTTTTTAATAATTGTGATGATTTATTTTAGAATGGATCCTTGACGAAATGTCGGTGAAACATGTTGGGTCCAACCGCTTAGCTTATTGAAGAATAAATAAACCATTACTAAGATAAGTAAAAAAATAACTAAAAATGTAAAAAATAAAGGGATATACAACTGCATAAAATTGCATAAATGGTTAAAAAATAGCCTAGACCGGTGACAAGTTACCACATGAATCTCCCCTGGAAATAACACCTTGAGTGGGACGGAGGAGTAGTGGTTCTGAGGTCTTAAGGCAAAAGATTGTATGTAATTTTTAAAGCATGAAGGTGGAAAAGATGAACAATATATAAGCACCTTAGAAAATAAGACATGCAGTGACAGATTCAAAGATCTCAATATGTATACTTTGGAAGAAAGGCTGGAGGGGGAGAGATGATATAGAGATGTTTAAATATCTATGTGGCATAAATACACATAAGGAAAGTCTTTTTCAACTGATGGGAAACTCCATAGTGTGAGGGCATGGGATGAAGTTAAGAGGTGACAGGCTCAGGAGTAATTTAAGAAAATAATTTTTTTACAGAAAGGTTGGAAAGTGCGTGGATTAATTTCCTGGTAGAGGTGGTGGAGACAAAGACTATAAATTCATGAAAGCATGGGTCAGGTATGTAGGGTCTCTTAGGGAGAGGAAGAAACAGTAGATGCTGTGTATGGGCAGATTGGATGGGCCATTTAGCCTTTATCTGCCATCATGTTTCTATGTTTCTAACTTTAGCTGATCCATAGGACCAGAAGAAATTAGAACAAAAGACCTTTGAAGTACAGGCAGAGTAACGCTGCCATCTAGAGGTTACAGACAATACTAACAATAGAAACCTTATGAAACCACATCAACTATCACCAGCCTTGAGAGTTTTCTCCTCTTGTGTGCGTCTGCTTTAAAAAGCCACTTGAAAAATCAAGCCTTTAGAGGCATAAAAAGTGTACAATTGTGCAGCATGGGGGCTGGCAGTATGGCAAGCAATGACAATTTTTAAATCTATTTCCCTGGGTAATAACTGATAATGATTACTGCAGATGGGCAGACTGGATGGGCCATTTGGCCTTTATCTGCTATCATGTTTCTATGTCAATCACACAGTGATGCCATTTATATAATCATACCTTTGGCAAAGGTAGGCACAGAAATGTAGGCCATGGTTTTCATGGCCTACATTTGATATTAATTGCGTCTACGGAAGAGCTTTCAGGCAGCTAATGCCACTTCTGGCATTAGCCAAGCCTACAGTGGCATTAGATGTCATAAAATGCCTCCATAGGTGTGATTCCAGCGCTATTTTTTTAGGTGCCAGTAGGTGCTTACATTTTTTTAAGCTGCTTTCAGCTGGTTTTAAACAGCTTTCTCAACTTAATGCGCCATTTATAAAACCCAGGCTTTAATCTTTAAATGTACATATGCTATTTTGCACCTACTAGACCAGCTTGTACAATATGGCACAAAATATGTAAATGCTTTTAGCGTACTTACTTTGCAACTACTAATTTACAATGGGAAACCCATTATATACATACAGCAAGGCAGAAACTCCCTGGGACTTTGCAGTAGGAATCACGCTAGCCAAACAGAAAGAGCACTGCTAGCAGTACACCACTAACAGCCATACTTCAAAATGCACACCCCTCCCTTACAAATAGCTGACCCGACTCACGAGCCAGCCCTGAACCAAGCACCCGACACAGGACCGGCAAACCACAGAGTATGAGGGATCTCACAAATTGCCAGAGGTGATTGCACTCCAGGCCTCGGACCATACACTACCTCCATCCAGCATGTTCAGTCCCTAAGCGAGGAAAGACCCAGCAACCCATACCAGAAAAACCCGAGCAGTGCCATACCGCCAGCATCCAGGCACACCAAGTCACTTGGCAGACAAACAAACACCACCGCTGACAGCCAGCCAGGAGGGAAGAAACCCTAAGTAGAAAACCACCCTAATGTCAAGAACCTGAGAGCAAAAGGCAGCCCTACCATCCACTGAGGGAATCCACAGAACCCAGGCAAACAACTGCCAGGAATCAGAACCAAAATGCATGACACCCCCAATGCACCAGCCCCCTATCATACCCAGTCCACCACCCACAACAATCTGCCGCAGACCAAGCCAGCTCCCCATTAAGAAAGCATCAGCACCAACCCACAACCACTGCTGTCCCACCACAGCAGGCCACTTATCCTTCCGGGGCATGATTCGCTAGTTATCCCTACCGACCAACCCCCGGTACAAAACTGATCTCACCCAGCCGAATCATCGACTAATCTGCCAAAACAACAAGCAGCAGATGGCCCAAGCAATCCGACTGACGGCACCTCAGGATGCCCCAGTCCATGGTGCTAGCAACTAGCATCACCAGGGAAAACTACGGGGACAATACAACCCAGAACAGAAGTCACCCCGGACCCTAGATGACCAATGTAGTAAGTTCACCCTGTCCAGTCAGACAGATGGAAAGTCAACCCCAAAGAAAAATCCCACACCCAACGACTGCCATGCAGGTCTATCCTCACTAACAGAATAGGAAAACCTGGCCTATGTGGTATCGACCTGATACACAACCACAGAAGACTCAACCAGCCTTACCCTGCCAAACGGGATCCCTGACCTCCCTCCTATGTAGGTTGAGGCCACAGCAAGCACAGGCTCAATCATGAGGCCCCCAAACTGGGAGTCTTCTAGACCACCCATGCAATGCCCTCCGCTAGGCCAAGCGCCAGGATCCAGAGTCTGAAGGGACACAAACCCACTAGATTGGCTGGGAGCCAGTTATCAGATGCCTCCCCCCCAGACAAAGGTGCTACTCAGCACAATCCTGCTGGAGAAAATGCCTGCAAGAAGGCACCAGTCCCCAACAGTATATCTGGATAGACAAGTACCTAGGAATCTGTCAAAGCGCAACAAAAATAACCAGCCCGGAAATGCTGAAACAACTAAAAGGGACCCTTATTGCAAGCAACCATGTCTACTGGACAGTTGGGCCATAGCCATCCACACTAGGAATGCCGAAGCCCCCCCAACTCCCTTATATAAAGTCATATCCCTCCCTAGTGTCACACCCGCACTCTGAAGCGGTGCTGCGAGCCTCAGGATCGTGACACAGTTCTCTGGCCCAACTTGTCCCTTACTACCAAGGGACCCTTCAGGACTTTGCCTGGCTTCTTATTAGCCTAATAAGGGCATGCAAGGGAAGAGTCCAAGTCAGAATGCATTAAATCAAGGTTTTATTATGCTCACTGGTTTCAGTAAGTAAAGAACAGGCCTCAGCTCAGCAGTTTCAAAACAAATAATTCCTTCAACTTTGGCAAACATAAGCCACTCAATCAGGGGCCAAAAAAAAAAGTACAGCACTAGCATTCAGTCCCCTGTCTGCCCTGAATCAACCCAAGCTGGAGAGGAAACCTTGTAAAGAAGCCAGGCCAGTTCCTAGGACCAGAAGCAGCTTGCTTCAGCCAAACATACAGGGAGAGGGAACCTTGATAAAGCCCTGTTATTTGGGCGAAACATGTTGGACAACTGATGTTTTCTACCCTCTCGACTAGCGTCACTAAGCTAAGTACTTTTAGCATATTTATATTTAAGTTAAGCTAATAACATTCATAAAAAATATAGGTCCAGTGACGAAAGGGTGCATAAAGCCCCGCACTATGAGATATATTTGAGTGCGTGGTGGCCCTCTGAGGACCCATAAAAATTTACAAAAATTTACATTACTAATGCTCGTAGAATGAAGTGGGGCACACTTGCGAGGTAACGTCTTACTTAAGAGGTTTTGCATATCATTTAAAATATACAATGCACACAAAATAATCTAATCATGAAATTCACATATCTTATGAAAATTAATAGACAAAGGAGAAACCAGGTTTTTTTTGTTTTTTTTTTTGCATACAAGTAAACAGTCTAATTGTGACAATGTAAGGTTGCACTATTTACCAGTTATGACTGAAGATATAATGTGCAGATGAACATTCCAATATTTGCAACACTGGTTAGACTGCAGACATAGAGGTCCTTTTACTAAGGCGTGCTAGCTGATTTAGCACGCGTTAAATGCTAACGCATCCATTATATTCTATGGACGTGTTAGCGTTTAGCGTGTCTTAGTAAAAGCGGGGGATAATTATTAGCTGACAACACTGGTTACACTGCAAACATAATGGTTTGCTGCCTTGGACTGAAGTTTTAACAGAAACAATGTTGTGAACTAGCTGCTCATTCAAAACCTCCAACATGATACATTGTTCAAATTTCAAACATGATACATTGTTACATAGTATCAAATTGTAGATTATGCTAATACTGTGTGAAAAAGCTTCAATGAGGCAGGAGAACATGCAAAATCTAAGTAAATGGGAAATAATGCTTTATCACACACACACATAATAGTAATTGTTTCCTGAGCTACAAAGTAAACCATGACATATAATATTTTGGCCCCTGACCCAGCCATGCCAGCAAAGGGCCCGGGGGGTGGCATGTTCCTCCATGCCCCTTTAACCAGAATCACAATCCCAGGCACGGCTTCCCGCCGGCCCCCACTCATCTCCTGCCCATAGCTCGGGATAACCACTCTCCTGAGCCACACAACAGCCCCCTAACCAAGATGGAGAAAGGTGGCGGGTGGGAAAAGCCACCTCGGAGGACCTAGGAAGACACCGAGTTCTCTGAGGTCCCGGCTTTAACACCTCCAACCCACCATTAGCCCTGCGCCCCTCCCTATCCCTAAGCTGCTTGGCAGCGGGAAAAGCCTGCCAACCAATTAGCCACTTCCTCCCTCACTTAAGCCCACCCATGCCCGGCTCGCACTCATCCCGATTGGCAACGTGGGCCCAACATCCCCGCATTATCTTCGCCCTTCGAGATGAGGGCTCTCAGGATCTCCTTTCCATATGAGATAATGTAATTTGTTGGCTAAATATGTGTTTAATCAAAACATAAAAAATAGAGCAATTAAACATTATAAAATTAGAGTAATATAACCTGAGGCAATTGAGGTAATACAACAGAGTATGATCAAAAGATGATTCAAAGAACCATAGTGTGATATGATTTAAAAATCTCGAATAGGCTCTGGGCTCCTTTTACAAAGGTGCTCTAGCATTTTTAGTGCACGCACCGGATTTAGCGCACGCAACATTTTAGCGCCTGCTATGCCGCGCATTAAGACCCTAACACACCTTTGTAAAAGGATCCCTCAGTGTTGGACAACCTTGAACAGACTGTAATGGAAACAGAAACGGGAAGGGATAAAACGCGGACTTCATGGACCTGACGGACCTCGCGGATCTAAACCCGCACGTCCTTAAAAATCTGAGGTCCGTGCCGCTTGTAGGTAGTTTCTGGGTCTGACGGACCTCGGTGACAATTTAGCGCTGACGGATCCGTCTCAGCATAGGGAGGGAAAAGTATTAGGATCTGTCAGTGCTACAATGCCATCGAGGTCTGTCAGAGCCGATTTACTGGGGCTGCAGGAAACCAGTTTAAAGGATTTGTTTTACAGCCACTCCAGCACTAGTCTCTGGGTCTGACAGACCTCGGTGACATTTTAGTGCTGACAGATCCTAATACTTTTCCCTCCCTATGTTGAGACGGATCCGTCAGCACTAAATTGTCACCAAGGTCTGTCAGACCCAGAAACTAACTACAAGCGGCACGGACCTCAGATTTTTAAGGATGTGCGGGTTTAGATCCGCGAGGTCCGTCAGGTCCGCATTTTACCCCTTCCCAACAGGAACCAGTATGGAGACGCGCTCATACAAGTGCCATTAAAAAACAATTTGAATAATACAATGTGACACCCATTGACCAGTAGGCCATGATGTGCTATACTTCATATAAAAACATGAAAGAGGGAAGGGGTAAAACGCGGATCTCACGGATCTGATGGACCTCGTGGATCTAAAACCACACGTCCTTTAAAATCTTTAGTCCGTGTCCGTGCCACTTGTAGTTTCTGTCTCTGACAGACCTCTATGAGATTTTAGCGCTGACGGATCCGTCTCAGCATAGAGAGGGAAAAGTATTAGGATCCGTCAGCGCTAAAATCTCATAGAGGTCTGTCAGAGACTGAGGCCCGCGTTTTTCCCCTTCTCCAAGAAAGGCAGAGCAGAGGGGTACATCGAGCAATTCAGAGGAAGGAAAGCAGCCGAGGCTCTGCCTCATGCCTACGATCCTCAGACTGAACCCCGGCAGCACCAAGCAATGTTTGGAGACTTCTTTTTCCATAATGCACGTCCCAAACCTATGTTCCCGCTCTCTTTGTCTTTCCGAAAACCTATACATAAGAAGGCTTCTGCTCTGCCGCTCCAGCACTAGTCTCTGGCTCTGACAGACCTCTATGAGATTTTAGCACTGACGGATCCTAATACTTTTCCCTCCCTATGCTGAGACGGATCTGTCAGCACTAAAATCTCATAGAGGTCTATCGGAGACAGAAGCTACAAGTGGCACGGACACGGACCTCAGATTTTTAAGGACGTGCGGATTTAGATCCGTGAGGTCCGTCAGGTCCATGAGGTCCACATTTTACCCCTTCCCCGTGAAAGACAACGTTGCTGTCGAAAACTAGTGTCTGAAAATGCTTAAAGCTAGACGCATTTAGCACGTTCTCTTAAATAAAAACTGAAACATATGCAGTCAATAACAACCTCAAGTAAAATCAAATAATTAAAACATATTAAAATCAAATAAAAATGAAAAAGCCAGTGAAAAAAGGCAGATAGTAAAAAATCAAGGTGGTATGTGCACAAAATAAAGATAAGATGAAAACTGTATGTAACAAAAAATAATACTACCGTGTAGAATAAAAATAAGAATTAGGGACACAAACCAGACCATAACCCACATAAACAGTACTAAAAGAGGACTTACCAAGGTAGAAATAACTGTATCATATAATAATCTTTCTGGAAAGGAACTCAAAAGATGCCAGCGGAGGGCTTATCCTGTTAAAAATGGCGTGCACATGATGACAAAACAGCATCTCATAATCAGCAAGATTTGAGTACCCAAAAAAGGGAACTACTGTACAAGTAAAAACGGCAGACAAAAAGCATGTAATGATTAGACGATTTGTACAAAACTGAAAACATATAATTGAAATAAAATAAATTGTGTTTTCTTGAAATGATTGAAAAATAAAACAAGAGGAAAATAGAGCCACACTGGTACTACCTGTCCTAAATGGAAAAATAATGAAAATAATAAAAATACTCTTATACGTATATAAGAGCCTGAGAGCTTTTCTCGATGGGCATCAATAATAAGGGACTGAAAGGCCTTGTTGGCACTCATTGAGACTGTGCTCAGGGTGGTGGGCAGTCTTTATAGGGAACAGAAGGGTAGGGACTGGACTGAGTATGGTCCAGGAAGGGGTGGGGTTGGACGTTTTTAGTCTGGGCATGGCCACCAGGGGTCTAATAAGGGCATCCCTCAGGTCCCTGCAGAGTGCTTCTTGCCTGTTACTGCTGTTCTTTGTTTTATTTTCAGGACTGGTGACAGAGCCACAGAAGATGGTATTGGTGAGGTGCCGGGAGAGCCCCCAGGAGGGCATGTACAAGCCAGTTGGCAGTGGCAATTTGACTGGAACAATGTGTGGAAGTGAACAGGGGATGTGGCGGTTGCTGAGGATGGCATCATTTTACCATGGTACCATGTCTGGAGGGGGCAGGCTGGCTGCTGCCAGGGCACCACAAGCCCAACAGCACACCATTTTGCTGGCAGGCTGCAGAACTGGAGGCTGTTCTGCAGCTGCAAATGTGGCTGTTTGGGCAGGACCAGGTGGTTCTGCAGTAACTATTGGGGGCAATACCAGGAGGTTCTGCTGATTCTCTTTGGAGGGACAAGTTGTGCGGTGGGCATGCTGATAGCTGGAGTGTGCTCTGTGGCTGCTGTCAGGGCACCATGGGTCCACGGCCCCACCTTGGGTCAGCAGGCCACAGGATGGGGGTGGTTCTGTGGCTGCGAATGTGGCTCTGTTTGGGCTGGATTGGGTGGTTTAGCTGTGGCCCTGGGGTCAGGAGTGGGTGGTTCTGTGGTAGGATGGGGGGGAGGAGAGTGGCCTGCTGGTTCTCTTTGGCAGGAATATTGGCTGGAGGGGACTGTGTGTCAGATGTCATGGCGCCATGGGTACGGAGCACACCCATTTTGCCTGCAGGCCATGAGACAGGGGGGCTGTGAATGTGCCTCTGTTGGACCAGATTGGGTGGGTCAATGGTACCTCTTAGTGCAGGGCTGGCTAGACCTGTGGGTTTTCTGTGGTGGGACTATGCAACATAGTTGGGTACAGAGGAGAGCCACGAAATTTGTCAAGGGATTGGAGAATTTGAGCTACAAAGAGCGCCTTGGGAAATTGGGACTGTTTACCCTCGAGCAGAGAAGACTGAGAGGGGATTTAATAGAGACTTTTAAATTAATAAAGGGATTTGATAAAATAGACCAAGAAGAAGCATTACTAACTTTTTCGGAGGTGACATGGACAAGAGGTCATAGACTGAAACTGAGTGGCAGCAGGTTCAGGATGGATATCAGGAAGTACTTTTTCACACAGCGCGTGGTGGGAATTTGGAATGCTCTCCCGGAGGATGTTGTGACAGAGATTACTGTTCTGGGATTCAAGCGCAAGTTGGATGCACACCCTCTTGCAAATTGTATTGAGGGCTATGGTATATCTGGGTCTCCAATCAGGAGTACTTAAATGGGCTGCTGCGTGTGCGGATCACCGGACTGGATGGACCTCGGTCTGATCCGGTGAGGGCTTTTCTTATGTTCTTAGTTATTTTTACCTTGATAAGTCCTCTTTTAGTACTGACCATTATTACTGTTACATGGCGGTCTAACACTGAGCCTTTTTGAGGTTTTTTTTCCTTTTATATCACACGATGGTTCTTTGAACCATCTTATGATTGTCTTACTCTTTTATATTACCTCAATTGCCTCAGGTTTTATTGCCCTAATTTTATCATGTTTAATTGCCCTATTTTTAATGTTTTGATTAAACACATTTTTGGCCAGCAAATTATAGGATCTCTTATGCAATGGCAATGCATTTCTGGTTTTTAGCCCTTCTACAATATATGCATTATTTCCCACTTAGCATTATTTCCCACTTAGTTGGATTTTGCATGTTCTCCTGCCTCATTGAAGCTTTTTCAAGCAATATTAGCATAATCTACAATTTGATACTTTGTAACCATGTATCATGTTTGAAATTTGAACAATATATCATGTTGGAAGTTTTAAGTGAGCAGCTGGTTTGCGACATTGTTTCTGTTACAACTTCAAAGACCAAGTCGGCAAACCATTATGTCTGCAGTGTAACTAGTGTTGCAAAACAATTAGAATGTTCATCTGCACATTATGGACTCCTTTTACTAAGCTGTGTTAGCGTTTTTAGTGCACGCATTTTAGCATGCGCTAAATCTGCGCTACACAGTTAGAACTAATGCCAGCTCAATGCTGGCATTAAGGTCTAGCGCGCGCTATTCTGTACGTTAAAGCCCTAACACGGCTTAGTAAAAGGAGCCCTATATCTTCAGTAATAAATGGTAAATAGTGCAATCTTACATTGTCACAATTAGCATGTTTACTTGTATGCAAAAAACTGTTTCCTCCTTTGTCTATTAATTTTCATAAGATACTCGTACATGTATTTTACAATTATATTGTGTGCATTGTATATTTTAAATGATATGCAAAATCTCTTAAGTATGCATTTTGTTTTCCATAGTATCCTTACAGATTTGGCTTTCACTTTTGTTTTGTCATTTACCTTTGGGTATGTATGTATGTCTTTTCACATTCAATTTTCAATTTTAATTTTATATCTATTAAAGTATTGTTAATTATTTATTTCATTTTTGTGATATCTATGTCACATAACATTTCATAATATTATATACTAGTCTTTAAGCTCGTTACATTAACAGGTGCTAGAATATATGTCTGTTTGTCTTTCTTTCTTTCTGTCTCTCTCCCTCCTGAGTAGAGAGTGAAAGATTCTTCAAACTTTCAAAGAATAAAAGAACAAGAGGATATTCGGAAAAGTTGAAAGGGGACAGTTTCAAAACGAATGCTAGGAAGTTCTTTACCCAATGTGTGGTGGATACCTGGAATGCGCTTCCAGAGGACGTAATAGGGCAGAGTACAGTACTGGGGTTTAAGAAAGGATTGGACAATTTCCTGCTGGAAAAGGGGATAGAGGGGTATAGATAGAGGATTACTGCACAGGTCCTGGACCTGTTGGGCCACCATGTGAGCGGACTGCTGGGCACGATGGACCTCAGGTCTGACCCAGCGGAGGCATTGCTTATGTCTTTCTTTCTGTCTGTCTCTCTCCCTGCCCCTGTGTCTTCCTTCCTTTCTATCTGTCTCCCTCCCGCTGTCTATCTTTCTTTCTTTCTCCCTCCTGCTGTCTGTCTGTCTTTCTTTCTATCTGTCTCTCTCCCTGCCCCCTATGCAGCAGCATTTCCCTCCCCCACTTCCCTGTGCAGGAGCCGCAGCAGCAGCATTCCCTCCCCCTCCATGTCCCTGTGCAGCAGCAGCAGCATTTCCCCTCCCCTGTGCCTTCCCAGAAGCACACAGCTAAAATGGGCTCCCTTAGTTCATTGCCGGAGTTATTTTTAAGTTTAAAGCTGCCGTGGCGGCTCCTCTCACGATCCCCACCTGCTTTGGAAGCCTTCTCTGACGCAGGTGTGGCTCGTGAGAGGAGCCACAGCAGCTTTGAACTTAAAAATAACTTCGGCCATGGAGTGTACGGGAGTCGGCCAGACCGCAGAACATTACCTTGGGGTCCGCGAGTGTGGGGCCATTGTATTTCCTCCCTAGCTAATAGAACCCTAAGCGCACATGCACACTCCTACCTGCCACGGACCTATGGATCACACGGGTAGGAGTGCGCATGTGCGCTTAGGGTTTTATTATATAAGATTCTGGGACTCCTGATACTGGCAATTTAGCTGAAACAGGGTTTGTGTCGAGTCCATAATTTGTCAGATACTTTTATGATTGAGAAGACTGTTTTATGCATGATTTTTATTAGTTGCAATTAAAATGGGTTTTGAAGACCAGGCTCACTCTGCTCTCTTCCTTTGGATTTTGCTATTATTTGTGCAGAGGTGAATGTCTCCATTGTCAAAGAAGTGACAACCAATTTTGAGCATATCTCTTTCCCTCTCTTCCCACCCCTCCAGCCCATGCAATCTCTCTTTCTCTACTTCCCTCTCTCCCTTCCCACCCATCTCTCAACCTGTGCAGCAGCCTCTCTCTTTCCTTCCATAAGTTAACCCTTCCCCCCAAGCTCATGCAGCTTTTCTGGGTCTGCTGTCACCACAGAATTCATGAGCTCGTCCAGGCCCTCACCAAACAATAACTGTTCCTTAAATAGAAGTCTAGCCAAAGTAGTCATGGAAATGAAATCAGAGTATCCTGCGAGCAGAAATGGAGTATGCCAACATTTTTGCCAAAACAAGTTGAGGAAGATCCATAGCCTCACTCTCCAGCGTGCACAGTCAAGAGAGACAGGTGAGTGTGACAAAGGACACTGCCGAAGCAGCCTTTACGCCTAAAGTAGCTGCATCAAAAAGTCTCCAGAGGACCGCATCTACACAGTGGTCCTGCAAATCTTTAAGCACCACATCACCTTCACTGGGTAGAGAGAGAGAGGTGCGCTTAGTCACCTGCGCAACCAAATAAGCCACCTTAGGCTGACCCAGAAGCTGTTGGCACTCCTATGCCAGAGGATACAAATGAGACATGGCCCTCACTAACTTAAGAGCACTTTCCGGAGAATCAAATTGCTCTGAAATTAGAATGCTCATATCAGGGTGCCAGGGAAAGGTGAAAAGACTGCGAGCGCACACCACAAAGCCAGGAAGAAGTGGATGGAGATGGCTGAGTGACTAAATTCAACTCCTGCAAAGACTGAAATAAGATCCGGTAAAGCCGCAGACCTAAATAAACACAGAACCGTGGGATCATCCCCAGGTTCCAAAACCCCAGAGGGATCCATTGATCAAGCACACAGTTCCTGATCTCCCATCCCGGGAAGTGCTGCACCTATAAATATGGGTTCAGCAAGCTACTCATCATCAGGATCTCCCAGATCAGAATTAGGCAACGCAGGTACAGCGGCTGACTTAGGTGAGAAGATATGCCACTAATAGGACTGTACAGGTGAGAACACTGGCTTTGAAACTCATTCCGCAAATGTTTCATAAATTCAGAGAAAGCCTCTGGCTGCTGGGGTGTAGAGTTGCCTTGATGACTTAACTTTGCATTTCTTAGGCTGTGGAGGGTCCATAGCTAGGCACATGGAACCAGTAGACTTGCCATGCCCACAAAATAAATAAGGCCTAACCACTGGGCTAGCCAAGCATTTTGTCACCTGCTTCAACAGGGAAGAGGGTAAGATGGATGCTGCCACCTCTCCCGGGCGCATGGCGCAAGAATACTCTTCAGGTGCCTAATTTGTGCAATCCTGGCAAGAATTCACATCAGGAGAGCCCAAGGACTCCATCCCAATAGGTTTTGAAGCATAAATTGCAGTTTTGGAAAAGCACTGGAAAATATATTTTGGAGAGCAGAACAATGCATTCCTGCAGGCACACATACAGAAGGGAAAAACCTGTAGAGGGAGCTAGGCAGTAGAGAATGACAAGGAAGCAAATTTTTCCCCTTGGGAACTCATTTTCCCATTCCCGTGAGTTCTTTTCCTGTCCTTGTCCCATTCCTGCAAACTCTGTCTTCATCTGCACAAGCCTCAAACACTTAATGCAGAACTTACAGGAATGGGACACGGACAGGGAGAGTGACAAAACTCACGGGGTCGGGACGGGGAAAAATTTGTCCCTATGTCATTCTCTACTGCTTAGCTCCCTCTACGGGTTTTTTTTTTTTTTTTTTAATTCATGCTAATACAAGAGTTTTCACACCTGGCCAGTCTGGTTTACAAAATATTTATAATTAATATACATGAGATAAATTTGTCCCCTTGTCATTCTCTACTAAGCACCCCAGTGAAGTAGAGCAGAGGCATTGACAAAAATCCAGAATGCATTTCATCTGCAGATAGCACAAGGCCATGGGGACACTTCTTATCTGTCTAGAACAGTGGTCTCAAACTTGCGGCCCACCAGGTACTATTTTGAGTCCCTCGGAATGTTACCATTGGTCTGGAACATTGCCCGTCTCCCTGCTGTAACCTCATGCAAGTGCTTTCCTGCATCTGTACGCGATTGTGAGGTGGAGAGGACAATCGTGTACAGACGCAGGAAAGTGCTTGCGTGAGGTTAAAGCAGTGAGGAGGGCAATGTTTCAGTCGGTACAGCTTGTGCGTGTGCACGTAATCTTGTGAACTCTCGCGAAATTTGACACCTCTCCTGGCAGTAACTGCTTGATGTAAGATGGCGGCTGTGACTGGTGCTGGAGGTGGTGAGAGCTGAAGGTGGTTGCGGACGCGACCACCGGACAGTTAAGGCACAAGTTTTCCAGGCACAAGTTGGATATTAATTCTCCCCTCTACAAAAAAGCCTAGAGGACTACAGTATACCAAAATCTTGTCTCTTGCAGTTGTAACAGCTGGATCTGGAAAGGCCCCTCGGTCTCCCACCCCCCTATTCTGTACCTCCACCCCTCCCCTCTAGACCCCTACCATATATATATCCCTTAAATAAATCACACAACAACAGTTTGGAAAAAACGAGTCGCAGCTCTGTTTATTATAACAACAAATTATGCAACCATCAAGCTACCACAAAGTAACCAAACAGCTTTTTGGCCCCGTGACCCCACCCTTGTCAGCAAGGGTCAGGGGGTGGCAGGTGCTGCCCTGCCCCTTCAGCTGGGTCACCAGCCCACCTGGGACCCGCTTCTGAACCAGCTGCCCTTCTGCCGCTCATCTCCAGATGAGCCCTGGCTTTTGGTAGCTCTAACCTCGCCTGCGACTCTTGAGCTCCCAACCTGGGAACCAACCGAAGCTCAACAAAGGGCGGGAAGGCGGGAAAAACCGCCGCTGAGGACCAGATAAGCCCCGACCTCAGCGGCTGTCCGCTATACAAAATTAACTAACCCCGCCCCGCATCCTATTCCCCACCAATTCCCAACTCCCAAACCTGGAGGGACGGCACCTACCCCAATCGTAAAACTATCTACTCGCCTGTCTCTCCTCCTTGCCCTCACAGAGCCAATCCCGATGGGTCGCCACCAGAGCCTTCCAGCCCCATGTTACAGGCGCCCATCGAGACTCGCTCTCGGGCTAACTTATACTTTAGAATCTAAAACACAATTTTTGCATGAGGTAAAACTGTTTATAGTTTATAAATCTTTCCTTAATTGCTTTTGACAATTTCAGCTATACACTGAAAAACTATCTAAACTTCACTTTCAGCATGTTGCACTGCTTTCAGCTGTGTATAGCTGAAATTATCAAAAGCAATTAAGGAAAGATTTACAAACTATAACGAGTTTCACCTCATGCAAAGTTGTCATTTCTTTAATAAGAGATAACTATTTTTTTCTGTGGCCCTCCAAAGGGTTTGAGTTTCAGACCTCTGCTCTAGAACGTCTCATCTATTGCACTGGAAAGGCGGTTTATTAAATTCATGACCATTAACCCTTTAAAGTCCAACAGCTCACTACAGTAGTAGTAGTAATAATAATAATAATAACTTTATTTTTGTATACCGCAATACCACAAAACAGTTCAGAGCGGTTTACAGGAGAAGAGACTGTACATTTACAGCGAAGATGCAGAGTCAGATTAATGAGGGTATCGCGTTCAAAACCACCTGTCTGTTGTTGCCTTTTCTTTTTAGGTACCCGTTTGCTGTCGATATGATCCGCAATTACGCGATGCCCCCAAAAATAAAAAAGTGGAACTTCCGTCTTCTGAAAGACTTCGGGAATGATAATAGTATTACCCCTGGCATTTTGATCACGCGCTGACTTCCGTGCCGACCAGATCGGCTTGCGCTCGAACAGGTACAGGGGGGGGGGGGGGGGTCGCTATGGAAACAAAGCTAGCCACCGCGAGCCCTTCGCCAGGCACAGCCATACCCACGCCCGTTTCCTTGGCGACGTGGCTCCGCCCTGTCCCGCCGCAGCCGGAAGTTAAGCAGCGGATTCGCAAAGATGGCGTCTCAGGGGTCGATGGTTATAGCTATGCGGCTGCGGAACCAACTCCAGTCCGTCTACAAGATGGATCCGCTGCGAAATGAGGTGCGTGAGTGATCAAAGGGATTGGTGAGCGACTCGGCGAGCCTCTCATCTCTTCTGGTGAGCGGGCAGCCCGGTACCAGGAGTGTCTGCGCAGCTGCACATAGTGTTTATTCCGAGTCTCTAGACCAGGGGTGTATGCCCATTGCGAGACGCGGAAGAGATGCCGTGGGTGTGCGTAAGTTATCCTCGTGGGTCCGGGGCTGCTGGTACGTCACGAGGCAGGTGAGTTCTCGCCCTGGGGGAGCTGCCAGTGCGCTACCTGAAGAACGGAGCCCGGGAAAATGGGGCTGGATGCTTAAACGGAAAGCATTAGGTGAAATTGTGAAAGGTTCAACTCCCAGTTCGGACCCCGTGTCTTGAGGCTCGTGGTTATTGTTTTTTTTCTACTTGGGACTCGTGCCGTGGGAAGGGGAAAGAAGTTCCTAAGCTTCAGGCGAGTGGAGTGGTGGTGTTTTCTGGTGATGAAGTTGGAATAAATTTAACAGTGCGAGTGAAGAAACATCTTCTTAATTCCTGAAGCAGAGGTATCCATTTGAAGGAAAGAAGGGTAACTCCTGCCGTTTATTTTCTCGTGCTATTTGGGAAATTACAGCATCCGCTCTTTCATCCGAAATAGAATCGCTTTTGATTGACCCGAGTTCGTAACTTATCAAATGGTAGACCACAGACGGGGAATGAGCTTTTATTTGTAAAGATGATGACTCGTATTTTAACTCGTATAAGGGAGACAAGTTTTACAATGTAATTATGAAAACGGTTGCAGTACTGTACTTGTTCGCGAAGTCTAATTTGAGACTTCTGAGTCGCGCTATGCCTGAAAAGGTTCAGGCGACTTAAAGTGCAGTTTTAAAGAGATATTATTCAAGAACATTCTAGTTTTTTTAAAAAATTCATGCTAATATAGGAGTTCTCACACCTGGCCAGTCTAATAATATGCATGAGATAAATTTGCCTTAACAGTTTGCAAATTTATCTTCATATTCATTGTGGGTATCCTGAAAATCTGACTGGCTGGATATGTTGAAAGAATTAGATTGAGAACCTCTTTGCTAACATAATTCTATTTTAGAAACTTTCTTTCTGTCTTTACATATTGTATTTTTCCATTTTTGTCAGGTGTTTATACTTTAATTCTTGGTTACAGGCAATGTTGTTTAAAGTAGTAGGTAAAGTATTTAAGTAAAAGTTAAATATTTAAGTAAAAGTTAAAATAAAACGCATTACAATTTTTACTTAAGTGAAAGTAAAAAAGTTATTGTCTAATATAACACTTTTTGAGTAAAAATACTGACTACAATGAATACAAACACTGTTAATGTTTTTATTCATTGTCACTCGTTCAGGTGTGCTAAAAAGGCATTCAACAACTACATTGCAGGAAGTGGCATATCGTCTGATAAGTTGATATACTTCTTTTCTATGGTTACAATCAAAGCAGTTTACATATTAAACTTCCCCCTCTGCATTCGCGGTGATAGGGGAATGGCAAGGCAGCGAATAGAGAAAAACTGTGAGTAACTTTTTGTATGTTGTGTGCAGTTTTTCTATTAAAAAAAAAAACCCAAAAACGACAACCGCAAATAACCTGACCCGTTCCAGTGAAGAAAGTGCAGCCAGGAGCAACAATATATATATATATATATATTTTTTTTGTGCAACACTGGGAGCAGAGATTTCCTGTGAGGTACATTTGGGGGCAGGGACTTCGATCAAAAAACCGCAGACCGCAAAACCGCCAATATGGAGGGGTAAGTGTACTATATATAGAGGTACCACATATACTCAAATATAAACTGAGGTAACCACCACCCCCCAAAAAAAAAAATAAAAAAGGGGTGGAAAAAGGTTGACTCAAATACAAACTGAATTTGCAACAGTCTTGTGAGGTTACTGTGGGAACTGGTGTTTTAATTACATTGTAAGCACTATTGAGTAAGGATTGTCTCTTGCATGTTTAATGTACAGCACTGCATATGTCTAGCTGCACTATAGAAATAAGTAGTAGTAAGACTCAAATATAAACAGAGACACCAATTTTGGGGCCATTTTTTAGCCCAAAAATCTAGATTTATATTTCAGTATATGCTTACTTTGTATCTGGGGCAGTGGAGGAGTAAATGAATTGCCTGGAGTCACAAGGAGCTATAGTGGGAATCAAACCCAGTTCTCTCACAAAATATCAGCAAAGACAGCAGGAGATTCACTACACCTGCAGCATTTAAAATTCACTCTGCCTAAGCTAAGTTCTTTTTTTTGCTATAATTTTTTGACAAATGAGTTGGTTATAACACTTTAAGGACTGTTGAACAAACTGCTAGGCAGGAGGGGGAGTGAGGCCGATGAGGTTATTTCCCTATCTAGTGCAGTTGTATAGTTAACATACTGACAACGCATGGGAATTTGAGGCCTCTTCCCCTTTAAAAACTTCTTTAACGCCAAGATAATTTGTCTGAGACAAGTCTAATAGAAACACACCGCTGTTTCTATTTATAAAAGAGATTAATAGCACAATAAGAGAGGTATTTTTTGCGAGGGTTGAGATTGATCTTTCTTAATCCTGTATAATTTTTGATTGATATAATCAAGCCCAGTTCCCCAGATTCTAAATTGCTGCACTAACCACTGGGCTACTTCTCCACTGATATCTTCTGTCTGGGGGCGGGGATGCTCAGAGCAAACCAGGCTTGTAACGTTGCATTTAGACTGGGATCAGTCTAAATGAAACATTATTTTGCCGGTAATGCACACAGCCTTTTATGCATGGAAGCAGTGACTGAAAGTCTTATGCTAATGAGCTTGCTAGTATTAAAATGAGCTCATTAGCAATTCCTTCCAATACTCAGAGAAACTGTGCAGGGAAAACCCTTACTCTAATGGCTGAGAACTGCGGACAGTTGTGAGTTGTCAATAGGATCCCATGCTAACTTGTTCAGGCATTGACAGGAAAATCAACACGGCAGCATGCCAATCCCTTATCCCGAAACCTTAGCCTGAGCCTTCCCTCCCCTCCAACGTAAAAAAAATCCCCAGTGGTCCAGTGGACCCCTTCCGACACCTTCCCCACCCCAAAAAACAAAATACCCTGTTGGTCCAGCGGCCCACTGATCTGGTGGGCTCTGGGCTGGGCCGGGTTAGGCTAAACCTGTCCTCCTAGTGTACACTGGCCCTGGTGTTCTAATGAAATCCCCTCCTCCACATACCTTTTGTTAGAGGCAGGAGGATCACACACTCTCTCCTGCCTCTGGGCTTGCTCTTGTCAAAATGGTGGTATCCAGTCCCTGCCCTAGGAAGTTTCAACCCCCTTAGCAACCGATGCTCAAAATCAACAGGGGGGGGTGGTGTGGTGCCCAATCCCCTTATGGCGGGCACTAGGCGGCCACGTAAGACCTTTCCTGTGCATGAGGCCATGCAGGAGTTGATTTCTGAGCAATGGACTACGCTAGAGTCAGGCCTCAAGGTGGCAAGAGCTATGTGTTTGTTGTATCCTGTGGCTCTTGAGGAGCAGAATAGATTTAAACTTCTAAAAGTGGATGCCTTAGTGGCGGCAGTCACTAGGAAAACTACTCTACCGATCGAGGGAGGTATAACTCTGAGGGACCCTCAGGATAGGAAGATTGAGTCGTCTTTAAGGTCTTCATTTGATGTGGCAGCCCTGACTCTGCAGGCAGCTGTGTACAGTTCATATGTGGCATGGGCCTTTCTTCAGTGGATCCAGCTGTTTACTGATGGGGTGGTGGAGTCTGGTAGGGCTCTGCCCCTAGACTTTCCCTATGTGGAGTCAGGGCTGGCGTATCTGGCTGATGCCTTATATGATATGATTAGGGCTTCAGCTAAGCAGATGGCTCTAGCAGTAGTATCTAAATCGCACCTATGGCTGAGGCATTGGACAGCACAAGCCGCCTCCAAATTACGCCTGGTACGACTTCCTTGTAGGGGCAGATTACTGTTTGGAGAGGACCTGGAAAAATTGGTGAAGGATTTTGGAGACTCTGTCTCGGAGGTTGCCAAAAGATGGGTCCAGAGGGGCACCTCGATCTTCCGCATCTAGGCTGCATTTTCGGGATACCAGGAGGTATAGCCCGGGAAAATCAGAATATAGGCCCTCCTATTCGGCAGCATATAGTGCCAGGTCCAGGGTTATGCAGCGGCGACCGTCTCGCCCTGCCATTCCCTAGGCCTTGAGGGTAGATCCTCCTCAGTCCTCACGACCTACACATTGACGGGGTTTTGGCTCCTTCCACCAAGTGAATTGTGTGTGTGGGTGGGTGGGGGCGTAGCTGGCCTCATTGCTGGTGGAATAGGCCAAGATTACGAAGAGCTCGGAGGTCTTCTGTGTAGGGCACGAAGGTTACGGTTGAGAATGCTTTTTTTTCCAGCCACAGATTCTTTCTGGGCATCCCTGTGGGCAGAGGCTGGATAGGAGATTGTGACAAGTTCGCTCCAGGGTCAGCGAGCCTTAGGGCCAGAGGTTCTGGTTCCTTGCAGTCAGAAGGGCCTGGGGTTTTGAGGGCCCACCAGTGGGTCATTTGGTCCCCCAGGAGATGGAGACTCAAGGTGGTATGTCCTTTCATTTCCTTGCGGTGAGTTCCCCGGCAGGCACGGGGAGCAGGCTCGGGAAGTAGGGTAGGCCCTTGGTCCTCCAGGGGCCCCACAAAGCCTATTGAGGGGGCTATCTCTTCGGCCAGTAAAGGGGCACGTTTGCTTCATTTGGCTTGCTTCTATGGTGCAGCGGGGTATATATTTCAGGGTTGTCCGCAGCCCTCGGGTTAGATTTCTCGGGGTCACTCCGCTTCGGTTGCGGGGGACACCCGTCTGCGTCCCACAGGAGTGGGTTCAGGGGGATGCTCCCTTCATCTGTGGTCTTACGGCCTGGCTATTGAACAGTCAAAGCTGCAGCATAGGAGGTATTCCGAGCAGGTTATCTCTACTCTGCTTAAGGCAGAGAGATCTACCTCTACAACTTATGCTAGGATCTGGCGGGTGTTTGAAGCTTGGTGCATTCAATTAGAGTGTCTTCCTTTTCAGGCTTCCCTGTCTCAGATTCTTTCCTTCCTGCAAGAAGGGGTTGCTAAAGGGTTGGCCTACAATTCCATTCGGGTACAGGTAGCGGCTATTGCCTGTTACAGAGGGAAGGTGTCAGGTTTGCCCATAGGGTCTCACCTTGATGTAGTACGGTTCCTTAAGGGGGCTAACCACATTAGGCTATGTCTGGATTGGAGTCCGAAGGTGGTCCTTAGAGGTTTGGATAACGCGACTCTCAAGGATGTTACCTTTTAAAGGCAATTTTTCTGGTGGCCTAGGCTTCGGCCAGGCGGGTATTTGAGTTGCAGGCATTGTCTTGCAGGGAACCGTCTTTGTTTTTCGGAGGCCGTAGTTTCAATTTGAACTGTTCCTTTCTTTCTTCCAAAAGTGGTGTCTCCTTTTCAGGTCAATCAGGTCCTCTTTCTACCGTCCTTTAGGGAAGAGGATTGGGGTCAAGGTTTCTTGCCTTGCATTTGCTCGATGTAAGGAGAATGCTCTTGCACTATCTTCAAGTTACTAATGATTTTTGGCGTTCAGATCACCTCTGTGCTCTTTTCAGGTCCCAGAAAGGATTTGATAGCTTCCAAGGCCTTGGTGGCTCATTGGGCCCGAGAGGCTGTTTCTTTCGCTTATTTGGTGGGTAAGCAGATGCCGGAGGTGCTCTACATGCTCATTCAACGAGAGCAATGGCTACGTCTTGGGCGGAGTCCAGGGTGTTTTCCCTGGAAGAGATTTGTAGGGCGGCCATTTGGTCGTCTTCCAACACGTTTTCTAGGTATTACCGTTTGGATGTGGCGGAGCGCGTGGAGGCATCCTTAGGTGCTGCGGTGCTTGCGGAGGCAGCATGTTCACCCCAGCCGAGTTGAGGTTGCTTTGCTACATCCCACTAGTCTCTGGATTCATCTGCTGACAACGCTAAGGAAGGAAAAATTGTCCTACCTGTTAATTTTCTTCTTTAGACACAGCAGATGAATCCAGAGCCCCACCTGATTGGTATTGTTCATGTATTTTTCTCTTGCAGGTGCTGTCTCATGGTTGGGGGTCAGGATTTATTTTGCTTATGGGAAAGAAGTTTGCTAGGTTGCAACTGCATTGTTCGGATGCTTGGACATTAAGCGATACTGACTGGTAAGAGGAACGCCATCCAAGATGTACACCTGCAAATCAGTTCTCTATCTCCACCTGTTGGTAGATGTGTGCTATCCCAATAGTCTCTGGATTCATCTGGTCCAACAGGAACTTATCTAACCTTTTCTTGAATCGTCTAAAGGAAAGAAAATTAACAGGTAGGACATATTTCCTTTTCGAAAGGCAAATCACCATACGTCTTACAGGGCACTGCTGTGATCTCCATATATAGGGTGCCACATAAACATCTCACCAGAACTCCCTTATAGATTATGGTGAGCCCCCCAAAAACCCACTATACCCATCTGTCTACAACCCCAATAGCCCTTATGGCTGCAGGTGGCACCTATTTGGCAGTAGAGTGGGGTTTTGGTGTCCTTGCATGTTCCACCATAAATGTAGTGGTTAGAGTGGCTTATGGGACTTGCTACTCCTCTCTATGGTTCACTAGTCCACCCCCAGGCTATTTAAGACACCCGTGTGCAGCTCTACTAGGCTTTCCTATACCAGGTGCTGATGTTCTGGAGACAAGTATATATATATTTTTTTATTCTGATCTTTGTGGGGGGGGGGATGAAGGAGTCAGTGAACACTGAGGGGGTGGGGGTGTCTTTACATTGTCTCCACAGTGGTTATCTGGTTACTTTGGATACCTTTTTGGCACTTATACCTGTTTTAACATTGTCTAACTCGCAACGTCTAAGTTTCATCCAGGATGTGTAGTAAAACATTCGATTATTGCTGCGGTACGTCTTAAGTTGGCCAACATCCTGCCCAAATACTGCCATGACCACTCTTCCAGATACGCCCCTTTCAGCTCTGGGCGCACAGAGGCATGTCCAGAAAGTTGGTTTGATATCGGTGCTTGGATGTCCCAGTCTATTAGGACGTCAAAGCGCTGACTTAGGTGGGTTTTTAGACATTTTAAAGTTTTGATTATGAGCCACATAACCTTCAGAAGTAGTCGTTGTCGGCATGTGAGTGAGGTGGGAGCTAGCGCATGTGTGCCGCCTTATGCGAACGTGGTGGTGTGCAGACCCAGGATGCCCTGATCCCGGCCGCCATTACGATGGGTTTCAGAGTGCTGGAGGCTGGAGTTGGAGAGCTCTTTGGGTGCCACTGTGAGGGGGAGCTGGGCCGTGACCTTGGGTGCTTCGTGGGCAGCTGCTGAAGCCTTGTGGTGCAGACGCTGTGGTTGTCGTTGGACTTTCGGCTCCGCTTTCCATATATCAAACCAAATTACATTAAAAAAATAAAACACAAACAAACCAGAAGCAAATACTGACTGAAGGAGATGGGGGGCACAGCAAATTCTGTTACCGCCTCAGTTCCCTGCAGTTGTGCGGTCCAATCCTTGTTGCCTGACAGTGGTTCATTGCTTCCTGGCAGCTCTTCCATCTGCAGGTCATTGGGGTGGCTTTGTGGTTAAGGATCCAGGTTCCAGTCCCACTTCAATTCATACGGGCGTTTGTATCTTCCTGTTGGTCAGATTCCTAGGTGGGGGCCTAGTATTTTGGGGCTCCGGCAGGGTGTTATGGGGGTGCCCTGGATGGGGCGGCACTCCAGGATGCGGGGTGTCTTGTGTCGGAGGGCTGGACCCCCGAGGAACGTGTGCGAGGGAGCTCCCGGCAGGAGTTTGGGGCTACTGCAGGTGGGTTCTTAATGCTGGGACAGGTTGGGGGACACGTATGAGGGGGACAAAGGGGCCCGTTGACCCCGTCCCACTACATTTTTTGCCAGCAGAGATTGGGGTGCTGTTGGAGGTTGGTTTGTCTGGCCCCACCTCGCGGCTATTCTGCAGCCCCTCGTAGACATGTATACATCTCCCATATGTATTTCATTTTTATATTTGACCTATGCTAAATTGTGGGCCTGTGGCTCATGGGGTGGATAGCCTCTGTTGCCTGGGGGTGTTTTTGAGGGGCCCTTGGGGCTTTCTTTTCGGGGGTCTGTGGTGTCTTGGTGACTTCTGGCCGCCTGCTGCTGCCTGTTGGTGCCCGCATAGCTGTTGCGTGGCCCCACTCGCAACAGCTTGCAGGGATTTCACGGGATGGTGGCCAATCAGGGTACTCTGGTGGCGCTTGGGTAGTCTAGTTTTGCATAGCCCGGAGGCTTTGGGGTATGCTGAAGGTTCCTCCGGGAGCTGGTATTGCGTGGGAAGCCGAATCCTTGGGGGTTTTGGGCTGTGTTCTTGAGAAGGTTCCCCCCTGGCTGTTGCATATTGGTGGATTGGGGCTTGACTGGGGCACAGGATGTGGCGCTGGGGTGGGGCTGTGGGAGATGCCAGGCTGGATATTCTACTTCTTGCTTGTTGCTGCTGGGTTTTTTTCTGTTTATTTTCAGGACTGGAACCTGCAGCGGGGGTCGCTGGTGGGTGCCGAATTCTGGTCCTGGAGAGCTTCAGCGCAGGAGTTTCCGGTGCGTCAGACCAGTTTGGGAGAAGGATGCCACTGGATGACAGGATGGTTGCTGCGGGGGGTGCCATTTCCTCTCCAGTTCAGGTCTGGAGGGGGCAAGGTGGCTGCTGTCATGGCGTCATGGGTCAACGGCACATCTGATGGTGATGGGCAGTGAGCAGTGAGCAGTGAGCAGTGAGCCGTGCCTGGATTCTGGTGTCTCTGGTTAAAGGGGCATGTTGGGACATGCCACCCCCCAAACCCTTGCTGGCATGGCAGGGTCGGGGGCCGACTATTATGGGTATTGTTTATGGGCACTGGTATGTTGATGCGTTCGGGTGTGCGGTTATCCCAGGCTTTTGTAAGAAGACTAAAAGAAAAAGGAATTACCGATCAAGTCTTAGACTGGTTTAAATCTTACTTTACTGACAGAACCTCCATCGTCAGATTTAACAATGAGGATTCCACCCCTTACACGGCAACCTTTGGAATTCCACAAGGATCCATTTTGTCTCCTCTATTGTTTAATATCTTTCTCGCTCCTTTATTAGAACTTTGTCAGGCCATAGGCTTCATCCCTTATTCTTACGCAGATGATATCCAACTCTTACACCCTTTAGATCCTGAAAACACTACAGATATTTCCTCAATAAATCAAAAGCTAGAGCTCGTCCAAAACTGGTTAAACACAAACAAATTGGCATTAAACATTAATAAGACTCAATCCATTTTATTTAACTGGAAAAATGATATTTCTCTTTCTAAATCTTTTGTTCTCAACAACATCCCCATTAACATGGTATCTACAACAAAAATTCTTGGCATTTACATAGATGAAAAACTATCCTATCATGAACACATATCCTATATGGTTAAAAACTGTTTTTATAAACTACGGCAGATAAGATCTATTGCTAAATTTCTTACTCCTTCTTCTTTAAAGATCCTAATTCATTCATTTATAATAGCGAAAATAGATTATTGCAATGCTCTATTTCTAAACATCACACATAAAGAAATAAGAAGAATACAAATAATTCAAAACACAGCAATAAAATTAATTTATAATGCAAAAAAATTCGACCACGTATCTCCATTATTAATAGATGCACACTGGTTACCAGTAAATCACAGGATCTGCTTCAAATTAATGCTTCTAATTTTCAAAACGTTAACATCCAACGAACCTCAATTTATCTCTAAAACTTTAATCCCATATAAACCTCATCGATCTCTTCGCTCTTCCGACCAATGCTTATTAACAGTTCCATCATTAAAAATCATAGGCACCAGAAGAGCTGATACTTTTACCGTCGCCGGCCCACAAAGGTGGAATAAACTTCCTCAATTTATTCGATCAGAAAAAAATATTTCAACATTTAAAAAACTTTTAAAAACATACCTATTTAATGATGCCTTCGACCTTTAGTAGTTTTTCTTTTTTTTTTATTCTTTTAAACGATTTACGAACTGGTTTTATTCTTATAGAAGCTAACGAAGTTTGCTTGAGCCATTTTGTTTTATCTTTTTACCCTACCTTTTGTACTTTCCCTTTTTTTCTTATTACCCGAAATTGTAACTTTTTAATTTTCCCATGCCCCTCAAGTATGTTTTAAATGTTTTTATTTTATGTCATGTAATTAATTATTATGTTAAGTTTCTTATCTCTTTTTATTATTATATGTACATCGCTTAGTAATTGTTATAGGCGATCCATCAAAAGATTGAATAAACTTGAAACTTGAAACTTGAAACTTGTATGGTTGGACTCCTCTGGAGAGGAGCGGGGGGCTGGCAGGGAGCTGTGCCTGGGTTCTGGTGTCTCTGGTTAAAAGGGCATGTTGGGACATGCCACCCCCCAGACCCTTGCTGGCATGGCAGGATCGGGGGCTAAATATTATGGGTACTGGTTTGTTGGTGAATTTGGGTTTGGGTTTGCAGTTATCCCAAGCTATTGTCTGGTGAGGCTTATCAGGAGATGAGTGGGGGGTTGGCAGGGAGCTGTGCCCAGGTTTTGGTGTCTTTGGTTAATGAGGCATGTATGGACATGCCACCCCCCAGACCCTTGCTGGCATGGCAGGGTCAGGGGCCTGATCTTATGGGTACTGGTTTCAGAAACTGTTTTGTCTTGTGGGTATGTTCTCTTCCTGGGTTGTTGCTAAACAGGGTTCCTGGGGTTAATTGAACTTGTTGAGATCCCTGAGGTTGCATCTTTGTTTTTGGGTGGGGGGGGGGGCTGTGGCGGTAACCCGAGGTACAAAGTTTTGGCTCATCCGAAGATAAGCGGGTATTTGGTAGTCAGCTCAGTTGAGTGGTGATGCCGCGGCTCAGGTGACCCTGTAAGGGGGGGGGCATGGCGGTCCATGCCTACACCCCTAGGCTCATCTGGGGATGAGCGGTTAGGGAAAGGGAGCTCAAGTGAGCGAATATGTCTTGAGGCCCATGTCACGGAAGAGGGGCAATGGAGATCCATGCCACCCCCTAGGCTCTTGCTGATATGGCAGGGTCAGGGGAATACAACTGAGTTTTTGTAAAATTGCAGTGTCTTGTAGCTCGGGGTGAAGCAATTGTTCATTGATTATTGGTAGTCCCAATAAACAAAGCTGCGGCCTGATTATTACCATCAATAAAGTTTCTGTTTTATTTATTGTTGACATTATTGCTGAGGATATAAGTGCGTGAGTACAACGAGGGGGTTTTGTATTCAGGGGGTTGGTGATGGGTTAGAGGGGTGTGTGAGGGGACGACAACTTGGCCATTCTAGATCCATATGTTACAGGTCATACAGGGCATCAGCCATGTAGTCAGGACCTGCTCTTTGATCTCCAATAAAAGACTCGCAATTAACTGACCGGTAAGCCTCACTTCGGTGCTGGGCAAAATGGTAGAAACGATTATAAAAAATAAAATTGTGGATCATGTAGACCAGGGGTAGGGAACTCCGGTCCTCGAGAGTTGTATTCCAGTCGGGTTTTCAGGATTTCCCCAATGAATATGCATGAGATCTATTTGCATGCACTGCTTTCATTGCATATTCATTGGGGAAATCCTGAAAACCCGACTGTAATACGGCTCTCGAGGACCGGAGTTCCCTACTCCTGATGTAGGCAAACATGATTTAATGAGATGGAGTCAGCATGGGTTCAGCCGAGGGAGATCTTGCCTCATAAATTTACTTGACTTCTTTGAAGGTGTGATTAAACATGTGGATAAATTTGAGCCGGTTGATATAGTGTATCTAGATTTTCAGAAAGCTTTTGATAAAGTTCCTCACAATCTGTCTCCTGAGAAAATTAAAGTGTCATGGAATAGGTGGCAAAGTTCAGTTGTGGATTAGGAATTGATTATCGGATAGAAAACAGAGGATAGGGTTAAATGGTCATTTTTCTCAATGGAGGTGAGTAAACAGTGGAGTGCTGCAGGGGTCTGTACTGGGACCAGTGCTATTTAACTTATTTATAAATGATCTGGAAATTGGAATGATGAGTAAGGTGATTAAACTTGCAGATGACACTAAACTGTTCAAAGTTGTTAAAAACGCATGCGGATTGTGAAAAATTGCAGGAAATTGGAAGACTGGGCATCCAAGTGGCAGATGAAATTTAATGTGGATAAATGCAAAGTGATGCACATTGGGAGGAATAATCTGAATCACAGTTACCGGATGCTAAGGTCCACCTTGGGGGTTAGCGCCCAAGAAAAGGATCTGGGTATCATTGTTGACAATACGATGAAACGTTCCGCCCAATATGCAGCAGTGGCCAAAAAAGCAAACAGGATGCTGGGAATTATTAAAAAAGGGATTGTTAACAATACTAAGGGCTCCTTTTACTAAGGTGCGTTAGGGCCTTAATGCGCGGAATAGCATGCACTAAATTGCGTGTGCTAGACCTTAACACCAGCATTGAGCTGGCGTTATTCTTGAAGCGTACCATGTGTTTTAGCTCACAGTAATTTCGTGCGTGTGCTAAAAACGCTAGCGCATTTTAGTAAAAGGAGCCCTAAGAATGTTATAAATGCCCCTGTATCACTCCGTGATGCAACCTCCCCTGGGGTATTGTGTTCAATTCTGGTCTCCTTATCTCAAGAAAGATATAGCGGCACTAGAAAAGGTTCAACGAATAGCAACCAAGATGATAAAGGGGATGAAACTCCTCTCGTATGAGGAAAGACCAAACAGGTTAGGGCTCTTCAGCTTGGAAAATAATAACTTATAATAATAACTTTTATTTTGTATACCGCCATACCCAGAGAGTTCTAGGCGGTTCACAGCAATTAATAATGTTACAAAAGAAGATACCATTGGGAATTAACATTTTTTGGAATGAACATGTCATTTAGGTTGACAAGAATTAACATTTTTTGGGGTGTACAGGTCAATGAAGTTGACAGAATATCCAATGGAGTATAATAGGAAAATACAAGAGTGTACAATAGGAGGGAAAAAAACCCGGTCAGAGAAGTTGGTTGGTTTGGAGGGTACATTAGGGGGGGAAGGTGGAGGTTCATGTGTATTGAAGGGAGTAGAAGGAGCGAGAGGGAGAGTTAGGGATTCTGTCTATGGAATAAGTGAGTTTTGAGTTTTTTTCTGAAGTCCAGGTAAGTGGGGGCGTCAAGTATAAATTGGGCAAGCCATGAGTTTAGTTTGGCCGCCTGGAAGGAGAAGGTTTTGTCGACGAATCGTTTGAGTTGACATAGTTTTAGGGAAGGGAAGGCGAATAGATGAATTCTGCGAGAGTTCTTATTATTGTGATCTAATTTGAAGTGGGGGATGAGGTAGCTTAGGGATAGACCAAACACCGTTTTGTAGCTGAGGCATGCGAACTTGAATAGTACTCTGGATTCAAATGGTAGCCAGTGCAGTTTATGGTAGTAAGGGGTGATATGTTCCTATTTGTTTAGGCCATATTTAAGGCGGACGGCCGTGTTCTGAATCAGTTTTAGTCTCCTGGTGGTTTTCTTCATGGAGCCTAGGTAAATGATGTTGCAATAATCGAGGATGCTGAGAATGGAGGATTGTACTAACAGTCGGAATGAGTTGTCATCAAAGTATTTTTTTATGGTGCGGAGTTTCCAGAGCACCGAGAAGCATTTCCTGATGGTAAGATCGGTGTGCTTCTCAAGGGAAAGGTGTTTGTCTAGGGTGACTCCTAGTATTTTTAGGGTTTGTTTTAGGGGGAAGTCCGATCCATTCACTTGAATTGAGGTATCTTTGATTTTATCATTGGGGGAGGCCAGGAAGAATTTAGTTTTGTCAGGGTTTAGTTTTAATCTATTGGATAGCATCCAGAATTCTATCTGCCTGAGTAAGTGTGATATAGAGTTAAGCAGCTCTAGGGTGAAACTGGTTAGTGGGATGATTATTGTGATATCGTCTGCATAAATGAAGAATTTGAGCTTGAAGCTGTGCAGGAGGTTTCCCAGGGAGACGAGATATATGTTGAATAGGGTGGGGGAAAGTGGTGAGCCCTGGGGAACACCACAAGAATTGTCCCAACTGTGGGAGAGAGAGTCGTTCTTTGAGGGGAGATATGATTGAAGTCTACAAAATTCTGAGTGGAGTAGAACGGGTACAAGTGGATCGATTTTTCACTCAGTCAAAAATTATAAAGACTAGGGGAATTTACAGGAAAGTGCTATTAAAACCAATAGGAATAATTTTTTTTTTCACTCAGAGAATAGTTAAGCTCTGGAATGCTGTGGTTGGAGAAAGTTGTTACTGAACGGGAGAGGGAGCCTTGATAAAGCCCTGTGAGACAGACGGGCGAAACATGTTGGACATTTATGTTTCTACCCTCCCGACTAGCGTCAACTAAAAGCTAAGTACTTTCAGAATACCTATACTTTAGTCATAACACTAAAATGTTACACTTAATTAAAAAATCAGGTCCAGTGACGAAAGGGTGCATAAAGCCCGCACTATGAAATACATTTGAGTGCGTGGTGGCCCTCTGAGGATCTATGAAATACAATAAATTTGTGAATAAAAGAGTTTAAAATGGAGTGAGGCACATTTGTAAGAAAATTTCTTGCATTTAACGGACTGAACTATACCATAGTCTCCATTTAAGTTAACTAAGTGCTGAGATTTTCATTGCCCTGTATTAGTAGCATAGAATATTGCTACACCTTGAGTTTTGGCCAGGTACTAGTGACCTGGATTGACCACCGTGAGAACGGGCTACTGGGCTTGATGGACCATTGGTCTGACCCAGTAAGGCTATTCTTTTGTTCTTTTTATTTATTTATATTTATTTGATTTTTCAATCTTAATTACCAAAATAACTTATACAGAAAGCAAAATTAGACACATAAATATCCATCATAGTAAACAATATCGAGAAAACAAAAGTGATTTTGGCTAATTATGCTCAAGTCCTCAAATTATATCCAAAATGTTATAATCTAGTGAAAAACAAAAGAAGATTCTATTAAGATTTAAGGCTGGGCAAAACGTTGAGCTAAGGCGTATATTCCATCAAAATAGGGTTCAGGATTGTTTTTTTTTTCCCAAGTGGGATAGGGACAAAAAGGTTGTCAACTGGTTCATAAAAGACATATTTGACAGCTTGATATAGGACAATACATTTACAGGGGTGTCGCAAATAAAAGGTGGCACTCAAGGATGTAACCCTAGGCTTCATTAACAAAAATTCTCAACTATGCCTCTGCGTCTCATGTCAAATCGGGAAACATTTTGTACTTTTAAGACCTATAAATTCCTTTTGCCTATTTTTGAAGAAATGTTTTAACAATCATATTTTTTCAATTGAGAGAGCTACTGATATGATCAAAGTGGATGGCACTGCTGCCTCTATCAGATATTTCCAACATTTCAGATACATTTAAAGACTCTTGATTTAGTAAAGATTTTTGAACTTTACTTTTTCCAGGAAGATAATATACTGAAGAAAATGGAGGCAACATTTCCTCTGAAATATCCAATATTTCTAGTAAATATCTTTTAAGCATTTCCCTAAAAGTTACAGACGTAAGCCTAGGAAAATTAATCAATCTTAGATTATAATGTGAGTTATTTTCAAGCATTTCCATTTTTCTTCTAAGATTAACATTATCTTTTATCAAGTTCTCTTGCAATTGCTTAAAAGTTGTTATATCCTGGTCATGTTTCTGAAGCAAAAGATTAAAGGCAGTCACTTCAACTTTCATATCTTTTAACTCTTTAGAATGTTCCAATAGTTTCCTTTCAATTTGCTGAAGATTGGGACTTATGGCCTTCACAAAGCCAGGCATAAGATCCCATAAAGACTCAAGGGTTACCGCTGCTGGTTTCTCAGGTAATATCAAAGGTTTAATAGTAAGGACACTCTCACCAGTCTGTAATCCTTCTTGTTGTCCGCCCGTTTGGCCCAGTCTGTCCACCGAAGTTGTAATGGCCTCAGATAATCCAGCTGGAGTCCCTAAAATTGGGGTTCCAGCCTCCAAGCTCACCATCAAGAGATCCCTCACCTCTGGGAAAGAGTAAACACCAAGCTCCGGGGTTTCCTCACCCCTGCGGGAGCTAGTGCTCTGAGGCTGCGGGGGCGGAGCCCTACTATCAGGGCTCAGCGTTATTTCTAGGCCAGGAGGAATCGCAGCGGGCTCGCCTGTATCCTGTGTTCTCAACAGGCTACTTCCCGACTCCACCGACACCTGCTGCATCCGTCTTAGAAGCTCGTCGATAGTGCCGACAATGGGCACCCCGGATCGCCGTGAGGCGGTAGTGGCGCTCTCCGTTTCGGCATGTCAGGTAGGAAATCTTTCTCCAAAGCTAAGCTCTAGAATGGAGCTCTCAGCGCACATCCAGTCAAGTCGCCATCTTTGATCCCTCTTATGTTCTTATGACCTGTAGGAGGCTATTTAAAATTTGAGTTTTTAACGCAGTTTTTGAGTTTGCTTTTTTCTAGTTTGCCTGTAATTTCTTAAAATTTTGCTTTTATAAAACCATTATATTCATGTTTGATATCACAAGGAAAATTTCAAATAAAAGTAAAGAGGAAAAAAAAATAATTGTACCTTTTTTTTTGTATTTGTATTGATGATTTTTAATGTATTGTTGTGGGAAGGAGGTGGGGTGGTTCTGTGTGCATTTTAACTTTATTTGTACTTTGCCTAGAGCAGAGGTGGGCAATTGTGGTCCTTGAGAGCCCCAGGAAGGTCAGGTTTTCAGGATATCCACAATGAATATGCAAAAGATAGATTGCATAATGTGGAGGTAGAGCATAGAGCCTTGTTTTTAATAAGAAAACTATTTATTTAAACAACAAAGGAGTTAAGAAAGTAACTTTTGAGGAACCATAGGAAAGATGGCAAAGTGTCAATTGTCAAAAATTTCCAAGGTATATTATTGCAGTTGGTGTGTTGCCACACACCTTTTGGCAATTTTTGACAATCAAAAATTTTCCCTCTTTCCTATGGATCCTGGAAGTTGTATACTGTTATGCACTGCAGTGTTCTCCCCAGGGCCTTTTAGCCGGGCGCTCCGCCTGCCTAATTTAGATGACCGCCCAGCTGTCATCTATCGGGAATCCTGCAGCTGCCGCCGCTCAATGTAAAAAAAATCCCCCCTCCCCCCCCCAAAAAAAAAAACACCTCTCACCGGCTTGGAGATGCGAACTCATGCTTCGGGGCTCTAAGGTGTGTGTGCTGGCTTCCCTTCGAAACCGGAAGTTACATCGGGGGGGGGGGGGAGGGAGAAGAGAAGGGAAGCCAGCACACACACCTTAGAGCCCCGAAGCATGAGTTCGCTGCGGGCTAAGGCAGGAGACTGGTCAACGACGGATGGAAGCTTACAACTCGCTGACGGACCTGCCTACTTTCTGTTTCCGCGAAGGCAGGACCCGGCAACGAGGAAGGCCCGAAGCAAATTGTAAGTTTCCCTCCGTCGCTGACCTATGGAGGGAAGCTTACGATTTGCCTAGCGACTTTGCCGAGGGATGTGTGAGTTGGGAGGGAAGGGGCGGCTGGGCAGGGCTGATGCTGTCGATGCTCATCTCTCCGCCCTTGTTCTCGTTGCGCGGCCGGTGGCGGAAACAGTGTAGAGCTAGAGCTGGCCGTGGACCGGGAGTGGGCGTTGCTGGCTCAGCGGCGGCAGTTGCACGTGCTTTTCACATGCTATGGCGACAACAGCTCGCTGATGGTGGAAGGCTTTTGGCAGCTCCTGCTCAGCATCGGTTTGGGGCAAGTCAAGACAAGTGGCTACCGGGGGAAGAGGAGGTGGAAGATGCCCGGTACCAGGGCTGGAACCACAGCGGCCATGGCTCTGGCTGCCCGGCTCCTGTTGCAGCTTGGCTCTGGCAGTGCCCAAAAGCCCCAAACCGCTAACCAGACACAACTATCCCAAGGCCGTTTACAGCCAGAGCCCCAGGAGGTGAGACACCGAGTGCCACTGTGACTAAACTAATTCATTATTTGCCTGTGACTTTCTGGTATTTAGGATTAACTCTTTCCATTCAACCCTTGACTTTAAACACACAAGTCTGGAATTCTAAGCACATTTATTTATTTATGTTTACAGGTATTTGGGAACATAAAACATAGTGAAAGCTATTTCTGACCGGTGATAGGACAAAAGCGCGCGAGACTTCGGCGCGCCCACATTTCAGCACAGACAAATTGGCGCAAGACCCCAGCGCGCCGCCTAAAAAGTTACTTATAAAGAGCTCTGACGGGGGCGTGGGGGGGAACCTCTCCACTTTACTTCATATTTTTTGCGCTGCCGTTGGGGGGGGTATCATTATAGAGAAAACTGAACTTTTTCCTAAAAAAAATCGGGAAAAAGTTAAGTTTACTCTATAATGGAGGGTTCCAACTCCACAACTCCTCCCAATGGCAGCGTGAACAGTATGAAGTAAACTGGGGGGGGGGTTCCCCACTCACACCCGCGTCGGAGCTCTTTTAAAAGTAACTTTTTAGGCGGCCTGCTGGAGTCTTGTGCTGATCTGTCTGCGCTGAAATGTTGGTGCGCTGAAGTCCCGCGCACGAATGACTATGAACCGTTGTGACCTTGCCCCCCTCCCCCCCAAAAAATGATTTTTCAGTGGGAGGGTCTTAACTGGTGTTATTTAATAGAGTAGAGACTGGATGCTTGAAGAATGTATGGTAGTCCTGGGTTTATTGATGCAGTTGCAGTGCTGTAGAGAAACACTTTTCTAGATTATACATCTTATTGTTTGGGGGTGTATTGGGGGAGGCTTATCCTTGCTTTTAAAGTTGGACTTATAAATGTATTTTGCATTATTATTTTTGTATTAATAGGATTTTTATAATTTTGACATTGGGGAGGAGTATTTTAATGGTTGTACAGTAGGGTTGTGTGTACATAAAAAATGAATGGAAGAAATTGCATTACAATTAGTACTATTATAATGGGAGTGGGGTCAGGGACGGAGCTTGGACTGAGGTACTCAGTTGGTATTTGTTAAACTTAGGGGGGTACTTGGCTTGAAGTTGAGAAACATTGGTCTCTAGATGACTAGTATGGAGTTCACTAAGTAAGGGTCCCTTTTACAAAGCCTCAGTAGCAATTCTCCCATGGCAAATGCACCAAAGTCCATTCAATTCCTATGGGCTTCAGTGCATTTGCTGTGGCAGAATTGCTATCGCAGCTTTGTATAAGGAGCCCTAAGGCAGGAACTACTGTCTCTGTGCTGTGTCTTAAAACACAGATTGCCGGGGATGCAAAGCATTAACTGATTCAACTTGAGTTTGAAGTACGGTAGTTTTGAAAGAAATGGAAGGTTTGATACTGGTCATTAGTTATTCGGAATAAGAGGATCTGCATTACTTTTTTTCAAGGGTGGCTTAAATGCTACTGGAACACTGCCTAAGTGTCAAACCTTTAAAAAGGAAGTCATATTGAGCGTTGGAAAATAATTAACTAATAAAAATCGTGCACATTTAGTGATCTTTTTACTAAGGCGTGCTAGCTATTTTAGCGCACACTAAACGCTAATGCATCCATAAACTATAATGGACACGTTAGCGTTTAGCGTGTGTTAAAATGGCTAGCAAGCCTTAGTAAAAGTACCTTTTCATTTTCCCCACTACCAAATTTCCCCATCCCGCCCCGCCCGGCTACTTTTTCATGCCACCCGGCTGGAAAAAATTTCTGGGGAGAACACTGCATTGTGTCTTGGGCAGAAGTATTGTGGATACTACTTGGAATTGTTGAGCAAATGAATACCTTTAATATCTTCACATTTCTGAAGAAATTAAGGGAATTTTTCTGCACTTTTTCCAAGCTTGCTAATGGTTTGTATATAGTGATGTTGGCTGAGGTTATGAAACTGTGACATAGTTCTGTGTGGATTTGTTTTCAGGAAGAAGTGAAAGTGAAAATTAAAGACCTGAATGAGCATATCGTGTGCTACCTGTGTGCCGGCTACTTTATTGATGCCACCACCATCACAGAATGTTTACACACCTGTAAGTGACAGTGGGAGGGAAGGGATCTGCAGAAGGCATTGATGTTGAAACAAATTGTTCTAGAATGTTCTTTTTGTTTTGCTTTTCAGTCTATGAATTAAGTGGTCATGAAAGGTGCCTGAATGCCAGCTCTGCTACTCTGATATGAGAGATCACATGATTGAGCAGCGATGTTGACATAACCTGGGGTTAATAGATGTGTCCTCCTAGGTTGCTGCCTAGTGTATATCTAGAGGTGGTATTTCCCAGTTACATTAACCAAATTATATTTTAGAACCAAATCTTTTCCAGAAAAGGGAACATGTTAAAGCTATAGAGCATAACTTTTAGGTTGCAGGAAGGAAGATTTAAGAGTAATGTTAGGAAATTCTTTTTCATGGAGAGGGTGTTGGAGAGGAAAATGGTGATGGCATAAAAAAAAAAAGTGTGGGATAAATACAGAATCTCTAATTAGAAAACAAGTGGTATAAATTTAAAGAGCTAAGGCCAGTATTGGACAGACTTGTACGGTTTGTCCCATATATGGTGATTTGGTGGAGGATGGGTTGGGAAGGGCATCAATGGAAACTCGACTAACTTGGAACATGAGGATGTTACTGGCCAGACTTTTTACAGTAGATATCCTGCAAACAATGGGATGGTTGAATAGGTTGGAGTGAGCTTAGATGGCAACTTCAGAAGTTGGAACCTAGGACAATTCCAGGTAGGCTTTAGTCTATAGCCCAGAAATATTAAAGAAGAGACAAGTTAATTTTAGATGGAACCAGGACTAGCAGATAAGTGGTTTCAATCAGACCTTTTGCATCACATTCACTAAAGAACTCAGCTGACTCTAGTCATGTTGTTCTGAACCACAATTTATTTTAGGGGTCCTTTTTATAAAGCAGCACTAAAAAATGACCTTGGCACAGTTGGATTTTTGTATTAACAGCCACACGCTTTGGCTTTAAAAAAAGATTAGCATGTGAGCCCTTATCACTACCTATTTTATAGGCAGTAAGGGCTCACGTGCTACTCGCATGCTAATCAGTTAGCAAGTGTCAGCGTAGTTGTGCTGATTACAAGACACACCCACTCTCTGCTCTCCCTCCCCCCACCCCCAGACACGTCCCTTCCATGGTAAAAAAATATATATATATTTTACCATATGGTGTGTGCATGCTAACCTGGAACTTACCACAGGTCACCTAAACACACCCTGTGGTAAGCCCTTTTAAGCTGTAGTAAGCATGTGCTTTTTTTGCAACTTGGTAAAGGGATCCTTAGTCATTTAAAGGTACAATATTAACAATATTCCAGTGGCAGAGGCTACAGACAGAAGTTAACAGTAAAACTCAATATATGCAAAATAGCTGAGGAGGTTTAACAATGTCCCATCCCTTTAGCTCTTTATTTTATTCATTCATTTTTATAGCCCGTCCTCCCCCAAGAGCCCAGAACATGTTACAATGATACATGCACCAAAGTTTTCAGGAACAGAGATGCGTACATTGCAGTCAATAACATGTTACAGAATCAAAACACAAAGCTATAGGGATTAAACATAGGCCTGGCTGCACTAAATATAATCGCTGATGCCGATTATCTGGCTGATTGCAGAAGAGTGATCGATGTACCAAAAAGATTGCATGCAAATGATTCACGTGGAGGTTCGTCGTAATCCTTTTGGTCAAAGACCAGCGCCCTAACTGAGACTAGCCCTACCTGTGTACTTCCTTGTTCAGTAGGAACTTGTCTAACTTTGTCTTGAATCCCTGGATGGTGTTTTCCCCTATGACAGCCTCAGGGAGAGCGTTCCAGTTTTCTACCATTCTCTGAGTGAAGAAGAACTTCCTTACATTCGTACGGAATCTATCCCCTTTCAATTTTAGAGAGTGCCCTCTCGTTCTCCCTACCTTGGAGAGGGTGAACAACCTTTCTTATCTACTAAGTCTATCTCCTTCAGTACCTTGAATGTGTACTTCTACATCAGGGCCCCCCTCCCCTGAAGGTCTGTCCTCCCCTGAAGGCCTTCACCCCACCTCCAAAGCCCTGCCTGTCCCCCCTGAAGGCCTGTGCCACCATCCCTGAAGGCCTGTTTCCCCCTTGAAGGCCTGCATCCCCCCCCCTTGAAGACTTGTTCCCCCCCCTTAAAGGCCTGCCTTTCCCCTCCGAAGGCCTGCCTACCTGTCCCCTCCTGAAGGCTTGCCCTCCTTAAAGGCCTGCATCCCACCCCTGAAGGCCTGCCTGCCTGTCCCCCCTTGAAGGCTTGCCCCCCCTTAAAGGCCTACATCCCACCTCTGAAGGCTTACCCCCTCTTAAAGGCCTGCATCCCACCCCTGAAGGCCTGCCTGCCTGTCCCCCCTTGAAGGCTTGCCCCCCCTTAAAGGCCTGCATCCCACCCCTGAAGGCCTGCCTGCCTGTCCCCCCTTGAAGGCTTGCCCCCCCCTTAAAGGCATGCATCCCACCCCTGAAGGCCTGCCTGCCTGTCCCCCCCTAAAGGCCTGTTCCACCCCTACCCCGAAGGACTGCTCACCACCCCACCCCCCCGGAAGGCCTGTGTGTTCCCCCTGGCCTTCCTGCACCGTTTACCTTTGAGAAGCAGCCTGCAGATAAGATCACGATGCTAGCGATCTTTGCACTGCTTCTGAGCTGTTTCCCATGCAGCGGTCCTGCCCCTTCTCTGACATCAGGCAGGATCGCGGCGGAGGAAAAGCTCTGAAGCAGTGTAAAGATAGCTAGCATCACGACCTTATCTGCAGGCTGCTTCTCAAAGGTAAACAGTGCGGGGACACCAGGGGGGGAAGTCGGACAGCAGCACTTCCCGACTGATCCTCGCTCTCTAAAGCAGGTGCGGCAGCGGCCGGCCAGCAAGAGCAGCGCTGCTGCTCCTGCTTTAGGGGGCGAGGGTCAGCTGAATCGGGACCCGATTGATTGATTGTTTGTTTGTTTTGAATCGATTTCGAATCGATTCACCCGAAGTGAATCGGTCAACTTATTTGAATCGTGAATTGGGCAGCACTAGTTCCAAGTCTATCCATATCTGGATGATTGGCTCAGCAGAGCCCAGTCCGAATCCAAGGGGCACCTAGCGTTGCATCAGGCTGTCCAATTGTTTCATAGACTAGGCTGGGTGATCAGCTTTCGCCTTGTTTCAACGCAAGGCCTGGAATATCTTGGGGGGGGGGGGGGGGGGTCCATTTTGCCACAGGGATGATCGAAGTGTTTCTTCCCAAGTTGCGCTAGGAGAAGCTTTGGTAGCTGATATGGGCCTTTCTGGACTTTCAGGCTTCGACAGCCTGGCCATACCTGCAAGTTCTGGGGTTCATGGTTGTGACCATTAATGTAGTTCTTGGTTGAGGGTGCACTTATACTTGCTGCAAAACAAACTATCTCCTGTTGGAGTCTGCAGAGGGGTCTGTTGTATGTAAGACTCCCATGGACGATGGAGACTCAGCACAGTCTAGTCTGGTTTTTGAACCCCCTCTGTCCAGAGTAGTTCTTGATTATGGGTGCCAATCTTTACGGCTTGGGGGCACTTTGTGAGGACAGTCTGGTACTGTGCTATTGGTCCCCTTCTGAGAGAAAGTGGTTGATAATTGTCTGGAGCTTTGAGCAATCTGGCTAGCTCTCTTAAACACCTCCAAAGAAATGGCAGACTGTAGAGCAAGCTTGGTCTTTATTCAAGGACACGGTGATCGAGGCGCAAAATCTGCATATCCCAAGATTCAGAAAAGGGTGCAAAAAGAATCGAACGAAAGACCTGGCATGGATAACAAAATAAATGAAGAAAGCGATAGGTGATAAGAAGAATTCATTCAGGAAATGGAAAAAGGGCAAAACTGAGTAGAACTGGAACGAGCACAGGAAGTATCAAAAAGAATGTCACCTTGTGGTTAGAAAAGCCAAAAGAGAATATGAAGAAAGGCTAGCCAAGGAAGCACGAAATTTCAAACCGTTCTTCAGATATGTTAAAGGGAAGCAGCCGGCTAGGGAGGAGGTGGGACCTCTGGATGACGGAGACAGGAAGGGAGTGGTGAAGGAGGAGAAAGAAGTGGCGGAAAGACTAAACATGTTCTTTTTGTCTGTATTTACAAAAGAGGACACATCCAACATACCGGAACCTGAACAAATCTTTAAAGGAGGCCTAACAGATAAATTAACATCCATGGAAGTAAAACTTGAAGACATATGCAGGCAGCTAGAAAAATTAAAAACTGACAAATCGCCGGGTCTGGATGGAATCCACCCAAGGATTCTGAAAGAACTAAAAGAGGAAATAGCGGAACTACTATAGCAAGTTTGCAATCTATCCATGAAAACAAGAGTGATGCCGAGGATTGGAAGATAGCCAATGTTACGCCCATCTTTAAAAAGGGATCAAGAGGTGACCCGGAGACCGATGAGTCTGACCTCGGTTCTGGGGAAAATGGCGGAAGTGCTGATAAAAGACAGCATTGATGAGCATTTTGAAAGAAATAAACTTCTAAAAACAAGCCAACATGGCTTCTGCAAGGGGAGATCGTGCCTAACGAATTTACTGCACTTCTTCAAAGGAATTAACAAATGAATGGAAAAAAGGGGACCCCATAGACATCGTATATTTAGATTTCCAAAAAGCCTTTGACAAGGTACCTTATGAACGCCTACTTCAGGAACTGAAGAACCATGGGGTGGAAGGAGACGTACATAGATGAATCAGGAATTGGTTGGCGGGTAGGAAGCAGAGGGTAGAAGTAAAGGGCCACTACTCAGACTGGAGGAGGGCTACGAGTGGTGTTTCAGGGGTCGGTGCTCGGACTGCTGCTATTCAATATATTTATAAATGATATAGAAACAGGGACGAAGTGCGAAATAATAATTTGCAAACGACACTAAACTATTTAGTGGTACTCGGACTAAAGAGGACTGCGAGGAATTACAAAGGGTCCTGAACAAACTAGGGGAGTGGGCAACGAGATGGCAGATGAAGTTCAATGTAGAGAAATGTAAAGTATTGCATGTAGGAAGCAGAAACCCGAGGTACAGCTATACAATGGGAGGGATGTTACTGAGTGAGAATAACCAAGAAAGGGACTTGGGGGTAATTGTGGACAAAACAATGAAGCAGACGGCACAGTGCGCAGTGGCGGCTAAGATAGCCAACAGAATGCTAGGTATAATCAAGAACGGTATTACAACCAGAACGAAAGAAGTTATCCTGCCGTTGTATTGGGCGATGGTGCGTCCGCATCTAGAGTACTGCGTCCAATACTGGTCGCCATACCTTAAGAAAGATATGGCGATACTCGAGAGGATTCAGAAGAGAGCGACACATTTGATAAAGGGTATGGAGAATCTTTCATACACTGAGAGACTGGAGAAGCTGGGGCTCTTTTCCCTGGAGAAGAGGAGAATTAGAGGGGATATGACAGAGACTTACAAGATCATGAAGGGCATAGAAAAAGTAGAGAGGGACAGATTCTTCAAACTTTCAAAAACTACAAGAACGAGAGGGCATTCGGAAAAGTTGAAAGGGAACAGATTCAAAACCAATGCTAGGAAGTTTTTCTTCACCCAACGTGTGGTGGACACCTGGAATGCGCTTCCAGAGGGCGTGATAGGACAGAGTTCGGTATTAGGGTTTAAGAAGGCATTGGACAATTTTCTGAAGGAAAAGGGGATGGGTATAGATAGAGGACTACTACTCAGGTTGGGCCACCGTGCGAGCGGACTTCTGGGCACGATGGACCTCTGGTCTGACCCAGCAGAGGCACTACTTATGTTCTTATGTTAAACTTCAAGAGTGGGTTCCAGACCAAGATGGTTTGAGCCTTCTTGACCAAATCCACAGTGGTGACCTATGTCAATCGGCAAGGGGGCACCCGGAACGTGCCTCTGCGGCAAGAGGCTCAAATGCTCTTTCACTGGGCGGAAAGGCATCTTCTGGCTCTTTCAGCTGTGCACATAGGAACAGACAACGTGCAAGTGGATTATCTCATTCATCAAACTTTGGATCCAAGGGAATGGTCCCTGTCCCAGTGAGACTTCCAATACATTGTAGAGAGATGTGGACACCTGATGATTAACCTGATGGCATTGGCAGTCAACAAGAAGGTGGCTTATTTCTTCAGCTGCCGTTGCAAACCTGGAAGTGAAGGGTTGGACCAAGGGAATGGTCATTGTCCCAGAGAGCCTTCCAATACATTGTAGAGAGATGTGGACACCTGATGATTAACCTGATGGCATTGGCAGTCAACAAGAAGGTGGCTCATTTCTTCAGCCGCCGTTGCAAACCTGGAAGCAAAGGGTTGGATGCCATGGTGCAGCCATGATCCCAAGTGGAACTTCTCGTGTCTTCCCTATATGGCCCATGATAGGCCGCTTTCTGTGGAGAATCAAGATACACCAAGATCAGGTGATTCTTGTGGCCGACCTGTCAACTGTAGCTGGAGCAGGAGCTCAAACTTTTCTGGCACTCTCACCTCCTCACACAGGGTCCTATTTTCCTGCAAGATCAAGACCACTTTGGTCTTATGGCCAGAATCTTGAATGCGCAGACTTAGTACGCAGAGAGTACTCGATGGGAGTGATAACTGTCATCTTGAGCAGCAAGAAGTCAGCTATGATGGTGTATATGAATGCTTGGAGGAGTTTTCAGCATTGGTGCGCTCGGAAGAACGAAGATCCAAGCTAGATGTTGATCTCGTTTGTGCTTGCCTTTCTTCAGGGAGGCCTGGAAAAGCTGGACTTTCCTGCTTTGTTTCTAAGCCCCTGAGGGTCCCTCTGGCTGCTCATCCGGATGTAGTTAAGTTTCTGAAGGGTGCATTATGGCTGCACCTTCTGTTATGTCAGCCATTTCTGACTTGAAATCTCAATCTAGTTCTCAGGGCACTTGCTAGTTCACCCTATGAACTGTTGGACCAGGCTTATTTGATAGACCTCACCATTAAGATGGTGGTCTTGGTGGCCAATATGTCGGCCCACAGAGTTTTCATACTTCAGGCCTTGTCCTTCAGAGATCCTTTTCTGAAGATTCCAGATTCCAGCGTGATCCTGCACACTGTTCTTTCTTCCAAAGGTGTTCTAGTTTACACATTAACCAGGAGGTGCAGTTGCCAGCCTTTGCACCCTCGCATTCGAACAAACATGACAAGATATTTAAAATTGCTGGATGTGCACAGACTTTTGCTGAGGTACTTACAAGTCACAAATGAGTTTCGTTTGTCTGATCATTGGTTTGTGCTGGTTGGTATAGCCTGTAAGGGCTGACAGGCTTTTAAAGCCACCATTTCCTCCACTTACATCGGAGCAGGAAAGTGGCAGCCTCTTTTGGTAAAGGCTCACACAACACGAGGTGTAACTTTCCCGTGGGCGGAATCTTTTGCGGTTTTCCCAGAAGAGATTTGTCGATTTTGCTTTCGTTTCTTCAGTTCTGGCAGCTGGCTAATCGGTCCCACCTGGCTAATCAGTCTCACCCTGAATTTGAGGGACTTCTCTGTTACATCCCACTTGTCAATGTTGGATATGGCAGTGGAAGGAAAGGTACAGAGATGGAAGATGGATGATAAGCACAGAGAAAGAACATAAGAACATAAGTAGTCGCCTCCGCCGGGGCAGACCAGAGGTCCATCCCGCCCAGCGGTCCGCTCACGCGGCGGCCCATCAGGCATATTGGCATAAATGTTAAATGGGCAGGAGACCCTGCTGAGTTAACAGAAGACAAACAGAAACCAGAGTTGGGACCAACATGATTTGAATAATAAAATGGCCAGACAACAAAAAGGTAGAAAAAAAAAATTATTTTCTATTTTGTGATGTCAGATTTGAAATGTGTATCCTGCCTGAGCTGGTGTTACACAGCGAGTGCAAGCTGGGACCTAATTATTTTGTTTACACCACAGCATCGGCATGTGTTTGGAGAGGGCAAAGAATGGGTGAAGAAGCTACAAAATAAATCCACCGGGATGCTTGAAAAAAAACCCATCCAGTGGGATACCTATGTGGGATCACTGCGGGAGTCATACCAATAAATAGGGTCGCTAGGATATAGACTTAATAGAGCAGGTCAGTAGAGTTAAGGGGGCCAGTAGACTTAAAAGGGGGTCAATGGTATGGGCAGACTTGATGGGCTGTAGCCCTTATCTGCCATCATCTTTCTATGTTTCTAATTGGGCAGGAAAATTGATTCGAAAAATTGATTCAATAGGCTGAATTGAATCAAAATTTTTTTTCCATGAATCGGGCAGCACTTTCAAAGGCATGGCTCCCAATAAAGGTGTTAGGGTCCAGCCTCTAGTACATTTTAGGGGATGTGTCTCAGAATTTTACCAAAGGTGGATCCGCATCACTTTGGACCGTTAGGTCCTGGAAGTCATTTGAGATGGTTATTCCTTAGAGTTCAATCATCTTCTTTCAGATTGGTTTCTAGAGTTTCCCTATTATTCCTACTGGAAGGTGGCAGTGATAGAGGACATTTTACAGCACTACCTCAGTTTGCAAGCAGTGATTCCTGTTCCTCGAGAAGAGCAATGATTGAGAAGTTATACCTTTTACTTTGTAGCTCCCAAGCAAGAAGGAACATTCTATCCTATATTGGATCTTGAGTCAACAGAGCCTTATGGTCAAATCTTTTTATTGTGATTGCAAATAACAACCAACCAAGAACAGGGCAAAGTCAAAAGAACCAACCATCAACAATACAGCATTTTTAGGTTTGTAGTCGGTAAAACAGAAGTAGGAAGCCCCCCTCCCCCCCACGCCAACCCAACCTAGCCAGCAAAATCCCCTAGCATACCCTCCCCACCCCCCAAAGAAACAGACAGAAGAGAATAGGACCAATAGGTCTCTCGCATCCCAAAGGCCCGTACTCTTGTGGCCTTCGGTATCTTCAATGAGGATTCCCCCCTCCCCCCAGAGCTTAAAGGTAATTGGGTTTTGGATGGAAACTTTGATCGTTTATTGTTCTGTTGAGGGTTTTTCACTTCCATGGATCTATCAGAAGCCCATCTTCATATTCCTATTTGCATAGCCATCAGCAATTCTTTTGTTTTGCTGTCTTTAGGGCAGCACTTTCAATTTTTGCTGTTTCATTTGGTCTGACCATGACTCCATGCACCTTTTTTCAAGGTTATGGTGGTTGTTGCATCAGCGTTGTGCAAGGAGGACATTCTAGTGCATCCATACTTCAACGATTGGTTGGGTTGATTTAAGTGAAGTCTTTTCAGGAGAGAGAGAGAGTTATCACCAGATTAGTGGTGAATTTCACCAAACGTCATGTTTCTTCTTGGAGTCCGTTTCGACACTTGGAGACAGGCAAGGTGTTTCTACTGCAGGAGAGAATCGTTAAGCTTCAAAATCAGATTACAACTAATACAGAATACTGAAGCTTGGCTGATTATTTTTGTTAAAAAATAAAATAAAAAAATTTGAAGATGTCGTGCCCCTCTTGAGTCAAGTTCAAATGTGCCTGTCTAGTTTTTAAAATATTTTCCATTGCATTCTGGTTATCTCCCCATGGCCACGAGCCATATGCAGAAGGAATCCACTCTGTATTTTTTTTTCTCTGACCCTTCTACTTCACCAGGAGCTCTACTGCCACCTGAAGTTTTTCCCTTCTGCTCGTGAGCCAGAAAGAGTGTTTCTGCTCTGCTCTCTCCTTTTTCTTATTTTATTTGGTGTTTTCAGTTTTTATTTGGTATTTTTAAGTGTTCAGAGCTTATCACCTTCAGTGTCTGCTCTGCCTGCGTAGAGAAGAAGCAGACTTAGGTCTGCAGCTGACAGGCCGATCCCTGGTGGTACCTGTTAGCCAGCCTGTTCCCTATAATGCTTTTACTAAATGCATGTGAAAGTATATGCTTCATAGACCATGTATATTTGTACCCAGAGTGGACAATTTTCAAATTGCCTTTTTCTGCAGGTAAAACACAGGAAAATAACCCTCAACTGGTTTTGCTCAAACTTGATATTCTCCTAATCTATTACGTTTTATAATAAGATATAAAAAATGTAACCATAAAATTGAATTATAGGGTACAGAAAGGACAGTGATGAGGATTTCTGCAGATAACTGATGTAATCCTAGCCTGAAGAAATTGCTCACTGTGTCCATGGTGTGGCAGCATTTCCCTATAATGCTGGGAGTAGAACTTTTATCCTTGCTGTAATAGATATTGATCTGCATTGTCCATCTCTACTGAGCAATTTTTTCTTCTGTTGTGCAAACTGCAGTGATGGAACTACACACACATCCTCAGCCTTCATTTATCAAAAGGCATATTCTGTTTTTAAATGTAATTTTAATAGCATATCTTAATTTTCAAAAACTAAATGTTACAAACAACAAACAGTATTTTATGAGATCAACATGTATAATCTAAATCAAGAGAATCTACTATTCCAAAATTAGTAATATCAGTTCATTCAAGTAACCATTTAATGATTTAATAATATCATAATATTTAACAATAAAAATATTTCAAAAACTCAGAGGAAGGAGCAGAGAATTTCACAACATTTGCATATCTCCATTAAGACAGTCATCAATAATGCATTCATTAATAAATAGTTTACTTCTTTGAAAGCAGTCAGAGACTAATTCAGACTTCAAACTAAAATCCGAGGAGACGTTGAAAAGCAAAATGTAGGACCTTAACCATCTGAAGAAAGCAAGTGTTCAGAAGTCTATGTGCAGCCAAATCCCAATAGGTGCAGCGCCAAAGCAAAGTGCAAGTACAGCAATCATGTGTTCAAAATCGTGTTCAGGAATATCAAGAATAAATCCATCCAATGTGAAATGTTGAATATAAATACATTCCATAACAAGTTCAACTCCCTCAACACGAGTCATGTTTCTTTATCAAGAGGAAGAACTGCGCAGGTAGGAAGATGAAACTAGCTTAGCCAGGAGCAACGGTCAAAGCTGCCATTAAAACATATATATTGCCACCTTTGTAGCTTTTAATCAAGATTAGGCCATTTATTACAAATCCTCACATAGAAATCAAACTTTGCTTTATTGTCCTGGGAGGTGATTTATTTATTGCTATTTTTAAAATGTTCTTACAATTTTAGCAACCAAATATGTTTTTAGACCATCTAACATTAAGTTAATGCTACATGTTTTGCTTTATCTGATGTATACATACTTTGTTAAAAGCATGGTCATTTCTTTAAACGTTGTCCTCTGGATTCTGTAAAGGGCATTCTGTTATGTCCCTTCTGGATTCAGTAAGGTAGGTGTTCAATCCCTTCCCACAATCCGGGAATTGAAGAAATCCAAACACTTTTTGAGCACATGCTCCTCCCACCTTAGAGAGAATTAGAGCCTCCTGTATTTTCAAATTTCTGCAAGCAATCCATGGAGAAGTCTTTTGGATATTCTCTGCATATTTTTCTTATTTTTTATGTTTAAAGGTTTTTTGTTTTTGTTTTTGTGGCTTGAGTGCTTTGAGACCCCCGTGCGGTGTCCTCTGCTGGAGGAAGGGATGCAGTCCCACGGAGCCAGACTGCTGCTTCAGAGAGAAGCTTATGTGGATCTGTGGAGCCATCCTGCTTGTCCCACCCTTCTCAGACTCGTGGTCCATTCCCCTGGGAGTTCACTTGCCCTCTGACTCTGTCAGGGGTTTAAGCACAGGCTGTATATGTCCTGAGTAAAATTCCCTCTGGGTTTCAGGGCACAGTCTGAAGATCTTGAAGTTTGGTTATTTGGAGTAGTTACTAAGGCAGAAAATCCTTTTCCTCTATTCAGATGCAGTGTAGCAGAGCTGGCAGTCAGGCACATCAGACTGTAAGTACAGCTCCATTGTTTACTATGGGAGCTTCAGGGGTAGTCTGCGAGACTATGTGAAATGCATTTTTTCAGAGTTTCTGAGGGTAGGGTTCAGGTCTCCCACCTCCCCAAACCTTAAATCGCTATTTTTTACTGTCATTTTCTTTATTTTTGCCATTTTTGGTGTGTATTTACTGGTGGTAGCCATCTTGGATTATTATCAATCTTTTTTTCAAAGTTTTTTTTATTTCTGCCTCAAAACTCCTCATTTTGACTAAAAATAATTTGGAACGGTCTCCCCAGTCCCTAATCTGTTGTATGTGTGCATTGATTGTGCTGGATTGGCGCTGGACAGTGACCATCTACCGCATGCTACTGTATGCTGGGGAGGGGGCGGGTGCTTCGGTCTTCACCTCCTTTAGGTCCTCCAGGGCTGGGTCTGTGATTTTGGGAGAAGCATTCGCTCAGGGGGCCGTTCTGGAATATGGTTCCAAACACTGCGTTCCGAGTCTGGGGACTCTCTTAGCACGGTGTGAGCACCTCAGCAGGGCCCTACAGTGAACAAGGTGTAAATTTTCACCAGACTCTTCTTTTTTTTTTTTTGGCTTCTCTGGAAAGTGTATTCTTCAGACCCAGCTCATTGGTTGCAGATGGCAGGCCTATCGGTTAAGCCAGTGCCAGAGATCCTTTCTCAGGAGCCCTCTCATCCAGCTATGGCAGAACTCGATTGCATTATGCCATATGGATATTATGCCACTTTTGTCTCTTTACACTGCTTCTATTTTGGATCCAGCTGATAACCCTTGCTGAGATTAGTCAACATGGTTGCCCTGAGAGTCTGGATTTGGGTGAGGAACCCTCCATCAGCAGACCTTTAAAGCATGGCTCTGTTCACCATTTTATTGCTGAGGTTCTGAAACAGCTAAAATTGGAATCTCCACTTCCCATGTCAGTGTTCGGTAACGAACTGTTCTAATGTGCTATCCTTCTCTCTCTCTTTTTTTTTTTTTTTTTTCCCCCATCCCATTCACAGCTTCTGACCTGGTTACAGAATAGTGGGATGCCCCAGACTGCTCTTTCCAACTCTCTCAAGCTATGTCTAAACTTTATCTGCTGGCTACTGCTTTTCAGTAGTTTTTGAGCAACCTAAGGTGGATTCTGCAAAGCTGCAGGGTACCTAGTGCAAGGACCTCCCTTGTGATAGAGGAGTTGTATTTAAGGTCTCCCAGGATCGCAGAGTGGCTATTATATTAAAAACAGCTTTTTGAAGTGGCTTCTTCAGGCATCAGGGTGGCAGCTTCCTTTATGGCACATGACTGTCACACGAGATTGCGCAGGTTGCCCTCTGCACAAGTGGATGTCTGTCCTCAGCTCGCGATGGACGGTGTGGATTATGTGGCGGACGTCCTTTCTGATCTCATTCGAGTTCGTACTGCTTCTGTGATGTCTATGTGTCGGCCTCTTTGGATCCATCATTAGGCTGGGGACACTGCCTCCAAGGTCACTTTAAGCAGACTAACTTTCAAGGGTTGGCTTCTTTTTTTGGGAAAGGTCTGGATAACCTCATGGCCGGTGTTGCTAATCGCCATCCTAAGTTTCTCCCTGTGAACAAGGCTCGTCAGACTTCGGGAGAGGACAGTAGTAATTTTCGTCTCACTGTTTTTGTCAGGGATCCTTGGGCTTTTCCTCCCAGAGATATTCCCAAGGATACAGTTCCTGTGTCAGAACTTTCAATTCCAGACATCCTCAGGCATCCGAATCCCAAGCAGCTATTGCTCCTAAACAGCCACACCAGAGGATTGCCTTTCTCAGTTATACCAAGAGTGTACTCGCATGTCCTTGGATAAATGGGTGTTGGACATCATTCGGGAGGGACACAAGATTTATTTTGCCTGCCTCCAAATTTGTTTGTGGACTCGCCGGCAGGTCAGCTGGAAAAGGAGTCAGAGTTCTGCACTAGTTTGCAGCATCTCTTGCACATCTGAGCACTAGAACCCATTCCAGAACATGACTCGGGCTTCAGCAGTTACTCCTTATACTTCATCGTGCCAAAATATGGTTCGGGGGATTGGAGGCCCATTCTGGATCTCAAGTCAGTCAATCGCTTCCTGTGGATTCCTCACTTCTTTATGAAAACCGTACACACAGTCATTGCTGCTGTCTCTCCTGGGGAGTTTCTAACATCATTGGATCTCACGGAGGCTTGTCTCCATATTCCAGACCATTGTAGATTTCTGCGTTTCCATGTTCAACAGCATTTCCAGTTTGCGGCTCTTCCCCTTGGGCTTCCTCGCAGTTTCACCAAGGTGTTGGTAGTTGTAGTAGCTTTTCTCCCCAGGCAGGGTGTCCAGGCTGATCCTTTCTTGGACGACTGGTTGATCCGGGCTCCATCTTGACACAAGTGCACCTATGCTGTGGAGACAGTGGTCTCTCTGCTACAGGGCTTGGGTTGGGTTGTCATCTTTGAAAAGAGCCAGTTGACACCATCACAGACCTTGGACTATCTGGGCCTTTTCTTCGACACCCAGCAGGGTGCGTTTCTTCCCAAGCCACATGCGTTTCTTCCCAAGCCACACAGTTTGAAAATTCAGCAGCAGATCGGAAATCTTCTGAACCTACCAGCTCCCATGCCCTAGCATTATACAGGGACCTAGCAGGTGCTGGGTTCCATTGCTGCCTCCTTGGAGGCGGTCCCTTAGGCCAGTGTGTACATGCACCCTCTATAGGAGTCCCTCCTTTTTCAATGGTCTCTGCTACATCTTCCCCTTCAGAAGCTGCTCCCCTGGATGGAACCCACCTGCAGCAGTCTGTGCCAGGACAAGCTTCTTTAGATCTTGGAGTGGTTAACTTACGATGGATGCCAGCCTGTCGAGTTGGGGTGTTCACTGTGGGGATTGTTCTATTCAGGGGCAGTGGATTCCTCATTAGAGGTGTTGGTCAATCAATCGTTTGGAGCTTCAGGTGATTTACCTGGCGTTGCTCTTCAGCCCACTCTGGAAGGAAAAGCAGGGCGAGTGTTCTCAGACAACACCATGGCAGTGGCGTATGTAATTCGTCAAGGGAGCAAAAAAAGTACTCCCTTGGGCCAGGAGGCTTGCATGCTGTTTCGCTGTATGGAGTTGCATCTTCTGTCTCTCTTGGCGGCGCACTTGGCCGGAGTCGACAATGTACAGACTTCCTTAGTTGACAATCCTGGACCGGAAAGAATGGGCCCTCTCACAGAAAGCATTTCCATCTGATTGTACAGCACTGGGGCCGTTCCCAGATGGCTTTGGCAGAGAACTCGTAGGTCCAGCACTGCTTCATTCGAAGAATAGAGCATGAAAGCTTAGGGCTGGACACCTTAGTTCAGCCCTGACCAGCTCATGAACTCCTTTATGTTCTCTCCTTGGCCTCTAGTTGGTCAGGCCATCTGCTGGATAGTGATGCATAGTAACATAACATAGTAACATAGTAGATGATGGCAGATAAAGACCCGAATGGTCCATCCAGTCTGCCCAACCTGATTCAATTTAAATTTTTTTTTTTTTTTTCTTCTTAGCTATTTCTTGGGTTCCAACTGCCGAAATCTCTGTTAAGACTTACTCCAGCCCATCTATACCCTCCCAGCCTTTGAAGCCCTCCCCAGCCCATCCTCCACCAAACGGCCATATACAGACACAAACCGTTCAAGTCTGCCCAGTACTGGCCTTAGTTCAATATTTAATCTTATTTTTTGATTCTAGACTCTTTGTGTTCATCCCACGCTTCTTTGAACTCAGTCACAGTTTTACTCTCCACCACCTCTCTCGGGAGCGCATTCCAAGCATCCACCACCCTCTCCGTAAAGTAGAATTTCCTAACATTGTTCTTGAATCTACCACCCCTCAACCTCAAATTATGTCCTCTGGTTTTACCATTTTCCTTTCTCTGAAAAAGATTTTGTTCTACGTTAATACCCTTCAAGTATTTGAACGTCTGAATCATATCTTCCCTGTCTCTCCTTTCCTCTAGGGTATACATATTCAGGGCTTCCAGTCTCTCCTCATACGTCTTCTGGCGCAAGCCTCATCATTTTCGTCGCCCTCCTCTGGACCGCCTCAAGTCTTCTTACGTCCTTCGCCAGATACGGTCTCCAAAATTGAACACAATATTCCAAGTGGGGCCTTACCAATGACCTGTACAGGGGCATCAGCACCTTCTTCCTTCTACTGACTACGCCTCTCTTTATACAGCCCAGCATCCTTCTGGCAGCAGCCACTTCGGACACTATCACCCCAAGGTCCCTCTCCCCGTCCGTGCATATCAGCTTCTCTCCTCCCAGCATATACAGGTCCTTCCTATTATTAATCCCCAAATGCATTACTCTGCATTTCTTTGCATTGAATTTTAGTTGCCAGACATTAGACCATTCCTCTAACTTTTGCAGATCCTCTTTCATCTTTTCCACTCCCTCTTCGGTGTCTACTCTGTTACAAATCTTGGTATCATCTGCAAAAAGGCACACTTTTCCTTCTATCCCTTCAGCAATGTCACTCACAAACATATTGAACAGGATTGGCCCCAGCACTGATCCCTGAGGGACTCCACTACTCACCTTTCCTTCTTTCGAACGACTTCCATTAACCACCACCCTTTGACGTCTGTCCAACAGCCAGTTTCTGACCCAGTTCACCACTTTGGGTCCTAACTTCAGCCCTTCAAGTTTGTTCAACAGCCTCCTATGAGGAACTGTATCAAAGGCTTTGCTGAAATCCAAGTAAATTACATCTAGCATATGTCCTCGATCCAACTCTCTGGTCACCCAATCAAAAAATTCAATCAGGTTCGTTTGGCACGATTTACCTTTTGTAAAGCCATGTTGCCTCGGATCCTGTAACCCATTAGATTCAAGGAAGTACACAATCCTTTCTTTCAGCAAAACTTCCATTATTTTTCCAACAACTGAAGTGAGGCTCACCGGCCTGTAGTTTCCTGCTTCATCCCTGTGACCACTTTTATGAATAGGGACCACATCCGCTCTCCTCCAATCCCCAGGAATCACTCCCTTCGTGATTCTAGTTTCTCCAGACTGACCTCGTCCGTGGTTTGTGGATCTTGTTCATCTTCAGTGGGACAGGAAGTTCAACCTTCTTGGTCAGTCTAGTGCGCATTGAGACCCACAGCGCTCTCTGGTCTTACGACATGGCTTTTGAGTGTTCAGTCTTGATGAGGCGTGATTTATTCAGAGGTGGTCCTCTCGACACTCTTGAAATCCAAGAAACCCTAGACCAGGGGTAGGCAATTCCGGTCCTCGAGAGCTGGAGCCAGGTCAAGTTTTCAGGATATCCACAATAAATATGCATGAGATAGATTTGCATCTCAAGGAGGCAGTGCATGCAAATCCATCTCATACATATTCATTGTGGAGATCCTGAAAACCTAACCTGGCTCCAGCTCTCGAGGACCGGAATTGCCTACCCCTGCCCTAGACTGTCTTATGCTTCAGCCTGAAAGGCTTTCCAACAGTGGTGTGATAAGGACCAGGTGGAGCCTGAGCGGGCTCCCATTTCAGTGGTCCTGGCTTTTCTTCAGGCAGACTTAGATAAGGGTTTAGTGGTGGCCTCTCTTAAAGTTCCGGTAGTGGACTTTTTGTGCTTCAGGGTACGAAGGTGCTCTAGTTTAGTTTACTTCTGCTTATCTGGATGTGACCTGTTTTCTGAGAGGGGTGCTTTGTTTAGGGCAGGGGTGTCCAATGTCGGTCCTCGAGGGCCGCAGTCCAGTCGGGTTTTCAGGATTTCCCCAATGAATATGCATGAGATCTATGTGCATGCACTGCTTTCAATGCATATTCATTAGGGATATCCTGAAAACCCGACTGGACTGCGGCCCTCGAGGACCGACATTGGACACCCCTGGTTTAGGGCCTCCCTTGAATCATCCTTTCATGTAATCTTACCATTGTTCTACTGGGCCTTGTGGAAGCCCAATTTGAGCCACTGAAGGCTGCTACTCTTCTGGATCTGAAGCTGACTGTTTTTTTTTTTTTCTGGTCATCTTTGTCTTGGCATGGCATATTTTGGAGCTTCAAACTCTTTCATGTGGAGAACCCTTTCTCCATACTATAGATGCCGGAGTTGTTCTACATACTGTACTTTCTTTTCTACTGATGGTAGTTTCTGCTTTCCATTTCACCCAGGAGGTTCGTTTGTCTGCATTTCATTCCACAGGTTCAGAGCACAAAGATCAGATCTTGCACAAGAACTCCATTCCTCAGACAAATTGCTTTTATTTGTACCCTTTTCCTGCACTTCCAATTCCAGACTTTGTTCCTTTTAGCTTGCAGCCCCCTATGCCTGGAATAAACTATCAGAGTCTGTCTGCCATGCCTCTTACCTTGTTCAAAAGTAGGCTGAAAACCCACCTTTTTTAAGACAACCTTCAACTCATGACCCTACTTCCCTCTGCTTACTACCCTTACCAGCAATTTTAACTATGCCCCTTAACCGTAACCCCTAAACTGACATCATGTTTGTCTTTCTTGATTGTTTAGATTGTAAGCTTATTCAAGCAGGGACTGTCTCCTTTGACTCTGTACAGTGCTGTGTATATTTGGTAGCACTCTTGAAATAATTAATAGTAGTAATAACAGTAGTAGTAGGGAGTGAATTCAAAGAGCAGGTACAACACAAGTAAAACAAGTTTTCACAAAGAAAGCACAACAAGTTGATTAGTGCCTGCAGAACATAGATATCTTGTGTGGCTGATAAGGAACCAACCAACCAAGAGTTAAGATATAAAGGGAGACCAGGAAAAAGTACTTTGCTATATTCCAAAGGTTGTTGATGCAGGTATAGGCCAGGAGTCTTTTGTTTTGGGGCAGAATCAGATCCACTGTCATTGTGTTTATTACAGGATGCTCCAGACAGAGTTTAATTATATAGCCCTATAGCTGTGAAATTCAAAGATTTCTTGACAAGATGTTGTTTTGCCCTAGATCTGGGGTATGCAATTTCGGTCTTCAAGAGCTGGAGCCAGGTCAGGTTTCGAGATAGTCACAATAAATATGCATGAGATAGATTTGCATCTCAAGGAGGTATTGCATGCAAATCCATCTCGTACATATTAATTGTGGATATCCTGAAAATCTGACCTGGCTCCGGCTCTCGAGGACCAGAATTACCTACCCCTGCCCTAGATGGAGTTAAAGAATTTATTGATGAAGTTGTCAAAGTAGTCTGTAGCAAGGTAATTTTTGGCAGTTAGTAGAATATTTGTTGAAAACATTGATATGCAATACTGTAATTTTAATTTCAGAACTCCAATGTTGGATTACTGGGTTTCTGACTATCCCTCTGTATGAAAAAATCTCAGAATCAAGCAGACTAGAGATGATTTGCCTTATATGTGCCATTCCCACACTCATCTAGCGATAGTGTAGTGGTATGGCAAGGCAGTCCAGCATATGCTGCTGTGCTTATTTGCAATGTAAACCAGATTATGTGTCCCTAGATGATGACTTTTTCCTGTTGATCTGGATCTATGTAATCTATACCACTGACTAACAATTTTATATTTTTAGAAAGGTGCACAATTTGCTAGTTCTGGACAGTTGAACCTACAATTATTTACATGCAATATCCATTCAATAATTGAGCGGTTTCCCTCTGCCGACTCATGTTTTTTTACTCTTTAGATTTCCATCAATTGTCTTCTAATTGTATCTTATTGTTCCATTAATAAAACCTGGTTGTTTGTTTTGATATCCCCTTCTTGATGCTTTTTCTGAATAATGTCATGGCTTTGACTGATTTGAAGATACAATTCCTTTTCATTCTCTTAGTTTATCAGCAGGTATTGTTCTCCCCTTACAGAGCACCAAGTGCTTATTTTGCTTACTCATGGCTTGTATTAAGTCTCATTGCCACTTTATGACTTCTCTCTTGCTGTTTTTCTGTCTCTGTAGTTTGCAAAAGCTGCATTGTGAAGTATCTGCAGACGAGTAAATACTGCCCAATGTGTAACATCAAGATCCATGAAACACAACCTCTGCTGAACCTGAAACTGGACCGTGTCATGCAGGACATAGTCTACAAGCTGGTTCCAAGTCTACAGGAAAGTGAGTGTAGATGGACTTGAGCAATGGAAGCATATCTAGAACTTAATGTGCCAGAGCAGCAATTGCTATCATTCTGGCTACCACCTTAAATCATAAATTTGTTCTATCCACAGAGCAGAGGACTTTTCTGTATGCTGACTCACTTCTAGACTTCTTCATAACTGATCTGCTAGTGCTTTTCAGTTCCTGAGGTTGGAATGGAAAGAGAATGCTGTCTGCCTCTTTCTTCCTGACTTTTCTTGGTATAATCTTGAACCTCAAAACCTGTTCTATAAATTTACTCTCCTCTAGCTTTAGTTTTAGCATTTGTCTTCTCACACTGGTTCAGCAATGCATTGCTTTGCTGATTCAGACACATACGAGGGTGAATCAAAAATTAAAGGCAATTGTTAAACTATGCAATAACTAGAACAGAGCTAGCAAAATGCAACACATGTACTCATACATTGTCTGTTGGGATAGTTTGTCCATGCATAGTGCAGTGCTCAGCATAGTCATGTGGCAGTCATTGGGTCAGAGACATGGACACGCCATTGCAAGATTGCACCATTGAAGACCAATGTGCAGTAGTGTGCTTTCTTTAGGCAGAGGAAGTGAAACCTGTGAAAATTCACTATTGGATATTGACTCAGTGTGGACATAACACCATGAATCAATGAAAGGTTTATAAGTGGGTAAAAATGTTTAAAGCAGGAAGAACAGGTATAACTGATGACGGTCATTCTGGTCGCCCATCAACATCGTGTACACAAAAGCACATTGGCAGGGTGGATGCCTTGATTAGAGAAGATCAGTGGATAATGGTGTGTCTGTTGGCTGCAAATTGGATATCAGTTATGGATCTGTATTTGCTATAGTGCTTGATGACTTGGGATACAGGAAAGTCTGTGCACGATGGGTTCCCAAACAGCTTACTGATCTGCACAAGCAACAGCATGTGGAGGTTGTGACCCAGTATTTGAGACGATGTTATGAAGATCTGAATATTCTGGAGAGAATTGTCACCAGCGATGAGACATGGGTGCATCACTGTGACCCGGAGAGCAAAAGACAAAACATGATGAAGTAAAGTAAAGGAAATGGTGCTCACCTGGCTTTGGGAGCAGCCTAAAAACTTTTCTGCAGTAATGCAGAAGCTAGTTGATCGATACAACAAATGTGTCATCTTGCATGGGGACTTTGTAGAAAAGTGAAATGTTCAATTGCTCACAGTTACTTTTATTAAAGTTGTTGAATAGAACGCGAGCACGGATGGAGGTGTGATCGTGAAGCTCCTCACCATCCAGGCAATGAAATAAAAAAAAAAATTATTTTTCCTTCAAAATAATTATATGGAAAATATATATATAAAAAGCTGAACAAAAGATACAAGATAAAATCCTAAATTGCGGCATTTAAAGAGAGGTATGTGCTGACAAGAGTCGGGAAAGCAGAGAGCCGTTTGTGTTGGCGGTTACATAAAATTGAATACAGCGCTGAAGTATATGTTTATATTCCGATCAGATATAACAAAAAACTGATAAGAGTCGGGAAAGCAGTCTGTGTTTTCGGAGGTTTTAAGAGGCTTGAAAGCAGTGCTGAGACTACGAGATGAACGTGAACTGAAAAAAAAAAAAAAAGCTGATAAGAGTCGGGAAGCAGAGAGCTGTCTGTGTTTTCGGCGATTTCAAGAGACTGCGAGTTGTATGTTTGATTGAGAAAATGTAAAGAAAGGTTGTGTTCTGACAAGATATAACTAAAAAAAAAAAGCCGAATTACTATAGTTGAAGCATGATATGTGCTGATAAGAGTCGGGAAGGCAGAGAACCGTTTGTACTGGCGGTTTATTGAAGTTTGAATGCAGCGCTGAAACCGCGAAGTAGATGTGATTAAACAGTTTGGCGAAATTGTGAAAAAAAAATAGGAAAAAGTTTATATTCTGAACAAATATAACTGAAACAGAAAAAGCTGGTAAGAGTCAGGAAAGCTGAGTGCTGTCTGTGTTTTCAACGGATTCAAGAGACTTGAAAGCAGTACTGATACTGCGAGATGAATGTGAAAGACCAGATAATCTGATTGGGAAATTGTGAAGAAAGATTGTGTTCCGATCAGATATAACCAAAAAAAAAAAAAAAAAAAAAAACTTGAATTACTACAGTTGAAGTGAGATAAGTGCAGACAAGAAACGGGAAGGCAGAGAACCATTTGTATCTTTGGCAGTTTCATTAAACTTGAATACAGCGCTGAAACCACGAAGTACAAGTGAGAGATCAAACAGTTTGATTGGAAAAATTGTGAAAGAATTTTGTATTCTGACCAGCTATATTGAAACCAAAAAAAAGGAAAAAGATTATTCTTTGATAAAAAAAAAGGGGATTAAAAAAAAAAAAAAAAAAAAATTTGAGAAAGAGGAATACTTGCATTTTCTCTCAATAATTAAGTGCTGAAGCACTGAAGACAAATAAATATCAGCTTACTAAAATAAATACTGAATTGAATATTAATTTCCTCTGACAAAGCTGCGATTGGGCTTGTGAGAGAGGAGACAGAGAAAAGGTTCAACGGAACTTTAAAAAACTGAAACAGTAAGACATTGAGGAAATTGAGAGACGCTGAGAAAAAACAGAAGAAAATTGCTTAAAGTTGGTCAAAATAGGAAAAATAACTCTAAAAAAGTGTTGCTCTCCTCAATCAGGGCTGCGATTGGGCTTGTGAGAGGAGAAAAAAAGAGTTCCCCTACTTCAATGAAAAAGTGAAAGTGAGAAAAGAATTTTCAAACTGACAAAGGTAAAGGAAAAAGAAAAGAGCTTAAAAAGAAAAATATCTACTTCAAAAGATAGAACAAAATCTTGGAAGAAAAGAGATTAAAAACCTAAGAATACCAAATCTAAAAGACTAAATACAAGAAATAAGAATAACAAAGAAAAAGAAAAAGAAAACAACAACATGACAAGTACCAGACAAAACAAAAATGAGGCTGGTACATCTGCAAAAAGACAGAAACAAGAACAAATAACACCAAGCAAAATACCACTTCCTATCGAAGAATCAGACACATTAAGCAAAGCTGAAGTCATGGAAGAATTAAAACAAATCAAACAAATGCTTAAAGAAACTATAACTAATATGTCTGAAATGAAAGAAGAAATTTTAAATATACATAGACAAATGGAAGTTAACAACAAAAGAACAACTGAACTAGAATCAAAAATGGAAACTATAGAATGTGAATCAAAAAGATGTAAAAACGACAACCTGGAATTAAATAAATTAAAAGATCAACTGGAGGATTACGAGAATAGAGGAAGAAGAAAGAACATCAAACTCTTTGGAATACAAGAAAATCTAGAGGGAAAAAATACTATCCTTTTCCTTGAAAATTTAATTCCAAAAATTTTACAATTAGACTTGAAACAACCAATTGAAATTGAAAGGGCGCATAGAATCCCAATAAAAAATCTAGAAAATAAAAACAGACCAAGACCAATCATTTTCAAAATGTTGAGATACCAACAAGCACTAGAGATACTAAATGCTGCAAAAAAAGATAAAAACTTAAATTATAAAGGATCAAGATTATGGTTTTTACCAGACTTCGCCAAAAACACAGCAACTAAAAGGAAAAGATTACTAGACATGAGACCTCTACTCAAAGAAAAAGGATTTAAATATGGTCTATACTACCCGGCGAAAATGAGAGTGTCATCTGGAGACAAGTCCTTATATTTTGAGGATCCCGAAAAACTAAAAGAGTTTCTCTCTAAACCAGAACCTATGATATATTAACATAATATATTAAGATGGTTTTAAAGACTCTATGAAAAATTAGAAAATATAACATATCGAAATATTTGAAGAAATGGAGGAAAACAATACAAAGAAAAGACAATAATAATTATATGAAAGAAAGAACAGAATATAGGAAAATTATTAAATAATACACTGCATATATGTTTAAAATAATTATATGTTGAAATCATAATACTAAGGAAATACAAATTAACATATTGTTAAATGGAAAATGATACATTAATAAAAAGTTATGGAAAATGATTAAATATATATAAAAGATCAATATAGATAGATAGAAGGGAAATTTGTTTAAACAATTGAATATTGATTGCCTGGAATGGGGAGAATGTTAGGATTACAGTTCCAATGTGTATCCTTAAGCAACCAATATATTGGGTGGGAAAGGGAGGGATAAGGAGAATATTTATTAGAATAATTAAGGGAGATACATTAGGGTTAAATATGTGTGTCATGAAGAAAATTTTTTGGATATTAAATATGAAAGAGGAGAGGAAGAATAAGATAATGAAAAGTATTAAAATATATAATGTCTTTTAAAATATATTCTATTAATGTCAATGGCCTGAATCACGTAATTAAAAGGAAAAAAATATTAACATTTTTAAAAAAACAAAATGCAGATATTTACTGTCTGCAAGAGACCCATCTTAATATGAAGGAATCACAGAAATTATCAGGTGGATGGATAAAAGAATGTTTTTTTGCTCCAGCAGTGGGCAAAAAAGCAGGGGTTGCAATCCTTATAAATAAAAAATGTATGGCCAATATAAAGGTAAAATATTCAGATCCACATGGAAGATGGATACATATCGATATAGGTATGGGAAATGATACCCTGACGTTATTTAATATATATGCCCCTAATTCGAATCAATCAGAATTTTTCAAAAAGCTACAAAATATTTTATTACCACTGGCTGCCTCTAATTTAGTGGTGGCTGGAGATTTTAATGCTGTAATGGATCCATTATTGGATAAAAAACCAGGTAAAAATATTAAATCTTTAGGTCTAGATAATTTAGTTCGATCATGTGATTTGAAAGATATATGGCGTATTCTTCATTTTAATGATCAGGAGTATTCATTTTGTTCACAGGTTCATAAATCATTTTCAAGAATAGATTATATTTTTGTTTCAACAAATAAAGTGCAACAAGTGATTAAAGCCTCCATTGATCCTATTATCATTTCGGATCATGCGGGAATATGGATAGAATTACAATTAGATCAATTAGAAAATAATAGACCTCTTTGGAGATTTGATAATGCATTGCTTGTGGATGACAAATTTTTGGAAAATTTTAAAACACAAATTAATGAATTTTTTCAAATAAATTTAGTGGAAGATACATCTATAGAGAATGTATGGGATGCATTTAAAGCAACTATGAGGGGTAATATCATATCATATTCAGCTTTTATTAGGAAACAAATTAAAAAACAATATATAGAATTAGAAAAAGAAATAAAAATATTAGAAGCTAAATTGATAAGTAAATGGGAATATGAAGTTTTGCAAGCTCTTTTGAAAGTAAAAGGTAAATATAATGAATTAACTTCAAAAATGATAAGAAAAGATTTGTTTTCCAAACAAACGGTGTATTATGGAAATTCTAATAAGGCGGGAAAATTATTAGCAAATTATCTTAAGGTAAAAAAAAGGAGAACTAATATTAATGGAATAAAAGATGATAATGGTATAATAACAAATCAAACAAATATAATATTAAAACAATTTTTAAATTTTTATAAGGATCTATATTCTTCCGAACCTTATTTGGAGAAACAAAAAGATGGAAAAAAATTTTTAGATTTAATAAATGGACCTAAGATTCCTGATCATATAAAACGAAGTTTAGAAGAACCTATATCATTAAAAGAATTAGAAACAGCATTGAGATCTCTTAGAGTTGGATCCGCTCCAGGTGGTGATGGTTACACAGTAGAATTTTATAAAACATTTCAAAATATCCTCTCCCCACATTTATTAAAATTATATCAGACACAACTTATAAAAGGTAATATAAAAGGTACTATGGCTGAATCAATAATAATTGTTTTGCCTAAGCCAAATAAAGATCCTACTTTGGTTTCAAACTACAGGCCTATATCTTTGATAAACGTTGATAATAAACTTTTGGCGAAAATTTTGGCTTTGAGATTAGCCAAAGCTCTCCCACATATTATAGATATGCATCAAACGGGTTTCGTTGCTAAAAGACATTCCTCCAATAACTCTAGACTATTATTTCACATGCTAAACTTATCAAAAAAAATGGATGAACCGGCATTTACAGTTTCATTAGATGCTGAGAAAGCATTTGATAGGGTAGAATGGAATTTTATGTATCAGGCTTTAGAATGGTTTGGTATAGGTTCTGGATTTATACAAATGGTAAAAACATTGTATAGCTTCCCGATTGCAAGATTAAATATTAATAATAAGATATCTGATGGTTTTCAATTGCAGAGGGGAGTTAGACAAGGTTGTCCTTTATCTCCTTTGTTATTTGATGTTGTATTAGAACCCTTATTGTTAGCAATACAGCAAATGAGGGAGATACAAGGAATTCCATATTCAGATATGGAATATAAAATTTCGGCTTATGCTGATGATATTTTGCTTTATTTGAGAAATCCAGAGTCTACCTTATCTTCTTTATTGGAATTAATTGATAAGTTTGGCAAATTTTCAGGTTATAAAATTAATTGGAATAAATCTGAAATTATACCCTTGAATGTTTACTGTGTAAAAGGATTATTTGATATTTTTCCATTCATATGGAAAGAAGAAGGATTTAAATATCTAGGCATTCAAGTTAAAAAAACAATTGAAGATACTGTAAAAGAAAATGAAAAATATGTATTAAAAAAAGTAACGGAGTTATGTGAACAATGGAACCCATTACATATATCTTGGTGGGGCAGAGTTCAAACTATTAAAATGATGATGTTGCCTGTGGTTTGCTACCAAATGAGTATGATACCTATTTATTTTCAGGGGTCCTTTTATAAGAAGCTTAATAGAATTTTAACAAAATTTCTTTGGCTTGGTAAAACACCTAGAATAGCTTTAGTAACCTTACAAAAATCAATTAAGGAGGGAGGGGTAAATTTTCCAAATTTCTATAGGTACCATCAAGCCTATATTCTACGTCAGGGTATGTATTGGATCCTCCCAGAACTTATAGATAATGCACCTGATTGGTTATATTTGGAATGGCGCCTTATGTTTCCCCTAAATTTAGTTCATTTACCAAGTATTAATATACCTAAAAGATACAGAGAAAATAAAATAATAATGGATACTTGGAAAACATTGAGATTTATTGATAAATTAACACCCATCCCAATATATAAATCAACTAATCAATCCATATGGATAAACTCCAAGATCAAAATTGGCGGAGCTCAAATCCTTTGGAAGAACTGGATTATTGCAGGAATTAGATCTCTAGATGATATTATTTCAGAAGGTAAACTGCTGGATTTTTCACAATTGCAACATAGATTTGGTCTTAATAAAACACAAAGTTTTAAATGGTTGCAATTGAAGCAGGCCATTCAGGTTGGGTTCCCTGAATGGAAATCATTAAACAATCAATATAGTTTAAAGTTCTTATGCTTTAAAGCAGACTTCCTAGGACATCAAGCCGCATTGTGGTATAAATTAATATCTGGATATTTGAATAAAAAACCAAAAAATGGTCTAAGAGACATTTGGAGCATTGAGATTAAGCATCAAATTACTGCATCTCAATGGCCACTAATTTGGTCTTGGAGAATGAGATGTACAGTGTCAGCATCTATGAGACAAACTTGGTTCTTTTTATTACATAGAGCTTTTTGGACCCCTACACGTTTGCAAAAATTAGATAGTTCTAAGTCCAATAAATGCTGGCACTGTAATCTAGAACCAGGGACATTAGATCATTTATTATATCATTGTCCTTATATTAAAATATTTTGGAATTCAATTTGGCCACAAATTAATAAATTAATGGAAAATCATATTGCAATATCATATGATACAATTTTATTTGGAACAATGATGAGAAAAAAAAGTCAAATTTCACCAGAAAATAATAAACTTTTATTAATTATGACAGGGGTTGCCATTCAACATATAACTAACAATTGGAAAAATTACAACAACCTAAACTACACATTTTGGTGGAATACAATATGCCATGTTTTTAAAATGGAAAGAACAATAGCAGTACAAAAGGGGACATATAATAAATTTATAAAAATATGGGGGCCATTGACAAAATACTGCAATGATTAAATAATAGAATACTTTTTCTTCTTTTCTTCTTTTAGAGATTTTTTTTTTTATGACACACATATAGGGGGGATAAGGAAAACAATTTATATATAATATATTATAATATATGATACAAAATGTAACAAATGATTAAAAAATAATAGAAGGGTGGGGGGAGGGAAAATGAATAAAATTTATCCAGAATATATTGTAGTAGATATAAATATGTTATTGAATAATTATCAATTGTATTCCAATATGTTGTATACTTTTATAAAATTTGAAAATATTATATTAAAGCAATAAAAGGGTGGGGGGAGGGTGAAGGGGAAAATCAAATTCAGACATACATTGTGTTAGATATAAAAGTGATACCATGCATATATCAAATGTATTTTATTATTATGTACACTTTTTGTAAAATTTGAAAATAAAAATATAATGGAAAGAAAAAAAAAAAAAAAAAAAAAAAAATAAAGTTGTTGAATATTTTGCTTTTACTTTTTGATTTACCCTCGTACTTATATACATTTTATGGATGTTATGAAGAACTAATGGGTCCCTCCAGAAAACATTTGTACTGTGCATAGAAAAAAAAATCTGTAATTGAAGGAGCTATCCCCTTGAAACTTTGCTGAATAGCTCTTAAGACTTTTGTCCAAGAGATCTGTACAGTGAGAAGTGCCTCCTTGTTTATTCAGTAATCAATTTCTTCTGCTTTAGCAGGCCTTTCTAGAAATGATGCAGGATTGTTGCGATATTTTAAATGATGTTGGAGTTTAAATTTACAAGCAGGTTGGGGGGGTTATATGAGAAGAGAATTAGAGTTCAGATTTTCATGTATGAAGTTCTCCTACTGCCTTGCAATACCAGCTTAAACCTCTATTACAAATCAACTAGAATTGATCCCAATTTTCTTTTGTTTCACAGATGAAGATAAGCGGATACGAGAGTTCTACCAGTCACGTGGTTTAGACAGAGTTGTACAACCTACAAATGAAGGTATAGAGATTTATAATAGCATTCTTACTTCTTTCCCCTTATGGCAGATATATAGTCATGTGAAAGAATTAGGACATCCCATGAAATATTCAGTTCTTTCTTAAGAAACGTTCACATATCAATTTCAAATCTTTTTTTAAATTTATCTCTGGAATAGAAAGTGATGTAATTGCAGGTAAACAAAACTATTCCTTGATTTACTCATGAAACAAAAGATATCCACAAAAATGTGTATTCTAACTGAGGAATAAATTAGGACACCCTATGCCCTAATAGATATGTTACCCCCTTTGGCTGAAATAACTGCAGTGAGATGCTTCTTGTAGCCATCTACCAGTCTCTGACATTGGTCTGAGGAAAGTTTGGCCCACTTCTCTATGCAGAATTCTTTCAGCTGTGAGATGTTTGAGGGGTGTCTTGCACGTACAGCCTGTTTCCAACTGCCCCACAGCATCTCAATGGGATTAAGATCAGGGCTTTGACTTGGTCTTGATGTTTCTCTTAGAGAGCAAAGGTTTCCTCCTTGCACACCTCCCATGCAAGCTAAATTTGTGCTATCTCTTTCTGATTGTAGAGGCATGCACTTTCACATCAACAGTAGCAAGAACCTACTGTAGGTCCCATGATGACATTTTAGGGTTTCTGGAGATTTCTTTTAGCATCTTGTGGTCTGCTCTGGGGGTCAGGTTGCTTGGCCCTGGCATGTTGGCAGTTGTTTAGAAAGTCCTCCACTTGTACACTATTTTCTGGACCGTGGAATGGCTAATGTCAAATTATTTTGAGATCTTTTAAAATCCCTTACCAGACTTATAAGCTGCTACAATCTTCTTTCTGAAGGTCTCAGACAGCTCTTTTGATATCACTATGGTGTTCTCTCACCACAGCAGTCATGAGCACACCAAACTAAATGTCTGAGCTTTAAGTAGGGCAAACCTCCTTCAAAATGCTGAGTAATGATGTTCTAATCATGTGCACCTGATGTGATACACCTGTGTGTGATTTGAGCCACTTGGGAGGATATGTGTATGGGGGGGGGGGGGGTCCTAATTTATTGCTTAGTTAGAATACATATTTTTGTAGTTATCTTTTGTTTCATGAGTGAATCAAGAAAACTTTTGTTTACCTGCAATTACATCACTTTCTATTCCAGAGATAAAAACAAAAGATTTGACATCGATATGTGAACATTTCTTAAGAAAGAACTGAATATTTCATGGTGTGTCCTTGTTTTTTTTTTTCCAATTCTTTATTCATTTTTCATCTTATATCAAGTACATAAAAATTATTTCAATTGAACTTATACATATCACTTGAATTTCTTTCTATTATCATCTTAAATACATAAATTTATTTCCTCCATCCCCCACCCTTCCCACAGACATTGTAATCAAAATTTCATATAAATAATACATTCATAATTATTAATTAAATCTTTAATACAACTATATACCGCCCCCTTTCCCCTAATTATAAATATACTTTCAGTGTAAAAAAGGCATCTAATCATTACAATAATTTATCAATGGCTCCCAAATCTTCTAAAAATTATTATAATTCCCTCTTTGTATGGTAATTATTCTTTCCATTTTGTATATATGCTTAATCTCACTGCTCCAAATGTTTCTAAGACCAGTCTTTGGTTTTTTATTAATAAATCCAGATATCAATTTATACCACTGTGCGGCCTGGTGTCCCAAGAAATCCGCCTGAAAGCTTAAAAACTCCAGACTATACTACTTATTAAGATTTTTCCATTCAGGGAACCCCTCCTGAATAGCCTGCTTCAGCTGCAACCATTTAAAACTTTGATTTGTTAAGACCATATTTATGTTACAACTGTGAAAAATTAAGCAGTTTACCATTTAAAATAACAACATCTAAAGTCCGTATACCTGCAATAATCCAATGCTTCCAAATGATTTTAAATCCGCCAATTTGAATCTTATAGAGTTTAGCCATAAAGATTGATTTGTTTTGTGTATTGGGTTTGGAATTAAATTGCTGACATAACGCAATGTTTTCCATGTATCCATCAATATTCTATTCTTTCATGGGGTGTCCTAATTTTTCACATGACTGTAGCTCTGATTGTTATAGTGGACTGTTCAAATTTAAAAAAATATATTCAAGTGATGTATTTAATCTTAAATGTTTTATTAATTGTACACTTTATGTAAGTTTTAAAAATGAATAAAGAATAAAAAAAAAAAAAAAATATATATATATATATATATATATATATATATATATATATATATATATATATATATTTCTAATGCTTTTATTGAAAGGTATTTAAAGTTCAAAGTACTTATGGAACCTGCTTTGCCTCTTGGCAGCATCTATATATCTTTGGATTTTCAATAGTCACATCCTGTGTATGTTGCTAGCTTCAGCTGGTACCAAGTATCACAGTCTGTATTCTCCTAACCTGGGCGATGTATATCACTTTTGTTATCTTACTTTACTCCCCTGTTACTTTTCTTCTTGGGAATCATTCGTTCTTACTGATAATAGAACTTATTGAGCTACAGATTCTGAGATTCACCATACCGTACTCCTGAGGTTTCCATACCAGGGTCCATCATATATGATTTCTATTACTTCCTCATGTTTTTCAACTCTCCCACTTCATCCTTCCTATTGTGCAGTTGCACATTCAGTATCATGACCTACAACTAGTAATGCACTTGAGCTTATTCCATGTCTGTACTCAGGCTAGTAGAACTGGATAACCAGACCTAGGTAGTGGTTCTTTGTTTTTCCTTTCTCTCTCTGCCATCTAATTGAACTTGGATTCTGTTTTTATGTTGCTCCAAAATTTCCCTTGCTTCCATTTTTGTTTTGTTTTTTCTTGCAGATTCAGTGGCTGAAACCATGGGGTTACCATACAGCACCTTTGATCATTCCAAAGCACATTACTATAGATATGATGAACGTGTCTCCTTGTGCCTGGAGAAGCAAAGGTTGGTAGCACTTTCATTTTTAAGAAGGGTGCTTAAGAAATGGGATGTCCATTATCTCTACAGGGTAGAGTATCTAAACATAGTGACGAGAAGGTACAGTACAGTATTCAAAGTGCTTTTATTGGAGGGGATGCTTTTGACTAGGTGGAGAACTTTATATGAAGAATTTGAGCACCATCGGTACTGGAACAAAACAGCATAGAACTGCTTTGCCAGAGAAATGTGACTCCCAGTATTGGAATGTAGCAAGTACTGAAAGTTAGGTCTGAGATAAACTGGCAGAGTTATGTGGGAAATCTGAGTACTTAGCATATCAGGGTTCCTCTGTTCTCGTACAGGACATAGGATACTCAAAAGTAGGTGATGTCCCCCAATGGAACCCCGGCAGAGACACTACCCAGTATTCCAAACAAACTTTTAGAAGCCTTTGGTAGGCCTATGCCATGCATTTGCAAGCTCTTGCCTGCATGCCCAAGTTTCATGGGACCTGCAGTTTAATTTTCTCCACAGAGTTGAGAAGATACATCTTCTTTCACGGCAGCTAGTGAACTTTCTCTTCAGCAATTATTTTTTTTTGCCTTCCTGCTACTTGTCAGCGAGTAGCACAGGATTTTTTTATCATTTCCTTCTCATTCCACTTTTCTTTTTAGTTTTTCAGCCCTTTTGTTTTCTTCTTTTTGTCATGGCTGTTTATAGGTCTGAGCTCCCAGTCATTCCAAGCATTCACCACCCTTCCGGTGAAAAAGTATTTTTGTATCACCTGGTAGACTGGTATAGTCCTTATGAATGGGTTATATACCTCACTGCTACCAGCAGGTGGAGACTGAGAACAAACTTGTATATCAGGATATCTTCATCTCTTGGAATCCAGTCTTCCTCAGTCTCCATTAAAGCAGGTAGTAAGACTAATTCGGCTCCCCTCTTAGTCCCCTTGACATCTTCCCCAGTGTAGCTGCAGGCAGCGGTGGTTTTGCCACCCTCTACTCCTCTCTCGTCCAAGCGCCAGAGGGTGTCTTGGGATGAGGATTTTTGCCCAGAGGAGCAAGATGTTGTTATTGATGAGGACTTGGACCCTTGGGGAGATTTCCAAGATCCTCTAGGGGGGCGTTAGATTCCGCCAGCGAGGGGTTCGAGCACCCCCCTGCTGATGCCCAGTCTTCCCCAAGGCGTCTCTAGTTACTTCCTCGGACCCCGGGGGTCTTTCCCGGCCCACCTAGCACGGGGTCGCTCCTCGACGCCCCCAGTCACTTTAGTAGGGCCTGTTCGGTCTCCCATTCGCGGGACTCCGAGGCCCCGGCTTACTATTCGAGGGAAATTTCTCCCTCTTTTTCAGCTGCCCCCAGATCTCGCTCGGAGTCTTCTCAGGAGGATGAGTCTTCTTCTCGACACTCCTCCTTTACTCATTTCATCTCTGACATGGGTAGGGCCTTGAAACTGGACCTCCAGTCTGAGTCCCGTTATACCCAGGAATATCTGGATGATATGGGTGTTGATCATCTGCCCCGCGAGGCATTACGCTTGCCTTGGCACCAGGTTCTCCGGCAAACCTTTCTCTGGAACCTGGAGACCCCCTGTGAGGTCACGGCCATTCCCTCCAAGTTGGAGTCCCGTTACCGGACGATTCCGGTTAAGGGGTTTGAGAGTTCTCAACTTTCTCATCAGTCCTTGGTGGTCTTCCTTGAAGAAGTCCAACCCCTCTGAGGTTTATGCTGCCATCCCTCCAGGCTGAGAGGGCCATACAATGGACAAGTTTGGCCGCCTTCTTTACCAAAACTCAATGATGGCAAATCGTGTCCTAAACTATAACTTTCTCTTCACGTCCTACCTCAGGTTCTGGGTGGACGCCCTCCGCTCGTTCTGGGAGGACGTTCCAGAATCTCGGCATCGGTAGTTTCACCTCCTCGAGGAGACCCTCTCCCAGCTCCGTCTCTATATGTTCCAGGTGGCCTACAATGCCTTCGAGTTATCCTCGAGGGTCTTGGCCTTTGCAGTCGCCATGCGTCGCCTCGCTTGGCTCTGTCTTGTGGATATGGATCCGAATGTACAAGATTGTCTTGCCAATCTCCCGTGTGTGGGTCATGAGCTCTTCGATGAATCTATCGAAGCGGCCACCAAGCGCCTATCGGACCACAAACGGTCCTTTGCCTCTCTGGTGAAACTTAAGCCGAAGGCCCCCCCCAACTCGACAATACAAAATTCCTCTCCGGAGGTATCTGCACAAATCTACTCCTGTGTTCTCCCGGCCTCCCCCGAAGCAACCTCAACAACAGCAGCAACGTCAACCTAAGGCCCAGGCTCCGGTGAAGACTGGGCCGTCTTTTTGACAATTCCAGTCTGAGCCTTCGGGCTCCCTTCCTCATGGAGCCTTCCCCCCTCCCCATCAGGGGTTGTCTCCATCATTTCTATGCTCAGTGGGAAGACTTACCACCAACAGTTGGATGCTTTCCATCATCCGGGAGGGGTACTCCCTTCATTTCAGTCACGTACCCCCAGACCTGCCTCTAAGAGAGTTTCCTTCTGCTCGATCTCAGCTGCTCTCCTTTTGCAGGAAGCTCAGGCCTTTCTTCACCTTTGGGCGGTCGAGGAAGTTTCCCTGGACCAATGGAACACCGGCTTTTATTCCCGGTACTTTCTGGTGCCCAAGAAGGCGGGGGATCTGCGTCCAGTCCTGGACCTCCGCACTCTGAACAAGTTTCTGGTCAGGGAATGGTTCAGAATGCTCACCCTTCCTACTTTGTACCCCCTCTTGAACGAGGGGGACTGGCTGTGCTCACTGGACCTCGAGGAGGCATACATGCACATTCCGATACACCCGGCCTCTCGTCGGTATCTGAGATTCCGGGTGGGGGATCTCCATCTCCAGTATCGTGTTCTTCCCTTTGGCCTGGCGGCCTCTCTGAGGGTCTTCACAAAATGTCTAGTGGTGGTGGCCCTGCGTCTCTGTGGCCTGCATGTTTTTCCCTACCTCGACACTTGGAATGCGCTACCGGAGGAAGTGATCAGGCAGAGTACAGTACAAGGATTCAAACAGGGATTGGACGGATTCCTGAGGGATAGGGGGATCGTGGGATACTGAGAGAGGTGCTGGGATGTAACACAGGTATAGAAAGCTAACTAGGTAATAAGTATAGAAATCCAACCAGGTCGAGCATGTGCAAGACCGGAGGGTTAGGACTTCGATGGGAAGATAGGACTCAATGGGAAACCAAGGTGGCAAGGGGGCCCCTTCTGGTGACTCAGACAGGCCGTGACCTGTTCGGGCCGCCGCGGGAGCGGACTGCTGGGCAGGATGGACCTATGGTCTGACCCGGCGGAGGCACTGCTTATGTTCTTATGTTCTTATGTTCTTATGTTCGACGATTGGTTGATCAAAGCGTTCTCTCGCCACGAGGTTATGTGAGCGATGAATCAAACCATCTTGCTCCTTCAGAGCCTCGGCTTCGAGGTGAACTTCCCCAAGTCTCAGCTCTGTCCATCCCAGTCTCTGGAATTCATCGGAGCGGTCCTGGACATGGCTCTTCTGCACTCCTTCTTGCCTTGGCCTTGACAGGAGACCCTTGTTCGCTTATGCCAGAGGGTAGCCCATCTATCTTTGGCCCCGGCTCAGCTCATGATGGTCCTCCTAGGTCACATGGCCTCCACGGTTCACGTGACTCCTTTTGCCAGACTTCACCTCCATATTCCACAATGGACTCTAGCGTCCCAATAGAACCAGGATTGGGAACCTGTCTCTCGACTCATTGTCATGACTCCTTTGTTGAGGCAGTCTCTCCATTGGTGGATGCTCTCTTCCAATCTTCCTAGAGGTTTTCTGTTTCATGCTCCTCCGCAGAAGGTCCTGACGATGGACTTGGCCTATGCTTGGGGGGCTCATCTGGACGATCTTCGCACTCAGGGTCTTTGGTCCAGTGCCGACCGACTTTGTCACATCAATCTGCTGGAGCTTCGAGCGATCTTCCTCGCCCTGAAGGCTTTTTGTCACCTGCTTTGTGACCGAGTGGTGCTGGTCTGCACGGACAACCAGGTCACCATGTATTATATCAGCAAACAGGGGGGAATGGGGTCCCGGTCCCTGTGCCAGGAGGCGATGCGGTTCTGGGATTGGGCCATTCGCCGCAACATATTCCTTCGAGCGGTCTACATTCAGGGCCAGCACAATTGTCTGGCGGACAAGTTGAGTCATCTTCTGCAGCCTCACGAATGGTCCATCCATTCCTTGACCCTGCGTCAGGTATTTGCTCATTGGGGAACCCCGGACGTCGATCTGTTCGCGTCCCCCCACAATCACAAGTTGTCCCGCTTCTGCTCTAGGGTCTACACCCCACTTGGACTCGGCGGATGCTTTCCTGCTGGATTGGACGAACCTGTTTCTGTATGCGTTCCCTCCGTTTCCTCTGATTCTGAAGACTCTCGTCAGGCTCAAGTCCACGAGAGCCACCATGATCCTGATAGCTCCTCGGTGGCCCCGACAGCCGTGGTTCTCCCTTCTTTTGCAACTCAGTTCCAGGGAGCCTCTTCTTCTGCCTGTTTTTCCTTCTCTGCTTACGCAGAGTTGAGGTTCTCTACTTCATCCCAACCTTCAGTCTCTGCACTTTACGGCATGGTTCCTCCAGACTTAATGCCCTCGTTCCAGTTCTCAAAGCCTCTGCTGGATGTCCTGGAGGCATCTCGGAAGGAGTCCACTCGCCAATGTTACCATCAGAAGTGGACCCGTTTCTCTTCCTGGTGTGCTACTCGACAGCAGGAGCCGTTGTCTGCCTCCTTATCTGCTGTCCTTGACTATCTGTTACACTTATCTGGCGCTGGACTCAAGTCCTCCTCAGTTCGAGTCCACCTTAGTGCCATTGCTGCTTTTCATCAGCCAATTGATGGGAAGCCTATCTCTGTTCATCCTGTGGTTTCCCGCTTCATGAAAGGCCTTTTCCACGTTCATCTGCCCCTTAAGCCTCCTCCTGTGGTTTGGGTTCTTAACGTGGTCCTTGCTCGCTTGATGAAACCCCCATTCGAGCCGCTGGTGCAGGCTCACTTGAAGTATCTTACTTGGAAGGTTGTGTTTCTTATTGCGCTCACTTCTGCCCGTCGGGTCAGTGAGCTTCAAGCCTTGGTAGCAGACTCTCCTTTCACTGTCTTCTATCATGATAAGGTGGTGCTCCGTACCCATCCTAAGTTCTTGCCTAAGGTTGTTTCTGAGTTTCATATCAACCAATCTATTGTTCTCCCTGTGTTTTTTCCAAAGCCCCACTCTCACTCTGGAGAGGTGGCTCTGCATTCTCTTGATTGTAAGCGTGTGCTGGCCTTCTACTTGAAGCGCACCGCTCCTCATCGTACTGCTCCCCAGCTGTTCATCTCTTTCGATCCTAATTGCTTGGGTCGTTCTATTTCTAAGTGGACCATTTCTAACTGGTTAGCCGCTTGTATCTCATTTTGTTACGCTCAGGCTGGTCTCTCCCTCCCGGGTCGAGTCACTGGCCACGAGGTCAGAGCGATGGCGTCGTCGGTTGCTTTCCTCCGCGTGAGGAAATCTGTAAGGCTCGGTTCTCGGTTCTTGGTTCAAACGTATGAACCGAGAACCAAGTGGCACTACTGTCTGGATACTTTCCCCAGGCGTGATGGCCATTTTGGCCAGTCCGTTTTGCAAAATCTGTTCTCCTAAATTGCCAACTCTCCCTCCATCCCATGTAGAGAATATGCTGCCTGCTTGTCCTGGGATAAAGCACAGGTGTTATCCAGGGACAGCAGGTAGATATTCTCGCAACCCACCCACCTCCCCGTGTTTGGCTTCTTTGCTAGCTATCTGAACTGAGGACACGCTGAGGAGACGCATGCCGTAGACCGAGTGGGAGGGACAAGCGTGGGCCAATTGCAAGCTTGGAGGTTCCTTGGGTGACGTCGCCCCACATGTAGAGAATATCTGCCTGCTGTCCCTGGACAACACCTATTACGGTAAGTAACTGTGCTTTCTAGTCTTTGTCCAAAGTGGATTATAAAGATACCTAATAAAACAATAATACAAGTAGACACACTCGCAAAACAGAATCTGCTGTCATGTTAAAACCCAACATTGCTGAGCTCAGGGTGGGAGGAAGGAATCGGTGGGGGGGGGGGAGGGACTTTCCCTACCAGCTGAACTGTTCATGGCAGGGAAATTTCCAGTCAGGTGAGCCATCAAAGCTCCCCTGAAGCTACTGACTTTGGGTAGTCCTGTCGGCTGAGCTGATCAAGGATTCCCCTGGCACGATCATTTCAGCCAGCAGGGAAAGCTGCAGCAGCGGGCATGTTTTTTTTTTTGGGGGGGGGGAGGTTTAACGGGTATTTGCTCTTTTGAGCAAGCACCAGGCACAAGCACCAAACACCTTTTACCAACGATTCTTTTCACAATAGCATGCATATAATTTGCATGCTGTTGTGCTGAGCATTGCTAGTTAAAAAAAAAAAAACACACTCCCACCACAGTATTTTTTTACCTGTGTTGTAGGAGCTTTGAGCATCAAGGCCCACATTAATCTCATGAAAATATTTAAACTGCATTAATTAACTTGTTAATCGCGTTATTACCACATTAAATGTTCAGCCCTAAAACGAACACATCAATACACAAATATTAGATGGTAATAAATTAATCCTAAACTGATCAGAGCCAAACTGTAATTCCACAGATCTTGGGTTAGCTGCCAGGAGGTTTCATAATGTTTAGGAATCATAAGAACATAAGCATCGCCTCTGCCGAGTCAGACCACAGGTCATCATGCCCAGCAGTCCGCTCCCGTGGCGGCCCCCCAGGTCAATGACCTGTAAGTTATCTATTATTTAAGACATTTTGCCTGTATAGTATCCCTCTAATTATACCCTTCAATCCCCTTTTCTTTCAAGAACTCGTCCAATCCCATTTTGAAACCCAAAATCGTACTCTGCTCTACCACCTCTTCTGGAAGCGAGTTCCAGGTGTCCACCACCCTCTGAGTGAAGAACTTCCTAGCATTTGTTCTGAATCTGTCTCCCATCAATTTTTTTGAGTGCCCTCTAGTTTTTGTTGCCCCCGCCAGTCTGAAGAATCTGTCCCTCTCTACCTTCTCTATACCCTTCATAATCTTGTAAGTTTCTATCATATTCCCTCTAAGTCTCCGCTTTTCTAGGGAAAAGAGCCCAAGCTTCTTCAGCCTCTCAGCATATGGAAGGTTCTCCATGCCCTTTATCATTTTTGTTGCTCTTCTCTGGACCCTCTCGAGTATCACCATATCCTTCTTAAGGTACGGCGACCAGTATTGAACGCAGTACTCCAGATGCGGTCGCACCATTGCCCTATACAGCGGGAGGATAACCTCCTTGGTTCTGGTAATGATACCTTTTTTGATAATGCCCACATTCTGTTCGCCTTTTTTGAGGCCACTGCGCATTGTGCCGCTGGTTTCATTGTTTTATCCACCAAAACCCCCAAGTCTTTTTCTAGGTTGCCTTCCCCCAATATCGTCCCACCCCATCGTGTAGTTATATATCGGGTTTCATTTCCCTATGTGCATGACTACATTTCTCTACATTGAAGTTCATCTACCATTTATTTGCCCACCCACTCAGTTTGTTCAGGTCCCTTTGAACTTCTTTACATTCCTCAACAGATCTAACCGTACCAGAGAGTTTTGTGTCATCCGCAAATTTTATAACTTCACACTTCGTCCCTGTTTCCAGATCATTAATGAATATATTGAACAACAGTGGTCCCAGCACTGACCCTTGTAGGACGCCACTCATGACTACTTTCCAGTCAGAATAGTGTCCCTTTACTCTTACCCTCTGTTTCCTGTCCGTCAGCCAGTTTCTGATCCATCTGTGTATGTCCCCTTCTACCCCGTGGTTCCACAGTTTCCTTAGTAGGCGCTCGTGAGGTACCTTGTCAAAGGCTTTCTGGAAGTCCAGGTATACTATGTCTATGGACTTCCAGAAAGCCTTCGACGAGGTACCTAATGAGCGCCAAATAGAGGGCTGTTCAGTACCGGAGGACACATTTGAAGATTGAGTGCAGGCATCCCCACGGCTGGGTTGTTTCCAGTGCTAAGATGAGGTCCTATCTGGTCTCCTTAAAAGATCTGCAAGCCCCGGTACACGGCTCGCAGGACACGTCCCTTCAGAGCCCTGAGCAGCCGGGAGCAGGGCATTACTAGCTTTAAGAGTATGGGGAAAAGAAAAGCGAAGATAACTCCATCTTCAATTATGGGACTTATGGACCATCACCTTCAACCCATATTGGTACCATCGATGAATGATAAGGTAAACTTATCTTCTCAGCCTCCAAAAATGGGGAAAAATCTTCTCCCTTACAACCATCCGGTTTGGACACGAGTATAGAACTTTCAAAGCAGTGCATGGAAGCATCAAATATACAATGTTTGACTCCTGTTCAGATGGTATCAGGGACAAATGCAGTGTTTTTCCTAAAGATAAGACACAACTGTTTTTGGCATCCTAGTTACTTGATCTCCTTGGGCCTTTGAGCACTTTGACTATGCGGCGGCCGTTTTCCCTTCCATATCAAAGAGGGTACTGAGTGGCTTTAAGAAATGAACATGGTGGTGAAGAGTTTATTGTTGGACATAGCTAGACAACCATCTTCCTTACTGCTTGGAAGTTTTTTATATGAAACATATTCTCTGACCGCTGAGGCTGTCTCATGAGAGCTGAAACATGGACTGTCGGGTCCAGTTGATGGTGTAACAATAAAGATCTATTTGACGAATCTGAAGCGTCTGACTAGACTTTTTTTCAAAATATCATTGGTTAGATGATTTAAGACCTATTCCCCCCCCTCTTTTGGTTTTGTATTTTCTTCCAGGACAATCGGGTATAATAATCTCACAGAACTTGGTAAGGACAGATGCTAAGTATACTGTCACTTTAAATTTTAAGCACTGCCTGTACTGTGCACATGCTAGTGCCTTCCCACCTGATATCAGCTCACTGGACCCTGCAGTTCAATAGCAAAGCTAAAAAGCCAACTTGGGGTGGTAGGCAGGTTGTGAGAATATATACCTGCTGTCCTTGGAGAACACCTGTTACAGGTAAGTAACTTTGGTTTCTCCGAGGACAAGCTGGTATAATAGTCTTGCATGTGGGACTCCCAAGCTGCCAGGATTATTCCTCTAGGAAATGGGTTACTTACCCTGGATGTTTCATCCTTCTAACAGCTATTTGAAGTAAGAGTACAGTATACTCCTATCTTGACAATGTTAGTTTCATTTTGAACCTTCACTTTCGAATGAGTCCTCTCTACATCTGTTTTAATATTAAACTACAACTTCTGATCACTGGATGCCAGATGATCACCCACTGTAACATCAGAAACACTTTTCCTATTTGTAAGCACCTGCATGAATTCCATCCTGCGTGAGTTCCATTACCAACTGCTGGAATAGTTCTTCCTGTAGAGAATCTTGGATCTCCCTACTTCTAGGAAACTCCTCAATAGGGATACCCCAATCAACATCTCTCATATTAAAATCACCTAAGTAGTACTTCCCCTTCCCTTCCTATATAGCCAGGACTTTATCAATCTTGAGACATGATTTCTTCTTAGAAATTAGGATAATGTTTAAGGAAAGCCTCCCTAGTGACAGATGCTTATTTTTTATTAGGTGACTTAAGTCAGTTCCTGTGACCTAACAGCATTCGTATGGGAATACTTTGTCTCACTGCTTTGTCACACCTGGAAAACCATGTTAGCCAAGACCTTGTCGAGCTTAATCAACATCTCCCTTATTCAAGTGCTCAAAACTAGGTAGGAAAAAACTATAGAAATAAATAAGAAAACCTTTAAAGAAAAATCAATGGGAGAGTGTTAAAGAAATAAGAGAGCAAGAGGCAAAGCAAATTATTTATTACTCAGTGCATGTTGCTGCTGAGCATGTAACAGGCAGGAATGGCAGTTACAATCAATACACATTAGAGCCAGCATGGAGTGCTACCTTATTGACTCCAGGGTCTGCAGGGCCACATTTCACATCTTAATCCAGTCAGCTGCATGGCGAACAAATCAATAACAATTTTGGAAAACAATCATTTTATATTTTTTTGATTCTCAAGGCAAGAAGTAAGGGACAGGGATAAGAGAAGGCAGGGGATACATAGGGAGAGGTGGTACAATGGCTGCAGAAAGGTTGAAGGAAATTAGGTAAGCTTAGGCTACTAAACAGGTTGTATAATGTATATAGGACATTGAACTGAGGCTGAAAAAAGTTGAGTCTGGATTCAGGGCACCATCTAGGACAAGTCATATTAGCAGAGAAGTCCTTTTGAATCGAAACTTGAATTACCGGTATGTACCATGTTATGCATCCTACCTACCACCTCTCTAGAATGTCATCCAGGATAAATTCCATCAGGAAACTGATTGTTGTCTCCATGCACCATAAATCACCCAACTGGGATTCCAGTTTCACCTAAAAAGGCTTCTTCAGGGGTAAACTGAAAAAATAAAAAATTTATTTTTCATATGCGTCTAAACACCACATGTTCCACTAAAAATAAACATCATTCAAATGATTTACAGATTAACTTATCAGCCTAACTTCCATGGCTCATTCGAGGGATATCCTCTGCTCCTCCTTTTGTAACCATCTCTCGAGTGAGCCATGGAAGTTAGGCTGATAAGTTAATCTGTAAATCATTTGACTGTTTATTTTTAGTGGCATATGTGGTGTTTAGACACACATGAAAAAGATGTTTTTCATTTTTTCAGTTTACCCCTGAAGAAGCCTTTATAGGTGAAACCAGGATCCCAGTTGGGTGATATAATGGTGACATGGAGATATATTCACTGATATTAGAGCAAGTCTAAGTAGCACTGAAAAGAAACATTTTGCTGAGAGAAGGGTTAATTTAATTATAAGAGATAAGTGCACTCTTTAATCTTCTCTTGTCAGTTTCTGTAATTACGTTTTTGATGAATATATTTTAATCAAGTGTGATGATTGAAAATGGTGCTGTTTTATTCTTTAATGAGAAGCACAAGGAGCTACGTTTGTAGCCATTTTCTGAGCATTACACCATAAAATTGAAAATTATGCAATAATTGTGGAAAGCATAAAAATATAAATTGAAGTTTTTTAAAAAAAAATTTTAGTATCCTGGCAAAATATATATTATCCCAGGACAAGCAGGCAGGTATTCTCACTAGTGGGTGATGTCATCCGACAGAGCCCCGATACGGACATCTTGCAAGCATGTCTTGCTTGAAGAAACTCAGAAGTTTCGAGATGCCCGCACCGCGCATGCGCCAGTGCCTTCCCGCCCGATGTACCGGGCATGTCTCCTCAGTTCTTTTCTTTCCGCGGAGCTGAGAAGTTTCACTTCATTCTGCGCTGACTGAATTTCAGTATTTTTGCCTTCTTTCTACCGCGTTTTTTGTTTATTTGATTTATTTCAATTTTACTTTATATTTTCAAAAAAAAAAAAAAAAAAAAAGTTAAAATTATTTGTTCCGGCGGTTCGGCCGGGCCGGCCTCGTGGCTTAGGCCTAGCGCCTTCGACCTTGCAGCGATGATTTTCCGGCCTATGTCCCGGCCAATCACCGGTTTTAAAAAGTGCAGCAAGTGCCAGCGTGCGATTTCGTTGACGGACCCGCATCGACGCTGTCTTCAGTGTCTTGGTCCAGAACACGTTCCGAAATCGTGCCGGCCTTGTTCCACGCTCACTGCGCGCTCGTTCAAACGACGCTGCTTGCTCTGGGAGTCGATGTTTAAGATGGAGTCTGCCAAAGAGCCGTCTGCTTCAACTTCTGCTGATGTTTCGCCGATCCGTTCGAAACCTGCATCGACGACTCCTGCATCTGGCATTGTGAAGCCGGCATCGTTCACTCCGACTTCTGCTTCAAGTTCGGCATCGGTGCCTGTCCCCGTCTTCTCGGCTCAGGTACCGCCTTCCACTGTCCCTCCGGTGGTCATCAAAGTGCCTAAAGCTAGCAAGCAGAAGCACTTGGCCACAAAGGAGCTCGAAGACCGTGCTGGAGGACCCCCTTTCGGTGCGGATCCCTCCATATCGGCTTCGCTGCGATCCCTGCTAGAAGCTCAGTTTGTCGAGCTTACGCAGTCTATGGGACCCCGGCTTATCGCCTCCATTCAGGGTGACCTCCCGGTCCCGGTCCAGGGGGGCGGACCGCCCCCTCCCCCTCCTCCTCGTCGTTCGATCTCTCTGCTCGACGAGGAGGATCGGCGGAGGGCGGCGGGAGCCTCGAGGCGGGCTTCATTTAGTGATATGCCGCCTTTGGAGCCCATTACGCCTCCTCGACAGCAGAGTACTGTGTCAGCCCCTGATAATCTGAGTCCTGGGCATACTGCATCGCAGGAAGAGTTCTTCCGTACTCCATACCAGACCTGGGTGGCACTGCGTGAGTCCGCATCCTTGCCACCTCTGCGATCCACTGCATCTAGTCCCATCCATTCCTTGGAAGCTTCGGGGGATCGTGCGATGCATAGAAGATCTCGTTCTCCATCCCGGCACCGGGAGGGGCATCGATTTCGACACTCATCTCGACACTCCTCACGTCATTCGGAGGTGTCCCCGCAAAAGAAGATCCAACGTATGGGATACTCCTCGTCAGATTTCGGGTGGGACATCTACATCTGCAGTATCGAGTGCTTCCATTCGGCCTTTCCTCGTCTCCCAGAGTCTTCACGAAGTGTCTGGTGGTGGTGGCCGCTGCACTCCGGAACATGGGTCTTCAGGTGTTTCCATACCTCGACGACTGGCTCTTCAAGGCACCGTCGGCTCCAGGGGTCATTTCGGCGACCTTGACTACAATTTGTTTCCTGCAGAGTTTGGGCTTCGAGATCAACTTTCCCATGTCACATCTTCAGCCCACCCAGTCTCTCCCCTTTATCGGGACTGTTCTGGATACCATTCAACTTCGAGCATTCCTTCCTCCTCAACGCATGGATGCTCTCCTTCTACTCTGCCAGTCGGTGTCTTCTCGCCTGTCCATCTCAGCGAGACACATGATGGTCCTCTTGGGCCACATGGCATCTACAGTTCATGTGACGCCTTTTGCCAGACTACATCTCAGAATTCCTCAATGGACCCTGGCATCTCAGTGGACTCAGGTGTCCGACCCATTGTCCCGTCACATTGTGGTCACTCCTGCTCTACGGCAGTCTCTTCTCTGGTGGATGACCTCTTCGAATCTATCCAGAGGTTTGCTGTTTCACTCTCCTCCCCACCAGAAAGTTCTCACGACCGATTCATCGAACTATGCATGGGGGGCTCATCTGGATGGTCTTCGCACTCAGGGGTTCTGGACCAGTGCGGAACGACTCCATCAAATCAATCTTCTGGAGCTCAGAGCCATCTTCAATGCTCTCCAAGCTTTTCAGCATCTGCTTCAAGACATGGTGGTCCTTATTCGCACAGACAATCAGGTCGCCATGTATTATGTCAACAAGCAGGGGGGCACGGGCTCGGCCCCTCTTTGTCAGGAAGCTCTTCGAGTCTGGGATTGGGCGGTTCGCCACAACACCTTCCTCAAAGCTGTCTACATTCAGGGGAAAGACAACGTCTTGGCAGACAAATTGAGTCGTCTTCTCCAGCATCACGAATGGATGCTCCATTCCGACCCCCTTCATCAGATCTTTGCTCAGTGGGGAACGCCTCAGATAGACCTCTTTGCAGCCCCCCACAACTTCAAACTGCCTCAGTTTTGCTCCAGGATCTACACTCCTCACCGCCTCGAGGCAGACTCCTTTCTACTGGATTGGGGGAATCGCTTCCTATATGCGTTTCCTTTATTTCCTCTCATTCAGAAGACTCTGGTCAAGTTGAGATCAGACCATGCCACCATGATTCTGATTGCTCCTCGGTGGCCCAGACAACCTTGGTACTCCCTTCTACTTCAACTGTGCAGCAGGGAGCCAGTACTTCTTCCAGTGTTTCCTTCACTACTTACTCAACATCAAGGTTCACTACTTCATCCCAACCTGCAGTCCCTCCACCTGACAGCTTGGTTCCTTTCAACATAATTCCTCACCAGTTTTCTCAAGCAGTGAGGGAGGTCTTGGAGGCTTCCAGGAAGCCTGCTACTCGACAATGCTATTCCCAAAAATGGACTAGATTCTCTTCCTGGTGTATTTCCAATGCCACGGAACCTCAGCGAGCTTCCCTATCTTCTGTATTGGACTATCTTCTACACCTGTCTCAGTCTGGTCTCAAGTCTACCTCTATACGAGTCCACCTGAGTGCTATTGTGGCTTTCCATCAGCCTCTACAGGGGAAACCTTTGTCTGCTCATCCTGTGGTTTCCAAATTTATGAAAGGACTTTTTCATGTCAACCCTCCTATCAAATCTCCTCCTGTGGTTTGGGATCTCAATGTTGTCCTGTCTCATCTTATGAAGCCTCCGTTTGAACCTCTCCACAAGGCTCCACTTAAGTATCTCACCTGGAAGGTGGTTTTTCTGGTGGCCCTCACGTCTGCTCGCCGGGTCAGTGAGCTTCAGGCCCTAGTGGCGGATCCACCGTTCACTGTATTCCATCATGACAAGGTGGTTCTTCGTACTCATCCAAAATTCTTGCCTAAAGTGGTCTCTGAATTTCACATCAATCAATCCATCGTGCTTCCAGTGTTCTTTCCAAAGCCTCATTCTCACCCTGGAGAATCTGCTTTACACACTCTGGACTGTAAACGTGCTTTAGCTTTCTACTTGGATCGCACAAAGCCACACAGAACTGCTCCTCAACTTTTCGTCTCCTTTGATCCAAACAAGTTGGGACGACCTGTATCGAAGCGCACCATCTCTAACTGGATGGCGGCTTGTATCTCTTCCTGCTATGCCCAGGCTGGATTATCCCTTCCCTGTAAGGTCACAGCCCATAAGGTCAGAGCAATGGCTGCCTCTGTTGCCTTCCTCAGATCGACACCGATTGAGGAGATTTGTAAGGCTGCCACTTGGTCCTCGGTTCATACATTCACCTCTCATTATTGTCTGGATACTTTCTCCAGACGGGATGGACAGTTTGGCCAAACAGTGTTACAAAATTTGTTCTCTTAAGTTGCCAACTCTCCCACCATCCCATTAGGGTTAGCTTGGAGGTCACCCACTAGTGAAAATACCTGCCTGCTTGTCCTGGGATAAAGCAATGTTACTTACCGTAACAGTTGTTATCCAGGGACAGCAGGCAGCTATTCTCACGTCCCACCCACCTCCCCTGGGTTGGCTTCTCAGGCTAGCTACCTGAACTGAGGAGACACGCCCGGTCGGGAAGGCACTGGCGCATGCGCGGTGCGGGCATCTCGAAACTTCTGAGTTTCTTCAAGCAAGACATGCTTGCAAGATGTCCGTATCGGGGCTCTGTCGGATGATATCACCCACTAGTGAGAATAGCTGCCTGCTGTCCCTGGATAACAACTGTTACGGTAAGTAACATTGCTTTGTAGCCTGACCCCTAGTGGTAGTACTGTAAAACTACTGCTAGAGCTTATGGTGGACATTTCTAGATGAAGCTCAAAGGGGCAAGAGCAATTGGGAATTGCTCCTAGCAGGGCTACTCCCCTACTTGACTGTAAGAGATGATACTGTAGGCTTGGAAAGAGATATAGGTAAGTTGGTATGTAATGGATTCTAAGGGGGAGGGGGTGTCTGATGCCAGCAGGGGGTTGGATCATGTTAGGGATGGGAGCCCATTTTAGCTGCTACCCAGAAGTTTTGGAGCTAATATTCAGTATGAACATTAGCATTGATATTACTGGCACCCGCATAGCTGCTGACACCTCCCTGTCTCTGCTTCCAGTGCAGTAGGAATGGTATGCTCAACCGTAGGGTTATTCATGCATGCTAGCAAGCATACTGCAGAAGTTGTCAATCACAGCTTTTCAGCTTATCCTCCTTCTCCCAGGTCTCTGCTGCCCACTTAAGTTCTTCCTTTTGCAGGTGAGCATAAAGTTGTCATTCTGATCTGCTCCCTTTACTACTTTGTTTTTGTGGTGTTTTTTGGGTTGTTTGTGGTTTTACACGGCTCCAGAACTGGCTGTGCCTGATAGGAGAGGAGCAGACTACAGCTGGCAGGTGCATCTTTGCAGACCTGTATAGCCAGCCTGTGGAATATTTGTGGGACCTCAGCATTTTGCTCGATTCCTTGACTTTGTTAGGCATCAATAGCGTTTTTTGGAGCACTCATGATGCCAGCAACAGTTTCGCTACCCTTCTCTTTTCAGCACTCATGCGACCTGGGGGTGGGGGTAGAGATTCATTCTGACTGAGGTCCAATTGGCAGCCTGAAGATCTCGGTGTGATAGCTGACCAGTGGATTGAGGCAGAAAATCCTTCCAGATCCAGTTACTCTGGTTTGCATTTTGTGCTTTGCTAGTTGCAGATGCTGTATCTATTCCCCTTTTCTTTTAAGACCAGCCTGGTATCTAGGAATTCCTATCATTATGGATATACCATCCTGCTTGTCCTTAGAGAAAGCAAAGTTACTTACCTTTAGTAGATGTTTTCCAAGGACAGTAAGATAATTATCTACCCTGTCCCACCCATATCCCCTTGGAATTTCATTATGTCAGCTATTGTACTAGACCAATGTTTCCCAACCCTGTCCTGGAGGACCAACAGCCACTCAGGTTTTCGGGATAGCCCTAATGAATATGCATGAGAGAGATTTGCGTATGATGGAAGTGACAAGCATATTTTAAGGAAAATTAGTTATTTTCTCTTTAAGATGTCGGATGAGGGTCTTCATTAATAAGTTGTTTTCTCTCTAATCTAACTGTGATTATCAATTTTTATGTGAACCAAGTTAAACTCCTTTTAAGGAGATAACAAGGTATATAAATCCAAGGATTAAATTAGATACTTATTGCTGTAGATACAAGTGACTAACTGATTTTTCAAACTTAAGTAGGTGGTAGGTGAACATCCTGTGCAGTCTTACTTGGCCTTGTAGCCCTTAATCTGTGTAGGGATACTGTATTCAGAATTGACAAGGTGTTTCCTTGGGGAAAAAATAAAAATGTTAGAGGTGTGGGCTGGTAGAGCTGCCCCAACTTCACCTGTGGGTGCTGAACCTGGTTGTCCAGGTCACTCCCCCCCCTCCCAAAGTACCTCTAAGGGGAATGTGCTGATCATGCCTTGGAGCTATGCTCCTATCATTGAGAAGATTCCTTGAGTGCCTCCAGGGACAGGATACAATAATAACAAGAAAATTGCCTCCAAGTAAATTTCTGCTGCAGTTGCCTAGGGGCAGGGCTTGCGGTTTAGCATGAGGTTGAGGCATGCCATGGAGATCCTCAGTTCCAAGTCTCTTGAAACTGCAGAAGAGTCAGTTATCAAGCAGTCAGGGAGCACATAGTTAATCAAAGACATGACCTACTTTTTCTGCTAGTAGCTGGGCAGTTTCCATGGCCAGCATAACTGAAGAGGGAAGGCCCTGTGTGAATGAGATGGTTCAAATTCAGTGGAGTGCTGAGACTCAAGGAACCATTGCTATTTTGGGACCAGCACAGCTGGAGTTTGGGCAGAAAGAGCCACTGGTGCTCTTATACATCAAGTTATCTGAGTGTACAGAGCCCAGCAATTGTGGAATGGACCAGGTAGAAGTCAGGCCTAGTTTTTTATTTTTGGAAATAATTTTTTAGGTGATCTAAAATATTATTTAAGGAAGGATTGGCTAGCAAGGAGCTTGGTAGGGGTCACAGAATTGTGCCCACATGCAAAAGAGGGTCTCTCCAAGGTCAGGAGAGCCCATATTGCACCTGAGTTGCTTTTAGATGATTTGGAATTGCTTTGCTCACTAGAATTAGGTTTTTGATGGACCCTGGATGTACCTCCAGGAGGATTAGTGGGAGGATAGGTGCCTCAGTGATGTGAAGATCTTTCACAGAGATAATTGCCCACTTGCTGTCAGCTGTAAAGAGTTAGCTGAGCAAATGATGGTTGTGGTAGTGGCATACGCAGAGAGCTTGCTATTAAAGGGAATTAAGGGCAACCCAAGGATATGATAGCAGAGGAATGAAACTCTCTAGTCATGAGTCTTAAGGTGGCCAGATTGATGGCTTGGATGTATCTTGGTCCAGCAGTAGAGAAGAAAATATTGTGCCTTATGGAAAGAGGCAGGGCTCTGAAGGATCCACAGGACAATGGATGGTGCTACTCAAGAAAGCCTTTTGAGATTTCTGCCTTCACCCTGAAGGTAGCACTCTATGTGGAGTATGTTGAGGGGGCTGCCTGCTTCCATTGGGTAGATCAGTTAGTGAGGAAACCTTGGGAATAATGCTCAGTGGGTTTGGCTAGAGCAGGGGTGCCCAATAGGTCGATTGCGATCGACCGGTAGCTCGCCAAGGCAAAGTGAATCGATCATCCAGGACTCCCTTTGCCTTGGTGATCTATCGCAGTGATTCCCAACCCTGTCCTGGAGGAACACCAGGCCAATCGGGTTTTCAGGCTAGCCCTAATGAATATGCATGAGAGAGATTTGCATATGATGGAAGTGATAGGCATGCAAATTTGCTTCATGCATATTCATTAGGGCTAGCCTGAAAACCCAATTGGCCTTGTGTTCCTCCAGGACAGGGTTGGGAACCACTGATCTATCGGGCCGATCAATCTTCCTCTCCCCGACGTCAATTCTGCCGTCGGAGAGGAAGTTCGGGCCGGCCAATCGCTGCTTGGCTGGGCAGAACTTCCTCTCCGACGGCAGAATTGACGTCGGGGAGAGGAAGATTGATCGGCCCGAAGCAGAGAGAGCATGGGGCGGCGTCGGCTTTGGCGCCTGTTATCCATTGGTGGCGTTTGGGTCCTCTTCCCCGATGGCAGTGGCAGTGGCTTGGGGAAGCGCAGGGAGAAAGAAAGAAAGGGGGCATGCAGGGAGACATAAGGAAAGAAGAGAAACAGAAAAAAAGAAAGGTGGCAGGAAGAGAGAAAGAAAGAAAGGTCAGGGAGAGAGGAAGAAAAAAATTGAGGGAGGGAATGAGGTGTGGAGGAGAGAAAGCATACAGGCTGAAAGAAAGATTGGATGCACAATCAGAAGAAGAAAGTGCAACCAGAGACTCATGAAATCACCAGACAAGGTAGGAAAAATTATTTTATTTTAAATTTAGTGATCAAAATGTGTCTGAATTTATATCTGCTGTCTATATTTTTCAATATGGTCCCCTTTTAGTAAACCGCAATAGTGGTTTTTAGCGCAGGGAGCCTATGAGCTTCGAGAGCAACGCTGGGCATTCAGCGCAGCTCCCTGCGCTAAAAACTGCTATTGTGGTTTAGTAAAAAGGGAGAGGGGTGGGTATTTGTCTATTTTTGTATGGTTGTTACTGAGGTGACAGTGCATAGAGTCATCTGCTTTGACCTCTTTGAAAAAACCCCGGAATAGGAATGATAATTAACAATTCTATGCGTACAGTGTGCGTTGTGTTTTTTTAAAATTTTATTATTGGTAGATCATTTTGACTTGGTCATTTTAAAAGTAGCTCGCGAGTCAAAAAAGTGTGGGCACCCCTGGGCTAGAGCATCACAGTGAGAGAATGGTGAAACCTTCTTGACTGATGCATTGAATGATCTCATTTGAGCTTCAGCCAAAAGAATGGGGCTGTTTATGGTCATATACCATTTTCTTTAGTTCTTCTGATCAGTGGATGTTATCTCAAGGGCTCTCCTGAGTAAGCTTCCCTTTAAGGGGATGCTGCTGCTCAGAGAGGTCTTCAACAAGTTGGTGAAAAATTGGAGAGAGTCAAATGTACCAAGGCTCTCAGATTGCTCTAGGATTGCTCACTTCCTAAACAATGGAGGTCATTTTGGAGATAGATGGAAATAATGCCCAGGAAGAGTTAGTGGTATTCAGCAGAATAGATTCCCTTTCAGTGTGGCCAAAGAAGAACTAAAGAGACCAGAGCTGGAGACCCTCACAGGTCTGAGCAGCACCATGAAATTTTGGAGGCCTATGTTGTAGCATTGCAGATAAGAGGATGCTTAAGGTAGTTTAAACAGAGGTGAACATGGAAAACTGCAGTTCAGTGGATACTCAAGGTCATATGTTATGGTTATGCTCCTAGAATTCACTTGGCCACTCCCAAACACCTTTATGGAATCTTTGTGCTGGTCCCAGCTAAAGTCACTGATGGTCAAGTCCAAGTTAGACAGACTGCTGCAGCTGAATGAGGTGGTACCATTTCCTTACAAGGAGCCAAGGGATAGACAGGTATTTGGTTTATTTTGTAGTTCATACTGCTGGCCCATTTTGAATATCAGTCATGTAAACAGAGCCCTGTGCATTCTTAGATTCCAGATGGATACCTTGAAGGTTGGTAATACAGTAGTTGTGCTCCACCACCTTATATAACTAAACGTGACTGAGGCATATTTAATACATTCCTACTTGGGCTGACCATCATTGGTTTCTATGGGTTACAATTCTAGGGCAGCTTTTCCAGTTTCAAGTTCTTCCTTTTGGGTTAGCTACAGACCCGAAGACATTCTTCAAAGTGATGGCCATGGTGACAGTGATCCTGTAACAGAGGGGGATGTTGGTTATTCATACCTGAATAGCTGATTTGATTTGGGCAAGGTCATTCATGAAGAGCAAAGACTACCAGTTATGTGGTTCTGCTTCTACAAGAGTTACAATGAGTAGTTAGTGTACCGAGGGCAGACCAAGGGTCATCAAGCAGATCTCAGGGTAGAAACCTTTATCCTAGGACAAGCAGGCAGCATATTCTCACATGTGGGTGATGTCATCCACGGAGCCCGGTACAAACAGTGCTAAAGTGTACTGTCACTTTTGCAAAGCTTCTAGACTGCCCACACACATGAATATCTTCCCATCCAAAATTGGCTCGAGGTTCCTCAGTTCTTCATTTTCTGTGTAGCAAAGAAGTTGTTTGGACTCTGTTCATATGAGTTGCCTTCCCATCACCATTTTTTTAGCCTTTTTGGCTCGTTTTCTTTTACTTTTCTTTTAATAGTGTTTTCATTTTGTTATTATTTTTGAAATTTCAGTTGTTTTTCGTCAAATTTTGATGTTTAACAATTTTCATCAGTTGGGCCTTCAGGTTCCTTCGAAAGTTGTTGTTTGTTTTTTTTCCTACTTTTCAGTCTTGGAGTTTTTGATGCCATCGTATTTTTTTGACCTTGCCACTGCCGAGATTTTTCCTCATGTTGACGCCTTCTAGTGGGTTCAAGATATGGTGCTTCTTGTGACCCTGGGCAAATCACTGAGTCCTCCATAGCCCCAGGTACGTTAGATAGATTGTGAGCCTACCTGGACAGATATGGAAAAATGCTAGAGTACCTGATTGTAAAACAGCTTATATTAACCTCGATAGGCGGTATATAAAACACCTAATAAACTTGAAACTTCCATTGCCAATGACCCATATTGATCACTGATCCACACAACTGGTGCATTCAGTGTCTAGGGCCGGAGCATCATGTAGACTCTTCTAACTGCTATTCTACTTTACAGAAATGCTCTCTTAAAGCTTGACTCATCCAGCAAGAGAAATTTTTTGGAATAGCCATGGCCTCCGACAACAAATTGATGTCAGCTGTGCCAATGGTATCAGCATTGACACTTTCCTCAATGTCGGACTCAGTTCCTGCATCGAGTAAACTTGCTAAGAAGCTGTCCTCATCTCAGACAGCATCACAGGCATCTTAGCATTGAGTCCTTCGATGCATGCCAAGCATTGATGCCATCATCAATCTCCTTCGGTGCAGTCTTTCTCCTTTAGGGCTTGCTTCCTCATCGAGGTCACCCAAGCCTCAATACCCTGTAACACGGATGGTACCAGTGCAATCCTTCTAGGACATAAGGAATTTTTCCAACGAGAACAAGTCATGCTGTTTAAAACACGTGTGGCACCGGTGCTTGCACAGACTCCTTCGGTACCAGCCCAGCCTGAGCATGGCACCTCAAAGTCCCAGGGTACTGACATCAGGATCCTGCGGTACTGATCCTCGGTCTTCTAGCAAATCTAAAAGGTCATCTCATGGTACTGGGTCTCAAGGTCTGGTACTGGGTCTAAGTCAAGATCTACACATTCTCGACATCTAACTTCTTTATCTTCATCTGACCAGTACAGATGTCATCGCAGGAGTTCTTCTTGACATTCTCACTATCATCATACTCCCGAGACAAAGAAGCATTCATCTCCATCTTCTCCTTCTTACAGAGAGTATCCTGGAGTTGGGGAAGTTGATTCAGATATCTCTGATACTGATCTTGAACCCACGTTTTCTGCTCCAGAGTCGTATGGCATCCCATCAGCTCCATTTCCTTTCATTTACAGTGTTACTTGAGCAGCTCCCTGGGAAGGTGGTGGAGTTCAAAAGATGATTGACAGCATTCTACATGCATCTTTTGGGTTCAGAATCAAAGCCCTAGTGTTCAGGATCAATAGACACATATACAAGAGTGAAGATCATCGAGGTACAAGAAGAACCTAATCTTTCTATAGTATTCAATAAGCAATGGGAAACCAGTGTTTGATTATAAAGAGGAATAACATGATCATACTTTTACACCCATAGATGAGTTTAATAGCTATGTTTTGAGCTAATTGTAGTCTATGTATTTGGGCTTGTTGGAGACCAGTAAGCATGAACCTTACAATATTCTAATTTGGATATCACTAGGGCACGCAAAGAGAGCGTGAGAAGAGGCTTGAATACCTGAATATGTATACCCTAGAGGAAAGAAGATAGAGGAGATACAGATACTTAAATACCTAAAGGGTATTGATGTACAAACAAATCTCTTCCAGAGATAGAGAAATGATAGCACTAGAGGATGTAAGATGAGATTGCAAAGTGCTACTCGGAACATCAGGAAATACTTTTTCATGGTAAGTTGGTGGATGCCTGGAATTCCCTCCCTGGAGAGGTGTTAGTGAGTTCAAAAATGTGTGGGATAGACAAACAGGATCCCTAATTAAAAAGGATAGTATTGACATAAAACTTTACAGATCAAAAGCTATGTATAACATAATTTATAATGGGCAGGAGTGTTGCTTAAATGGCAGCCCCAGCAGTGAAACCAATGCCGGAAGGACTTCTACAGTAGAGGTCTGCACGGGAACGGGGGTCCTGCGGGAATCCCCCCTAACCCACGGGACTCCCACGGGGATGGAAGGCTTTGGAAGTAGGGTTCGTCCATATAATATAATGGACACGTCAGCCTTAGTAAAAGAGGTGGTTTATAAGTTAATTACCTGAACAGAAAACAAAAGAGATTCCACAAGGAAAACAGCAGCGCAAACACAAAAGAAACTGTGGAATTGATGATCCTTTCAGAAGTAATTGCTACTTTTTATGGGGACGGGCGGGAATGGAGGTAATTCCTTACGAGTACAGGTGGGGACGGAGAGGATCCTGGCAGGGATGGGTGGGGACGGAGAGGATCCTGGCGGGGACGGGTGGGGATGGGTGGGATTTCTGTCCCCGCGCAACTCTCTATTCTACAGTTGGGTCCAGTATGTGGCAAAATGGATCAGGATAGGCTGGAGTTAGCTTGCATGGTGATTCCAGTGGTGGGATAGTGTGGCTCATGCCAGATGGACTTCTCCCTTGTGTGGCAATATGGATCAGAGCAAGAATGCACATTTTTAATACATTCATATAGTTAGAATACAGGTCTTGCCTATCTCAGGGGAGAGAGGAAAAATCATCGTACATTGAAACTTAGCAAGTAAAATGAAGAATTACTGGATTGTTAGTTTAACATTGCCTCATAAATGATTGTGACTACTGGGCAGACTGGATGGACCACACAGGTCTTTCCTTTATCTGCCTTCATTTACTAAGTTACTATGCAACAAAAGACACATGCGGGTTCTAATAAAGAGCAAATTCAGTTTTTTGATTCCTTTCCTCATTAAATACTGCTTTAGTACTTCCCTTGTTTCTGGACTGGTCTAGAGGGTTAATGAGGAAAGAGAAATTACACCTTTGAGTTCCTTCAAACCAGTCTAGAAGCCAGTCATAGTAGTGGAGGAGTGTGAGTGGAAAGTGGGCCTTGAGAAGAAAATTATAGTGCTGTTTGTCTGCTGGGCTATAGACTGTTGCAGGTTGTAATTCTGATGTCACTTGTTTCTTGTTCCCAGGTTTCATGGTGGTGTTATCATTTCTTGCTTTGCTATCAAAATACAGACTAGGACTGCAC